>NC_136065.1:1935004549-1935604549 GCF_964261635.1 Lissotriton helveticus
AATTTTTAGCCAGTCCATGAAATTATGGCGTTCAGTAAGGAGCCATCAGGCCATTACATTGATGTAGGGGAAAAGCAGTTTACGACTAATAAATAGGCTACAAGAGCACTGTGCATATAGCCAACTGTCAACTGGGTTAACCGTCAACAAATCCAACCATTGACTGGGTCAGCCGTCGATGAGGCCAACCGTAAACGAGGCCATCTGCGTCAACACAGCTAACTGTCAACAACACCAACCCTTGACGAAGCCAACCGTCGACGAAGCTTTCCGTCGTCGACAAAGTCGATTGTTGGATATAGTTGGAAGTCAACAAAGTTATTGTTGAAGTTTAACGTCTACGGAGCTGACCGTCGACGAGGCCATCGTCGACGAGCCCACCATCGACGCAGCTCTCCGTCGTCAATGAAGCCAATTGTTGACGAAGCCAATGATCGACGAAGTTTACCGTCGACGAGGATGACTGACGACGAAGTACACTGTCGACGAAGTTTAACGTCGACAAAGTGTACCGTCGCCGAGCTACCGTCGACAAACCCCACTGTCGACGAAGCTTACTGTCGGCGATGGGCCAACCGTCGACGAGGACAACCGTCGACGGGCCAACCGTCGACGAGCCCTACCGTCGACAAGGCTTACCGGAGACGAGGCTTATACTGTCGTCAACGAACCTACCGTTGACGAAGCTTACCGTCGTCGAGCCAGCAGACGACGAGAGGGCACTGTCCTCACTATTGTCGACGGAGCCACAGACAACGGCAACTTAAAAGTTGAAGATGGCCTTTAGTCTTCAACTTCGTCGACACACTCAACGTCGTCGTCGATGAAGTGACGACGACGGAATCTTTCATCGTCGACGGGCGTGTTGACGAGCCCTCTTCCGGATTGGCACCTTTTTATAGTGTAAAGGCGGCAGTAAGAGTCTGAAACGCCAGAGACCAGGTCCCGTAGACTTGGAGGCCAGCAGACTCTTAGGGGGAACAATATCCAGAGGATCCTACTTCATCCTTTGAGTCCAAGGAGAAGGAATCTCAGTCCCACTCACACGCTTAGAGAGGACTTAGCATGTCCAGAACAAACACTCTCCATGTCAGAGACAGGGGTGTCTAAAGTCTACAACCTCTTTAGCCACAGAAGGAGATGGGCCTCTCCATTCTCAAAGGTCCTTTGAGAAAAAAATTCCACAGAACCTGCGACTTCTTACCTCAAGTTCTGG
The DNA here is from genome assembly GCF_964261635.1 of Lissotriton helveticus. Lineage (NCBI taxonomy): Eukaryota > Metazoa > Chordata > Amphibia > Caudata > Salamandridae > Lissotriton > Lissotriton helveticus. Next base: position 1,935,005,766 of record NC_136065.1, read on the forward strand.
AAAAAGACAGTACTATCGTGAGGGTCCTTAGAAAAAAGGCGAAGCCTTCCACAGGCGAAGCAGGGTTGAAAATAAAGACTTCTTTGAAGAAATGTAAAATTTTTGAAGAAGAAACTGAGCAGAGCTCAGGGAGACTCCTTTCACACAACGTGCAGTAGAAAATCTGAGAGCCTGAGCCTCTGGGGAGAACGTTCTGGTGGGTGCTGTCGCCTGATTGGCTGCAGTTTGGACTATACAAAATGACTAGGATAGTCATGAGTGTGGAAGTTTTTACTCTTGTAGCTTGGGCTTCTTTACTTCCTGGTTGGTTATTACCAAGTTTTTCTAAGGATATTATTGCATATTATTGCTTTTTTAAATACCATGAGAGACTCCCACTCGGACGACGGGGAATGATTTAGGCATGTGAATCTATGAAAGACACCCTAATACTGGAGAACTAATTTTTCGCTTTTAGAAAAGAGTTAAAGCAAACCCTCCAATTTTGCCTCTTCCTTTCATTTAGTGCCTTGCTCTCATATTGGCCCACTGAGTTGTCCAAAAGTGTGGCTGATAAAGTGGCACAGCTAATGCTAAATATGTTCCAATCAGCGCCAGAAGGGGGAAAACTATCTGAGTATATCAGACTGGCCACAATTGCAGTAATACCCAAGGAAGGGAAACCTATGGAGCGGGGCAGCTCTTACGGGCCCATTTTTCTGATTAATTTTGAAGCTAAGGTACTAGCTAAAGCCCTAGCAAATAGAGTACAAACAGTAATCTCAATGATAATTCATCTGGACCAGTCAGGATTTATACTACATAGAAGTACTAGGCTGCACCTTTGGAGACTCTTTGGAGTAATGCACGAAATAACGTCACGGCAGGAGACGGCAGTAGCGGTACTGGCACTTGATGTGCGTATGGCATTCGACAGCATTGAATGGCCATACTTGTTCGAGGTCCTGACCAGGCTGGGTTTCAAGCCGCACTTTCAGGCATGGATAGCCCTCTAATACAGTGACCCATTAGACCGGGTCAGGGTAAACGGGACAGGGTTCAGGCCCTTTAAGATGCACAGAGGGACAAGTCAGGGATGTCCACTCTCTCCTCTAACTTTGCAATGGCAGTGGTCCCTCTCGCTGCGTGAGTATGCAATGACCCTCTGGTATATGGGATTGACATAGGAGGAGGATGGGAGGAGTGCATCCCCCTCTACCGGACGATGTACTGCTATACGCTCATAAACCGCATCAGACAATACATAGACTTATGTATATGCTACAGCTATGCGGCAGCTAATCAGGCTACCAGATTAACTGGCATAAATCATTGGGATACCCTCTGACGTTGGAACAACCAACACTCACGTCGGCATGGACAGCACTGAAACGAAGGGAGGAATTTAGTTATCTGGGAATAAACATGATCAAATCAGAAGGGGACTTCCTGACGCTGAACTTGAACCCACAATTGGCGAGATTGCGAGAAGATGTGGCCCACTGGTGAAGGCTCTCGGTCTCATTAATGGGCCGAGCGGTAATATTTAAGATGATGGCGCTCCCCCGCCTGCTATATGTACTGCAAAATATGCCATACCAGATCCCAGATTCAATATTCAAAACAGAGGCCTTCGAAATCTATTATGGGACGAGGGTCCCACGCATTGCACTAGGAAAATTACAACAAGGAGTCTACTAGGGTGGATTGGCGATCCCTAACAGCAAAAGTTACTATTTGGCATCTCACTTGGTAAATGTTAATGATTGGGCTTTTTCACTTGTGGCGGAACCGGCCTACCGGGTTGACAGACAGGCCATGGGGAATAAGAACTATCTATGGGCCTTATACTGTAAAAAACCTCAGCAGTCATATGCACCACACACACAGACAGCGGCACGTGCCTGGAGGGAGACCATGACAAAATTAAGGTGGGGGGCCAAGCTGACTGAACAGACCCCACTTTGGGACAGCGATATGCTGAGGAAAGTGGGGAAATTGCATGGATTCCAGAAATGGCGCCTTATAGGTGAGGAACGTTTGGGGGACATATGGAAAAAGGGTTCAATGATTACGTTTGAAGACTTGCAGACAGAATACTACTTTCAGTTGGGGCATGCTCTGAGGAAACATATAACAGAAGGCGATACACTACTGGAGTACTCTCCACTTGAAGACAGGTTATTACAAGGCCCAGTGATAGACAAAGCAGTGTCTCTCCCATACAGGAAGATTATGAATAACTCTCAAACCCTTTAGTCCCCTTGAGGGAGGTGTGGGTATTAGACCTTGAGGATGAGGACTGGAGGGAAGCCATCGGAAGCCCTAGAGAGATTGCCATAAGATCAAGGTTCAGGTTGGTGCAACTCCGTATCCTACACAGGTCATATGCTCCTAGAAGACTTCAGCATAGACTGGGCCAGAGTGATTCGAACTACTGCTTTAGGGGGTGCAAAGAGAAAGGTACCTTCTTCCACATAATCTGGGCCTGTCCCGTGATACAGCGCTACTGGAGTGGAGTGATAGGGACTATGACGGGGTGGTGGGGCAGCAGGCTCCGACAGATGCAAGGTGGCACCTACTGGGAGTGACTGGGGAAGTTAAATGGCACACACACACCAGAACATGACTGATACTAGCAGTAGCAGTGGCAAAAAGAAATATTGGTAGAAATTGGGGCAAAGAGGACCCTCCAAGAATTAAAGACTGGAGAAATGACCTAGATTGATGCCAACAGGCAGAAACAAGCTTAAAAATGCAATAGGTCTCGCCTTTCATTAAGTTAAAGCCATTTGCTTTGCTATACAATACCATTAGCAAAGCAAATGGCTTTAACTTAATCAAAGACGAGACCTATTGCATTTTCAATGCTTGTTCTATTCGTGTAACTCTCCCATGTCCTCTCCCCCTACAATCCTTGCCAAACATCACTTCTACCTGCACCTGCGACTATCCTTAGTGAGGGCCGAGCTGCCTTAATCTGCTCTGTAAAGCCTCGTCCACCGAGTAGCACCCCTTGTCGTCCATTTGCTCTACGGAGCTAGTTGTTTCTTTACATCAGAGCTCTTGCCTCCTCCTACTCCACTTCTTTTATTTGCACCCACCTTCGTATCCCCCATCCGAGTGACTCCGCTTTGGGGATCAAATGGATTTCGTCCTTGTCGTTCATGCACCTGTCTAATGTTTCTACCATCCTCGGTGTGCTGGCAGCTTCTTGCACCCTCCTCCTTGCCCTGACTCCTTCAGATGACGTAGGTCTGTGTTGTGCATCAGTCAGCAGAGTCAGCAGTGGTGAGTCAGCAGTGAAGGGCACAGCAGTGGCATGTCAGCAGTGAGGTGCACAACAGTGGAGTGTCAGCAGTGGGGTGCACAGAAGGAGTCATCATTGATGTATCAGCAGTGGTGTGTCAGCACCGGCGTCAGCAGCGGTGTGTCAGCAGTGATGTGTCAGCAGTGGTGTGTCAGCAGCGTCGTGTCAGCAGCAATGTGTCAGCAGTGGTGTCTCAGCAGCGGTGTGTCAGCAGTGGTGTCAGCAGCGGCGTATCAGCAGTGGTGAGTCAACAGTGATGTATCAGCAGCGTTGTGTTCAGCAGTGGTGTAGCAGCAGTGGTGTGTCAGCAGTGGTGTGTCAGCAGCATTGTGTCAGCAGCAATGTGTCAGCAGTGGTATGTCAGCAGCAGCATGTGCACATTCACGCATTCTTTAGATAAAGAAAACATCAACCGCACCTCAAGCGTATAGTAACAAAGTAGCATAAAATGAAGAAAATACATCCCACACGCAAGAGACCGCACCTTAATGGCATAACCGATATCACCAAAAAAATCCACAAATAAACCATAAATAAACCAATCAGAAACGCATAATCCACTAAAGTTTACCTTTTTTTCCGAGCCCTCATCCACAAAAGCTTAACTTTTAGGCCGATTCCGACATCTGGATGCTAATATTACGGACATCCCCTCAAAATGCTTCCAACAGCATGTGCACATCCACGCATTGTTTAGATTTAAAAAAAGCTTATAGTAACAAAGTAGGGTAGAAAAATAGTCTAGAATGCATTACACACGCAAATGCATGCAATAGTTTAATTAACAAAATAGCATAGAATGCATTCCACAAGCAAACATATGCAATAGTTTTTAAAAAAGTGCAGCAAGTCAATATTAAACCCACCGTCTCATGCCACCAGTAAAAGATCCAATCCCGCTGGGCGTGGCGTAAAACGGCCAGGGTGGCAACCGGGAGGGACTAAAAACACTCCTGGACAATCAACAAAGTCTGTTCGGAATGATAAGTGACAACAAACGACGCACACCAATCACAAATGCAGGCAGAGCGCAGACATGACTTCTGAAACCGTATTGATTCCAAGAAGCTCTCGCCTGGTGAGAGCAGCGCATGCGCGCTGCTAAATACCAGGCGAGACCTAAAAACAATCTACCAGAGTAGCGGTTGCCCAGCAAAGTTGTTGGAAGATATGGTAGGCGTGGGAAACACGTAGGGCTGAAACAAGATAAATAACACAGGGAAGACCACAACAAAGGGTAGACCAAGAATAGTAGGACAGGATGTGAAAATGAACAAAATGTACTGTTGTTTGTACTATGTATAAGACGGATAATACCGTCTCCAGATGCTTATGATAGTGCACTAATTATTTGTTTAATAAAAAGAACTTACAAAAAAAATTACATTGGAGCTTGGACTTTATTTGCATTTTTACCTTGGAATTCAATGTTGCTCATGTTATTGCTTATGTGCTTTTTTATGGTGCCCTACATGAAGGGCTCTGATGCTCATTACACATGCTATATGGAACAATTACAAAAAATAAATAAATAAATGCACATGCATTGAAAACGGCAGGTAAAATTATCGTATAACAATGATCCTTCAAATGTTTAGTTTTGCCTAGATGCCACCAACAGTGCGCACTGCAATCACTAGTCACACACACACCGTTCTTGAATGACTTGTTTGTGCACTTCTGCCAAATGGTTGCTGAATGTGAGACACATTTATGTGCCAGTGCTAGAGGTATGTTGCAGCGAATACGTTCACTTTTACAATGACCACAACTCAACTTGCTGACTACATCGGCTGGTGCTTCCAAAAGACTGCACGAAGTCTGTTGCCCATGAAATCACTGCTTGCGAAATGGTTAAAGAAATCAAACACGGCACGATGACCATGGATGATATGATCAAAATACGATGCTGAACGGAAAATGCAGCTCTACGAGACTGCATGTGTCTCCAATTGTCTCCCTAGAGTGCTTCTCTTCCCTTCTCCGCACTGCTCTCTGTCAACCATGTGCTTCTCGCCCGCCGCCTCCGTGATGCGATTCCCCCTCTTGTGCTCCCCTGACTGGGTTTCTTTCTTGCCTGTGTGCTTCAACTCCCTCCCAGCTACAAATACTCTTTTGCCCATTTACTTTTCTCCCATCCTCCGCGCTCCATGTTGCTTGCAATGCATGTTTGGTGAGATTATAGTAAGGCTTTTAAAAGTCTACCCAAACTGCGGATTAGGTACAGTTCATGTGAGCCAGGCGCGTGCATATTGCCAGCCACATCATACACCATTTGTCTGAGCCTCGGCATCAGACTTCAAAGGAATCCGCTCCCCCAGCTCCCCCACATTAGACTTCAAAGGAAGCCGCTCCCCCTCCCCCACCACGCAATGCCGAGAGCTTGTTAGCTTTACTTTCTCTCTCCTTCCTTGATCCCTTTCTCCTTCTGACCTCTCTTTGTCCACACTGAGTCACACAGCTTTGCAGTCCTTCTGTTTCCACCGACTGCTCGTGCCTGATTTCCTGATGCCTTACTTGCTCATTTCTTCTTTCCCCTCCATCTCACCTCCTGCTGCCTCTGTGCCACCTCGCATTTCTTGACCTGTGTTCGTCACCTCTCACATACTGCGCCTTTGTGCCGTGCCATCTTCTTTGCTTCGCATTTCTGCCTTCTCATGTCTGTCTAAAATCCCTTACTTTACCCTATTTTGCTGCCACCTTTTCTCACCCCTTGCTCTCTTTCTATATTTTCACTTATGACCTGTGTCGTCCATCTCCTGCTGTCTCTGTCTCCTCCTCCGTTGTGTAATCTCCCGATCTTTCCTCCTTCCTTTCTTGGATGCATGTCACTGCTCTCTGCTTCTCTCCTATCATCCTGTCGAGAGTGTTGTGTTTGCCCTCTGTCTCTTTGTTCACTTCTTCCCCTCTGGACGGTTTTCCATTTGCAGTGCATGAATATTTATGACAATATATTAAATATGCCCTTGTGTCGAAGGAATTCTCTGAGAATTCAAAGAACCATTGTGTTGGGGTGCATATTTTACAAAATGTGCATTCCCACGATTCACAAAGGTAATTTTTTTGTGGGGGGAGGGGTTGTGACGGAATTGTGAATTATTCTACTGCAGCCTTCCCAAGGAACATGCAGGAGGTGCTACAGCTGCTGCATTTTCATTATTACCTTCTTGTCAGTCTCCCCACACACACAACCCCCACACACACAATCCCACCAAACACACAACCCCACACACACACACACAAACCCACAACGACACATCCCCACACATACACACAAACCCACAACTACACAACCCCAAACACACAACCCCCCCACACACACAACCCCACACAAACAACCCCACACACACACAACCACACACACGCACAACCCCACACACACAACCCCACACACACACAACATCCCACACACACAACCCCACCAACACACACATAACCCCACACACAAACCCACAATTAAACAACCCCACACACCTCACACACAACCCCACACACACAACCCTCCCCCACACAACCCTACAAACACACACACAACCCCCCCACACACAACCCCACACACACACACAGCCTCATACACTCACACACAACCTTCCACACACACAACCTTCCACACACACAGACACAACCCCCTCACACACACAACCCCACACACACAACCGCCCACACACAACCACATGCACACATAACCCCACACACACAACCACACAACCCCCCTACACACACAACCCCACACACAACCCCACACCACACAGCCCCCCACACACAACCCCCCACACACAACCACAACCCCACACACACAACCCCACACCACACAACACCCCCACACACACAAGCACAACCCCCCACACACACCCCCCCACACACACAACCCCCACACACCCCCCACATACACAACCCCCCCACACACACAAACACAACCACACAAAAACACACAGACCCCCCCCACACACACACACACAACCCCCCCCCCCCCCAGGGGTGTGGAATTTAATAAAATATCTACTTGTCCAGGGGGCTGGTTGCTTCATAAATCTACTTGTCCTGTAACAAAATCCACTTGTCCCTTTAGTGCCATGTAGTGCGGCGACAAATTAAGGCAGCATCTCATTATGTAAGAGCTCTGATATAGCCTCTCTTATTATGCCACGGCTCATACCATAGTAGTGCTTGAATACTTGCAATCCCTTTATGTTGCCACGTTTCCGCAGATCTACATACTGGGGCTGAAGGTAGTGGTAAGCAATAGTTCCAGGGTGAGAATGCCCTTTTGAGTATGCAAACCTACTAACTTGCATGTTTTAAGGGTTTTCAACAACTCTTCTGTAATCTGTTCTCAATCTGAGAAATGTTGCCAATTTACTCCTGACAATGGCAGACATAAACCTTCTTCCAGAGTTGGGAAAAAAGTAGTTGGAGGGAAAGTGAACTTGCAAAGAGCAAATGCATATTAGCTCAGGCTAAAATGCAGTTCACAAATATTTTCTTGGAGTACTATTTCTTGACCTACTTCTGTAAATGCTTGGGAATTCACGAAAGCCGTATAGCTGCACTTAATGTTAGGACATAAACCATTGGTGCAACTTTTGAAACTTTCTTTAATAATGGGCCCCTAATTTGGTCTGGCGTTGGCCATGACCTTTTGAGTTTATTCAAACTCTCTCTCTCTGTATCGTCTAGCTTCACTGTGAGTGACAGCATTCTGCTCTTTCACAAGGAGCATATCGGCACACAAAGTAGTTTTGTTCATTTCCAGTAACTATGGCAGTGTGCGCTTTTTGAGACCAAAAATAACTCTTGCTTTTGCCAATGTTTGTTATAATGGTGAGGGCCTGGCAGCTTCCATACCAATAAGGTTTACAAAAAACATTCCAAAACAAGTCACACATTAACAAAACTATAAAACTGACCACCAATTTCAGACCCACTGGCTTTGCAAATGATTGTTTATTTTTGTTTCCCAAAATCTTATTGAAACTGGTTACACTGATTTTTCTATTATGAATATTTTTGGGAAATACTAGCATACATCAACATCTTACTACATGATGCTGCAAAGAAATGGTACTTCAAATTCCACAGTGGTTTAGCTAAATGTTTTTTTCCTGCTTTCATTTTTTTTAACATTATATTTTGACAGCAACGAATCAATCATCAATCTTGCTTTCAAGATTCTGCAAATATTTGCATCAAATCAGAGAGCATTCTGGGAGCATTTACATTATAAATAGCCTCATATTTGCTAAACTTTGAAAACGTGTGTACACATTTTTATACTGGAACCACTATCAGTAATGCAGTCAGAGCTTACAACATTTACTTAGAGCGCTCACCCTAACAATGAAGGCTTTCAATTAATGAACCATAAATACAAGTTTAAACAGCATTAACATATGGACAAAAATATTACTTTAACTGCCTGATCCATAATGTGGTACCGCAAACTGGCAGCCAAAGGGTTTGTGCTACAGGGGTGTCCCAAGGACAAAATACACATTGAAACTTGTTGCCCTTGACCTCAAACAATATGTCCTGGGCGTTGGGCTATAGGAATTCCACATCCCTGCCCCCCACACACACACACACACAACCCCACACACACAACCATACACACACACAACCACACACCAGGATAGCAAAACATAGCATAGCATAACAAAACACAACAAAACATAGCATAGCATACCATAACAAAGCACAGCATAACAAAACATAGCATAACATAATACACAGCATAGCATAACAAAACACAACAAAACATAGCATAACAAAACGTAGCATAGCATAACAAAACATAGCATACCAAAATATAGCATAGCATAACACAGCATAGCATAGCAAAACACAACATAGCATAGCATAGCAAAACATAAAAAACACAGCATAGCATAACAAAACATAGCAAAGCATAACAAAACACAACAAAGCATAGCATAACAAAACACAACAAAACAGAATAGCATAACAAAGCATAACATAGCATAACAAAACATAACAACAGCTTAGCATAGCATAACAAAACATAGCATAGCATAGCATAACAAAACAAAACAGCATAACATAACAAAACAAAGCATAGCATAGCATAACATAACACAACATAGCATAGCATAACATAACAAAACATAGCAAAGCATAACAAAACACAACAAAGCAAAGCATAACAAAACACAACAAAACAGAATAGCATAACAAAGCATAACATAGCATAACAAAACATAACAACAGCTTAGCATAGCATAACAAAACATAGCATAGCATAGCATAACAAAACAAAACAGCATAAATTAACAAAACAAAGCATAGCATAACAAAACACCATAAAACATAGCATAACAAAACATAGGAAAACATAGCATAGCACAACAAAATACAACAAAACATAGCATAGCATAACAAAACATAGCATAGCATAACAACATAAAGCAAAGCATAGCATAACACAACAAAACATAGCATAGCATAACAAAACAGCATAGCATAACCAAACACAACGAAACATAATATAATACATAGCATCGCATAACAAAACACAACAAAACATAGCATAGCATAACAAAACAAAACATAGCATAGCATAACATAACAAAACACCATAAAACATAGCATAACAAAACATAGGAAAACATAGCATAGCACAACAAAATACAACAAAACATAGCATAGCATAACAAATCATAGCATAACAACATAAAGCAAAGCATAGCATAACACAACAAAACATATCATAGCATAACAAAACAGCATAGCATAACCAAACACAACGAAACATAATATAATACATAGCATCGCATAACAAAACACAACAAAACATAGCATAGCATAACAAAACAAAACATAGCATAGCATAACAAAACATAGCATAACAAAACACAACAAAACATAGCATAACAAAATATAGCAGAGCAAAACACAACAAAACATAGCATTGCAAAACAAAACACAAAAAACACAGCATAGCATAACAAAACAGCTAGCATAACAAAACACAACAAAGCATAGCATAACAAAACACCACAAAACGGAACAGCATAACAAGCATAGCACAGCATAGCAAAACATAGCATAGCATAACAAAACACAACGAAACATAGCATAACAAAATAGAGCATACCTTAACAAAACAAAGCATAGCAGTACAAAACACAATAAAACATAGCATAACAAAACAGCAAACACAACAAAACAAAGCATAGCATAACAAAATACAACAAAACATAGCATAACAAAAATAGCATAGCATAACAACATAAAGCATAGCATAGCATAACAACATAAAGCAAAGCATAGCATAACACAACAAAACATAGCATAGCATAACAAAACATAGCATAACAAAACATAGCATAGCATAACAAAGCACAGCATTACAAAACAAAATATAGCACAACATAATACATAGCATAACAAAACACAACAAAACATAGCATAATAAAACAAAAAATAGCAAAACAAAACACAACAAAACATAGCATAACAAAATATAGCATAGCATAACATAGCATAGCAAAATACAACAAAACATAGCATAGCATAACAAAACACAAAAACACAGCATAGCATAGCATAACAAAACATAGCATAACAAAACACAACAAAGCATAGCACAACAAAACAGAACAGCATAACAAAGCATAGCATAACAAAACATAACAAAGCTTAGCATAGCATAACAAAACAGCATAGCATAACAAAACATAGCATAGCATAACAAAACATAGCATAGCAATACAAAACAAAACGTAGCATAACAAAACATAGCATAACATAACAAAACAAAGCATAGCATAACAAAACACAATAAAACATAGCATAACAAAACCTAGCAAAACAAAGCAAAACATAGCATAGCATAACAAAATACAACAAAACATAGCATAACATAACAACATAAAGCAAAGCATAGCATAACACAATAAAACATAGCATAGCATAACAAAACATAGCATAGCATAACCAAACACAACGAAACATAGCACAACAAAACAAAACATAGCATAGCATAACAAAGCACAGCATAACAAAACAAAATACAGCACAACATAATACATAGCATAGCATAACAAAACACAACAAAACATATCATAGCATAACAAAATATAGCATAGCATAACAAAACATAGCATAGCATAACAAAACACAACAAAACATAGCATAACAAAATATAGCATAGCATAACATAGCATAGCAAAACACAACAAAACATAGTATTGCATAACAAAATACAAAAAACACAGCATAGCAAAACAAAACCGCATAGCATAACAAACCACCACAAAGCATAGCGTAACAAAACACAACAAAACAGAACAGCATAACAAAGCATAGCACAGCATAGCAAAACATAGCATAGCATAACAAAACATAGCATAACATAACAGCAAACACAACAAAACAAAGCATAGCAAAATACAACAAAACATAGCATAACAAAAATAGCATAGCATAACAACATAAAGCATAGCATAGCATAACAACATAAAGCAAAGCATAGCATAACACAACAAAACATAGCATAGCATAACAAAACATAGCATAACAAAACATAGCATAGCATAACAAAGCACAGCATTACAAAACAAAATATAGCACAACATAATGCATAGCATAGCATAACAAAACACAACAAAACATTGCATTGCATAACAAAACACAAAAAACACAGCATAGCATAACAAAACAGCATATCATACCAAAACACAACAAAGTATAGCATAACAAAACACAACAAAACAGAACAGCATAACAAAGCATAGCATAGCATAGCATAACAAAACACAACAAAACATAGCATAACATAACAAAACAAAGCATAGCATAACAAAACACAATAAAGCAGCATAACAAAACATAGCAAAACACAACAAAACAGCATAGCATAACAAAACACAACAAAACATAGCATAACAAAACAAAACATAGCATAACACAACACAACAAAACATAGCATAACAAAATATAGCATAGCATAACATAGCATAGCAAAACACAACAAAACATAGCATAAATTAACAAAACAAAGCATAGCATAACAAAACACAATAAAACAGCATAACAAAACATAGCAAAACAGCATAGCATAACAAAACACAACAAAACATAGCATAGCATAACAAAACATAGCATAGCATAACAAAACACAGCATAACAAAATATAGCATAGCATAACATAGCATACCAAAACACAACAAAACATAGCATAGCATAACAAAACACAACAAAACATAGCATAACACAAAGCATAGCATAACAAAACACAATAAAACATAGCATAACAAAACATAACAAAACACAACAAAACATAGCATAGCATAACAAAACACAACAAAACATAGCATAGCATAACAAAACATAGCATAGTATAACAAAACACAACAAAACAGCATAACAAAATATAGCATAGCATAACACAGCAAAACACAACAAAACATAGCATAGCATAACAAAACACAAAAAACACAACATAGCATAGCAAAACAGCATAGCATAACAAAACACAAAAAAAGCATAGCATAACAAAACACAACAAAACAGAACAGCATAACAACGCATAGCACAGCATAACAAAACATAGCATAGCATAACAAAGCATAGCATAGCAAAACACAACAATATAGCATAACAAAATAAAGCATAGCATAACAAAACACAATAAAGCATAGCATAGCATAACAAAACAAAGCATATGATAGCAAAACAAAACATAGCATAGCATAGCAAAACAAAGCCTAGCAAAACACAGCAAAGCATAGCATAGCATAACAAAGCATACCAAAGCATAGCATAACAAAACAAAGCATAGCATAACAAAACATAGCATAGCATAACAAAACATAGCATAACAAAACATTGCATAGCATAGCATAGCATACCATAAGAAAACATAGCATTAAGTTTGATAAACTCATACTTGCGGGCAAGCTAGCTTTACCGGGCAGTGACTGTAAGCATCTCCGTCAACCCAGAGGCAGTAACTCAGTCACCTTTGCTCTTGTATTGCTGTGGCTTCATGTATTAAACAGTGCCCATATTTATACTGTTAGCACTTTATTTGTGAAAATTTCAGGGTTCACAAAACTTTGATGAATCGAAGTTCACAACTGAGGCTGTTAAATTCGCGCTATATAAACCCCAAGGATGAATAAAAAACATTGCCATTTACAATGTGAATAGCTCCAACAAATACAAGACATATTGCAAAGTACAAAGCATTGCTATTTACAATGCCAATAGCTCCAGCTCCAACAAATGCGAGACCTATTGCATTTACAATGTTTGTTTTATTTGTATGCTGTACAGTTTAGTTAAAAAAACATTCTCAAAGCCAATGGATGGTAAAGGCGGGCCCTATTGGCTTTGACAATGATTGTATTATAAACATAATGCTTGTTATTAAAAACTGTGACTCATCTGGAAGAGGAATTAAGGATCTGTTACACAAATTGCTACAGTTGTCAACACCTAACAAATACACATGACTTCTGCGTAGCACTAACAAGCTGGCATTGTCTCTGTCCAGTACTAACAAATATCCCTGACCTCATCCTTGCACCAGCAAAAACCTATGATCGTTGCGCAGTACCAAAAATACTACTGACCTCCATTTAGCACCAGCAAATACCCACTCTCTATTTAACAACTGCAGATTGGAAAGGCTTTCGGTAGTAGTGAATTCCATGAGCTGTAGCACAAGATAAGTCTATGGCCTCTATACCAATAAATGCCGAAATGTAATCTCTGGCTCTGATAGACTGTGGACTCACTGAAAGAGCACCTCGAGTGTTAAGGTAAACGTGAAGGTGGGGTGTGCAACTGGCAATAAACCTCCTGACTCCCTCCCTCTGGAGCACCGGGAGAGCAGTTTCAAATTGAAAGGACGGGGTTCTTCTCATAGGTGTCATAAGAAGGAAAGGGAAGCAATGGACCAGTGAGGAGAAGCTGCCTGCATGCAAAGCTGTCAGCGAGATAACGGCTTGTCTATCAGAGAGAGCTTCGTTTAATCGCGCAGCTCTCACTAACGTAGAAATTAAAGCTGTCTACGTGACCCCAGCACTCTGATTACTCTGGCACGGGTTGCGACCTGCATTATCTGTCACCATAGAAACCACCGGGGTGGCTGCCAGCACACAGTCATCCTGTTCCCTAGTGAGTGGTGGACTTGGCCTGCCGATATTAAAAGGTGGAGTAGTGGTGATGGCAGCAAGAGCCCAGGCTTGGAGACTATAAACAGAGCAGAAGAGCTGAATTAACTAAGGATGCCATTCAAATGCCAGTAAGAAAGAGGAACTGAATGCGTTTCCCACATAACGGCAGTATTTACTGTGCGATTAACTAATACAAAATCTGAGTTTGAACGACAACAGTGAAGTACTGCTTTGCCCTTTTGGAGTTCTACGACTTCATTTTCTTATTTAACGACTTTATTTCTAATTTTCACAGTTACAATATTCATGTAGGAAACAATTCAAATGATACGCTGTAATACCAACATAAACAGCGTCTAAGCCCTGGTATTAACAGAAAAGTGTACACATTGAAACATTTTCCAGTATTAAAACAGAGTTGTTATGTTGTGGGGAGCTATCGGATGATGTTGACAAAATATGAAGTTCTGTTCAGCAGATCACTTCTGGTGCAGCGAGTTAGTTGACTGCTACTGACCTGTCCCGTTTCATTAAAGTGTTTAAAGACAGCCAGGTGGCCTTAAATTAGCTTATTCTGTCATGTGCTGCTACCTTCAGTTTTTCAAGGGCATAGAAAATCCATACTTTTTCCCACCAAACGTATGCAGGGGTAGTCGGTCGTTTACATATCTGGGCGGGAGCCAAGTGCGCTGCTACCAGTAAAGGTGCGATGAGTTTGCCTCTTGGAATGGTGAGCACTGGTATTCACTATTTTCACCATGGTCGTCCAGAAGTATAACTAGTGAATTTATAGGGGAGTGTTGATATCTAATATCTGTGTAATGTGGGATCAGATTTCTTTCCAGTATGATTGAATAAATCTGCAGGACCACCACATATGAAAGAAAGTTCCTCTTTTACGGCAGTTTTTCCAGCGAGCACTCAAGCTGCCGAACATTGCATGCAAACGCATAGGAGACAGACACCACTGGGTGAGATTCTTCTATTCGTTGTCTCTATGTGATGTGCTAGATTTTCCCCCTTTTTTCGGTCGAGCCTAGCAGCAGCGCCCATGCACTACTCGCTCTGCGAGGCATGCTGTAATAGAGTATGCAGTGGAAGCCCCACCCACTCTCCTCTCACATTTTTCATTGGCTTGGGTCATTGTCCTTGGCAAATGCTGGCTTCCGATTCATTATGAGGCTAGTTAGCCCGTCCTTCTTACCGCCTTGTCGCCATTTGTTACCAACCATAAGGACTGGACTTTTTACTTAGCTATTTACACGGATTGCTTTATCTAGTGAGTGAGCACTATTTTTGTTATTGACACTGATGGAGACAATGGCAGTTGCTTAATTTTGTTGTATTTGTATCTTGAGCGAGGCGCCCAATTCAGGGACACTGCGCTCGGTTAATTTTTTTTTTTTTATTTAATACAGAGCACAGCACCCACTTCAAGGACACTGCTCTCGGTTTTCTTTTTTTTCTTTTTTAACTTTAGTAATGAGCGTTGCGCCCTCTTCAAGGATACAGCGTTTTTAATTTTTTTAACTTTAATGAATGTGGCGCCCGCTTTATGGACACCGCGCTCTGCAATGCAATAGGTGTTGCTTTTGGTATTGTAAATGACAATGCCTTTTAATTTTTTTATAAAAGGCATTGCCATTTACAATACCAATAGCTAAAAAAAAATCGCATTTGCAACACCTACTGCATTATAAATGCTTGTTCTTTCATGATTTGAAGCTCACGGTGTCCTTTTCAGAATGCAATATAGCTATGTTTTGTTTTAGAGGTCAGGTTTGTGAGAGCTCGTTTCAATCATGTTATCCCTTTCTCACTGTTTTATTTGCAAATGTATTTTCCAGTGCGGTCTTTTCCATTTTGGTTCGGTCGGTCACCCCATGTGTGCCCGCCCAATCCTGCATTTCCTCCCAGGTACATAGCTCGTTATCCACAAAAAGATCCCCAAAAGAAGGATGATTACCATTGTTATAAGGTTCGAATCATGGGTCTGTGAGGCTCTGTGCCAAGTCAGAATTATGATTTCTGGGGGTCAGTGGGGATGGGAAAGTTGTGGAAACAGCCTTTCGAGTAACCTGCTGCCAGTAGTCCAGCAGCATGAGGGTGCAATTTAGCATATTGCGCCGTCCAAAACGTGCTCTTTGTGGAAGCTATAATATAATGTGTATAGTATGTCGGAGAAGAAAATAAGTTACTTTCGTGTAACTGAAGTTATCCATTATTGCTATCTTTCATAGATTCGCATGCTTGAATCATTCCCCATTGTCAAGGTGGGAGTTCCACAGTACTATAATCAAGCAGTATGTAACATTATGATAGGCATTAATTGAATAGCCTATCTATCTCAATTTTAAAAACAGAACAAACTTCAGATACAAATAATCAGTAGTTTGCACCCTCTAGAACAATCCCAAAATAGGCTAAGTCCCTCAGATTTTCCAACACAAGTGTGGATAGATAATCCCGATCTATCAGGGGAGCCTCTCAGGTGAGGAGGGTGGATTGCATGTGAATCTATGAAAGATACCAAGACTGGATAACTGCATTTACAGGTAAGTAACTTATTTTCTTATTGGGGTATCTTTCACAGATTTACATACTTGAACCAGAATAGCAAGCAGTGCCCTATAGATGTACCTATCCTTAAAGGATGGTGGGTAAGAGTAATATACATTCGCTGAGAAATGCTTTTCAGAATAAAACATAGAAATATACATGTGTATATAAGATTTACAACTAAGTGAATAAAATAGGTATGCATGATGATCATTGAGAATGACAACGAGATGAATCATTAATGCATGAACATTAACTAGTACAAGTAACCATTAGAATCAGTCAGATATATGTAATGCAAGTTAAACAAACACATGTATTTAAAAAGGCTTGCCGTATTGGAGCAAATGTCGTAGCACCGCCCGACGCACAGCTGCATCACTGCACTGTGTAGATTCCAGGCAGTAGTGAAGCATGAATGTTTGGGTGCACTTCCATGTTGCAGCACAGAATATCTTGTCCAGTGGAATGCCTGCAAACAGAGCAGCTAAAGTGGCGACAGCTCCTGTAGAATGCGCCTTAGTCCTTCTTGATAAAGGCTTGGCAGCTTCAACATGGCAAAACTGAATTGCCGCAGAGATCCATCTGGCAATGGTTGGTTTTGTAACTGTAAAGCAGCGACGGCCCTGACCATAGGCCACTAGTGGCTGGTACGTCTTGTGGAAGCTTTTAGTTCTTTGTAGGTAGAATTTGAGGCAGCGTTTAATGTACAAAGTGTGCAGTGTCTGTTCTGTCGGTGTAACCGGATGAGGAAAGAAAGTTCAGCGAATGACAGGCTCATTCAGGTTAAACTGGGAAGAAATCTTGGGGGTGAATTTAGGATTAGTCCTGAGAAGTACAAAGGAATCCGTGAAACAAAGGAAAGGTGCTTTAGTGGTAAAAGCCTGTATCTCACTGACTCTTCTGGTGGATTTGAGTGTGAGTAGAAGAATAACTTTCCATGTAAGAAAATTGAACTCAGGCTTATGGATCGGGTCAAAGGGCCTCTTCATCAGCTGTGATAGGACCACATTGAGGTGCCATTCTAGAGACAGAGCTCTTACTGGAGGGAATGTTCGAAAGAGCCATTTCATGAATTGCTTCACAGGTATTGAAGAACAGAGAAACAAAGCATGAGAAGAGCATCTGTATCTAGAAATTGCCACACGGTGGACCTTCACTGAGGCATGTCATAAGCCTGGTTTGGCCAGTGAGAGCAGATATAGTAAGATTTGCTCTGGAGAAACATGGAATAGATGCAAGCCGTTCTGCTGACACCAAATGCAGAATCTCTTCCATTTTAATTTGTAAGTCTTGTTGGTGCAGTCTGCTCTAGACCTAGCAAGAATTACCCTGTATTCTTGTAGGATGTTTAGATTGCGAATTTAATAGAATTCAGGAGCCATGCGTGTAAATTCTGAGATGGTGGCACCGGATGGCATATCTGACCCCTGCTCATGGTCAGATGAGATGGCGTTGGCAGAAGGTGGATTGGTTTGATCTCTGAGAGGAGGAGAAGCTCTGAGAACCAGTTTTGCCTGGGCAACCTGGGGGCGAGCAGTAGGAGATGACAGTGTCCTGTCTTCATCTTGGTGGAGGACTCTGGGGATCAATGGGATGAGGGAAGGCGTAAGCATATATCCTGAACCAAAGCATCGAAACGGCATTCCCTCATGACCCTGCGTGAGGGAATATGGTGGCATAGAACTGGCCTTTGGTATTGCTGTCCATTGCAAAAAGATCCGGCGCTGGCTTCCCCCATCGTGAGAAGACTGTCAAATTGAAGCTGGTCCAGTTCCCACTCGTGGCAACTGTTATTCACCCTGCTGAGATTGTCTGCCAATTGATGCGCAGTTTTGGAACGTGTTCGGCTTTCCGGGATATTCCATGAACTGCAAGCCACGGCCTAAGCTCCTGGGCTTCCTGAGAAAGTGTGAGAGACCTGGTTCCTCCCTGTTAGAAATAGGGATCTCTGGTTGGCTATGGCTTGCGCCAAAGCCAGGCAGAGACCACATTAGCCTAAACATAGTAGACCATAATCTCCTAAACATAACTCGCATTAAGAAATAAACTCACTAACATAAACCGTAGTAGGAAATAAATCAACCCTAAACCACAGTGGAAGATAAAAATAAAACATAACACAGTATGCAAAACCTCATAATCATAAACACATCTAGAAGCATAAATCAGGGTGCATAAAACATATCAAGAGGTGTGGCGCAGCGGCCAGGGCGACTGACATCGGACGCTGGGGATCAAGGTTCGATCCCCAGGTCCGGTGGCAGGGGTCTGCCCAGCACCATGTGACTCTGGGCAATAGCTCGCTTAATCTTCCCAACGGCCCCCAGCGCCGGGATGCCTCCGGGTAGCTGTGCGCTATACAAATACTGGATTTACATTTTATCATAAAAATTACATTTCCTAGTGTAGGAGAGTGGGGTCTGCAATCCCATGGCCACCCCAGATTTTTGCTTTTTGCTTCACTGGTTTACGACTTTCCCTGGCTGTGGGCCTGCTAATCAGACCCACAGCCTAGCTGTTCTCTCTCTAAATTACAACCATGTACCTTAGGTGCATTTAACCAATTGGTACTGGGCCACCTTATCAGTCCCTGTACAGCATACCTTAGGTATCCAGGGCATAGGTGTACCCAGGGCCTACCAGGGGCTGAAGCATGTATTATGCCACCCCTGGCTGGCCACCCAAACAGACACAACTGGCTGCACGACAGCTGGGGCGAGGTGGTGTAAACACCCTTTGCTTTAGATATAGTATTCCTATATCTAACCCTAAAATGGACACATATATTCCAATCAGTCACTCCTATGGCAGGCCTTATCAATCCTGAAGGCAGAGTGCTTAGAATTATGTGAGATGGTGCTCTGGCATTTATTTATTTATTTATTTATTTTATTTATAAAACTTCTATAGCGCACAAATACCTTTCGGTGTCTCGGCGCTGGAGATCACAGATCACAGATTACAGAGGGTTTCCATTGAAAGTTTACTGATTAAAAAGCCAAGTTTTAAGGTGCTTTCGGAATGTTAACAGTGAAGGACTAAGTTTGATGAAGGAAGGAAGTAGGTTCCACAGTTTTGAAGCAGCAACCACAAAGCGTTTGTCTCCCCATGTTGCTTTTTTTGTGCGTGGGATTTGGAGCTGTTGGGCTGCGGATGAACGTAATGTTCGACTAGGTTTGTAGACACTAATTGCCTTTTTAAGGAATTCTGGTCCAGTATTGTTTAATGCCTTATATATAATACACAAGGCCTTAAACTTTGTACGGCTTCTGACCGGCAGCCAGTGTAATTGACGAATAATGGGAGAGATGGATGAGTACTTAGGTGTGCCGGTTAGAATCCTTGCAGCAGCATTTTGAACAAGCTGTAATTTGTTCAGAACTTGCTCCGGCGCATTCAACAGTAAGCCATTGCAGTAGTCCATCTTAGATAATACCAAAGTGGACATTAAGGTCTTGCCTGCATTTGGGAGAAGACATGGAAGCAGTTTCTTTACCATTCTTAGGGTAAAGAAGGAAGCTGAGACCACTGCGTTAGCATGGTTGACAAAAGCTAGCTTGTTGTCGAATAAAACTCCCAAATTTCTGACTTTTGATACTGGTGATGGAGGGATTCCTAGCTCTGAGGGCCACCAGGCTGGGGACCAAGACGGGGTCAGTTCACCAAATACCATAACCTCCGTCTTGTCAGAATTTAGCTTTAAACAATTCTGATCCATCCAGGTACTGATGGCTCTCATGCTCTCCTGGAAATTCACGGCTACTGCTCCTCCATTTTTGTGGATCGCCAGGACCAATTGGGTGTCATCGGCATATGAGGTTAGTCTAATACCAAATGACTTAATCACCCTCGCCAAGTCCGACACATAGATGTTAAAAAGTGTCGGACTTATCGAGGAGCCGTGGGGAACTCCACAAGGCAGGGTGAAATCTGGGGAGCAGTAACAACCCATCTTCACGGACTGCTCTCTCTCAGCCAGGAAGGAAGCCAGGAGTGCTCTGGCTTTGCCCTGAATGCCAATTGCAGCGACACGGTCGATCAAGATGGTATGATCGACCGTGTCGAAGGCTGCAGACAGATCCAAAAGTATTAGGACCGCTGCACCACCCTGGTCCATGATTATCCTGACCTCCTCTGCTGCCTTTATCAGAGCAGTCTGAGTCCCGTGGCCCTTCCTGAACCCGAACTGGGTATCATCCAGCAGCTCGTTCTGGTCAATATAATTTGACAGCTGTAGGTTCATTGCCTTTTTAAAAAATTTTGATGGATAAGGGAGCGAGGCAATAGGGCGATAGCTTTTAGGCTCTAATGGATTTAGAGTTGGTTTTTTTAAAAGAGGTTTTACAATGGCCTTTTTCCAATTTGAGGGGTAATCACCTGTCCGAAACATGGCGTTGCAAATGTTAGTGAGCACGGGGGCTATCAGATTGGATAGTGGTTTAAGAATGAGTGGAGGACAAGGATCCAACGGTGAACCTGACTTAACAGTATTCAGAAGCTCTTCCATAGACAACTGAGATAGTGGGGAGAAAACCTCGAAAATTGGTTTTGATGACGTGAGCGGGATCTCTAAGCAGGCAGATTCGGTAATAGTTCTTTTAGTAAAGTTGTTAAAAATGTCTTTGACCTTTGCCTTGAAGAATTCCGCTACCTTGTTGCAAAAAAATCTGAGATGGCTCTGTGATGGAAGGAGCCGGTGGGTTGGCTAATTTTTTGACCACCTGATATAGCTGTTTGCTCGAATTGTGAGCTAATTCTATTTGTGTGCTATAAAAATTACATTTTTCTGCAATAATGAGTTTTTTGTAGCTTGACAAAGCTTTCTTGTAAGTATCTTTATCGTTGTTATCGTAATTCCTTCGCCAGCGCCTCTCCAGATTTCGGCATCGTTGTCTCTCGAGCCTTAGAGGTTCAGAGAACCAGGCCGCAGAGGGTTTAGTGCGGTTTGGCTGCATTTTTTTATTGGGTGCTAATTGGTCAAAGGCATTAAGCAGCCAATGTCCATAATTGTTAGATGCTTCCTGAGGGTCAGGTATGTCTTCTGGTATTGTAGATTCCAGAGTATTATATAAGACCGTGGGATCAATGTTTTTCCAGTTACGACATTTAATCTGAGGGCATGTGCTAGGAGGAGAGTTTTTATGGTTCCTAACTAAAATAGTAAATTTAACTGCCGAGTGATCCGTCCATGTAAGTGGGAGCACTGTAAGATAAGTCATATAAGAATTATTAGTGAATAGACCGTCCAGGGTGTGACCTGCTTGATGAGTGGCTGAGGAGACCCTCTGTTCTAAGCCAGCAGCCGAGAAGTCAGAGATCAGAGTGCACGAGTCTTTATCTTCATGGTTTTCTAAGTGAAAGTTAAAATCTCCCAATATTGTGTAGTCCGAGTTGGCAGCTACTGGTTCTAATAGAAAATTAAGAGATTTCAAAAAGGGTGTTCGTAAAATAGGTGGTCGATACAACAAGGTTCCCTTAAAGGTTTGTATAGGGGAGAGCGTGATAGTAAAAGCTAGAGCTTCCGCAAAGTCATAGTCTAGTGGTTCGGTTTTTACAGCTAGCTTGGCTCGGTGTATAATGGCTAGACCGCCCCCCCTTTTACCAGAAGATCTATCTAGTCTAATCACATGATAGCCATCCGGAGTAGCAATACTGAAATCTGGGCCAGATGCTGGATCTGCCCAGGTCTCAGTTATAAACACAACGTCTATGTTTTGGTTGGCTATGAGTTCAGCCACGTCATCCCTATGTTTTATAAGAGAGCGTGCATTTATAAGTGCGCAGTTTATACATTTATCATCGTTTCCGGAGACCAAGAGGGGGACTTGTTGAAAATAAGGTGACGTAATCGTAAATGCACAATTCGGACACACATTGGAGGGTAGATTACAAAAAGAGTTCAAATCAAAATGAGTGCAACTCTTATCGTTTACTGTGTTTCCTATACTCAAAAGCTGTGCTATGGAATAAGTAATTACCTTCGTTGTATGATGGGATCTGCGGGGCCGAGGGAACTAGCGCATAGCGCGGTCCCGGCGCGGACTGGCACCCCTTTGGCACGGCTTCGGCGCGGTGACGGCGCTCCCGCTGCGCTCGACCGCTGCGCTTCCGGGTAGCCATTTTATGTCCTAAGCCCCGCCCCCAGCTGGAACACTACCTCCGTTCTGGTCGGGGAGCCAGCCCTGAGGCACAATGGAGCTCACCCTGCCCTCCACACAAACGGCACGGAGCCGCGGTGGAACGGGGCTAAGGGTGCAGAGAATGACAATAATAGTAATGAGTTAAAATTAATTAAAAAAATACAATTAGTACATCAATTGCATCAGCTAGTAAAATGCGTTAGATACATATGGCGGTTTTTAAAAAGTAAGCGTTTCACACTGGGCTTCAACAGCATGCAGAGGAGGATCCCCTCGCAATCTGCACGAGCTCTTCAAGCAAACCACACAAGGAGCTGCCACCACCTTGCTAGTCGCCCGAGCCCCCAATCCCGCTTCTTCTTATGTCCTAAGCCCCGCCCCCAGCTGGAACACTACCTCCGTTCTGGTCGGAGAGCCAGCCCTGTGGCACAATGGAGCTCACCCTGCCCTCCACACAAACGGCACGGAGCCGTGGTGGAACGGGGCTAAGGGTGCAGAGAATGACAATAATAGTAATGAGTTAAAATTAGTTAAAAAAAATACAATTAGTACATCAATTGCATCAGCTAGTAAAATGCGTTAGATACATATGGCGGTTTTTAAAAAGTAAGCCTTTCACACTGGGCTTCAACAGCATGCAGAGGAGGATCCCCTCGCAATCTGCACGAGCTCTTCAAGCAAACCACACAAGGAGCTGCCACCACCTTGCTAGTCCTGAGCATGAGCTGAGCCCGTTTGCAGCTTGCGGAACCAAGTCCAAATAGCTGTTCCATGATAACGCTATACCATATACTCTTAAGTGCATTATAATCCTCACGGTTAAATGCTAACTTTGGTATAGCATTATCAAAACATGTCGAGTAAGGTGTCATACGAATTGGAATACTAACCCCTCGCCAATTCTGGCGACGGGGTTAGCATTCCACCCTTCTAGAGGGACACGACATGTATGTAACTATGAACCCCGGTTAAAGTCAGACACAGCCTCAGCTCCACAAAATGGATGCTGCCACCGAGACACAAGTCTGCCCTCCTGCTGCTGGGAGTCCTTCCAGCAACGGAGGCCTGGACAAAGGGTTTCCTGCCAGGGGCGGTGCTAGCACCATCCCAGACAGGATTTTGTGTATCCCAGGTAGGCAGGGCTGAAAGGAAGGTGACTGCAAGTGGCACCCCGGTGCTCACTGTGCATATGCCGGCTCAAACCAGTTCCTGGGGCACACCAGCCCCTGAGCTGGGGAGAGACCGGACAAAGGAGAGGGGTGTAACCACCCCCCTCCTGGTCCCACCCATAGGGCAGGACCTAGTCGCGTGCCAGCCCCTTTTCTTAGGATAAAGGTAGGAGCAGGCCCCCTTCCCAAATTAGATCATTCTGAATCTTGAACTACTTTCCACGAAAGGAACTCTTGACTTTTCTGAAGACTCTCCCTTGTGGCTAAGGAGTAGCCACCCTGCACCAGCAGGCGCCATCGAAGCTCTTGCGGTTTGCTGCACGTCCATCCTCCGAATCAAGACTGCCCAGCTCGACGAGACCCGGATTCCCTGCCATCTCTGACCTCTACCTACATCATCCAGCCCAGCTGAGATTCGTGGGTGTGACGAGACCCATGGGACCGGCCATCTTCAAGACCTGCACGACGCTTCACCAGCACGACCCCCGAGAGACCCTCGAGTAAGTGCATTGGGGTTTGAGAAGCCCTAACCCTAAGCAGCTCCAGCACCGAAGTCCAGCCTCCCAGCATCCACGAGATCTGCGTGGGGCCCTTCTGCTTCTTTGCTGCTTGCCGCGTTGTCCGGTCACTTGCCCGTTGGCTAGTGACCCTCTTGACAACGTACCACGACGTTTTCACCGCTGGTCTAGGTCCCCTAGACTGGCCCTTGCTTCCTGTCCAACAAGAAGTGCCCTGGACCCTCCTGGTCCACTTCAGACGCCATCTTGACTCCACCGCGTGGGCTTGCCTTTGCCAAGGTTTGTTGCTCAAATCCTGAGTCCAGCATCGCCGACAGCCGACAGCCTCGTGGGACAGCTCGCACCTCCAGCCTGGACGCCGACAACGCCTCCTAGCCCGGGAGACTGCAGAGTCCAGCGTCGGCCACTCACCTGGTCGAGGTGACTTCATGGTGCCATCCTGGTGCCCACATAATCACTGGCTAGTGATTAAGAACTGAGTCCCCTCTGCTTTCAGGTCGTCTCCTTCACTGATCCAGCCTTGAATCACACCGAACTTCTTCACTGGTCGCCTGCCAGCAACTTCTTCTTTCAGGCTCCATAGACTTCAACGAGGATTCCCGACGTCTTTTGAACCCTATGCAGCCGCGGCCCCTGGGCTAGGTAACTTGAGTATCTCGGTACTCCAGCACAGGTTCACTATCTAAGTGTCCAGATCCTTTGTCGTTTTCAGTCTACCTAGTCGGATTCGTCCGGAAACAGTAACTTTAGAAACGCTAGCATCCATAGAATTCTTCCCGCATCCCGCGTGAGAGTGCCCACTCTACACCCGATCTCCCTAGGCCTCCTGCTCGTAATCTTAAGGTTCAGTAGTGTAGTCCTAGCGATCCTGAAGCCTCTGGATCTTGTTACTTACCTGCTAGTATTTCGCATTCCACTTTTTGTGTATATGGTTTTTCGTGCCCCTCGGGCATTTGTGTAAATTGTGCAACTTAAAGTATTTTCGTAAGAGTTTTGTATTGTGCTTAGCTCCCTGACTCATAAAGAGTTCAGGGTAGACTTGTTATAAATAAATATCCTTTATTTTCATAACAACTTGTGTGGTGTCCTTTCACTTGGTGTTCAAGGGGTATATGTGATGGTAAAACAGCTGGCTTAACACGCCCTCTAGAGTTTAGCCTGAAGACTGCTCGTGTCCATGCTACTAGGATAGCTGGTCTCTAAGGTTGACTTACAACCAATCATCAATAAGGGTTGTTTGGTATGATACAAAGTGATCACTAGAATAGTGAGCACTATATATCAGGCCAACTTCTCACATTGGTGTGCAGCGGTTGGGATTTGAGCTTGCTGTTGTTTTACCTCGCACGTATCCTAAGAATATCAATTGAAAGATCACATAAGTACCCAGGTACATATAACTTAACTTAGAATACTCTGAGTTCTACTGAACCAGCTGTTGTAGTGCAACAGGGCTTAGCACACCCTGACTACAACTCTTAGCAAGGGATCAGTAGGTAAACCCATAGTGTAGGTAGGTGCATCACTTACACCACACTAGAAGCATGTCTGCCCATGGAGAGTCTTCAGAGACTCCCCTTGTGGCAGTTGACCCTCCACAGGTCACTTCCAGATATGCAGGCCTTAGCTTCCAGGAGATGAGACAATTGTGTACCTCCAGGAAACTAAAACAGGGTTCTAACCCTACCACTCCTTTTCTGTTAGGTCTCTTAGAGACATATGATGCTAGAAAAGCTTCTCAGACAGATGGGAGCATGCCCCTCTTAGAAGGTACTCGTGGTGACCCAGACTCCAACCTCCCTGAAACAGAAGATGTAGAAGAGGAGGAGGAGGAAGAGGAGGAAGAGGAAGTCTCTGGGGATGAGGCAGACAATGGTCCTGAGCTAGTCAGGCTTACTAGGGCCAACTTAGACCTACATAGGGAAGGATCTGGGGGACCCCCAGTACTGACCCTAAGCAGGCCTAACTTTGGAGTTAGAAGAGATAGGTCTCATTCTAGGGACTCCAATAGATCTGTGCACTCTCATGCCTCTGCTCAGAGGAGAATGATCTCTCCCCAGAGGAGACTGACTTCCCCTCAGAGAAGAGAACATGAAGCAAGGATGAAACAGGCTAATCTGAGGATTCAGAGGGAAGAACTTGCCCTTGCCAAAGAGAAGCTTGCCTTTGCTAGAGAGCAACAGTTAAGTGGGGTAGTCCCCACTGGTGGCAGCAATATCCCTAAGGATAAAGACAGGAGTTTTGATACTAGACACCTGAGTAAAATAGTGGCCCCCTTTAAACAAGGGGATGACATCCACAAATGGATGACTGCTTTGGAGAGGGCCTGCACTGTCCAGTGCATCCCCCAGAGTCAGTGGGCAGCTATTTTGTGGCTCTCCTTTGAAGGTAAAGGTAGAGATAAGCTCCTCACTACTAGAGCTGAGGATGCTAACAATTACCAAGTCTTGAAAAATACACTGATTGATGGGTTTGGCTTAACCACTGAACAGTACAGGTTGCTGTTCAGAGACACCCAGAAAATTCAGTCTCAAGATTGGGCTGACTTTGTAGATTGTGCCACTAAGGCTTTTGAAGGCTGGTTACTGGGAAGTAAAGTTACTGATTACACAGGATTGTATAATCTAATTATGAGAGAACAAATCTTAAGTAATTGTCAAAATCAGTTGTTGCATCAGCACCTTATTGACTCAGATCTGACCTCTCTCCAAGAATTGGGAAAGAAGGCAGACAGATGGGTCAGGACAAGGGTCAAGCAGCAGAACCAGGGTGGTGGCCAGAAGAAAGCAGATGCCAAGGGTAATGAGAATAAGCAAAATGACCAGAAGTCTTCAACAGGGCCCCAACAATCTAAAGAGGGTGGGTCCCAGAATTCCCAAAAGAAGAAGAATGGTCAGAAGAAACCATGGTGCCAATACTGCAAAAGTAATACTCACTGGTTTAGTGAGTGCACCAAGAAAGGCCCAACTCCTACCACTACTGCCCCTAAGGCACCTGCACCCCCTAGTACAGTTAGTAGTGGTAGTAATCCTCCTAAGGCTATAGTGGGGTTAACCCTGGGAACTGAGGCGGGCTCTGACTTAGTCAGAACACCTACTCAGGCTGTTCTTGTTTGTACTGGGGACATGGATATGACCCCTACAATAAGTCCCAGTACTCTGGGCAAGTACAGGCAGACGTCTTTGATTAATGGAAAAATGGCTCAGGCCTACAGGGACACTTGTGCCAGTGTCACCATGGTGACACCTAACTTTGTGGACCCTGACCAGGTAATACTGGGAGCAGACTATCTGGTGACCAATGCTAGCAATGCCACTACCTCCCATAGTATGGCACTTGTTAACTTCTCCTGGGGAGGGGTAAATGGCCTCAAAAGGGTTGTTGTTAGCTCAGACCTCCCTGTGGACTGTCTTTTGGGCAATGATTTGGAATCCTCCTTATGGTCAGATGTGGAGTATAGGACTCATGTGGAAATGTTAGGTTTGTCAGCACATGTCCTTGCTGTGACTAGATCACAGGCCAAGAAAAGCACAGCTGAACTAGTGCTGGATCCTGGAACAATGGACCAGACACTACCCAAGAGAAAGAGCAGTAGGGGTAAGATTGACTCTTCCCCCCTGCCTCAGGTGATGGATCAGCTCTCTCAGGAGACTGACCCCAAGACCCCAGAAGGAACTGTCCTAGAAGAGCTTGAGCCTGAACAGGTTGAGTTTCTTGGGACAGGGTGCCCTTCCAGGGCAGACTTGAGGCAGGCACAGTTAGACTGTTCCTCTCTTGAACCCCTCAGACAGCAGGCTGTTCATT
This sequence comes from Lissotriton helveticus, assembly GCF_964261635.1. NCBI lineage: Eukaryota > Metazoa > Chordata > Amphibia > Caudata > Salamandridae > Lissotriton > Lissotriton helveticus. The sequence goes on from NC_136065.1 coordinate 1,935,034,389, forward strand.
GATCAGTGGCTTTACTCAGGTTGTGACTCCCTTGCTCCTTTGAAGCGGGTAACTTCTAAGCGGGAGAAGGATGCAAATCTGTGGTTCAATGAAGACCTTAAGACTACCAAACTAGCGGTACGTCGAGCGGAGCGAGCATGGAGGAGAAATTATTGCCCCTTACTTCGATCAGAGTTTATTAATATCCTGACTCAATATAAAAAGGCTATTTTGGTGGCAAAAACAGCCTATTTCTCCTCTAAAGTTCTCGCAGCTGAGAACCAATCGAGGGAAATGTTCTCGATTGTGCACAATCTGGCATTCTCCGACAGAACCACTCTGAAGCCCACTCCCTCTCAGGAACTTTGCCACTCCCTAAACAACTTTTTAATTCAGAAAATTGCTAGCATCAAAGCCAATATTCCTCTCCCCTCTCCTACCTTTGTGGATCCTCAGTGCCCTCCCCCTAAGGGACAACTTGGTGCCCTTCCTCCCTTGACCAAAGAATCCCTTACTTCAATAATTTCCCTTGTTAAATCGGGTTCCCCCTTGGACCCTTGTCCCGCTCACATCCTCCGTCCCATCTTTTCAACTTGTTCTGACCCTCCCCTTCATCTCCTCAATAGCTCTCTTTCTCAGGGTGTTGTACCCGCTCCACTTAAAACAGCAGTTATTGTCCCCATCCTGAAGAAGCCGGGTGCAGACCCCTCAGTCCCTGCCAACTTTCGCCCCATCTCCCTCCTGCCATTTTTGGCAAAAGTGCTCGAGCGCCATGTCACCTGCGTCTTGAGCTCTTTTGTGGAGATGTATGGGGCCCTAGCCCCCCGCCAGGCCGGTTTTCGCCCCGCACACTCTACGGAGTCCGTAGTACTTTCGGTCCTTGACAAACTCAGGGAGGGAATGGATACCAACCAGACCCAGGCTTTGGTCCTCCTCGATCTCTCTGCCGCCTTTGACACGGTTGATCACACCATCTTACTTTCCCGTGTCAAGGCGGCGGGGATCGGGGGTACCGCCCTGGTATGGTTATCCTCCTTCCTGAGGGACCGCACCCAGGCGGTTCGCCTGGGTGATTTTTCTGCGGACTTCCGGAAAGTTCAGTGCGGGGTCCCCCAAGGTTCTTCCCTTTCACCTCTTCTGTTTAATCTTTACATTGCCCCTCTTATTTTTTCACTGCAGCAAATGGAGGTCACCGTATACAATTATGCGGATGACCTCCAACTCGTTTTCAATCTGTCTTCTTCCCCTGCTTCTATTCTTAATTTCCAATCTATTATGACTCATATCCGGGACTGGATGAGCCACAACCACCTGAAACTCAACCCAGATAAGACCGAGCTGGTGTTGACGGGTGGCTCATCCAGTCCCTGGTCTTCTTTGTTCTGGCCCCCCTCCTTAGGTTCTCCTCCTGTTCCCTCCACCTCAGTAAAAACATTAGGTATCAAACTCAATTCTCAGCTCACCCTTCACTCCCAGGTTAGCTCTGTGGTGTCTTCTTCTTTTCTGTCACTGCGTATTATACGCAAGGTGTCCCGTTTTTTTTCTTTTGATGCTTTGAAATTGATTACCCTGGCAATGGCCATCTCCCGCCTGGATTATGGCAACGCCCTATATGCAAGTATACCTGCATATAGTTTAAGGCGTCTGCAGCAGATCCAGAACCAGGCGGCGCGCCTTGTATTTAAATTGCCAAAATTCCACCATGTCACTCCTCTTCTCAAGTCACTACACTGGCTCCCAGTCCGTGAACGTGTCCAGTTCAAGCTTGCCTCTATCACCTTTTTAGCACGACTGGGCACGGCACCGGCTTTTATTTCATCTGAGATCATCCCCTATGTACCCTCTAGGGAGTTGCGCTCATCCACTCAATCCCTCCTCACTGTCCCGCGGTTCCGGAGGAAGAAATGGGGAGGATCGAAATTTGCGACCCTTGCTCCACTTTTTTGGAACTCCCTGCCTTTAGAGCTTAGAGTCTTAACTTGCTATCCGCAATTTCGGATGCAGCTCAAAGTTATTTGTCAGTTGCAGCGCCATGAAACCGCTGGTGAACGTGCGCTATATAAATAATTTTAAAAGAAAAGAAAGAAAGGCTGCTGCTGAGGCTGCAGGGAATGCCACAGGTGCCCATAAAGTGTACTGGGACGATGGACTCCTTTACTCTGAGGCAAGAGACCCCAAGCCTGGTGCTACCAGGAGGCTGGTCATCCCCTTGTCTCTGAGAGGTTTCCTTCTCACCTTGGCTCATGAAATTCCCCTTGCAGGTCACTTAGGCCAGAATAGGACTTGGGACAGGCTTGCCCCACACTTTCACTGGTCCCATATGTCTGAGGACACCAAGAACTTTTGTCGTTCATGTATTACCTGCCAAGCCAGTGGCAAATCAGGTGGCACTACAAAGGCCCCCCTTATACCACTACCTGTGGTGGGGGTTCCCTTTAAAAGAGTGGGGATTGACATTGTTGGACCAATGGACCCCCCAACAGCATCTGGGCACATATTTATACTGGTGGTAGTGGATCATGCCACCAGGTATCCAGAAGCTATTCCCCTTAGAACCTCTACAGCTCCTGTTGTGGCAAGGGCCCTGGTTGGAGTTTTCTCCAGAGTAGGGTTCCCTAAAGAGGTGATCTCTGACAGAGGTGCAAACTTCATGTCAGGATACTTGACTGCTATGTGTAAGGAATGTGGTGTCAATTACAAATTCACCACGCCCTATCACCCACAATGCAATGGGCTTGTTGAAAGATTCAACAAGACCCTCAAAGGGATGATAAAAGGGTTACCAGAAAAGCTTAGGCGAAGATGGGACATCCTTTTACCCTGCCTTCTGTTTGCTTACAGAGAGGTCCCACAAAAGGGGGATGGTTACAGCCCTTTTGAGCTTTTGTTTGGACATCCTGTAAGAGGACCCCTATGTCTTGTGAAGGAAGGATGGGAGTTACCTCTCAAAAAGCCTAAACTTGACATAGTGGACTATGTACTTGGTCTCCGCTCTAGGATGGTAGAGTACATGGAGAAGGCATCTAAAAACCTTCAGGCCAGCCAGGAACTTCAAAAAGCTTGGCATGACCAAAAGGCTGTCCTAACTGTATACCATGCAGGACAGAAGGTGTGGGTGTTGGAGCCAGTGGCCCCAGCAGCTCTCCAAGACAAATGGTCTGAACCCCACATCATCATTGAACAAAAGGGAGAAGTCACCTATTTGGTGGACATGGGAACTCCCAGGAGCCTTCACAGAGTACTTCATGTGAATAGGCTCAAAGCATTTGTTGACAGGGAGGACATGGGCTTGCTCATGGCCACAGATGAGGGACAGGAGGAAGAGAGTAACCCTCTCCCAGACCTGCTCACTCAGAACCCTGATGATGGGTCAGTGGATGGTGTAGTCTTTTCTGACAGCCTCTCTGAGCATCAGCAACAGGATTGTAGGCAGGTCCTTCAATCCTTCAGACAAATGTTTTCTCTGACCCCCAGTCAGACAAACTGGTGCACACATGAGGTGGACACTGGAGACAGTCTGCCTATAAAGAGTAAAATCTACAGGCAACCTGACCACGTCAGGGACTGCATAAAAACTGAAGTACAAAAGATGTTGGAATTGGGAGTCATTGAACCCTCAGAGAGCCCTTGGGCTAGTCCTGTAGTTCTAGTGCCTAAACCTCACACCCAGGATGGTAAGAGAGAGATGAGGTTTTGCGTAGACTACAGGGGTCTCAATGCTGTCACTAAGACAGATGCCCATCCAATACCAAGAGCAGATGAACTCATTGACAGATTGGCTTCTGCCAAGTTCTTGAGTACATTTGACCTGACAACTGGTTATTGGCAAATCAGGTTAGCTGAGGATGCCAAGGCCAAGACAGCATTTTCTACCCCAGGAGGTCATTACCAATTTGTGGTGATGCCCTTTGGTTTGAAAAATGCCCCTGCCACTTTTCAAAGGTTGGTGAACCACGTTCTCACTGGGTTGGATGACTTTTGTGCAGCATATCTAGATGATATTGCTGTCTTTAGCTCCACCTGGGAGGATCACCTGATCCACCTGAGGAAAGTTTTAGAGGCCCTGCAAATGGCAGGCCTCACTATCAAGGCTACTAAGTGCCAGATAGGGCAGAGTCAAGTTGTGTACTTGGGCCACCTTGTAGGTGGAGGCCATGTTCAACCTCTGGAGAGCAAGATACAGGCCATAAAGGACTGGGCTCCTCCAACCACCCAGACACAGGTCAGAGCTTTCTTGGGCCTGTCTGGTTATTACAGGAAATTTGTCAGAAATTATGGAACCATTGTGACTCCACTTAATGACCTGACAAGTAAGAAAATGCCAAAGAAAGTTCAGTGGACAGTTAGCTGTCAGAAGGCATTCGATGACCTAAAGCAGGCCATGTGCACTGCACCTATTCTCAAGAGTCCAAGAACAACTGCCGAGCCCTCGAGAAAGCCTGGAGAAGGGAACCAACACCGGACAACATGACCACCCTCAAGCTTGCCACCCGGAAGCACCATCAACTGATCCGCGCCACAAAGAGAACTGCATTCAAGGACCGGCTGGACAACAACGCACACAACTGCAAGGAACTCTTCAACATCGTGAAAGAGCTCTCCAACCCTAACGCCGGAAACAACGACATCACCCCATCGCAAGACCTCTGCAACTCCCTCGCCTCCTACTTCCACAACAAGATCGCAGACATACACAACAGCTTCAGCACGCAACCGACGCTACCCACGACCGAACCACCGCCCCCCACCACCATCATCCACGCCTGGGCTCCGATCAGCACCGAAGACACCGTCCGCATGATTAACTCCATCCACTCCGGATCTCCAACCGACCCCTGCCCTCACCACGTCTTCAACAAGGCCGACGCGATCATCGCACCCCACCTACGGGACATCATAAACACCTCCTTCGACACCGCCACCTTCCCGGAGAGCTGGAAGCACGCCGAACTCAGCGCCCTGCTGAAGAAACCTACAGCGGACCCCACCGAACTCAAGAATTACCGCCCCATCTCGCTCCTCCCGTTCCCAGCCAAAGTCATCGAGAAGACCGTCAACAAACAGCTGGCCGCCTTCCTCAAGACGAATGGATCCCTCGACCCCTCACAGTCTGGCTTCCGAGCCAACCACAGCACCGAGACCGCCCTCATCGCTGCCACCGATGACATCTGAGCCCTGATGGACAACGGAGAAACAGCGGCCCTCATCCTCCTAGACCTCTCCGCGGCATTCGACACGGTCTGCCACCGCACCCTAGTACAGCGCCTCAGCAACGTCGGAATCCAGGAGAAGGCTCTGGAATGGATCATCTCCTTCCTCGCTGGTAGAACACAGAGAGTCCGCCTACCACCGTACAAGTCAGAGGCCACCGAAGTCATCTGCGGCGTCCCTCAAGGATCGTCGCTGAGCCCCACCCTCTTCAACGTCTACATGAGCCCCCTCGCGGCCATCGCACGCCAACACAACCTCAACATCATCTCCTACGCTGACGACACCCAGCTGATCCTCTCCCTGACCAACGACCCCGCCGCCGCCAGAGCCAACCTTCTCGAAGGGATGAAAGACGTAGCCGAGTAGATGACGACCAGCCGCCTGAAACTGAACTCAGACAAGACGGAAGTCCTCATCCTGGGTTCCTCGCCCTCCGCCTGGGACGACTCCTGGTGGCCCCCCGCCCTGGGCACCGCACCCAAACCGACAGACCACGCACGCAACCTGGGCTTCATCCTGGACTCCTCCCTCTCCATGACCAGACAAGTCAACACCGTCTCCTCGTCCTGTTTCAACATCCTGCGCATGCTACGGAAGATCTTCCGGTGGATCCCCACCGAGACCAGAAAGACGGTCACCCAGGCCCTCGTCACCAGCCGACTGGACTACGGCAACGCCCTCTACGCCGGAACCACCGCGAAGCTCCAGAAGAGACTCCAGCGGATCCAGAACGCCTCAGCCAGACTCATCCTCGACATCCCACGACACAGCCACATCTCCGGACATCTGAGAGACCTGCATTGGCTCCCCGTCAACAAAAGAATCACCTTCCGTCTCCTCACCCACGCACACAAAGCCCTACACGATCAAGGCCCGAGCTACCTCAACAGTCGTGTCAACTTCTACGCTCCCAAACGCCAGCTCCGATCAGCCAGTCACGCCCTCGCCGCCGTCCCCCGCATCCGAAGAACGACAACAGGAGGAAGGTCCTTCTCCTACCTGGCCGCCAAGACCTGGAACTCCCTCCCGACCGACCTGCGCCTGACCCAAGACCACCTCTCCTTCAGGAGGAAGCTCAAGACCTGGCTCTTCGAGCAGTAGCAGCACAACCCCCCCCCCCCCCCCCCTCAAGCGCCTTGAGACCCTCCGGGTAAGTAGTGCGCTTTATAAATATCTCTGATTGATTGATTGAAGAGTCCAGACTACTCCAAACCTTTCATTGTCCAAACAGATGCTTCTGAGTTGGGTGTGGGAGCTGTTCTATCTCAGCTGAATATTGATGGTCATGACCAGCCCATTGCTTTTATAAGTAGAAGGCTGACCCCTAGAGAGAAACGTTGGTCAGCTATTGAGAGGGAGGCCTTTGCTGTGGTTTGGGCCCTGAAGAAGTTGAGGCCATACTTGTTTGGTACTCACTTCAAAGTTCAGACCGACCATAAGCCCCTCTTATGGCTAAATCAAATGAAGGGTGAAAACCCCAAACTTCTTAGGTGGTCCATTTCCCTACAGGGGATGGACTTTACAGTGGAGCACCGCCCAGGAACTGACCATGGTAATGCAGATGGTCTCTCCAGGTACTTCCACTTAGAGCAAGAAGACTCACCTGGTCAAGGTTAGTTTAATGTCCCTAAGTTTGGGGGGGGGGGGGTTATGTAGGAGAGTGGGGTCTGCAATCCCATGGCCACCCCAGATTTTTGCTTTTTGCTTCACTGGTTTACGACTTTCCCTGGCTGTGGGACTGCTAATCAGACCCACAGCCTAGCTGTTCTCTCTCTAAATTACACCCATGTACCTTAGGGGCATTTAACCAATTGGTACTGGGCCACCTTATCAGTCCCTGTACAGCATACCTTAGGTATCCAGGGCATAGGTGTACCCAGGGCCTACCAGGGGCTGAAGCATGTATTATGCCACCCCTGGCTGGCCACCCAAACAGACACAACTGGCTGCACGACAGCTGGGGCGAGGTGGTGTAAACACCCTTTGCTTTAGATATAGTATTCCTATATCTAACCCTAAAATGGACACATATATTCCTATCAGTCACTCCTATGGCAGGCCTTATCAATCCCGAAGGCAGAGTGCTTGGAATTATGTGAGATGGTGCTCTGGCATGAGCTGAGCCCGTTTGCAGCTTGCGGAACCAAGTCCAAATAGCTGTTCCATGATAACGCTATACCATATACTCTTAAGTGCATTATAATCCTCGCGGTTAAATGCTAACTTTGGTATAGCATTATCAAAACATGTTGAGTAAGGTGTCATACGAATTGGAAAACTAACCCCTCGCCAATTCTGGCGACGGGGTTAGCATTCCACCCTTCTAGAGGGACACGACATGTATGTAACTGTGAACCCCGGTTAAAGTCAGACACAGCCTCAGCTCCACAAAATGGATGCTGCCACCGAGACACAAGTCTGCCCTCCTGCTGCTGGGAGTCCTTCCAGCAACGGAGGCCTGGACAAAAGGTTTCCTGCCAGGGGCGGTGCTAGCACCATCCCAGACAGGATTTTGTGTATCCCAGGTAGGCAGGGCTGAAAGGAAGGTGACTGCAAGTGGCACCTCGGTGCTCACTGTGCATATGCCGGCTCAAACCAGTTCCTGGGGCACACCAGCCCCTGAGCTGGGGAGAGACCGGACAAAGGAGAGGGGTGTAACCACCCCCTCCTGGTCCCACCCATAGGGCAGGACCTAGTCGCGTGCCAGCCCCTTTTCTTAGGATAAAGGTAGGAGCAGGCCCCCTTCCCAAATTAGATCATTCTGAATCTTGAACTACTTTCCACGAAAGGAACTCTTGACTTTTCTGAAGACTCTCCCTTGTGGCTAAGGAGTAGCCACCCTGCACCAGCAGGCACCATCGAAGCTCTTGCGGTTTGCTGAACGTCCATCCTCCGGATCAAGACTGCCCAGCTCGACGAGACCCGGATTCCCTGCCATCTCTGACCTCTACCTACATCATCCAGCCCAGCTGAGATTCGTGGGTGTGACGAGACCCGTGGGACCGGCCATCTTCAAGACCTGCACGACGCTTCACCAGCACGACCCCCGAGAGACCCTCGAGTAAGTGCATTGGGCTTTGAGAAGCCCTAACCCTAAGCAGCTCCAGCACCGAAGTCCAGCCTCCCAGCATCCACGAGATCTGCGTGGGGCCCTTCTGCTTCATTGCTGCTTGCCGCGTTGTCCGGTCACTTGCCCGTTGGCTAGTGACCCTCTTGACGACGTACCACGACGTTTTCACCGCTGGTCTAGGTCCCCTAGACTGGCCCTTGCTTCCTGTCCAACAAGAAGCACCCTGGACCCTCCTGGTCCACTCCAGACGCCATCTTGACTCCACCGCGTGGGCTTGCCTTTGCCAAGGTTTGTTGCTCAAATCCTGAGTCCAGCATCGCCGACAGCCGACAGCCTCGTGGGACAGCTCGCACCTCCAGCCTGGACGCCGACAACGCCTCCTAGCCCGTGTGACTGCAGAGCCCAGCGTCGGCCACTCACCTGGTCGAGGTGACTTCATCCGGTGCCATCCTGGTGCCCACATAATCACTGGCTAGTGATTAAGAACTGAGTCCCCTCTGCTTTCAGGTCGTCTCCTTCACTGATCCAGCCTTGGATCACACCGAACATCTTCACTGGTCGCCTGCCAGCAACTTCTTCTTTCAGGCTCCATAGACTTCAACGAGGATTCCCGACGTCTTTTGAACCCTATGCAGCCGCGGCCCCTGGGCTAGGTAACTTGAGTATCTCGGTACTCCAGCACAGGTTCACTATCTAAGTGTCCAGATCCTTTGTCGTTTTCAGTCTACCTAGTCGGATTCGTCCGGAAACAGTAACTTTAGAAACGCTAGCATCCATAGACTTCTTCCCGCATCCCGCGTGAGAGTGCACACTCTGCACCCGATCTCCCTAGGCCTCCTGCTCGTAATCTTAAGGTTCAGTAGTGTAGTCCTAGCGATCCTGAAGCCTCTGGATCTTGTTACTTACCTGCTAGTATTTCGCATTCCACTTTTTGTGTATATGGTTTTTCGTGCCCCTCGGGCATTTGTGTAAATTGTGCAACTTAAAGTATTTTCGTAAGAGTTTTGTATTGTGCTTAGCTCCCTGACTCATAAAGAGTTCAGGGTAGACTTGTTATAAATAAATATCCTTTATTTTCATAACAACTTGTGTGGTGTCCTTTCACTTGGTGTTCAAGGGGTATATGTGATGGTAAAACAGCTGGCTCAACACGCCCTCTAGAGTTTAGCCTGAAGACTGCTCGTGTCCATGCTACTAGGATAGCTGGTCTCTAAGGTTGACTTACAACCAATCATCAATAAGGGTTGTTTGGTATGATACAAAGTGATCACTAGAATAGTGAGCACTATATATCAGGCCAACTTCTCACACCTAGCACCTGTATAAATCACATTAGGGCATGGCGCCCTATAAATCTATCATTCACCTTGGCCAACTGGCCATCTCTAAGGGGCTCAAATGCCCTCTGTCCAAAAATCAGGGCGCGCTGCCTGTGCAGCGAGAGTCAAATGTGCGCAATCTGCGCAGACCTAAACGTTGCAGCTGCCCGCTGGGCAGCTGGGAAGGAAAAGATGGGGGCGAAGGAGTGCGTCTCACTCCTGCCTCAACATGTCCCCTAAAAGAAAGACCTAAATGGTGCAGCTGCCCACTACTTGCTGGGCAGCTGAGAATGTAAAAATGAGGCATGTGCTCTCAATGGCCCTTTAAACAAATATGCCCCCTTCGTTGGAGCCACACGGGGCTCTGCAAACCATTAGCCAAATGTTGGAGCCACCTAGGCTCTGTAAACAACTATGTTCCCTTTGTTGGAGCCACGTAGGCTCTGAAAAGTAAATAATGCCCCCAAGCACTGTGCAGCTGCTCTCTGCAACCGTGGCAGCTTGGATAAAGAACTGAAGGGACCCAGGCACATATGGGGGCCCACTGGGCTTTTCAATTAAATTGACCCCCACTGTAGACAAATATTGCGCGGGCACTATACGGGCCGTCTGAGTCCCACTGCGGGACTCCTAAGCAACAGAAATGGCCCCCAACGTTGGAGAAGCCCACTATCAGGCTCAGGAGAGACAATATGGACCTGTGCCTTGATCAGGCACCAACAACAGCCCCCACGGAGCACCCCAGCCCTTTCTAACTCACCGGGATGCTCTCTGGGGACTCCTCTTCACAGGCGGTGGCAGCACCTCTCTCCCGGGGCTTTGGCTTTCCTGGACTCCTGGGAGGCCCGCGCTGCAGTGGGCGGCCTCGGCCGCCTGCACTCTTCACCAGGGTGTCACCTCTTCTCAAGTGCGGTGGGGGCAGGCACCGACAATGCGCCTCGAGCCCCCTCCGCTTGTAATCCCCATGAGCTGTGGGGCTCTCCCTTCGCTAGGGGAGCCCCGCTGACACACCAACGCACTTCCCCATCTGCCGGGACCAAAGCGGAAGTGATGCGCACTAGGCCTGCCCCCAGTCAGTCATGGCTTCCCGGTCGGACCGGTGTGACAACAGCGGCTCAGCGAGAAGTTTAGAAAGCGGCTCGGGCCGCGGAGGTGAAACACGGGGTGGGCACCGGCATTTAAATAAATAAAGGCAATAATGCGGCAGTGAGGGGTAGGCTCCCTCCTAATCAAAAGTATAAAGCGGGGTGGGCACCCGCTATGGGTCAATAATAAACAAAGGCAAAGATGCGGAGTGGGCACCCGCTTCGGCTCGCATCACAGGGGAAACCCTAAGCTGGGGATTCCCTCTCTCTCCCTTCCAGCAGCGCCGCGCTGCGAATCCTGCTCGCTACTCCTCTGGGGAGGGAGGGCTGGGGTCTGGCTAATAAGCATAGCGCTCACAGGGCGCTGGGAGCACAAGAAGTCCTGTGTGCATAAAGAAATGGAGCAAACAGCTCCCAGCAAAGGAAAGGCCTCCAGTCATCCCAGGCAAGGCAGAAGGGTCCCAAATAAAAAGTCCTTCAGGTATAGAGGGGCAATGCAGGGCTCAGGGAGGCAAGCCCTCATGGCAGCCCCAAAGCCCCGGCAGCAGCACGCCCCGCAGGGTCAGGATCCAAAAGCAGAACATTTTCATGGGGTCACAGCAACCTACTTTTATACAGAATTTCCCTTTGTTCTAAACATGTAGGGCATGGGAACCAGATACAACTGGTACAGGGGAGCTTTTGAGCACTTTGTTTTGCTCTGCTCCTCTCTCCCTTTCACAGGACAGGCCAGGGACATCAGACGCACCACAGTAGGTGGAGACAGCATTGTGGAGGGAAGGTACAGCCCTATTCAGGTCCCAGGTGCAACTCCTCCATCCCATCTACATGCAGATCTCCATATTCACCACTGGGCAGACTCATCCTGGCTCCTGGAGCCATCCACATCAGCCAGCACCTGTCACTTACAAGCCAGACATGCAATTCACATCATGTAGGCAGACACACAGCACACAGAAATGCCAACTTCTAAAAGTGCAAAAAACAACAAGTGATGGACTGAATGTGGATCAATGTCACACACTCCCCCAGTCAAAAGATCTGGGCCCAAATCCATCGTTTTTTTGCACTCCACACCACCCTGGGTCAGATAATGGCTTTATGCAAATCAGCTCCGACCCTGTTGCCCCATGGGAACAGTCCAGTCCGAACTACAACAGCCATATCTTTCCCAGACCGGAATCAAGCATCCGAGGACCGGACCGGTTTCGAGGTAACACCTCTCCTCAGCCCGGCTAGCTTGACTCCAAGTGGTGTGGAGTGCCTGGGACCCACGTCTGGGCATCCCCAGCGCACTTAGGGCGGCAATTGCAAAAAACAACAAGTGATGGACTGAATGTGGATCAATGTCACACACTCCCCCAGTCAAAAGATCTGGGCCCAAATCCATCGTTTTTTTGCACTCCACACCACCCTGGGTCAGATAATGGCTTTATGCAAATCAGCTCCGACCCTGTTGCCCCATGGGAACAGTCCAGTCCGAACTACAACAGCCATATCTTTCCCAGACCGGAATCAAGCATCCGAGGACCGGACCGGTTTCGAGGTAACACCTCTCCTCAGCCCGGCTAGCTTGACTCCAAGTGGTGTGGAGTGCCTGGGACCCACGTCTGGGCATCCCCAGCGCACTTAGGGCGGCAATTGCAAAAAACAACAAGTGATGGACTGAATGTGGATCAATGTCACACACTCCCCCAGTCAAAAGATCTGGGCCCAAATCCATCGTTTTTTTGCACTCCACACCACCCTGGGGCCCAGATCTTTTGACTGGGGGAGTGTGTGACATTGATCCACATTCAGTCCATCACTTGTTGTTTTTTGCAATTGCCGCCCTAAGTGCGCTGGGGATGCCCAGACGTGGGTCCCAGGCACTCCACACCGCTTGGAGTCAAGCTAGCCGGGCTGAAGAGAGGTGTTACCTTGAAACCGGTCCGGTCCTCGGATGCTTGATTCCGGTCTGGGAAAGATATGGCTGTTGTAGTTCGGACTGGACTGTTCCCATGGGGCAACAGGGTCAGAGCTGATTTGCATAAAGCCATTATCTGACCCAGGGTGGTGTGGAGTGCAAAAAAACGATGGATTTGGGCCCAGATCTTTTGACTGGGGGAGTGTGTGACATTGATCCACATTCAGTCCATCACTTGTTGTTTTTTGCAATTGCCGCCCTAAGTGCGCTGGGGATGCCCAGACGTGGGTCCCAGGCACTCCACACCGCTTGGAGTCAAGCTAGCCGGGCTGAAGAGAGGTGTTACCTTGAAACCGGTCCGGTCCTCGGATGCTTGATTCCGGTCTGGGAAAGATATGGCTGTTGTAGTTTGGACTGGACTGTTCCCATGGGGCAACAGGGTCAGAGCTGATTTGCATAAAGCCATTATCTGACCCAGGGTGGTGTGGAGTGCAAAAAAACGATGGATTTGGGCCCAGATCTTTTGACTGGGGGAGTGTGTGACATTGATCCACATTCAGTCCATCACTTGTTGTTTTTTGCAATTGCCGCCCTAAGTGCGCTGGGGATGCCCAGACGTGGGTCCCAGGCACTCCACACCGCTTGGAGTCAAGCTAGCCGGGCTGAAGAGAGGTGTTACCTTGAAACCGGTCCGGTCCTCGGATGCTTGATTCCGGTCTGGGAAAGATATGGCTGTTGTAGTTCGGACTGGACTGTTCCCATGGGGCAACAGGGTCAGAGCTGATTTGCATAAAGCCATTATCTGACCCAGGGTGGTGTGGAGTGCAAAAAAACGATGGATTTGGGCCCAGATCTTTTGACTGGGGGAGTGTGTGACATTGATCCACATTCAGTCCATCACTTGTTGTTTTTTGCAACTTCTAAAAGTGGCATTTCTAAAATGACCACAATAAATCCGCGCACACTATTGCGCAGCATTTATTCTCACGAGTTCGCACATACTAAACTTGACCCTGCACTCCCCTCACACCAGGAATTACCATGGACACACATATCCCCCATGCATTCCTATGGGAGGGCAGGCCCATCTCACCACACGCACTCAGATTGCGCACGCACTTTGCACTGGGCCACAGTGCTTAAGTGCGCAGAGGCCTAAAATCACTAACATTATGTCAGGGGCTAAAAGCAAAAAGTTTAGGGCTGAACCCGCCAAAAAGTACCAAATCCAACACTCCCTGTTTGTTGATGTAATATGTGCTGGTCGTGTTGTCTGTACGAACCAGCACAAAGAACCTTGAATTCATTGGGAGGGAAGCTTGTAAAGAGAGGAATATGGCCTTGAGCTCCACGCTGATGATGTGCATCATTTTTTTAGAAGAAGACAATTTGCCCTGAATCTGGAAACTTTGCATGTGGCCTCCTCAGCTGGCAATGGACACATCTGTAGTGCCGATGAAATCTGGAATCTTGGGTAGAAAATTGAGGCCTTCCGAAAGATGTGGTTTGTGATACCACAACTTGATTGCTTCTCTCATGATCAGTATTATTGAGATCACGTCTTCGAAGGATCCCATTGCTTGCACCCACTGAAGTTGAAGTTCTTCTTGTAATGGTCGCATTTTTTGGCGAGCCAATGCAATCAGGTTGATTGCCAATGTGAGCGTTCACAGGAGCGAATTCTACATCCAGACTGAAGCTTACAGTCTTTTTGATATGTTTCGAGCCCAGTATGCCAACCTATACTGTTGTTACTTGGATAGGAAAGGTTTGCCCTGGAGTGTGTTGAGGTTGGCTCCCAAGAACGTTTTTGTTTGACTGGGAGTGAGTGATGACTTTTGTCTGTTTAAAGTGAGGCTGAGTTTGATAAAAGCATGCCATAGCTCTGGCAGCTTGTAATGCAGTGGGGACTTCTAGCAGCCAGTTGTCTAGGTAAAGTAATATCTGATGACCTAGGGTTCGTAGAGCAGCCGCTACTGGAGAGAGGCAATTGGTGAATATTCAAGGTGCGGACTTCAGGCCAAAGAAAGGACTTTGAATTGGTAATGGGTACCAGCTACAATGAATCTGAGGTATCTTTGATGCTTGGGATGAATGAATAAATGAAGTATGCATCTTTCAGATCTAGATATGTCATGTAATCTCCAGTGTTGAGGCGCTATAGGATATCCACAAGAGTAACCATCCTGAAAGTCTGTTTTCTGTGGAATTTGTTTAGTTTCCTGAGATCTAGAATAGGTTTCCACTCCCCTGTTTTCTTGCCTATAAGCAAAAAAAGGGAGTAGGATCCTTTTCCCCTTTGCACCATTGGAACCTTTTCCTATTGCTCCTTTGGGAAGCATCATGTTGTCCTCTTTCTTTAGTAAGTGAAGACAAGGGGGTTGGGCTCCCATGGGTGAAGTGTTTGGTGGTCATTACGTAAATCCCGGGCTCAATTGTCTGGGCTTTGTAAGTGCAGGACATCCATTATAAGGTGTGTGGTGGACACTGGCAAGTTGAGATGTCCAACTACATGATGGGTGCCCTGAACCTGGGCATATTTGGTATCAAATATAGGTCACCTCCTGGTGGTTTGGACTCTGTCCCCTCTGCTTTCAGTTTCTACCCATCTGGATTCTTCATCCTGGTTCCACCGGCCTCGTCCACGAGACACTGTAGTTCCTATACTTCCACGACCCTTTATTGTCATAAACGGAGGTTTACGAAACCATTTCACCCCTGTGCACCCAGGCTCACTGGTGCAGGGATCCATACCTTCTAGTTATCCATGGGTGGGTTGACTCTTCATGAACACAAACAGATACTGTTTGAAAGCGACGCACTATTCACATGCCCCCTCGGGGTGCTCTATATGCCATAGTAATGCATGTTTTCTCAAAGGTTTGAAAACATATCTCAAAACAACCCTATATCAGGTTCATTCACCAAAAAATAATGCAACAGAAAAGTATCAACAAATCAAATGAAAAACATTGAATGTTTAATTGAAATTTTCTTGTGTTCTCTTTTTCTTTATATTCTTCAGTCAGATAATACATTTCTTCATGTACATCCCATCCTCTGGTTCAGTTACTCCCAATGCATTTCGGTATGATTATACCTTCATCAGGGGAATACTGTAATTGAAATGAATACAATGACAATAATCAGACTTAGAAATTGGGGAGCCCCAAACTCCACCCTGTGTACATTTTGACTATAGTGCAAGTTTGTCAAAACTAGTACCAGCTTAGCTCAACCCTCACCTACGTGCAAAACAAGAAAGTGCCAACACCGCAATCGTTGTATGGTCATGCACAGTGTAATCCCATATACACATGTACCTCAGTCTGCGCACTGAACGACTTATCCTCTCAAAAAGGTGATTGTCCTGGATAAATAAAGTACAGAAAAAATGACTGCCTGTCCAAACCACTGTCGGAACAAATTCTAACACAGCACATGGGGACCCACCGCCGCCTACCTTAGTCACTGCGTGTTCTCTCGAAAAATGCAATGTAGCCCTGATCCGCTTTATCAATATCTACGGGAAACACAAGAATCACTATGAGTCCTCCGTTGCTAGGATTCCTGCTGAAACCTAACGCCTCCCCGCCTTGTATCTGACCCCTTCTCTTCCGCGTACCTGTTCGTAAGAAACACCTCTCCTCTGCTCGTCGTCTTGCGTTCACAAGCCGCTGCCCTTCCGCCTGCATTAAATGAATCCTGACGTATTCGCGTGAACATCGAGAACGGACTTCACAACTCCGTATTCCTGCGGGCGCCATTGCTAACTAGTCATTTGATCAGAGAGTCTAGTGAGCAAACTCCTCATAAACCAATAAAAAATCAAAAACGAAAACTTCCAAAACTCTAAATAATGCTATCCTCCTAAACTAAGTAAGTGCTGGTTGTGACAAAGTTGCTAACAGTATTGCCAGAATAAAAACAACCACAACAATAACAGATGTTGCTCTCAATACATATAGGTATTTACAGGAAACAAATTAATTCAATTTTGTCATTAAGCCCATCGGGTTCAAGCGTATTCAAATGGCGAATCCAGTATGTTTCCCTTTGTGCTAATTGGCGGTTGGTGTCAGCATGTACCTCTTGAATAATGCTTTCTAGCACTGTGAACCGTAATTGTGGGATTGTGTGGTGTCTCTCTTTCCAATGCATGGCTAGGTTGGATTTTGGGTTACTGGTTCTTATCAAACTCTTATGCTCTGTTACGCGAACCTTGACCTTTCTTGTGGTCTTCCCAACATAGACCAACCCGCAAGGGCATTTAATGGCATAGACTACCATGCTTGCATTGCAATCCGACGTGTGTCTCAATTGTATGTGTTTGCCTGTCTGGGGGTGTGTGAAAACATCCCCTACCATTACATTTCCACAATGTCCACAGTTGTGACACTTTACCATACCTCTGTGCCGGACATCAGTCCTTTTTGTCTGAGACTGTTTTAATATCTCCTTAATGTTTTTCGACCTTGTGTGTGCAAACATGGGTTTATCAAAAAACACTTCTTTAAAATCATTTTCTTGTTCGATGACTTCCCATCGTGTCAGGATACTGTTTTTAATGTGTCTACTAGATGTGGAGTGTTTGATTACGAATACCTCCCTCTTCAGTGGTTGTCTAACTATTTTTTCAAGCAGTTGTTGTCTGTCTTTGTGGCTAGCTTTCTCTTTAGCCTGCTGTAATACTGTTTCTGGATATCCTCTCTCTCTATATGCCTGCACCATGACATCCATCTCATGTATACCTTGTTCTTCCTGCGAGCAAATTCTCCTAGCACGTAGAAACTGTGAATAAGGTAAGTGGTTTTTCAAGGAAAAGGTGTGAAAACTGCTGTAATGCAATGCGCTGTTACGGTCAGTGTTTTTTTTGTACAGACTTGTGTGTAAACCTTCTCCCTTGTTTTCTATCAGTATATCTAGATAGTTAATGGATGTGTGGTCAATAGAATATGTGATCTTGATTTGATCATGACAGCTGTTTAATTCTGTTAGCTGGTTCACTAGTTCTTCTTGTGTTCCATCCCACACCATTAAAATATCATCTATGTACCTGACATAAAGTTTGAGGTGTTCTGACCACTGGGGATGCTGTAGGATATTGTCATTTTCATATTTTGCCATAAATATATTAGCAAAAGTTGGTGCTCCGGTAAAACCCATGCTCGTACCTGTCCTTTGAAGATAAAAGTTATCTTGCCATCTGAAATATCCATGGTAGAGACAAAAGTGAAGTAACTCTAAAAGGAACACGTTTATACCTTCCTCATAGTCATGCTGTAATAGCATCCATTCTACTGCCTCTATGCCCTCCTGGTGAGGAATGGAGGTGTATAGGGCTGCTATGTCGACAGTGCATAACAATACATTGTCTGTTGGTGTGATCTCCACTTCCCTGATTCTTTTTAAACACTCTGTAGTGTCCTGTATGTATGTGCTCCATTGTTGAACCAGTGGCTGCAAGTAATGATCTAGAAACTTGCCTAATGGTTCGTGCAAGGATCCACACCCTGCCACAATTGGCCTGAATGGTGGATCCGTAGGGCTCTTGTGCATTTTGGGCACCATGTAAATATGAGGTCTTTTTGGGTATTGGACAGTCAAAAACCGCCGGGTTTGCTCATCAATCCAACCCATCTCTTGTGCTCTTTCAAGAATAGTATTCAAAATGCTTTGGAAACGGACTGTGGGGTCAGTATCCAGTTTAATGTATGTGTCCTCGTCGGTAACATGCTGATTGACCTTTGCCAAGTAGTGGGACTGGTTGAGTACAACCAGCGCTCCTCCTTTATCTGCAGGAACGATCTTTAACCTGTCGTTCTGTGCTAGTTTAACCAAGGTTTGATGTTCTTGTTTGGTCAGGTTGTTGTGTCTACTCTTAGTGGATGAGATCTTTTCAATGTCTTTCCTCACCAAGGTTTCAAATAGATCAAGTGTTTTATGTGAAAATGGGGCCATAAACGTACTCTTAGGTCTGAAGGTCTGTGGTTTATCAGGTACAGTGGTGGAACTAGCAGCCTCTGTATTGATCGTGTGGAAAAACCACCGTAGCCGAAGTTTCCTCATGAACTTGAATAATGAAACTTCCGTTTCTAATTTGTTAGTAGAATAGGTCGGAACAAAGGACATGCCTTTGTTTAAGACCCGTAGTTCTGTTGAATTGAGTGGATAATCTGAGATGTTCATCACTAAGTCTTCCTGTTTCTTGCCCTTTTTTGTTGAGCCTTGTCCCCTCCTTGTCCGTTTTGTTTGGACTGTTGTTGCTCCGTAGGTGGGTGATTTGAAGTTTTGCCCCCCTCTAAAAAAGGCGGCCCAGTTGTGGAATTGGAACCCCCCTCTGTACTGAGAGAGGAGCAGAGGGGGGTTCCAATTCCACAACTGGGCCGCCTTTTTTAGAGGGGGGCAAAACTTCAAATCACCCACCTACGGAGCAACAACAGTCCAAACAAAACGGACAAGGAGGGGACAAGGCTCAACAAAAAAGGGCAAGAAACAGGAAGACTTAGTGATGAACATCTCAGATTATCCACTCAATTCAACAGAACTACGGGTCTTAAACAAAGGCATGTCCTTTGTTCCGACCTATTCTACTAACAAATTAGAAACGGAAGTTTCATTATTCAAGTTCATGAGGAAACTTCGGCTACGGTGGTTTTTCCACACGATCAATACAGAGGCTGCTAGTTCCACCACTGTACCTGATAAACCACAGACCTTCAGACCTAAGAGTACGTTTATGGCCCCATTTTCACATAAAACACTTGATCTATTTGAAACCTTGGTGAGGAAAGACATTGAAAAGATCTCATCCACTAAGAGTAGACACAACAACCTGACCAAACAAGAACATCAAACCTTGGTTAAACTAGCACAGAACGACAGGTTAAAGATCGTTCCTGCAGATAAAGGAGGAGCGCTGGTTGTACTCAACCAGTCCCACTACTTGGCAAAGGTCAATCAGCATGTTACCGACGAGGACACATACATTAAACTGGATACTGACCCCACAGTCCGTTTCCAAAGCATTTTGAATACTATTCTTGAAAGAGCACAAGAGATGGGTTGGATTGATGAGCAAACCCGGCGGTTTTTGACTGTCCAATACCCAAAAAGACCTCATATTTACATGGTGCCCAAAATGCACAAGAGCCCTACGGATCCACCATTCAGGCCAATTGTGGCAGGGTGTGGATCCTTGCACGAACCATTAGGCAAGTTTCTAGATCATTACTTGCAGCCACTGGTTCAACAATGGAGCACATACATACAGGACACTACAGAGTGTTTAAAAAGAATCAGGGAAGTGGAGATCACACCAACAGACAATGTATTGTTATGCACTGTCGACATAGCAGCCCTATACACCTCCATTCCTCACCAGGAGGGCATAGAGGCAGTAGAATGGATGCTATTACAGCATGACTATGAGGAAGGTATAAACGTGTTCCTTTTAGAGTTACTTCACTTTTGTCTCTACCATGGATATTTCAGATGGCAAGATAACTTTTATCTTCAAAGGACAGGTACGAGCATGGGTTTTACCGGAGCACCAACTTTTGCTAATATATTTATGGCAAAATATGAAAATGACAATATCCTACAGCATCCCCAGTGGTCAGAACACCTCAAACTTTATGTCAGGTACATAGATGATATTTTAATGGTGTGGGATGGAACACAAGAAGAACTAGTGAACCAGCTAACAGAATTAAACAGCTGTCATGATCAAATCAAGATCACATATTCTATTGACCACACATCCATTAACTATCTAGATATACTGATAGAAAACAAGGGAGAAGGTTTACACACAAGTCTGTACAAAAAAAACACTGACCGTAACAGCGCATTGCATTACAGCAGTTTTCACACCTTTTCCTTGAAAAACCACTTACCTTATTCACAGTTTCTACGTGCTAGGAGAATTTGCTCGCAGGAAGAACAAGGTATACATGAGATGGATGTCATGGTGCAGGCATATAGAGAGAGAGGATATCCAGAAACAGTATTACAGCAGGCTAAAGAGAAAGCTAGCCACAAAGACAGACAACAACTGCTTGAAAAAATAGTTAGACAACCACTGAAGAGGGAGGTATTCGTAATCAAACACTCCACATCTAGTAGACACATTAAAAACAGTATCCTGACACGATGGGAAGTCATCGAACAAGAAAATGATTTTAAAGAAGTGTTTTTTGATAAACCCATGTTTGCACACACAAGGTCGAAAAACATTAAGGAGATATTAAAACAGTCTCAGACAAAAAGGACTGATGTCCGGCACAGAGGTATGGTAAAGTGTCACAACTGTGGACATTGTGGAAATGTAATGGTAGGGGATGTTTTCACACACCCCCAGACAGGCAAACACATACAATTGAGACACACGTCGGATTGCAATACAAGCATGGTAGTCTATGCCATTAAATGCCCTTGCGGGTTGGTCTATGTTGGGAAGACCACAAGAAAGGTCAAGGTTCGCGTAACAGAGCATAAGAGTTTGATAAGAACCAGTAACCCAAAATCCAACCTAGCCATGCATTGGAAAGAGAGACACCACACAATCCCACAATTACGGTTCACAGTGCTAGAAAGCATTAATCAAGAGGTACATGCTGACACCAACCGCCAATTAGCACAAAGGGAAACATACTGGATTCGCCATTTGAATACGCTTGAACCCGATGGGCTTAATGACAAAATTGAATTAATTTGTTTCCTGTAAATACCTATATGTATTGAGAGCAACATCTGTTATTGTTGTGGTTGTTTTTATTCTGGCAATACTGTTAGCAACTTTGTCACAACCAGCACTTACTTAGTTTAGGAGGATAGCATTATTTAGAGTTTTGGAAGTTTTCGTTTTTGATTTTTTATTGGTTTATGAGGAGTTTGCTCACTAGACTCTCTGATCAAATGACTAGTTAGCAATGGCGCCCGCAGGAATACGGAGTTGTGAAGTCCGTTCTCGATGTTCACGCGAATACGTCAGGATTCATTTAATGCAGGCGGAAGGGCAGCGGCTTGTGAACGCAAGACGACGAGCAGAGGAGAGGTGTTTCTTACGAACAGGTACGCGGAAGAGAAGGGGTCAGATACAAGGCGGGGAGGCGTTAG
This sequence comes from Lissotriton helveticus, assembly GCF_964261635.1. Taxonomy (NCBI): domain Eukaryota; kingdom Metazoa; phylum Chordata; class Amphibia; order Caudata; family Salamandridae; genus Lissotriton; species Lissotriton helveticus. Next base: position 1,935,056,079 of record NC_136065.1, read on the forward strand.
GTTTCAGCAGGAGTCCTAGCAACGGAGGACTCATAGTGATTCTTGTGTTTCCCGTAGATATTGATAAAGCGGATCAGGGCTACATTGCATTTTTCGAGAGAACACGCAGTGACTAAGGTAGGCGGCGGTGGGTCCCCATGTGCTGTGTTAGAATTTGTTCCGACAGTGGTTTGGACAGGCAGTCATTTTTTCTGTACTTTATTTATCCAGGACAATCACCTTTTTGAGAGGATAAGTCGTTCAGTGCGCAGACTGAGGTACATGTGTATATGGGATTACACTGTGCATGACCATACAACGATTGCGGTGTTGGCACTTTCTTGTTTTGCACGTAGGTGAGGGTTGAGCTAAGCTGGTACTAGTTTTGACAAACTTGCACTATAGTCAAAATGTACACAGGGTGGAGTTTGGGGCTCCCCAATTTCTAAGTCTGATTATTGTCATTGTATTCATTTCAATTACAGTATTCCCCTGATGAAGGTATAATCATACCGAAATGCATTGGGAGTAACTGAACCAGAGGATGGGATGTACATGAAGAAATGTATTATCTGACTGAAGAATATAAAGAAAAAGAGAACACAAGAAAATTTCAATTAAACATTCAATGTTTTTCATTTGATTTGTTGATACTTTTCTGTTGCATTATTTTTTGGTGAATGAACCTGATATAGGGTTGTTTTGAGATATGTTTTCAAACCTTTGAGAAAACATGCATTACTATGGCATATAGAGCACCCCGAGGGGGCATGTGAATAGTGCGTCGCTTTCAAACAGTATCTGTTTGTGTTCATGTTTTGTTACTGACGTGAGCCCGTCAGGTTAGGCGACAGCACCCATACAAACACAGTACTTATTTAAGTGTAATAGATTCCCGACAGGAGTGCAGAGTGTCAATTTCATATACATGGGTTGACTCTTCAGCCTTCCTTGATCCAAGTTGCATCCTACGGGACGAGTCCTAGAACTCTATATTTCCAGCTGTGACTTACCTTGTGTTGTCCTATGGACACATGACTGGGTGTAACCACTCTGCACCCGGGCGCCTTGGGGCTCCTGGCTACTCACTTTGTGTGGTTCCTTGCTTCCACTGGGGTCCTCCATTTTTGGGTACTAATAGACACGTTTTGGTACTCACCTCGCATTCTACTATTTTAGTATATGATTTGGCCTCCCGTTTGGACCCCATGCGTTTTTCTATGCTACTTGGGGGTTGGGGGTAAGAGTGATTTATGTGAGGAACTGCTCGGTCACTAGTGCTGCATGACTATTGTTCTTTGTCACTTTTAATATCAATCTTTTAATCATGGGGAGTGTGTTTTAAGTTTGGCGGTGCCGTGCTCTGATTGGCTCTATTCCACCAATCAGAGGCATGCCTGGGAGGAGTCAGTTTTGCCCCCAGGTATTTTTTGCACGCCGCAGCACTGTCGCGCTGTTGGGGGTAAGTGTGATTTATGTGAGGAACTGCTTGGCCACTAGCGCTGCATGATATTGTTCTTTGTGACTTTTGATATCATTCTTTTAATCGTGGGGAGTGTTCTTTAAGTTTGGCGGTGCTCTGCTCTGATTGGCTCTTTTTCACCAATCAGAGGCGTGCCTGGGAGGAGTCAGTTGTGCAACCAGGTATTTCTTGCACGCCGCAGCGCGGTTGCGCTGTTGGGGAAAAGGGTGATTTATGTGAGAAACTGCTCGGACACTAGCGCTGCATGATTATTGTTCTTTGTGACTTTTAATATTATTCTTTTAATCGTGGGGAGTGTTTTTTAAGCTTGGCGGTGCCGCGCTCTGATTGGCTCTTTTCCATCAATCAGAGTCGTGTCTGGGAGGAGCCAGTTGTGCCCCCAGGGATTTCATGCACGCCGCAGCGCGGACGCGCAGCAGGCGCGCTGCTGGCACGCCAAAGGCAAGCCCGGACGTCGCCAGGAGCCAGATACTATGCCCATTTCTACCCCATAGGCTGGTATATTCATGTGAGGCTTTGCTTGCAGTAGCAGTACGAAGAACTACATCCTTGTGCAGGTTCCATAGTTGGTCTTCCTCTGCGGGTGTCTTATGTTGCAGCCATTGCAGTCATCAACCCCAATAGCGCTTGAGTGCCCCGACAAGCAGACCGGAACTCAAATTTAATATCGGCTAGTCAAACACCATGCGGAAGTATATGATCTATTGTCCGAATTCTCTTTGGACATTCTATTCCTGACAGAATCTTGGTTCTCCGAAGACTCAGTTGCCATCCCAGCCGTGGCCCTGCCCATAGGCTTCACATTGAGGACTGTGAACAGAGGGACGGGGAGAGGTGGCCGCAGTGCAGTAATCTACAAAGATAGCTACACTTGCAGGTTTAATCAGGAAACCATCCAGGACTGTGAAAGTGCCATTTTTAGAATAGACTTAACTGACAACTTCCCGTTTTCTGGATTGTTGAACTATCGCCCCCTGGGGCTGTCCAAACCTTTCAGAGAAGCTTTATTTAACGTGGTCAGTAGCGTAGCACTCAAATCAGCCAATTTCACCATTATGGACGATCTCAATTTGCATCTGGAGTCTGCTAATGACCTGGGTATTCGCAATTTCCTTCGCGATTTGGCAGCTTGCCAACTATTCCAACTGGTTTCTGGGCTGACACATGAGGCACATTGACCCAGTACTATCCAACATTTCGCTCTCCAAGGCTCCGATATCCATACCTATAACATGGACCGACCACAATCTAATTTGCTTCTCGCTGCACCCTATAGGCCCCAAACCTCAGAGTAGCTGTAATTCAATATATAAAAGCCCCTGGCAGAAATTAGATCACCCCACCTTCCAAGACACTCGCTACTACACAACCCATTTTGTCCACGGACATTGAGACATCTAGTGACAGTTGCGAAAAGTGGATTGACCTGGCCTTAGACAAGTGCATTCCAGCCAAATGGATTCATCCTAAGAAAGTTTGGTCTCATGAATGGTTTGATGAGGCACTTACAATAGACAGGAACAACTATAAAGTTCTAGAAAGAACATGGAGACGTGTATATAGTCCTACTGCTACACTAGAATATAAATTCACCAGTAAAGCCTATCATAAACGGATTCAGAAAGCTCACACCTCATATTTTGCCAATATGATTAACACCAGCAACAACCCCTCTAAAACCATCTTCTCCTTATTAAAGGACATGGTGAAATCACCAATGACAGATATGCCCTATCACCTCCAATGCCCAATGTGAAACTTTGGCCTCATATTTTATTAATAAGGTGGCGGGAATTTACGCCAGCTTCCACCCGAAGAGTGATGACTCTTTCTCGATGAGGGGAAATCCTACTGGTAGTGAGATCCACTTCCTCCCCGCCTTTCCATCAATTACGATGGACGACCTCAAGGCCTTGTTCACTAAGATAAAATCAGGGTCTCCAGAAGACCCACTCAAACCAGAACTCTTTGTTAAATTCCAAAATTGCCTTCTTCCTAGTTTGTCTGGAACTTATCAACCTCTGTCTCTCCTCTGCAGAGACCCAGCAATCCTGGAAACATGCTAAGGTTATTCCTATACTAAAGAAGCTGTTGTTAGATGCATCTAGGCCGGAGAAGAATAGTTACTTACCTGTAATCTGTGGTTCTCCAGTATTGGTGTCTTTCATAGATTCACATGCCTGAATCATTCCCGGTCGTCGGAGTGGGAGTCCCACGGTATATAAAAAAGCAGTAAATATGCCTATGATAACCAAAAACGTTGGTAACCTGAAACCAGGAAGTGAAGTAGCCAAAAGCTACCAAGAAAAAAGTTGCACATCTATGACTATCATAGTCATTATACATACCCCAAACTGCAGCCAATCAGGTGACAGCACCCACCAGAATGTTCTCCTCAGAGCTCAGGCTCTCAAATTTTCTTGCACAAGAGTGTAACCAGGAGATAAGAGCATGAACCAGCCTCTGCGGGGAGGTGGGCGGGTTGCAGGTGAATCTATGAAAGACACCAATACTGAAGAACCACAGATTACAGGTAAGTAACTATTGTTCTTCTCCAGTATTGGGGTGTCTTTCATAGATTCACATGCCTGAATCAAGGTAGCAGTACCCAAATAATGCTTGGAAGAGGCTATTTGTAACTTCTTCTTCATTCTTTATTTCGGTAAAATTTTATCACCATAAAAGACATTACAATAATCAATTAAAACAGTTAACATAATTATACTTTACAGGTTCGTTCAGTTCATTCAGAGAAGTTCATCACGTTATTACATGTTATGGTCACTGGGCGGCCTTAATGCATTTTGTCCTCAGAAACCACAGAGCTCCTAAGTACTTAGCTACTGTAAATACAATATGTTTCGACAAGTCTGTTTTGAGGACTCTAAAAGCGACTATACAGTCTCCAAATCCCAGGTTTCTGCACAAAGGAACAATCCATTTCTTGCGTGCCTCACGATAAACTGGGCAAAAGAAGATTATGTGGAGCTCAGACTCCTCGGCCAATTTGCAAGCTGGACAAAGGCTATTCACATGTTTGCTCCACTTGCTTGTAAATAATCGGAGTGGGAGGGACCCATGTCTCCATTGTAGATATAGTTTCCTAAGCAAGGAGGGATACAAGTTATCTAACATTGGCTCAAAACTGTAGATATCCTTAGTGCCTAAAAATGTCTCTGTCAATGTCCCTTGATTTTGACAACGGTACAGTGCCATTAGTTTGCTATCATAATATACCTTTGCCAGTGTCTTTTTGGGGAATAGTTGGCAAGTGGATAAGGGATCAGACCACAGTTTCAAAAGACCCAAACCCTCCAACTCAGATTTAATAAATTTCAACCATTTAATTTCCCCCGCATTGGGCATTGCAAGCACCTCCTGAAGTCCTTGTCTGTAGCTAATCAGTTCCGGAACTGACCATAACCTGCGCCAGTATGCCAGCGGTCTGAAAGCCAGTTCTTCGTCAAGGGGTCGCAATCCAAGATCCAATCTTAAGGGGACAAGAGGGGTACTAGGGGGGAGGGCTACAATCCTCCGGATAAACCTATTCTCCTCTTTCATCAGATCCTGAGAGGATACATGGCCCCAAAGCTCAGATCCATACATGGCAGCCCCCCTTGCCTGTGCCCTGTAAATCTGTAAAGGTGGACCAACAGGACGAATAGATGACTTATTATTGCACATGAGCTTTATGGTACCACCCGAAAACTGAGTCAATTTGAGGAGCGCTTTCTCTTGATGGGTACACCAGGACATTCTCTCGTTTAAGGTAATTCCCAGGTACTCGAATGTTGTCACCCTTTCCAATCTACTTTGTTCAATACTAGGGGTAAAACGGATCTTTGGGGGAGGATTGAATATCATGAATTTGGTCTTTAGGATGTTAATTTCTAGACCGTATTCCCCACAAAATCCCACAAAGCCATCAAGCACTCGCTGGATTCCCATTGTAGACTTTGATAACAGTAGAGTGTCATCGGCGTACATAATCGCCGGCACTCTAACTCCAGCTAACTTGGGGGCATCAGAATCGACCACCCCGTTCAGGTGGGCGATAACTCCGTTGACATAGAGGCAGAACAGGGTTGGTGCAAGCACACAACCCTGCCTTACCCCCCTGTCAACGGGGAAACTATTCGATAGAACACCCTCTTTGCCACACCTTACCTGTGCGTAGTTAGCGGTGTGGAGATGGATAAACATCTCCAACAAGCCCTTGGGGACCCCCAGTTTAGCCAGCACCTCCCAGAGTTTTTTGCGAGGGACCAGGTCGAAGGCCGCCCTCAGGTCCACAAATACAGTATAGAGGCTGCCACCCCCCAACTGTACCGTTTTCCAATGGATGAGGGCAAGCCGGAACACCTGATCTATCGCTGAGACCTTCTCTCTGAAGCCTGCTTGGAACGGACTCAGTATATCATGTTCCATCGTCCATTCCAACAGGCGATCCAGCAATAGCCTGGCGAATAGCTTTTGCGAGACGTCTATCAGGCTTATTGGCCTGTAATTGACCGGGAGCAGAGGCAGACCCTTTTTAAAAATCGGGACTATCTCTGCCCCCAGCCAAGTGGGAGGGATCTCCATGCCATTCAGGATTGCATTATACAGCACCCTAAGATATGGGGCCCAGATTTTGACTTCTTGCTTGTATAGGTCACCGGGGAGCCTATCGAGTCCTGGCACCTTTTCAGGAGCCAGCCCCGAAATGGCCTTGGTGACTTCCTCCACAGTGAATCCGTCAATGGGAGCTACACTTTCAATAACTTGATCCATTGTGAGATGGAGTGGAGTTGCCAAATGGTCCGGGTTATGTGATCTATACAAGTTTTTAAAGTGATCCTCCCAAACAGTGGGTGCTATATTTGCTTCAACTGCAGCTAGAGGTTCGGCTGATCCGTGCTTAACAATTTGCCAGAATTTTCGGCTGTCTCGGGTTACGAGGGCAGCAGACATTTCTGACCAATTTTCCTCATCCCACTCTATTTTAGCAGTACGTAAAATGGCCTTATAAGCTAGACGTTTTTCCCTGATCTTTGTTGGACTATCCCTTGTTTTAAGTGATTCTAATAAGGCAGCCTTTGCTCTCCGGCAAGAAGCATTGAACCACGAGGCTCTTTTCTTCCTGGATTTCTTTGTCCTGGCCACTGGGTTCAGTACTTCTGCTAGGTTAGAGCATAACTCAGAATGGATAGCCCCCAGCCCGGAGATCTCAGCTTGAGTAATTTGGGTGGTGTCGAATACCTCGGCTTCTCCTAAAGCTAAATGCGCTGTAAGAGCCTCAACCTTTTCTAGCGCGGGGACCACTGCTGCATACAACCTTTGGGTGTTAGTTGGGTTCTCCATGAGTTTCGACCATTTAATTCTACGTCTATTGCTGTTTAAGACCAGGGGAGCTGGGGGTGGTAGATTTTCTTCCTTCGTACTGGAGGAGTATCCCTGGAACGCAAATCTCAGTGTGAGAGCATTGTGGTCGCTATCATTCCTGGCGACTATCCTAAAGTCCTCTACTTTATCCCAATCCTTGGCCGAGACCATAATGTAGTCTATTCGTGACTCGTATCCTGGTCTATTGAAGGTATATTTTGATGGAATATCTCCTTCAGTTCGACCATTACAGGCCCTAAGCGAGTGGCAAAGCGTCAAAGAGGTTATTTGGGTGGCGATAGGTGACCATGCTTTTACGGATGGGGCCACCAAAGTGGGGATCTCCCAAAGATCGTCCTCTTCGCTTGTGATACCCACTAGATGGTCCGGAAGGGGCTCGTATTGGGTGTTAAAGTCTCCCCCTACTATAAGTGTAGAGCATAGGCTGGCGGAATCGAGGAAAAATGCTAGATCCTCGATTGTCCTCGAGGTGCCTGCTACCCCTACTGATCTTGAATATACGTTGATCAGTGCTATACTTTCACCATGAGCCCATTCCAAAACAACACACTGAAAGTCCGCTGAGTTGGTTTCGTGTAGCGATGCCCTGCAACCAAGGTGAGACGCCACCCAAATCAGGAGACCCCCAGATTGGCGCCCCTTCCCTCCCCAGTTGGCCAAAATTTCAAAGGAAGCATATCCTATGCGGAGCTGTTTTTCCCTGGCCCATGTTTCTTGGAACAAGCATATGTCATAGCCTTCTACTAAATCCTCCCACTCAGGGGAGTGTATTTTGTTGGCCAGCCCTGCAATGTTCCAAGAAAGTATGGAAAGTGAACGTGAGGTCACCATCTTATCATTATCATAGATAACTAAAGTCGGCCTGCTTACCCTAGTCTGACCTTGGTAATAGGGAGTCATGCCTCCCTTTGTCGTGGGGGTTGGTTCTATCATCACCTCGGCAAGGGAATTACCCTTAGTGCTTTTGTCTAATTTAGATTTGTCTATATTAGTATTTCCGGCATCAGATCGCTCACTAATTGGAGTTACTAAAATATTTGTAATAGCTCCGTGATGTTCAGGGATAAAACCACCTTTGTGCCTATTCTCATCTGAAGTTTCATTACAATCTCCAGTTTGGGGATGTTGGGGAGAGGAAGCAGGTCGGCCCTGGTGATAAATGAGGCAGCTAGGTATATTTGCTACTGGCAGTGTGTTAGTAGACCTGCAAAGGAGTCAATCGACTTCCTCGAGGCACCCAAATCTATTATAGACAGGGACTCCTGCCCACCCTCCATGTGCACTTGTCCAATTGTTGTTGTGGAACCCACCCTGCCCGCCCTGCCCACCCTTTCTCTCCGTAATCCAACTCCAATTCCCTCCTGTGTTATATTGTGGGCGTGGGGGATAAAAATAGGTTAAAGGTCTGCATGCAATGGGCGAGTTTGGACTATTGCTATTCCGAGAGTGGATATAGTTTGCAGTGTTGGGATCCCCAAATGAAACAATTACGCAGTCGCCATTAATAGACTTATGCGTGGTCCCTATCCAGGGTACCCGTCGCACCATGAGGATATTGCTTCTGAGGTGGTTGGGTAATGGCCTATTGACGTTAAGCCAGTGCATCACTTTATTTTTTAAGGACCCATAGTCTTCCTGCTGGTGGTATAACAGTTCTGGCACCCCTGTTAAAACTGCTACATAAGGCCTTACATCAGGGGGAAGTTCAACATAACCCCTACAGTGATTTGTGTTAGACTTTACTCTTTGTGTTGTGAAATGGGTGTTTTTATACTTAGCAACCCTCTCAGTACCCGCCGCTATCGGTGCCATAGCATGAGAAATCACCTGCTGATTTACATCCACCGCTACCCTTTTATCAGTAATGCCTATAACACCCTTTTGCCGAGGTTTTGGGATAGGTATAGGTTTCAGGGCTTCTGGCTGGGTAACAACCGGGAGTGGTACGGTGATAGTTGGTGATGGTGGTGCGGTGATAGATGTTGATGGAGGTGGGATATTAGTAATGGGCGATCGACAAGTTAATTTGTTATCTGGTATACTAAGGGTGGCTACGTTTAAAATACTTTTTTCAATCTCAAGCAACTGTGTTTCTATTCTTATTAGTCTAACTTCAAGGGGATTTAAAAGTTTTTTTTAATGTTCCCCACACAATTGTCAAGAATTCCACATCCTTCCCATTTATAGTGCAGAGTGGGACCCCACCATTATCACTATCCGCTGGTTTACCCACCAATTTTCCAGAGCTAGGTTCTATTTCTAGATTATAGGGACACATATTTCTCATTAAAGGGGGTTCAGGGGGTGTCTGGAAAGATGACTGCGTGGGTAATTGGGCCATAGCTACCTTAGCCTTTTTCCTCGAATAGGCAGAAGTGTGGTTACGTTTTCTTTTGTGGTTTAGGCCCTTTTGCGGGGTATGAGAAAGCTCCCCAGTCAGTCCCTTGGAATTGGTGTTTGGTACCTCCATCGGGAGGGCACCCTCGCATGTTAGATCAGACTCAAACTCCCCGCCAACTAGTCGGTTTGGACTGGCGGGGGTATCTTGTGCGGGGTCCACCTCGGGTGTGCATAGCGTAGTTGTTGATGGCTGGTGGATATCAGCCTGTATCCTGATCACTGTGGGATTTGGGCCGGTAGAACGGTCCGGTGTTTTAGCAAAAGCAATATGCCCTAGTGAGGATTTTTTGGCCATTATTAGTTCCTGCGATATCCTTCTTGCAGCTTCTAATTCGTTAGAAACCCTGCGCTGCATTTTGTTGATTTCTGTGTCTATGGCAATGTTGGTCCTAGTTATAAAATCATCTAATGTTCCATTTTTCAGCTTGCCCTTCGCTGCCCTGCTCCTATACTCACGAGTTGACATACTGGTTGCTCTGGGATTGGGCTCGATTCCGATGGAGTTGAAGGACACAGTCAGGGCCAGAGGGAGTAGCCCAGTCCGGTCTCTACCGGTCTCGAATGGCCTCAAACGGCCCGCTCTTTGCCCGGTCTTCGCGCGCGTCCCGCGAACGCGTCCCACAGCCCGATGATATTACTGGTCTGGTGGGCGTGTCAACCTGGGGGCGGTGGGCGGGGTGGAGTGGGAAGAGTCCCAGGCGCGGCTCCAGGAACGCCGCTTGCACTCCTGGGACTCGCAGTCCCACCCCGTAGCAGCTATTTGTAACATAATCTGCTTATTGACAGCATTTGAAATCCCATAATAGAAATGCTAACATGCATAAATACATGACATGTGCAATCACATGAGCATTTACTCAATATAGGCAAGATAATAAGCGTCTGAGAAGTAGTACAGAGGAGGAGGGAAACAGAGACTCACCTTATTGGAAAAGATTGCGAAGAACCGCCTGTCTCACTGATGTATCAGCATTGCTGGTAGCTTCCAAACAGTAATGTTTGATGAATGTATGTCCGCTGGACCAAGTTGCTGATCTGCAGATTTGCTGAAGAGGAACACCAGCAAAAAGAGCAGTCGAAGAAGAGACCGCCCTCGTAGAGTGTGCTCCTGGAGTTGTCTGCAGAGGTCTTCCAGTTTGTTGATGGCAAAAGTCAATAGCGGTTGAAATACATCTAGCTATGGTCTGTTTAGGCACCGCTTGTCCTTGCCGTATTTTTCCGTAGGCAACAAACAACTGATCGGATTTGCGAATGGTGGAGGTCCTTTGTAAATAGAATGGATGTGAATTGCAAGAAAGGTGAATTGACGGTGAAAGTTTGCATGTCACTGACTCTTCTTGTTGAAGTCAATGTTAACAACAGAGAAACCTTCCAGGATAGAAATTTAAAATCCACTCTATGAATTGGTTCGAATGGGTGGCGCATGAGCTGCGCTAATACCACATTAAGATGCCAGGATGGAGGAGGGCGACGTACAGGAGGAAACATTCGGAACAGTCCTTTAAAAAACTGTTGCATTATTCTTGAAGAATAGAGAGAATTGGAGCCATCCTGTCAGAACCTTGAAATGGCCGCCAGAAAAACTTTTAAAGTTGAATGAGAGAGGCCCGATCTTGGCAAGTGCAAGAAAAAAGGTAATATCTGCTCAGGTGTTGCGTGAATCGGGTGAACCTCAGCAGACTGACACCACATGCAGAATCTTTTCCATTTAAGTCTGTATGTCTTTATTGTGGCAGGCGCTCGCGCGTTAGCCAGAACTTCCTTGCAATCCGCAGGGATATTTAAATGAGCGGATCCAAGGTGCTCAGTCGCCAGGCAGCTAATTTCAGAGATGCAGGATCCGGATGGCAAATCTGACCATCCTGAATGGACAGTAGATTCGGTACTGGTCAAAACTTGAATTGGTTCGCACTCCGATAGGAGGAGAAGTTCGGTGAACCAGAATTTGCGAAACCACCTGGGAGCAATGAGAATTAAACGACAATGTTCTCTCTTCATCTTCTGGAGAACTCTGGGAACCCACGGTATAGGAGGAAGGGCGAAAGGCGTAAGCATATATTTGAGACCAGTTCATCGAAAACGCATTCCCCTGAGAATCTTTGTGGGGAAGTCAACTTGCAAAAGAATAGGCATTTGTTGTTCTTCTTGGTTGCAAAGAGGTCCAGATCGGGATGGCCCCACTGTTGGAAGCCTCGATCCACCGTCGGCTGATGCAGTTCCAATTCGTGGGTGGACCGCCAGAACATTTAAAACTCCCAGCACGTGAAACTCCCAGCACGTGAACTGCCAAGAGATTGATTTTGTGCCGTACCACCCAATCCCAGATTTCTTGGGCTTCTTGATACAGAAGAGCCGATTTTGTTCCTCCCTGTTTGTTCAAGTAATGCATACTTGTAGTATTGTCCGTGCAAATCAATACTGTCGCTCCTAGAATGATTGTACGAAACGACTTCAGGGCTAAGAAGATGGCTCTTAGTTAGATTGATATGCCACTTTCGTTGTTGAGGGCTTCATTTTCCGCTGACCTTTAGCCCTTGAAGATCTGCTCCCCATGTGGTGATAGTAAAATTTGGCGCTTCTTGAAGGAATGCACATCCCTTCTCTACATTTCTTTCTTGAGCCCACCAGAGAAAGGCCTCCGGCATTCGAGGAGTGACTTGAATGAGATCTTCGAATGAACCTGAAACATGCAACCATTGTAGGTTGAGCTCTTCTTGAAGGGGCCTCATTTTGAGGCGGCAATTGAGTATCAACGGGATGCAAGAAGAGACCATTTCCAGAAAGGACTTGAACTGTCGGACTGAAACTGACCTGTTTGATCCTAACTTGTGAGCCAGTTTGCGGATCCGTAGTTGCCTTTCGTTTGATACGAAGGCTTGAACTAGTTGCGTGTCCAAAGTCGCCACTAAGAACGCTTGCCTTTGCGAAGGAACAAGATGTGATTTGTCGAGGTTGATAGAGGCCCAGCGACTGAAACAGAGACAGACATCTTTGGACATGGGCGTTTGTCTGGGAAAGAACTCGCCTTGATAAGGCAGTCGTCCAAGTAAGGAAATATCTGAATCCCTTACAGATGAAGGTGCGCTGCTACTGGAGCTAGGCCCTTCGTAAATACTCGGGTTCCGATCGTAGTCCAAAGGGAAGGACTTTGAACTGGAAGTCCCTGCCAGCCACTCTGAAACGCAGGAATTATCTGTGCCTGGGTAGAATGGGAATGTGGAAGTACGCATCTTGAAGGTCTAGGGTGGCCATGTGATCCCCTGCCGACAAAAGATGAAGTATTTCTTGAAGCCTTAACATCCGAAATGACAATTTCTTTAGATATTTGTTGAGGGATCGGAGATCTAGAATGGGACGCCATTCTCCTGATTTTTTCTTTATTAGGAAAAACCGTGAATAGAATCCTGTTCCTCTCTGTAATTGAGGGACTTTTTCGATTGCTCCATCAAATTTATCTGGGAAAACAGCTCTTTGAGATGAGCTGGAGGTGGGCCCTTTTGAGGGAAATTCGGAGGAAACTTTTCGAATTCTAGAGCATGGCCCTTGGCTACAATGTTTAGGACCCACTTGTCCGATGTTATTGAGGACCAATTAGAATAACATTTTGAGATTCTTTCTCCACCTTTTACACGGTGGCGATATTCGTTTTTTGTTTGAATCCTTTCTGCGGTAGGAAGGCTTCATTTTATTCTGAGAATAGGAAGTGTTGCGCTGGCCATATGATTGATATCTTTGTGATTGGTAGCACTGATTTCCTTGATATGATTTGTAGGAAGATTGTTGATTATATCAAATCAAATTCTTTTTTATTATTTGGTTAATTAAAAATCATTACAATACCCCCCTGGAGTGGATAAAAACGTACTTAAGAAGAATCATTACAATCCCTTTTTAAAATGCACCTGGTTTTAACGCAATACCGTGGTTCGGGTACTTCAATACAAAATGGTTATCGTTAAAATTCATATATAAGGATTCCTAATTTAACAGCGTTCTCCTGACATAAAACCTTTATTGCTCTTTGACTTTATTCCGATGTAGTCCCTCCCCGGCTCCTGGCTAAAGCACAGAAAAAACGGGCTATCAATTAGGCGGCATAAGACAGCACCGATGGGGGCTAAAATTTAAAACTTAGAACGTCAAGGTTCACAATGTACAAACCCCTTGAGGAGAACGATGATATTAATAAGGCCCCAATGTTCAGCTATGGTTTCCTGAGCTGTCTTTATGTTGAGGCCTACGACCGCTCATGAGGATTCTGCTTTTACGTGAATGCGTTGGTCCACTTGTTGTGTGTGTTCTCCGTCGGCTTACCGAACAGTCAACTAACCGTTGGCATGAATTTGACCCCCCGGCAGGCCAGGATGTTGGACGTGCCCTCCAACCAGCATATCACCGCTTGCCTGCTTGAACGGATGTTCAGATCCTTGAAGATATGTTTTAAGTACTGTCTCCTCTGGACCAGAACTGCTGGACAGGCACATAATAAGTGGGTTAGAGATTCTTGTTTAAAGCCACATAATCGACAGGTCTCTGATTGAAAAGTATTTTTCCAAGATGAATACAGGTCCTTTGAGTCGTGTACGCCCAATCGAAAGTTTATGAGGCTCTTTTTTAGCTGTAGGGTATAGTGGGTAGATAAGTATGCTTGTGGCTTTAAAGATCTGTAGGAATAAATGACTGTCCACCCGTGCCGGCGCTGGTGATTGCCTTTTTGTCAGCCAGCAGGGATTTCTTTTTTGCTGCGATATTTGCTGCTTTGCCCAAACTTGCTCTGTCTGCCCCGTTTTCCCATACTGTTTCTAGTTCCAGCTCAGCCAAAGATGTTTGTTGATTATAGTTTCCTCGATTAGAGAACGATCCATGTCCCTTCGCGCCCCGAAAGGGCGGCTTACGAAACTGCTAGGTGCCAAGAGATCTGGCTGTTTCTGTGTCTTTTTTGATGATTTGCAGGGCTTCCTCTACATGTGGGCCAAACAAGGCTTCTCTGTCAAACGGCATGTCTAATATCTTTGCCTGTACCTCCTGGCGAAACAAAGTAGCTTTCAACCAGCCTTGCCGACGTAGAACAGCAGCCCCCGTTAGTTGACTGAAACCTGTGGAAGCGACCTCCACTGCAGAATCAATAATCTCTGCTGAGATACTTTCCCCCTCTTGTAGTATCTTCAGAGCTTCAGACTTTGACGAGCCTGGTAGCATGTCTATATATGGTGAAATGTCTGACCACATTTGTCGGTCGTACCGACCCAGAATGGCTAATGAATTGGTCGCACGGACTGTTGTTGCTGCCATAGTGGAGACTCATTTTACAATTGAGTCCAGCCGCCTGCCGTCCCTGTCAGGTGGGGTTGTGATTGGAGAAGATGGATTTCTAGCCCGTCTTTGAGCAGCCTGCATGATCACGGAGTTAGCCTTTGGGTGTCCTATGAGACATGCTGGAGACTTGTCGGGCGCTTTATATTTTTTGTTCAGTCGTGGCAAGACTGGAGGAATAGACGCAGGATTTGACATCACCTTCAATCCCTCCTTCCATATAAAATATATAATGGGAATCGCCCGCACTTGTTTCCTTGGCTGATCCTTAAAATCATAGAGGAAGAATTCTTCCTTCTTCGTCTCCATAGGAATGAGGAATCGTTGGGTTGCTCTTTCCATGAGGAGGTGGAAGCCTCCAATATCCACTGGAGGTGAATCGCCACAGGCGAAGGAGGTCTAGGAGACCGGAATTCTGATATGGAAGCTTGAGCCACTGGTGTAGGTGGCATGGAATCTGCCAATTCAGATGGCGGAAACGGCGGTAATAATCGTCTAGCATATGTTGAAGATTATTCAATAAAGCTATAGGCATCTGAGCTGTAGGGATATTATCAGTAGGTGAAGCCACAGGTTCAGGAGAAGGTTGGCCATCCTGATCATCTTCTTGGAACTTTATGAACAACTCCGAAGGGCTGGTAGCTGTCCGAAAACTGTCATCCACATCGGAATCCTCTTCACTTTCTTCTGAATCCAGTAATTTCTCAGGAACCTGTAGAGGTACCTTATGTGGAGAAAGACGTAATGGAGATAAGGGTTCAAGCGCGGAACCACGTCTCTGTAACAAAGGAGGTTTTGTCGTAGACGCCGCAGATGCTAAAGCCGTAGACGGTGACCAAACTTGTAGTTCTGCACAAGATGACAATTTTTGCGTCAACGGGAAAGTTGTCGACGGGCGTATCGACGATGGCATCATCACTGAATGTGATAATGCCGACGAGGAAGTGTCCATCGACGAAGTTGTCTTCGACGACGAAGAGGGCTTCATCGACGATGTGGTCTTCTCCGACAATTTGGTCGTCGACGACGATGTAGTTCTCGACAACGAGCTTGTTGTCGACGAGGAAGTCGTCGATACTGATTAAGTGGCCGTCCACGAGGCCGCCGTCGACGAGATTTTCTTAGTCTTGGTCGTCGACGGTGCGCCGATGATAGGTACAGTCTCTTTTGTCGACGAGATGGGTTTCACAGAGACGTAGACCAGCGTTGACGCGGATGACGCCAATGACATAATCATCTGAGGTTTAGGTGAGGAAAAAGTCACCGTCGATGTAGATGTTGCGTCGACGGGAATCTTCGTCGACGGAGGGGTCGTCGACGACGTTGTCGACGACGGGGTCTTCTTCTGAGGGAGAATCTTCTCAGAAGTTGGTTTAGGAGGTAACATTTTTACTGATCTTCTCGGGGGCATGGAAGGCAAAGGTTTGCCCTTGACAGGTGGAGTAGCCTTCTTAGAAGTGGTAGGCCTTTCTGAACCCTTAGAGGGTTGTTGTTTCCTCACCACCTTGGCCCCAGGGGAAGATAAAACTTCCTCAGCAGCCCTCTTCCTAGAGGACTCAGATGACCCAGAAGCAATACTTCCTACCTCAGAAACTGGATTGTCCTGATCCTTAAGCTTCTGTAGCCACAGAAGTAGGCGGCCCTCTCTGTCCCTGAACGATTTTTGAGGGAAGGTCCTGCATATCTTGCAGTCATTCACTTGATGATCCGGGTATAGGCAATAGATGCATTTCTTGTAGGGATCTTCAGAGAAAAGCCGGAGCTTACCACAAGATTCACAAGGCCTGAATAATGATTTCTTAGAAGAGGACATCCTGAAAGTAGGAATTCCTGAAGAATTGAGAAGAATTTGAGAAGAACTGAGCAGAGCTCAGGGAGACTCCCTTCACACGACGTGCGGTAGAAAATCTGAGAGTCTGAGCCTCTGAGGAGAACATTCTGGTCGGTGCTGTAGCCTAATTGGATGCAGTTTGGGCTATGTATAATGACTATGATAGTCATAGATGTGCAACTTTTTTCTTGGTAGCTTTTGGCTACTTTACTTCCTGGTTTCATGTTACCAAGGTTTTTGGTTATCATAGGCATATTTATTCCTTTTTTATATACCGTGGGACTCCCACTCCGACGACAGGGAATGATTCAAGCATGTGAATCTATGAAAGACACCCCAATACTGGAGAACTATCGTTCCGATTTCTCTGCTTCCGTTTTTGTCTAAAATAACGGAATCCTATTTGTAAACCATTCTGACGGAGTATTTTGAATCTTACTCCATACTGGATTCATCGCAAAATGGCTTCCGACCAAGACACAGCACAGAGTCAGCCCTACTGGCAGTAACGGAGCAACTCAGAGCATCTATGGATGATGGCAGTATGTCGGCACTTATCCTGCTAGATCTCAGTGCCGTCTTTGATACGGTCTTGCATAACATCTTGCTCCTTTGGTTGCAGGAGAGCGGTATCAATGTCAGAGCTCTTGCTTGGTTTGCATCTTTTCTGTTCAATAGGACTTTTCAGGTTATTTCCCCCCTTCCTCTCACAGACACACTCACTTTGCTGTTGCGTTCCTCAGGGGTCAGTATTGAGTCCGACATTGTTCACCGTCTATATTTGGCCATTGGCGATGCTGGCAAAAACCTGCAATATTTCCCTGGTGTCATAAGCGGATGACATGCTGTTGGTCCTTTGCTTCACCAAAAACCCTAGCCAGGATGCAGCTAAATTTCAGGAGGACCTGACCGCCATAGCAGGTTGGAAGGAGGCAAACTGTCTCCAGCTGAATTCATCAAAAACTGAGATCCTTCTATTAGGCAAAGACTCTCATTTTTGGGGCAACAAATGGTGGCCGCCGGAGCTGGACACCCTTCCTGCTTCGGCCTACTGCGTGGCCTCAAACCCATTTTGGGTCTGTTTGACCCCCATACCCACCAGTAGTCCAAGCTAAGGTTTTGGCCAGGCTGGATTATTGCAATACTCTACTGATCGGCTCAAATAAATCTGTGATTAATAGGCTACAGCGCACCATGAGCGGGGCAGCACAAATACTGTTTGCCCTAACGAAGTATAGTTCAGCCTCGGGGTTGCTGCACCGCTTTCACTGGCTGCCTATGTAGCAGAGAATCCAGTTCAAAGCACTTTGTATCACACATAAAATAATGGCGGGCTCAGGCTCGGCGATTCTCAGCGACCTGTATCACAACTACATTCCGACCCATACTCTCCGCTGACCTTTACCTGACGCGTGTGCCGCAGTTCCGCAGATCCAGAGCTGGAGGGAGCTCATTTAAGGTGCTTGCATCGACTCTTTTGAACTCACTGCCACTTTCTATCAGGAACATTTCTAGCCTCCTGTCCTTTAGAAAGGCAGTGAAGACCTGGCAGTTTCAGTGATCGGTAACCTCTCTTGCACCCTCTTCTCGGACAATTGGCGCTGGGACGTCCCTTTATAGGGACAGCCATGCGCTCTATACATTTCATAACATAACTTACCTCTGTTCTAAGTGTTCTTTGTGTGTAATTGATATCATCTTCGGCTAGGAGAAATACCAAGTTAGTGTCTAGTGTGTAGTAATAAATACAAAGTGTTTTTCTACTTATCTGGTGTGGTTCTTTCTTTTGTGAAAAGCGTACTGACCTACTATAGTGGTATATGCAACTGCTATACAGCCTTCTGGATAGGCCTTGGCTGCTCTCCACAGCTATCCCTTGATGCTTTGGTTTGCAGGGACCTAAATTCTATCACTAAGGGTTGCTTTACCATAGGTGTACACTATGTACTGAGCCAGCCTCTTACAGTAACCTTGCCTGAACGGTGGTTGATAGGACTGGCATTGCTCGGTGCGCTGGTATCCACCCTTATACCCTAAAAAAAACCAGTCTGTTTGCTCTCCGAAAGAGCACCTTTCTGTACTGCAGGGAGCTGTGGGATTTAGTGGTATCAGTGTCAGGATTCCTAGGAGGTTTCCTCCTCACGACCTCATTATTGCCTCCATCTTGCCTTCGAAACATTCTAGGAAGAGTTCGAAACTCAGCAGTGGTCCCAGCTGGATGACGAGTTGGCTGCGTTGGAATTTTAAGATGGGCGCCAACTCGCTCCTCGATCAGCGCTCTAGTGTTTAGTTGGAATTGTATCAGTATGTGAAACGCGCGCGAACATTCAACTGCGTACTTCACTGGAGAATTTCCTGAGGCAAGAGCATTTACCTGTTTTTCCCTGTCACGTTAGTCAGTTCAGGGTACTGTTGGCGGGCGATGTATAGTTTTCGACAGTTCCTGCTTTCATAGACCACCTTCCGGTTTTCAGATCAGTTGTTGCTGCGGATGCTCGCGTGCAAAATACTAAAAGGAAACACGGCTCATGCTTGGCTGAGGTCGGACACTGAGCAAGCGTTTTCTGAAATATGAATATGCTGATGTGAAAACTTGGCATCGAGTTTTCAT
This sequence comes from Lissotriton helveticus, assembly GCF_964261635.1. Lineage (NCBI taxonomy): Eukaryota > Metazoa > Chordata > Amphibia > Caudata > Salamandridae > Lissotriton > Lissotriton helveticus. The sequence continues at coordinate 1,935,075,081 of NC_136065.1, forward strand.
TACGTTTCAGCTGTGAGAGAAGAACCAGTTCTTCCCTAAGCTGACTCTTCCTCACCAAAAAAATATTATTTAACATCTAGGTCAATAGAAATTAAAACTACATAGAACTAGTCACATAAATAGAGATTGAAGGCAATTAGAGTTCTTCTCTGAAGATATAAACAAATTAGACCATTGGAATAATAATAAGTGACTGCTTATTTTTTTACCTTGACAATTCCTGACGGAATTACCACATTCTTGAGTAGAATTAATAAGAAAGTAATTCATGTGCACTTACCTGAGTTCTCCCGGGGGTAGAGAATATTGCAGGTCTCCCAGTACCTTGCTCTTCCTGTAAGAGAAGAATAAGTCGCATTTATAACGTTTTGTATGCATGACCTCAAGACATGTTAGTACACAAGGTAATATACAAGATAAAGACTTCAGAAGAGAGGCAATGGCCAAAAGTAATTCTGGTAGCTTGAGTTAGATAATAAATGTTTAATGTATCAATTATAATAAGAACGTTTTTGTGAGAATTGTTATATGTTACAGCTACCTTAAAAGAAGAAAGAAAAACACGAAACAGGAACAAGCAGAATTCGAGTGTGTTGGCAGTCTCTTCTTATCCCTATCTCCTTTACCCCCTTGGCACATACCTGTTAAGGAAACTAAATAACCTAGCAGGGGTGTTCCGAAAGGGGCATTGGGAATTTAGCGTCATTCTGCTCCAGCGCAAGTTGGGAACTGAAAAGAGGTTACTAGACCCAACAGAGTGAAGTGCCTACGTGCTTCTTGCACCTGAGCATAATGGCGGAGGGATTTGATTTAAAAAACTTAGGAGATGTATTGTACCTTTTGGATTCCCGATCCGGAGGAGCGGTCGGGAATGCGGTCTGGGACGTAGAGGCCTGGATGACCAGGCTCTCGGGTGGTGGTGAACGGACAGAAAGCAGAGGTCGCCCGGAGCCGGGCGGTGGCGTCGGGCCACGTTCCGATCCACAGGGAGGCCTGTGGAGGGCTTGGACCAGATGCCCATAAGAACGTTGGTGAGGGCTTCGTTAAACGGCAGTAGAGGCTCCGAGGAGCTTGCTTGCGGTTTGAGCACCTCAATGAGGAGGTTAGTCCTCACAGCTGCGACAGGGCACTCAAGAGCCAAGGCCTTGGCCGCCCTGTTCAACACCACGCTGTAAGCAGCCCCCTTCTCAGAAGTTACGGAGGGAGGAGAGACGAATCTTGTGTCGGGCGAAGTGTCCAGACCACTGGCCTCCCCCAGCTCTTCCGCCCAGTCCTGGCTCAACTGGCACTGCTGTGCCAGAGCGTCCTCAGACCCCTCCTAGTCCTCCTCGTCATCCATCTCCTGATAAACAGGCAATAATGATGGAGCCGGGTTGTAGGTGAAGGTCTCACCCATCGACGCCGAAGACGGCGCCGGTATGACGCCGGACCGGAGCTGAAACTGGGGTCGACGTCGGAGCGACACCCTCGCGGTCGGCACCAGCGGAAGAGTCGTAAGGTCGACTGGCGACGACCTGGAACCAGGACTGGATCCTGCGGGGCCCTGCGGCGTAGGAACCAAAGTCAACCACGGCGCCGAAGCACTCGACGACGCCGGGGCCGGACCCGCCGGCCAGCTAGGGCTCCCAGTCGGACCCGGGGGGCCCGAAGGCGCCTCGACAGGTTCCAACGGAGGGAAGTGCGACCTCATGGCCATGAGGAAAGCACTGATCTCCTCCGGCGTCGCATGCAGCCCGAACCCCTGGCCGCGTCGCGCGAGCGTCGGTGGAGTCAGAAGAGCGATGACGCCTCTTCGACTTCTTTTTCGAATGCCTCGACTTACCTGAGGACTTGGAGCTTGACGAGCGGTGGTGACTCGTTGAGCGGCGATGACTGCAGTTCCGCGACAGGTCCCTCGACTTCCTCCTCGAGCGGCGCGGAGCCGACTGCCGGAGCTCGAGCAGCTTACGGGACCGCTCCCGTCTAGCCTTCGAGGTCAAGGCCCGGCAGTTGGGGCACGACTTGTCATCATGGTCGGCCCAGAGGCAGTAAAGGCACCGACGGTGGGCGTCGGTCACCCACATCAGGTGGTGACAGGCCTCGCAAGGTTTAAATCCAGGCATCCCTATCGGCACCGCGAGTCGAAGGTCGACTCGAGAAGTGATCAAAAAAGTTAGTCAAAAAATGACTAGAGTACTGCTCTTCTGTGCTTGCTGGCGCGGAAAAAAGAAGAACAGACGTCAGCACGCGAGGGCGGCGTCTAAGTACTCCGACGACGTCATCCCGGTGATCACGATGCCGATGACAGACGTGGAGCCGCAGACGACACCTAGCGACGTGCAGGTGTACTGCTGACGAAAACTTTCCGGACCCAGTCTGACGCCTGGGGATATTCTCAGGTAAGGAATCTAACACTAACCTGTTTCTTTCAGATATGTATACTTAAGGTCACAATTTGACAGTTATGGTACCACATTTAGTGGACAACTAAAAAAAAAAACAAAAAAAAAAACAGACCCAGCACCTCACCAGTGCGATATTAACAGGGTATGAGTTGACATTTTTTGCTCCAAACATCACTCTGAAATGCTGCAACATTTTGAATCCAGCCACTGTACTGCCCCTTTCTGAGGCCCAACAAGATGAGAATCATGATTTCATATTTATTACTGAGAAGGAGACTGAGGGATGGGTAGACCTGACAGATACCCCTATATCTGACCTTCCAGGGGAACTGTCCGTGGATGGTGCATGTTACAAACTACCTGATGGCTCTAGTACAGCGACCTATACAGTTACTCACTTGAAATATTTGGTTGAGTTATGTAAAATACAAAAAATGTCAGAGCAATCTGTGGAGCTGACAGCTTTGACTAGAGCCTGTAAATTAAGTAAAGATTTGACTGTAAATATCAATATATATGCCTTTGGAGTTGCCCACTCATTCGAACGACTCTAAAAACAAAAGGGGGCGTTTGACTTTGCATGGTGATAAGATACAGTATGGGAAATGAATAGTAAAGATACTGGATACCTTGATGTTACCAAAAAAGAGTTGCTATTGTTAAATGTTTTTTCCACAAGAAAATGATAAGATGAGGTAATACAGGGAAATACTCTTGCCAATGAAACAGCTAAACAATCAGCCTATTTAGAGTATAGTTTAATGTATATTGGAGGGACAGTTAGATGTACAACAGAAGTGACTATGTTTAATCAGACTCTAGATTGCATTAGGGAAGTACAGGAAGAAGCTATGGAGGAAGAGAAGGAACAGTGTAAAAGATATGGGTGTCAGGATGCGACAGGATGTTGGATAGATCTGTCAGGAAAGCAAAGATGAAAGCTTCCAAATTATTATGTGAATGCTATTGTTACCATGGTCCACAGTTCAGCCCACATTAGTGCTAAAGGAATAGTGGCCATGTCAGATCATGTATGGTTCAATAGTCTAATTCCCAGGGTGTCAGAGTTCTATGTGAAGAGGTGCATGATGTGCCATACTTATAGCACAGGAAAAGGTACCCTATTTCAAAAGGATATTTTGACCCCCAGATCTGCCCTTTGATGGTCTTGCAACCAGTTGAGATGGTTATGGTGAGGCCAGCAAATGTATAGGGTGTACCAAGATTAAGGACAATCTGACATTTATTAATTTATTTATTTATTTAATGCATTTTTATAAAGCGTGGACTTTACCCGAAGGTGTCAGAGCACTGTACAATAGAACCAGTGACGTTACATGAGAGAACTGTTACAGGAATAGAACAAACAAAAATAGCATGCCATAGAGTCGAAGCAATGCAGGCAGAAGGCACACAATCTCAAGCACAGCATGAGCAGGATGTACAAGCAAAGGTAAGAATAAATATGACAAATTTTACAATTACTAAAGAACTTCCTGGCGAACAAAAGCAGGCCATAGAATCAAAACAACCCAGGCAAAAGGAACACAATTCCAAACGCAGCAAGCACAGGATGTAAAAACAAAAATATAAAAATATGTGACAAATTTACAATGACTAAAGAACTTCCTGGCGGGGTCTGAGCGGGAGGGAATTAGTTCTGAAAGTGTCTTTGGAATAAAAGAGATTTGAGGTCCGCTTTGAAGATCTGGACGGAGGTGGTGGCACGGAGCTTAGGAGGAAGCGAGTTCCAGATTCTCACCGCATTACGTGAGAACGATGGTGCCAACAATTTTTCTCTTTTGAAGGAGGGGGGTTCAAGAAGGAACTTTTCCGCATTCCGAGAAGGTCTTGAGCCTCCAGACAGTTTGAGTTTAATCGCCAGATAGCGAGGGGAGGAAGAGTGCAAAGCTTTGTGGGTGATGTACGCTGTTTTGTAGAAAGCTCTAGCCTCGGTGGGAAGCCATCGGAGAGAAGACACGATAGGAGTGATGTGGTCACTTCGTTTGGACCCTGAAATGAAGCGAGCTGCTGAATGGAGGACGGATTTGAGGGGGGAGAGGTGAGATTTGGGAAGGCCAGTCAGAAGAGAATTACAATAGTCAAATCTAGAGAGAACTAGCGATTGGACCAATGTTTTTAGGTCATTCTCCGGGAAGAACTGACGAATCCCCCATAAAAGTCGCAGTTGATAACGTGCGCTCTTGGTCATGGAGTTGATGTGTGAGATTAGATTGAGTCTTTTGTCAAGTATGACACTAAGGATTTAGCGCAGTCCACCATGATGGGTTTACTGTTGAGTAGATTCGATTGATTCATCCAGGCTGGAACAGGAGGCGGAGAGAGAGAGCTAGATATGAGGAGGAATTCCGTTTTGGAGGGATTGAGAATGAGTTGGTGAACTAGCATCCAGTTGTGAATAGTGTTGAGAGTAGAGCTGAGTAGTGAGAGATCATGAGGGGAAGATACCTTGAGGTAGATTTGGGTGTCAGTCGCATAGAGATGGTAGAGCATTCCAGATTTGCTTAGAAGGTTCCCTAATGGTTCCAGATAGAGATTGAACAGAGTGGGAGCAAGGATAGAACCTTGAGGGACGCCTTGACCAACCACCAGTGGAGACGAGAGACTGTTTGCAATCTTGATCATTTGGGATCTGTCCGAGAGGAAAGAGGCAAACCATTGGAGTACTGTGCCTTCCACGCCCATTCTCTGTTGAAGAATGTTAAGGAGGGTGTTGTGATTAACAGTGCCAAAAGCTGCAGAGAGGTCAAGAAGAATCAGAAGGCATGATTCCCCCGAATCAAGAATATGCAGCGCATCATCGATCACTTGCAGCAGGGTTGTTTCAGTGCTGCAGTTTTAAATAAAGCCAGACTGGAACATGTCGGGGAGATTATTGTCCATAGTGTGTTGGGAGAGTTGTTTTGCAACACATTTTTCTGTGATCTTTGAAAAAAAAGGGAGATTGATGATGGGGCGGAAGTTATTGAGGTCATTTGCATCTGCAGACGTTTTTTTTAGAAGGGGGGTAACCTGTCCTGTTTTGAGGACAATAGAGAGGGATCCTTGACTGAGGAAGAGATTGACTAGCCTGGTCCAGTAAGAGAGAGTGTTAGTATAGAAATCAAGGGCGATGCCACTGGGAATGGGGTCAGAGGAATGGTTGGAGGGTTTGGTTTCGCGGATGCATTTGAGAAGATCAACCTCTGAGATCGCGGCAAACTTCTGCCAAGTGACTAAGGATTTTCGCTCCTCGATGGGGGGTGGGGTAGGTGACCTGTTCCACCATAGATTTTACCTTTTGATCGAAGAATAAAGCGAACTCAGTTGCTTTCTTTGATGCATCCTCAGGCTTGATGGTTTGGGGAGAACAATTTGGGTTTTTGATGAGGTCAAAACGTTTTTGGGGTCTGTTTTTAGCTGAATCGAGGAGGGATCTGAAATGTGATGTTTTTTCCTGGAAGATGTGTGTGTGGTATGTGGATCTTGCTGAATGTAAAAGAGAGAGGTTGGGGGTGGATGGAGATTGTCTCCAGTGCTTCTCCAAGATTCTAAGGTTTTTCCTTTCGTCATAGAGAGCTTTGTTGAACCAAGGAGCTGATGGGGTGGGTCTTTTCCTTTTGCTTTGGAGTGGAGCAACCGTGTCGATTTCGACTGCAAGGATTGAGAGGCAAAGGAGATCGTTGACATCCGTATTGAGGTCTAAGACTAGGAAGAGACTGCATAGCAGAATCACGTAGAGTCTCAAGATCAATGTTTTTTGTGTTGCGGAACCACGTAGAGGCTCTTTTGGGTTGGCAGAGAGTTAAAAAGTGAGAGAGGTGAAAACAGAAGGGAATGAGGAAATGGTCAGACCAGTCAACACAGATGTGTGAAGCAGTGGTAATCTGGTCTGATTTGGAAATCACAAGGTCCAGAATTGAGCCCTTGGCATGTGTAATTTCCGAGCAGTGTTGTGCAAGATCGTTAGCTGAGAGAAAGGTTGCAAGCTTGTTGGCAGCCGAGTCTTCTGTGAATATTGGTCACTAATGAAGTCGATGAATTCCTCCATGAAGAAAGAGCAATTACCAGGCGGTTGGTAGATGGTATGGAACCTGAAGGGTGTGCCATGATGAACTTGGAATTCTAGGGAGAGGCATTCAAAGGTGCGAAAGAGGGTGGTGGGAGAGGCTTTGATTTGGAGGGTGTTTCTGAAGATAATCGCAACACCTCCCCCGATCTTGCCTGGTCTGTCGTTTCTGAGAATAGAGTAGTCAGTAGGTAACAAAAGATCAAAAGAAGTGTGAGAGGAGTCATTAAACCAGGTCTCAGTGAGAAAGAGCATGTCAAGATTGTGGTCAGTGATGGTGTCGGAGATTTCCAGTTTGTGTTTGGTTGCAGATCTGCAGTTATGGAGCATACAGTGTAGCTCTGACGCAACTGTTTTGGTGATGTGAGTGTCTGGACTGATGAGGGGGATAGGGATTAGATTCTTGAATGAGGGTGCCCCGTGAGGGGGAGGCTGGTACCATTCTTGATGATTACTGTGTTGACTAAAGATTTGCATTTGATCCATTCACAGGTGAAGGCCAGTCTCTCTCGCAGTCTTAAAGGTCCAGGTCACAAGCTTAGGCCCAGAGACTGTGTCTTTACCCAACAGTTTCAAAGGCCAGCACACGTTCTCTTCACCACCCAGACTGCTGTTAATTGAACAGGGCACAGACACTGGACCCATGCCAGTGATGTGGAAAAAGCAAGCACCACTTCCTTTGCCATATGATCAGTGGATAACAAGAGGAATACTTGATTTTGGATATGATCAGATCTCTCAGCAAGTGCATTTTGGAGATGGTGATCTTTTGAAACATGGTGAAGTGATGTCATTGGAACAATAACTTGCTGCCATCATGCCTGACCCAGATGAACAGATTATTTTTGAACATCCTGACATTGTTCAACTTGATACAAAATGCGGCCAAGGGCCAAAAGAATTATAGACTTTGATTGACGAAACTATCTCTGGAGAGGTAGCAACCCATCCCGGTGGTCAAGACCACCAACGTCTGGACTGTACATAAGCTTGTCAGTGAGGCTTTGAAGCAAAAAACACTGGGGACTTAATGCTTTCTGATAGTGTAGTGAGGGAATTTTGGGACGTTACGCAACTCTTTGTTACCTTGGCAATCAAACAACAAATACTACAGTAAGAGGAAGAAAGGTTAAGAAACATACAGGTTGAACATAAAAGATCAGTATAGGGAATAGTGTTAGGTGTTCTTCTGAAATAGGTATTTGTATGTAGATTTGGTTGAAATGGGTAGAGTTGTCGATCTGAAATTAAGGTCTTTTTAGAAGGTGTTTTTTTTACCTATTAGAAGGAATAAAAGTACTTGCCCCGAATGCCCCCGCTAAAGCTGACAGTTTTGGATTAGAAAGAGAAAAATAGGGATATTTGTATGTTTTCTATTGTTAGTATTGGGATTTTTGTCGCAGCTCGCCAATGTCAACCAATGGGTGCATCGTCCCCCAGATGACCCGGCACACACTATGGACCGTTATGTGTTACAACCAAATGGGTACAAGCGAGCACAGTACATCTCGAATGAATGAATGAATTCATCTCCCCAAAATATATGACTCTTACAGGACCCACAGCGCTTACCCTCAAAACCCTCAAAACATTGGGCTGGGAGGATAGGATCACAAAATCCACACCACTGTGGGACTCAGGAAAACTGGGAACGTTTTGCTGGAGACCTGGCTTTGATAAATGGGATCTGATAGATATTTCCAGGGTTGGAAATCTCTGGAGAGGTGGAACTGTGTTGTAGTTTCCCGATTTGCAGCGTCAACATGACCTAGCTGCCTCAGAAAACCTTTCGATACCTATTGGCCCGCCATGCCCCAATGACAGTGGTCCTTTAAGGGGAGGGCCTCCCGTAAGTATCCCCCTTAGAAGCCAGCCTATTGGATGACTACATGGAAGTAAATCGATCTCCTTAACATATAAAAAAACTGATCTACAATGACCCAGACAGATTGCTTCAGCTCCGGCAACGTTGGGAAGCTGATGTTGGAGACACAGAGGATGAAGGCTGGCAGGAAGCCTTAGCCTCTCCTAAAGAGGTGGTGATCAGATCACACAATTTCGCCCGGTGCAACTCAAAATACTGCACTGGGCCTATCTGGCACATGCATCAAGCTATTTTGCGATCGCAAATGTTGCAAATTGCAAAAAAGGCAGTTTGCCATGGCAAAATAGCCCTTCGCAATGCACCAACACAAAATAGCAAACTTACAAGAAATTCGCAAAAATACGGAATCGCAAAATTGCGGGACCTGAAATAGCGAATTCTTATTTGCGAATAACAAATACGGACTGGCAAAGCAATGCCCAAAAAATCGCAAATAGCGATTTCTTTCAAAATCGCTATTTTGCACTCGCCATTTACCGAATTTTACAGGCAGATGGTAAACAGGTGAAAACAATCTCATAAGACGTAGCACATCAGCAAATTATTTAATTAGACCCAGGAGGAGTCAGAATGTTTAACTATGTCAGCGCTCTATGTCATGGCGAGGAGTATGAGGCTACGAGCAGCAGCAAAGAGAAGAAAGAGATTACAGGAGCGCATTTTTAGAGTGCGAATCACATTGTTGGGGCAGAATGAAGAGTAGATCTATGACAAGTACAGGCTAAATGCTGCCATGATCCTTAATCTGATTGCAGAATTGGATACCCTACTGCAGCGCCAGACTCACAGGAACATGCCATTCCCACTCACGTGCAGGTCTTATATTCCCTGCACCTACTAGCGTCGGGCAGCTTCCAGGGTGTAGTAGCTGTAGCTGGAGGGTTGTGTCACAAAGTTCCCTGTCACGTTTCTTGAATACATTCCTGTAGGCCATGTTGACAAGGATACACCACCACATTAGCTTCCCCGCAACCCCACAAGATTTGCTTAACACTAAACTAGACATCTATCAGGTAGCCCGGTTTCCCCATGTAATAGGTTACATAGATGTAACTCATGTTGCCATTTGTCCACCATCAGTGAATGAATACATCTTCAGGAACCACAAATCATATCACTTACTGAATTTCCAAGTAGTCTGCAATGCAAAAAATATCATCACTGACCTTGTGGCACAATACCCTGGCAGCACACATGACTCATACATATTTAGACACACTTGGGGCCAGATGTAGGTGTCAAAATACCGGTTGGAATCGGCCGAAAATACCGATTTCCGGCCGTTTCCGACCGGTATTTTGACATTGGTATGTAGGGGCACTGAAAACATACAGGGCCAGATGTAGGAGCCCAAATACCGGTCAGTAACGGCCGATTTCGGCCGTTACCGACCGGTATTTAGGATTTGGCATGTAGGGGGCATGTCATTTACAGCATCGGTAAATTTACCGATTCGGTAAATATACAGAATCTGTAAAATACCGAATCGGTAAATTTACCGATTCTGTAAATGAGATGTAGGTGGCTTTTCAAAGAGTGCCACAGGCCCTTAAGAGTCGGTATTTTACCACCCAATCCTATTGGGTGGTAAAATACCGAATACAGGTGTGCATGCACATCTGTACATGCACACCTGTGCAATGTGACACACAGACATGCCCTTAGGGCATGTCTGTGTGCCACATGTTACACGTGCCTGTATTCGGGATGCTAGAGGGTGTCAAAGTGACACCCCCTGCACCCTTTCAGGATTCGGTATTTACCGAATCGGTAAATACCGAATCGGTATTGCCCATTGATTCCTATGGGCTTCAAGGCCCATAGGAATCAATGGGCAATACCGAATCGGTATTTACCGAATCGGTAAATACCGAATCGGTATTGCCCATTGATTCCTATGGGCTTCAAGGCCCATAGGGTTCAATGGGCAATACCGAATCGGTATTTACTGATTCGGTAAATACCGATTTTTACAGATTTGGTATTTCAAAAAATAAATTCACCTACATCTCCCTCCTTCTAATTTACCGATTCATAAATACCGAATCAGTAAAATTCGATATTTATGAGTCGGTAAATTAGAATTACCTACATCTAGCCCACAGATTCTGTAATTTTACCGAATCGGTAATTTTACCAAATCGGTAAAATTACCGATCGGTAAAATTACCGAATCTGTATTTTCCTATGTAGGTAGCACTTCTAACAGTGCTACAGGGCTTTTAGAATTAGTTATTTACCATGTAATACAATTGCATGGTAAATAACGAATTCTTGTGTACATGCACATCTGTGCATGTACACCTGTGCCATGTGGCACACAGACATGCCCCAAGGGCATGTCTGTGTGCCACATGGTGCACAAGCCAGTTACAGGGGTGCAACAGGGTGTCAAAGTGACACCCTGTCCCCCTTGTAAATTCGGTATTTTTACCGATTCGGTAATTACCGAATCGGTAACTGCCATTGAATCCTATGGGCTTCAAGGCCCGTAGGAACCAATGGCAAATACCGATTCTGTAATTACAGAATCGGTAAATACCGAATCATACCGATTCGGTATTTGTTACCGATTTTCTACCTACATTTGAATTACCGATTCATGAATACCGAATCGGTAAAATTCGGTATTTATGAATCTGTAATTCGCATTTACCTACATCTAGGCCTTGGTTCCTTGGGGGTAAATTTGGAGAGAGACATCTGCTTGTTAAACATATGTTACATTAGCTCTGACACTATGACCTAATGGAAATGCATATCTGTTACTAATGGTTTGCTTACTACCCTGTAGGTGAAAGCGCATTTGCTGCGCGCAACTACATCCTGACACCATACCTCAACCCAACCACCCCAAGTGAGCAGCAGTATAATGCAGCACACATAGCAGCCCGAAGCGTCATAGAGCACACCTTTGGACAGCTGAAGAGTAGGTTTTGCTGTCTCCACAAGACTGGCGGGGCGTTGCAGTTTCGACCACACACCTGCTGCAGAATAGTGGCCACATGTGCCATGTTGCACATCATCGCTACTAGGAGAGGCATACCTCTGGAACTGTCAGACAGCGAACCTGAGGAGGACAACCAGCCCAGGCCTCAACTACGAGCAGCAGCTGGGGCAAGCTTAGCAGAAGGGAGAAGAACACGTGCAGAAATCACACAACATTATTTTTGAGGTCGGTAATGAGACGCAACACAGCATGTTTGAACTGTACTGCATGAATTTGATTTTAACAATGTGGTTGTGTTAAAGCACACATAACATCTGTAAAAGAGCACAGTGAGTCTAAACAACATACACAACAAGATCTCAGCAGCAGACTTGTAGGTCAGTCACTACTGTAGCATTGTCAATGGTTACTTCACCATCTTTCAGTTAGTCTTCCAAGGCCACACTATTTTTTTCAACCGAGCACTCCCAAACACCTTTTGCTGGCCTTATTCTCACCCCTCATTGAGGCTTCGGAAGGTGTTGTGCTCCCAGTGGTGCGCCTCATGCATGTAGTGACTGGCACCAACAGACTACTGAGGCTGGACGCCTCCTAACTCCCCTCTCCCCTGTTACATTGCGGCCCCAGCAGTAGCAGTCTGAAATTGCTCCTCGGCATTAGTAACCTGGACCAGTGCCCTGGCCACATCCCCACAACAATGGCTCATTTCGAGCTGCATGGCCACAGACTGATGGGACAGCAGTGCTGTGTTGCCGCTCAGGCGGTTGTAAGACTTTGTATAGCCATCAAGGCGCAATAATAATTGGCAATGCCTCTTTCTTTGTGACACCTAGTCCTATTGCATCAGGCTGTATAGCTCCTGCATGGCCTCATTGAACTGTCTATTGCCTTCCACCACTGCTGTAGTCAGCTCTTTCACACAGTCTCTCAATTCTGCCATGTTGGTCGCTATTTTGCTGAGTTGTGCCTGCATTGATCTCATGGGTTTTGCCTGCAGGCGCTGCACCCTCAGCATCTGGCTCTCCAGCCCACACAGACATTTGGACTTTCATCCTCCTGTGATGACATCAGAGCCTTTGACCTGCGCATCCGCCTCTGGTTTGTGCTGCGCCGGACCTGTGGCTGGGGTTTTGTTGTGGCTGTACCTCCAGACTGGGTTGTCAGGGGAGCTGGTACACTCTCCTCAAGTTCCATGAGCTGCAGTGGTGCGACTGGGGACCTGCTTCTAGTGGGTGCAGGGTCTGTGCTTTGTGGGGCCACAAGTGTTTCCACATCTGCTTCAGCTGGATTCTCCTGTGTGTCTCCGCCTTCACTTTCCTCCGACTCCTCTGCTGCAATTCTCAAAATAATGTATCAAATTCAGAATCTTTTTAGTCTCAATAAATACCTATCTGACACACAGTTTTCATGAGTTTTACTTCCTTGTTGTATTTGCCTACCAACTTACCTTCCCTGCCTGTTACTCCCATAATCCATTTGGGTGTTGCAAGTAAAATGAATACAGGGGCGGCTTATGCACCGAGTCAGGGTTGAGGTCCTCTGCAATTGCCACAGGCAGGAGTGTAGCTGCAATTGAATGTAGCGATGTAGACTTATGATGCTGTCGAGTTTTCAACTTGTGGGAAATGGGAGAGTCTGTTGCTATTATGTATGTTTATAATAGCCTGATACTGATGACTGGACTGTTATTTCTCTGTTCTCATATACTCAATAAAAAATATGATTAAAAAAAAGAATGTTAACATCTGTATTAAGAAGTACAATTGGTTTGTACAATGAACTTGCTGTTCGACTTTTTCTGGATTTTTTTTTCACAACAAATTTTATTGATTGGTTTGAGCAGAATAAGACACGTGGCTCCCCACAATCAGGAGATCACCACCAAGTATCTTGGTACAGTTTACATCGTAAGAACAATGTCCAATCAAGAATAGGAGTAAAACCAAGAAAAGTAACCCCCTCCCCCACCCCTACCCCACCAACTCCCATTACCCAACTACCCTACTACCCACCCCTTATCCCTCCCTAACCCCGTGCACGTGTGTATAGAAAACCTTCGGTGCTCGGTCGCAGTGTGATAGGCATGACACAATTCACAGGCCCGTACGGCACCCACCACCTATATATCTTCCTCTTGTTCCACAGGGGGATCCAATGTCAACTCCCTATAGTCTGCCCACCGCTTCCAGATCTTGAAGTGTTTATGGGGGCATCCTCTCGCTTCAAATGCCGGTCGTTCTAACCCCATATAGTAGTCTAGTCCGGCTTTCCATGCACACAGGGGGGGGCTCGCTCTCCCTTCCACGCTCGGGCCAGGTCTCTCTTGGCAACTACAAGCCCCAGCAACAATAAATGGTGTTTATATATGTTCCCACCAACCCCCTCAAGTATGTGGAGCAACCCTAATCGATGAGTGCGTGGAAGGTCCCATCCCAGAACTTCAGACAGGCAGCTCCATACACCCCTCCAGAAACCAATCAGTCTAGGACACGACCACACCGTATGCAGCAGCGTACCCGTTGCAGCCCCACACCGCAGACATTCCGGCGAACCAATCAGTCCTGCCTTCCACAGCCGCTCTCGGGTGTAATAGGCCCTATGGAGATACTTGAATTGAATTAATCTAAGCCGCATGGCAATTGCGGTCCCCCGTGGGGATTCCAGGGCTTCCCTCCAGTCATCTTCGTCGAGGGGACCAACATCCGCCTCCCAAGCCGCCCTCAGGGGAAGCAGGGTGGAGGAGCAATGAGTGACCATCGTTTGGTAAATACGGGAGACCTTCTTATCTCCGAGGTCTCCCATGAATACTTTCGCTTCAACAGGGCTAAATTCAGGGAGCGATTCCAGGTTAGCAATACTGGGCGTAAGTGCGTGACGAAATTGTAAATAGCGAAAGAATTGGGTCTGGGGCATGCGGAACTCAGTGCTAAGGTCTTGGAACGATTTAAGAGTGACCCCGGACATTACATGTCCCAACGTCGAGATCCCAATTGCATCCCAGCCGTCGAACCCCGGCAGCGTGGACAGTTCGGGGAGTTGTTCATTGTTCCACAGCGGCGTTTCCGCTGTTAGCCTACCCCACCAGCCCATGCAACGCAACGCCTGCCGCCACACAGAAAAGACAATTTTCGTGACGCATGGCAATGTCCGCCGCAGCCGGGCTGAGTAAAGAATCGTGTGTAGTGTACTGTCCCCCATCAGTGAGCGCTCCAGGGCATACGCCGGGTCCCCCCTGTCGCCATACCACCATTCATTAAGTATTAGCAGTTGGGAGGCTTGATAATAGGACAGTAGATCCGGGGTGGCCAAGCCACCACAATACGTGGATAAGAAGCATGTCCGCAGCGCCACCCTGGCCGCTCCCCCAGCCCACAGGAAACAGCCTAAAGCAGAGTTGACCTGTCGAAACCACTGGGGAGCGATGGGGTGAGGATCGTTCTGCAATTGGTATAATAGGCGCGGAAGCGCCACCATTTTGAAAATTGCAGACCTACCGAAAATAGTTAGAGGCATCCGAGACCACGTTTTAACATCTGCCTGAACCCTCTCCCACACAGGCACTATGTTGCGTTCCCAGGCAGTGGTCACCGATTCCGAGAGGAACACCCCCAGATATTTCAATCCTCCGGTCGCCAACTGCAAGCCTGACGCCCAGGGATCTGTCACTGCACCGCCCCCCAGTACCCATAGGGTGGATTTGCCTACGTTCAAATAGAGGCCCGAGACCTCTCCAAAGATTCGCATAATTTCTAAGACTCGGGGCCCCGAGCGACACAAGTCAGTAAGGAAGAAGAGGACATCGTCCGCATATAAAGCAATTCTATCTACAAGGTTCTCGGTCCACACGAAGCCCCGCATCTGTGCGTCTATGCGCACCCAAGAGGCCAGAGGCTCCATGGCTAAGGCGAATAGGTATGGGGACAATGGGCACCCCTGCTGGGTCCCCCCTCCAATGGAAAACGTTTCCGATATCGCCCCAGCGACCCGCACCAAAGCCGTGATATCCGTGTACAGCAGTTTGATATATGATAGAAACACCGGGCCCAGATTGAGACGGGGCAGGAGCGCAAAGAGGTACGTGCAGCTAACTGAATCAAAGGCTTTATTAATATCTGCTAGTAACAAAGCCGCATGTTCCCCGGTGGCCCCCATGGCATCCACTGCCTTTTTCTGGATTTTAACAGTAATTTGTGATTTGTAGGAAGCTGCCTTAGTATATGGTGCACACTTATTTAAGTGAAGTACTACCTAGCACTAATCTAGACAACCCTTATGGCTATTTTAGGGGTCTTGGACAACTATAGAAAACTCTCTTAGTGGTAGCTGTGGAGAGCAGCCTTCAGGCTTACTCCAGAAGAAGTGTAGAGCATCTTGTTTTACCAGAGCTAATCATACAGTGTAGGTTAAAAGAAAAAGAACCACATAGTGTAGTTGTAAAAAATACACACTCACTAACACATTGGTATATCTCCTAAGCAGAAATATCAACAGAATGCACACAATATTTCAAATGTAAAACAGGTAACCACAAACACACAGTGGTCTCCAGGGGGACACCAAACCATATACTAAAGAAATCGAATGCGAACTGTAACCAAAGTTGGGACTAGGACCAGAAGACTCAGAAGAGCTGGGTACCCTAGGAACCAACCGAGGTAAGTACCCAGGAACACCAAGGAAGCTGTGTGCAGCGTGGAAACACAGCTGCGTACTCAATGTCAATGGGAGAGTCGTGGTTGCAGACTTTAAGAAGGTCCCTTCTCAGTGGAACCTGAAGAAACCCAGTGGAAGACAGAATGCTAGAGAGTCACCCTTACTGGTGGATACCCCAGGAACCAGGATACCTACACCAGGGTAGCTGGTTATATAGGTGCATAGGTGCAACAAGCCTTGGCAACAGCAACAAACGTAGTATGCAAAAAAGGCGCGGTGTCAGGCCCAGCAAGGTCCAAGTGGCTCGCCACGAGCAGGTAAGTCAGAGCAGGCCGCAGGCAAGCAGGGGAGCCCACTAGGGCCAAAGAGACCCTCACGAGGGCCCACGGGCTGTAGGTACAGGAGTCGCAAGAGGACCTTGAGCAGATCACCAAATGATGAAGTCCCACGGTGCAGGCAAAGATCTTGGTTACAGAAGATACTTGAGGCTGGAGCTTCTTGGAGCCCGAAGATCTCTAGTGAAGAGAGTCAACAAGCCTTGGCAAAGGCAAGTCAAAGTGGTGCCCTGGGGTACTGCTCCAGCAGTTCAGACGAGGGATACTGGCTTCAAACTTACTTTGAAGACAGTGCAGAACCACCACCTGTGTTGCTGAACCTTTCGGAGTCCGTACAAGCTTGGGAACAGTAGACAGGTCGGCTTTGTTTTGGTGCCTGCAGATGCAGGGAAGTGACTCCATCACTTCAAGGGAGATTCCTTTGGGTATCTCGGATGTCCACCGGCCTGTAGAGGAACTTGTATGAAGCACCGGCGAAGACAACGCTGAAGACTGGCAGGACTACGAGGAGAGGAGCAGCAGGAGTCTTCCCAATTGCAGTCGTGGTTCCCAAAGCAAAGTCCAAAGTGCCCAGACGGTTGAAGATTAAGTTGTTTCGGTTCTGAATCTTGTCTCACAAAGAATCTAAGGAACACCCACTGGTAAGCCCTTAAGTACCCTGAGGAAAGGGTTTGGAAGATTCAGGGGTCCCTTCCACAGGAGGGGCTGGACAGTGGGGAGGATAATCCCATGTCCTTTGTCCAGTTTTGTGCCAGAGCGGGAGCCAACAGCTCCCTGAACTGGTTTGAACTGGAATAGTCAAGGAGGGTACCAAATATGCCCTCAAAGCAAGCGCCCGCACAATGGCCCAATATACTAAGTCCTGCCTGGGAGATGGTCAAACCTCCCTGTGACAGGAAACCTATTGTCCTGCCTTTCCCTGCTCGAGCTTGGCTCAGCAGCAGGAGGGCAGAATCATGTTTTTGGTTGGCAGCAGCCATAGTTTGCTGTCCGGGTCTAAGACTGGTCTCGGGAGAACTGAGGGACTCCCAGGGGGCTGTAACACTGCATGGAATCATACCTCAACACAGTTTACAGTGTTGGGTATGATTCTAACATGTTTGATACCAAACACATGACAGCCAGTTTAGAGTTAGCCAACGCGTAATGATGCATGTCCACTCTATATAGCATAATGGCTGATGCACTTGAAACCCGGGGATATGGACTGCATGGATTGTAAGGGTGTCCTGCTTATGCAGGGGCACCCTCACATTTATAACCGAGCACCCTGTCCTCAGGATTGATAGGCCTGCTTTAGGGGTGATTTATAGGTTTTAACTCCAGTGACCTCAGATATAAGGAAATATATCTGACGTAAATGGAGCTAGCCCCAGCTTACACAGGCTGCAATCGCAGGCCTATAGTCACAATTTGAGTGGTCTCCCACGGGTGGCATAATACATGCGTCAGCCCATGGGGACCACTGGTGTACCTATAGTACCATAGCCACTCACATAGAAGGGGCCCCTCAAACTATACCAGGCAGACAAAACAGGGGAAACTCAGAAATACAATCAGAACACAATTTCTCTGCCTGTGCACATCGTCTAGAATGCTATTCGTCACTGGTAATAGTATCACAAACATGAAACACAGGCCTTCTAGAATATAATCCACAAATACATGTGTACAAAAAATATAAAATGTATTCAATACATATAATGTTGCAATTGTATAAAAGCACAGTAAGAACAATAGTTACTTACCTGTAATCTCTGGTTCTCCAGTATTGGTGTCTTTCATAGATTCACATGCCTGAATCATTCCTCGTCGTCGGAGTGGGAGTCCCACGGTACATAAAAAAGCAATAATATGCCATAAATATGTAGTAAATACCAATAAAAACAAACCAGGAAGTAAAGTAGGTAAAGCTACAGTATGAAAAACTTCCACATCTATGACTATCCTAGTCATTTTGTATAGTCCAAACTACAGCCAATCAGGCGCCAGCACCCACCAGAATGTTCTCCCCAGAGGCTCAGGATCTCAGATTTTTTCGCAAGGAGTGAAGGTAAACCAAAATAGCCTAAAAGCCTCTGAGGGGAGGTGGGCGGGTTGCATGTGAATCTATGAAAGACACCAATACCGGAGAACCACAGATTACAGGTAAGTAACTATTGTTCTTCCCCAGTATTAGGGGTGTCTTTCATAGATTCATATACCTGAATCAGAGTAGCTAGCAGTACATATCCGTGCTAGGCAGACGCCAATGGTTGTAAAGCTTGTCAGCATATAGGTCATAAAACAGTGTAAACTGAAAATACACATATCATATAAGCATAGGACAATGCAATCATTTAAACATGTGTAAAAACATAACATATGAAGCGTCTGACAGCAGTAATGGAGGTGGGAAATAGAGGCTCACCTTATTTGAAAAGATTTTGTAGAACTGCACGACCCACAGAAGTATCAGCTTCGCTGGTTGCCTCCAGACAGTAATGCTTGGTAAATGTATGGCGACTGGCCCAAGTAGCCGCTCTGCAGATCTGCTGAAGAGGAACTCCAGCAAATAAAGCCGTAGACGATGACATTGCTCTTGTGGAATGAGCTCTAGGAGCTGCTTGCAACGGTCGTCCTGCTTGCATATGGCAAAAGGCAATGGCAGAAGATATCCATCTCGCAATAGTCTGTTTTGAAACTGCCTGCCCTTTATGAATAGCACCGTAGGTGATAAACAGTTGGTCAGAAGAGCGTAAGGCGGATGTCCTCTGCAGATAGAATTTAAGACATCTCTTAACATCCAGCGTATGCAACGCCCTTTCCGCCGGTGTTTGCGGGTTAGGAAAAAATGACTTCAGAATTATTGGTTTGTTGAGGTGAAAATCCGAAGGTACTTTAGGAATGTACTTCGGATTAGTGCGGAGTATCACAGAGTCACTTGTAAACTGCAGGAAAGGATGGTGAACTGTAAAGGCCTGAAGATCACTGACTCTTCTGGAGGATGTTAAAGCCAGCAGCAGTGCTACCTTCCACGAGAGATATTTGAGATCGGCCTTGTGGATGGGTTCGAAAGGATGCCGCATGAGTTGTGCCAGGACAACGTTAAGATGCCACACCGGAGGTGGTCGTCGTACTGGAGGGAACATCCTAAAGAGGCCTTTAAAGAATTGTTGTATAATCCTCGCAGACTATAAGGAATTAGCACCATCCTGCTGATATCTTGAGATCGCCGCCAGGAAAACTTTCAGGGTTGCGTGAGACAGGCCTGATTTTGCTAATTGTAGGAAGAAAGGTAGAATCTCTTCCGGCGTTGCTGAAAAAGGGTGAACCCCGTTTGCGCGACACCAGATGCAGAAACGCTTCCATTTTAGACTGTATGTCTTTATGGTAGCGGGTGCCCTTGCCCTGGCCAGAACCTCCTTGCATTCCTCCGGGATGTTTAGGTGGGCGAACTCACGGTACTCAGGCGCCAAGCCGCTAATCTCAGTGATGTCGGATCTGGATGATAGACCTGACCGTTCTGCATGCTGAGTAAGTCCGGGATTGGATTCAACTGAATCGGTTCGCACTCTGACAGAAGAAGAAGTTCTGTAAACCAATACTGGCGCGGCCATCTGGGGGCAATCAGGATCAATCTGCAAGGTTCCTTTTTCATTTTCCGCAGAACCCTGGGGACTAGTGGAATCAGTGGAAAAGCGTACGCATATGTCAGAGACCAATCTATCGAAAACGCATTCCCCTGAGAGTCTTTGTGGGGATGACAGCTTGCAAAGAAATGCCATTTGCTGTTGGTCTTTGTCGCAAATAGATCTAGGTCTGGACGACCCCACAGGCGAAAGATGCGTTCCACTGTCTGCTGATGTAACTCCCACTCGTGAGTGGAGACGGTCGTCCTGCTGAGTGCGTCTGCCAAGACATTCTCTGTTCCTGGAACATGCACTGCTTGAAGATTTACATTGTGCTTTAAGGCCCATGCCCATAAGTCTTGGGCTTCCTGGGATAGGAGAAGAGATCGTGTTCCTCCCTGCTTGTTGATGTAATGCATGCTTGTTGTGTTGTCTGTTCTTATCAACACATTGGCATCCTGAATGAGTGCATGAAACGCCTTGAGTGCTAGAAATATGGCTCCCAGCTCCGGACGGTTGATGGGCCATCGCTTTTGTGGAGCAGTCCACTTGCCGCTGATTGTGAGACCCTGAAGATGCGCTCCCCAGCCCTCGAGAGACGCATCCGTAGTGATGGTGAGGCTTGGTGCCTCTTGAAGAAATGCACACCCCTGCTGGAGATGTCGTTTTTGTTTCCACCAGCGTAGAGAGTTTTGCATGAGCGGTGTGATCCTTGTAGGAAGGTGGATATCTGACTATGGTTGCCCCCAACTTTTTGCCTGGTGTTTTGCTGGTTTTTGACTTAGTTGGCCTGGGATCCTGCTATTCAGGACCCCAGGCTTCCTGCTCTCTCTGTTAAAATGGACTCCATGTACCCTAGGTACATATCTAATTGGATACTGAGTCACCTTATCAGTCCCTGTACAGTATACCTTAGGTATTCAGGGCATAGGTGTACCCAGGGCCTACCAGGAGCGGAAGCATGTATTATGCCACCCCTGGCTGGCCATCCAAAACTGACACAACTGGCTGCACGACAGCTGGGGCAAGGTGGTGTAATCACCCTTTGCTGTAGATATAGTATACCTATATCTAACCCTAAATTGGACACATATATTCCTATCAGTCACTCCTATGGAAGGCCTTATCAATCCTGAAGGCAGAGTGCTTGGAATTATGTGAGATGGTGCTCTGGCATGAGCTGAGCCCGTTTGCAGCTTGCGGAACCAAGTCCTAATAGCTGTTCCATGATAACCCTATACCATATACTCTTAAGTGCATTATCAACCTCGCGGTTAAATGCTAACTCTGTTATAACATTATCAAAACATGTCGAGTAAGGTGTCATACGAATTGGAATACTACCCCCTCGCCAATTCTGGCGACGGGGGAAGCATTCCACCCTTCTAGAGGGACACGACATGTATGTAACTGTGAACCCCGGTTAAAGTTAACTCGAGCCTTGGCATCACAAAATGGATGCTGCCACCACAGACACAAGTCTGCCCTCCTGCTGCTGGGAGTCCTTCCAGCGAGGGCGGCTTGGACAAAGGGTTTCCTGCCTTGGGAGGTGCTAGCACCACCCCAGACAGGATTTTGTGTATTGGGTAGGATAGGCCTGAAAGGAATGAGACATGCCTGGGGTACACAAGGTGCCCTGTGCATACACCGGTTCAAACCAGTTGCTGGGGCACTCCAGCCCCAGCTCTGGCGGGAAACCGGACAACACCCCCTTTCCTGGTCCCACCCAGGGGAGGGACCTAGTCAGTAGTGCAGCCCCCTTTAGCAGGATAAAGGTAGGAGTTGGTCCCATTCCAAATTAGATTATCCTGAACAATTCTACAAGAAGAAACTCTGGACTTCGACGTTCTGCTCCACAGAAGACTGAAGAATCTCCCTTGTGGGCAAGGAGTGTCCACCCTGCAACTGCAGGCACCATCAAGTGTCCAGCGGCTTCACTTTGTCGTCTTCCCTCGAGGATCCAGACTTCAGAGCCCGACGAGACCCGGATTCCCAGACCTCTCCGACCTCTACCAACATCTACAGCAAAGCTGAGACCCGTGGGTGCGACGAGACACGTGGAACCGGCCATCTTGAAAGAAACTGCACATCGCTTCCAGCACGACTCCCGAGGTAAACTCAACCAAGTGCTTTGGGGACTGAGAAGCCCCAGCCCCGAGCAGCTCCTGCACCGAAGATCAGCCCTCCAGCCTCCACGAGATCTGCGTGGGGCCCTTCTGCTTGCCTGCTGCTCGACGCGTTGTCTGGTCACTTGCCGGCTGGCTAGTGGCCTCCTAGATGACGAAC
The DNA here is from genome assembly GCF_964261635.1 of Lissotriton helveticus. NCBI lineage: Eukaryota > Metazoa > Chordata > Amphibia > Caudata > Salamandridae > Lissotriton > Lissotriton helveticus. Next base: position 1,935,097,254 of record NC_136065.1, read on the forward strand.
CTTTGAATCTTTGCTGCTGGTCTGGTTGCTCCAGACTGGCCCTTGCTCCCTTCCAAAAGAGGGGCACCGCGGACTCTCCTAGTCCGCACCAGACGTCTTTTCCACTCACCGCGTGGGTTGCCTTTGCCAAGGCCTGTTGACTCCAATTCCGGATCCGACACCGCCGACAGCGAGAGCCTGCGTGGGACAGCTCGTGCCTCCATCCTGGTCGTCGAAGACACCTCCTGGTCCACGTGGCTGCAGAGTCAAGCGTCCACTCTTCACCTGATCGCGACGACGACACCTGGTTCCTTCCTGGTTCCACACCGGTCACTGGCTAGTCACTTTGAACACTGTCCCCTCTGCTTTCAGGTCCTCTTCTTCACCGATCCACCCTTGGATCGCACCGGACATCTTCCTCCTGGTTGCCTGCAGCATCTTTTCTTTCAGGCTCCATTGACTTCAACGCGAGAACCCGACACACTTTGGCACCTATGCATCCGCAGCCCGTGGGTGAGGTAACGAGAGCATTTCGGTGCTCAAGGGTAGTCTAACTGTCCTAGTGTCCAGTTCCACAGTAGTTTTTGTCATAACTAGTCAGGATTGTCCGTACTCACCTTTTACTTGAAATGTACTGTCCATAGACGTTGTTACGCATCTCGCGTGTGAGTTCACACTCTGCACACGCGTTCCGTGGGCCTCCTATTACTTACCTAGAGTTAGTGTAGCGTGGTCCCATCGATCCTACAGCCTCTGGACAGCTCCATTCCTTTTATCGACTTTCACATTCCACTTACTTAGTATATGGTGTGTCGTGCCTCTAGGGCGCCATTGTAATTTTGTGCAACTTGTCGTATTTTTCTTAAGAGATTGTCATGTGCTTAGCCCTCTGACCTCATAAAGAGTTCAGAGGTGTTGTTATTAATAAATATACTGTTTATTTTCATAACAACCTGTGTGGTGTCCTTTCATCTGGTATTCAATGGGTTATATTGTGGTAAAACAGCTGGCTTCACATGCCAAAAGAGTTTAGCCTAAGACTGCTTTGTCCATGCTACCATTAGGATAGCTGGTCTATAAGGTTGACTTACAACCAATCACCATAAGGGTTGTTTGGACTGATACAAGGTGATCACTAGAACTAGTGAGCATCATATATCAGGCCAACTTCTCGCAATCCTGATAAGATCTTCGAACGTTCCGGACACCTGTAACCACTGCAGGTTTAGCTCTTCCTGGAGAGGTCTCATTCTGAGGCGACAGTTTGGTAGTAATGGGATGCAAGAGGATACCATCCCCAGAAAAGACTTGTATAGCCGAACAGAAACTGACTTTTTTGATAACAGATTCTGCGCCATGTTTTTGATCTTCATTTGTCTCTCCTCCGAGACAAAAGCCTGTAGTTTCTGGGTGTCCAATGTTGCTCCCAAGAAAGCTTGTCTTTGAGAAGGTCTGAATTGGGATTTTTCGAGATTGATGGAAAGGCCCAGAGATTGGAACAGGTGTAGACACTGTTGTAGATGAGATTGCACGACTTCTCGAGAATTGGCCTTTATAAGGCAGTCGTCTAAGTATGGGAAAATTTGGATTCCCTCCAGCCGGAGGTGCGCCGCTACTGGAGCCAGAACCTTGGTAAAAACTCTTGGCGCTGACCGTAGTCCGAAAGGAAGAACTTTGAATTGGTAATCCCTGCCAGCCACCCTGAAGCGCAGGAATTTTCTGTGGCGAGGTAGAATGGGAATATGGAAATATGCATCTTGGAGATCTAAGGTGACCATGTAATCTCCCGCTGCCAAAAGATGTAATATTTCCTGAAGCGATAACATCCTGAAAGTTAATTTCCTTAAGTACTTGTTTAGAGCGCGAAGATCTAGAATCGGGCGCCACTCTCCGTTTTTCTTCCTTATTAGAAAAAATCTGGAGTAAAACCCCATTCCCCTCATTTTCTGAGGTACGCTCTCGATCGCTCCTTTTTTCATCATCAATCTGATTTGGGCAAATAGCTCCTTCAGGTGAGCTGGAGGTGGTCCTTTCGGGGAAACATTTGGAGGAAATTTCTCGAATTCTAGGGCATGACCCCTGGCCACAATATCCAGGACCTATTTGTCTGATGTTATTGACTGCCAATTTGAGTAAAATTTTGATATTCGCCCTCCAATCCTTTCTTGAGAGCAGGGCAGTGGTGGTGGCAGGTGAAAAGTCTCATTGGCGCTTATCTTTTCTGCGGTAATTCGCTTTTCCCCTGTTCTGGGCATAAGTAGGCTTTCTCTGGCCGTAAGATTGATAGCGTTGAGCATGGTATCGTTGATTGTTTTGTCTGTAAGAGGATTGTTGGTTATATCCACCTCTGTTGGAGGACGATCCTCGTCCTCTCGCTCCTCGAAAGGGCGGCTTGCGGAATTGGAGGGTGCCTAAGGATTTTGCTGTTTCTGTATCCTTCTTTATTGTTTGTAGGGCGTCCTCCACGGTAAACAGTCATAATATCGATTCCAAAATATAGAATGGACATAATATCGAAGTAAAAATATAGAATGGACAAAATATCGAATGGACACAATATAGTGGTTAAAAATATCGAATTTAAGGTAAGTAATATCGATTTTCAAAATATAGAAGTCAAAATATCGAAGTATACAATATAGGCATTAAATATATCGATTTTTTAATAATATCAATTTTTTTAAAGTGTTTTGTATGTTAGTATATGTGTGAAAAGTGTATATTAATTTTTGTAATGTATGTTTAATGTATTTTAAGTAATGAATTTTATGTTATTTAATTTTTGTGTGATTTAATTCTGTAGCGGGTTGTGGGTTTATAGGGGAATAGGGTGGGAAGTAATTTAATTATATTAAATTAAATATTAATTTTTAGCAAATTATTATTAATTTTTAATTAAACTTTGCTTTCTAGTTCTGTAGCGGGTTGTGGGTTTATAGGGGAATAGGGTGGGAAGTAATTTCATTGTAATTAATTAAATATTTGTATTTATTTATTGGTATTCATTTTGAATTTATTGTTATTTTTTATTTGGTAATTAATTTTTATTAATTGCCAATTAATTTGTATTAATTGATTAATTGTTAATTATGTTAATTTTCTAAATTTATTTTCTGTAGCAGGTTGTGGGTTTATAGGGAAATAGGGTGGGAAGTAATTTAATTGTAATTAAGTAAATATTTTTTTTCATTTATTGGTATTGATTTTAAATTTATTGTTAATTAATTTTTAATTGGTAATTAATTTCTATTAATGTTTTATTGGTATTGATATTTAATTTATTTTTAGTAATATATTAAATCATTACTTTCCCTACTGTTAAACTCACTGGAGTGGGAATAGTAATTTTCACCCTCCCGCTATCCAACGCTTTCCCTATTGTTGCACTCTCTGGAGTGGGAATAGTATTTTTTACCCCACGCTATCCAACGCTTTCCCTACTGTTGCACTCTCTGGAGTGGGAATAGTAATTTTTACCCCTACGCTATCCAAAGCTTTCCCTACTGTTGCACTATCTGGACTGGGAATAGTAATTTTCACACTCCCGCTATCCAACGCTTTCCCTACTGTTGCACTCTCTGGAGTGGGAATAGTATTTTTTACCCCTACGCTATCCAACGCTTTTCCTACTGTTGCACTCTCTGGAGTGGGAATAGTAATGTTTACCCCTACGCTGTCCAATGCTTTCCCTACTGGTGTACTCTCTGGAGTGGAAATAGTCATTTTTACCCTTCCAATATCCAACGCTTTCCCTACTGTTGCACTCTCTGGAGTGGGAATAGTATTTTTTACCCCTACGCTATCCAACACTTTCCCTACTGTTGCACTCAGTGGAGTGGGAATAGTATTTTTTACCCTCCCGCTATCCAACGCTTTCCCTACTGTTGCACTCTCTGGAGTGGGAATAGTAATTTTTACCCTTACGCTATCCAACGCTTTCCCTACTGTTGCACTCACTGGAGTGGGAATAGTATTTTTTACCCCTACGCTATCCAACGCTTTCCCTACTGTTGCACTCTCTGGAGTGGGAATAGTAATTTTTACCCCTACGCTATCCAAAGCTTTCCATACTGTTGCACTCTCTGGAGTGGGAATAGTCTTTTTTACCCCTACGCTATCCAACGCTTTCCCTACTGTTGCACTCACTGGAGTGGGAATAGTATTTTTTACCCCTACGCTATCCAACGCTTTCCCTACTGTTGCACTCACTGGAGAGGTAATATTAAATGTTACCCTCCTGCTATCCTACGGTAAAATATTGTGCATTTTTTATTAATAACTTAAATTAATTATATCTTAATTTTAAGGTTATTTGAGTATTTTTAGGTATGTTTTAGTTAATTATATTTATTATTTCGTTAATTTTAATTTACTTTTAAGACATTTAAAAAAAATTCGATATTTTGACTGACTATATTTTTTACAGACTATATTTTGGATTCGATATTTTTGTACTTACCTGTTTGTAGATAGGAATTCGATATTTTGGCATTCTATATTTTGGTGACTATATTTTGGTAAGTCTATATTTTGTCATTCTATATTATGTCAGTGATCCGTCCTCCACCTGAGGGCCAAACAGATATTCGCCATCATATGGCATGTCTAGCACCTTACTTTGGACTTCTTCTCTAAAGGAAGTAGAACGTAGCCAACCCTGTCTACGAAGAACCGCAGCCCCCGCTAGCTGTCGAAAGCCCGTTGAGGATACATCCACTGCTGAATCAATAATCTCTTCTGAGATTCTTTGGCCTTCTTGCAGTATCTTGAGCGCCTCAGCCTTAGAAGGTTCAGGGAGGAGGTCAATGAATGGTGCAATGTCTGACCACATTTGTCGGTCATACCTTCCTAAGATGGCCAACGAATTTGCCACTCGAACTGTCGTAGCCGCCATAGTGGAGACACGTTTCCCTATCGAATCTAGGCGTTTGCCATCTCTGTCTGGCGGGGCTGTAAGCGGAAAAGAAGGGTTCCGAGCCCTCTTTTGAGCTTTCTGGACAATCACAGAGTCAAGCTTCGGCTGTCCGATAAGGCACGCAGGAGATTTGTCCGGTGCTCTGTGCTTCTTTTCCAAACGTGGCAGGACTGGAGGAATGGATGCCGGGGTTGCCATGACTTTTATACCCTCCTGCCAAATAAAGTCAATGATGGGTATAGACTTAATCTGTTTCCTGGGCTGATCCTTAAAGTCATATAGGAAACAGTCTTGTTCCTTATGCTCCATATCGATGTGAAAATGTTTAGTTGCACGTTCCATTAAAAGGTGGAAGCTAACCACGTCCACTGGTGGTGAAATTGAGACTGCTTGATGCGATGGGGAAGGTGTTTGAACCTGATATTCATCCCACTCCGACTCATCTTGTACCTCTCCTTCTTCTCTTTGCTCCTCCTCCTCCGAAGACTGAGGATCTACTTCCTCCACCTGAGACTGCGGAGTAGGTGAAACAGGATTCGTTGGTTGTAAAACTGGCACCGGTACTTCAGAGGCCGGAGTAGCAGGCACTGAGCCTGTAGCTTCAGAAGGTGGAAACCTTCTATAATAATCGTCCAACATGTATTGTAGGTTGGTCAGTAAAGCAACTGGTACTTGCGCGACAGGTACACTGTCCATCTGGGGTGCCATCTGTACAGGTGGTTGTTCATCCTCCTCTTCCTCTTCTTGCAACTTGATATTCAGCTCAGAAGGACTAGTGGCCGCTCCGAATGTATGAACCACGTCATCCTCACTGTCCGAGTCTAAAAGTCAGTCAGGCACCTGCGATGATGGCTTTGGTGTAAAGAACACCTTCGACGGTGACCATACCTGCAACGCAGTGCAAGATGACAATTGCGGCATCGACGGTGTGTTTTCCGCTGCTTCAGTAGCAGACGTCAAAGGCTCCGTCGACGGTATCGCCGACGGGACGGACTTCGTCGACGGGACGGACTTCGTCGACGGAACAGACTTCGTCGACAGATTGGGCTTCGTCGACGGATTGGGCTTCGTCGACGGAATGTTCGTCATCGACGGTACAACCTTCGTCGACGGGACGGACTTCGTCGACGGGATGGACTTCGTCGACGGATTGGGCTTCGTCGACGGATTGGGCTTCGTCGACGGATTGGGCTTCGTCGACGGAATGTTCGTCGTCGACGGTACAACCTTCGTCGACGCCTTCGTCGGCGGTGGTAACTTCGTCGGCGGAATGGAGCTCGTCGACGAAACCGTCGATGGCATCTTCTTCGTCGACGGTAGAGCTTTCAGAAGAGCCGACGACGAGGTGTCGACGACGGCCGTCGTCGACGAGAGAGGTCTTACGGTTACATAGACCATGGTAGGTGAAGAAGCTTTTGTCGTCTTAACCATAGTTGGTTTAGGAGATGAGAAGGTCATTGTCGACGTGGATGATGCGTCGACGTAGGTCTTCGTCGACGAGAAGACAGAAGAAGGCGTCGTCAACGATAATGAAGTTTCCTGAGGTAAAACCTTGTCAGTTGTCTGAGGCAAACTCTTGGTGGACCGTTGTTGAGGTACAGAAGAAACCTCCAAGCCCTTGCCTGTGGGGGCAGCCTTAGAAGTGGAAGGCTTGTCAGAACCCTTAGAAGGTTGATGTTTCTTAACAACCTTAGCCCCAGGAGATGGCAATACCTCAGACTCAGGCCTCTTTCTAGAGGCTGAAGTGGAACCAGAGGCAATACTGCCAACCTCAGACACAGGATTATCAGAATCTTTAAGCCTTTGTAGCCACAAAAGCAACCGACCCTCTCTGTCTCTGAGAGTCTTTTGAGGAAAGGTTCTGCAGATCTTACAGTCCTTGACTTGGTGATCTGGATAGAGACAATAAATACATTTTTTGTGGGGGTCCTCTTTAAAAAGCCGGAGCTTACCACAAGATTCACAGGCTCTAAACAGAGACTTCTTTGAAGACATTCTTGAAGAAATGATCCAAAAGGAAGATAAGTTGAAAAAGCTGAGCAGAGCTCAGGGAGACTACCTTCACACGACGTGCGGTAGAAAATCAGAGAGCCTGAGCCTCTGGGGAGAACATTCTGGTGGGTGCTGGCGCCTGATTGGCTGTAGTTTGGACTATACAAAATGACTAGGATAGTCATAGATGTGGAAGTTTTTCATACTGTAGCTTTGGCTACTTTACTTCCTGGTTTGTTTTTATTGGTATTTACTACATATTTATGGCATATTATTGCTTTTTTATGTACCGTGGGACTCCGACGACGGGGAATGATTCAGGCATGTGAATCTATGAAAGACACCCCTAATACTGGAGAAATAATGTACCATAAATATCCCACGTGCATCCTACACCACACTCCCACAATCGTTCATACAAACAAAGGCATACCCATACATACTCATACGTCCTACACAATAAGGGTTCAAAACTTTCAAAGTAACAATATATACATGGGTGCAAGGGCCCCCTATCAACATGTAACAATTGATGACTCTGTAAGATCCATAAGAATGGAACAAGTAGTTAAATTTCAGAGTTGATCAACAAATGAAAAACCAATAAATAGTACAATTCATTTTTGAAATTCAATTTCTTCTTGACATATTGATAAATATAGAGGTGGGAAACAGCAGGTTGACAAGAAAGCTCCAGCGCCGACGCGCGTTTCGATGGGTGACCTTGGTGTGGGTCTCACCTTCTTCAGGGTGCAATGATCAGATGCAGACAAGGGAGGACGTGCGTGGGAAGACAACAAATTAAAACGCTCTATGTAATACAATAATACAGTGCTGTGTGTCATGGATTTGCACAACTAAAACCCAGCACAGCGTGGAGAAAGAAAGCACAGGTACATGACAGCTAAATATGTTAACAAGGATGGATAAAGGAGAACGTGCACACAAGAAAAAACAAGAGTTACCAAAACTGGTATAACCAATGAGTAGTTAAAAATAGCACAAACACCAATGTGTCAGACACCTGTGCCAGAAGAAAAGACAAGTGATATTGGTGAACATGCTTGCACACTCTTAGGAACGGTGATTGAAGTGAGCCTAAGAAGGAGGGCGACTTGTGACAATACAACAACCTTTTAACAAACAAGTCTGCCTGGTAGGAACAAGAAAGATGGCAGATAACGTCACTTGTAGGCAGACGATGAAGAGGCTCATATCCAGAACCTGAAGAGACAGATAAATAACTTAAGAAAACTAAGAAAAAAACGGCGGTCAGAGTGATCTCAATGGAGGAATCTTGACAGTAAAAATACACAAAAGGTAAGACAAGGGCTTACCACTAAACTCAGTAGACCAAATCCCTGAGTCAGGAGGGAATAATCTCAGAGTCCTCAGATGCAGGACATCAAGTAGAGCACTCGAGGGTCAGGGAATAAAGTGATCCCTCGTAGGGGCCGCTGGTCCTCTCCAGGGTAGGACGGAGAATACACATAGGCTAATAGTCCATAATACAACTACTGATAAGCCTAGGATGCAAGATAAAAAAGCATTAGCCCTGACACAAAGATCTTTGGGGTGATCGTGTGCTGTACGCCCTACGCTGTGTGTTGAATCCAGAAGGAGCAGTGGGATGCAAAACAAACTTGCACCTCGCACTGTATACTAGTTCCGTAGAGCGGGAAAATGCCCGCTGAGGCCGAAGTGGAAGAGGAGAACCTAAATCGCTACAAGGCACAAGTCTGCCATGTGCCGACTCTGTGAAAGTAAAAGAAAATGCACGGGAAATACAGAGCCGCAGCCCGACCTAGTACATAATTACAATAAGGCATAACAGAGGTGATATTCCCCCCGGGTGCCAGTGTACTGTATATGCCATATCTAGCGCAGAGTGTGAGAGACACCGATCCTTGGTCGATTATTAGTACTGCATGTAAAAAGAAATGTGATGGCCGGGTCTAACTAGGGTGACCAACTGGCATGGGTGCAAATTCAGGACAGTGAGTGGAAAAATTCAGGACAAAGGGTCAAAATTCAGGACAAAAATTCAGGACAGAAGGTCAGAATTCAGGACAAAAATTTGGGACAAAAGGTACATGTTACAGACACATCAGAGGAGGTCACGCAATATTACATAAGTAAATAGACAACCTACATAAGTACAAGTCAAAATAAGTTTATATTCTATTGAGAACTTTGCACTGCATCTATTGTGTGCCGGATTGAAACTTATATACCGGCGTTTGCATATTGGATGCATCTGGGTAACATGAGCCAAAATGAAACCTTCACCCCCCAAGAGCTTGGCCCCTGGTGAGGTGACAGGAGCCCATAAACAAAAACAGTTTGCAATGCCCTGGGCTCTGGCAGGAGCAGTGGCGGCTGTTGACATTTGCAAGTGGTGTGGCGTAAACGTTCTTGATGAGTGCCCAGTGGCGAGCACAGCGAGCCTGAACGTCATTAGTGGGGCTTTTTCTCTCCCGCGAAAAGTTTGAAAAAAGAGTGGGCAAATGGTGCCTTTTCAAGAATATTTGAGAAAACAAGAAGGTTAATAAAGCAATTGTGAAAGTGTAGTTACTGCATCAATAAATAGATTTCATATGATAATGACGTAGGGAGCTGCTTATTCAGTATAACCACATAGCTGTTAGTCTGTCTGATATGGCTGCCCGTCTCTCTCTGCTCTGGCTCCTCTCGAGCCACAGCCTCTATCTTCCCTCCTGCCAGGTCCTACTGTTTTTGCGCTCTCCCTTATCTCCACATAGTTCCAAGACAGTCAGCCTCTTGTTCTGCCTGCCTGTGTTCACTTGGTTCCAGCACATTGTTTGTGTGCTAGAAGTCTCCTGTGGTATCGTTTGACACCTTTGCATTGCTCGTATGCTCCCTCTCCTCCTGATGCTATGTGTCTCTCTCTGGACTAGACAATGGGTCCCTGAGCACGATGCCTGTTGCAGTCTATAAAGAAAAAGGGGGAAGGTACAAGAAGCAGATGGAGAAAATTAGAGGGAGAAGGAGAAATCCTGGCAATTCGTACTGTGATAATCAATAATCAGAATGCACTAATTGTGAGGCATGCTATTACATGTACTCTTCAGGTGTAGTAGTTATGCAGAGTTCTGATGTGAATTAACCATGCCATGGTCGTGTTTGTCAGAAAAACGACTAACGGGATATGCATAGTGGTATAATCAATGAGTGAGTATTAATTTAGACTAATAGCTAATTCAGGGCGTTGTCCCCAGAATTAAGGAGGGTGGTCCTCTTGCAATATATACTCAGATGAACCTGGCTGTGTGGGTCACCATCTCGAAATTTAACAGCAACAATATGTCTCAATTAACCATCATAGGTGTCTTGCTTTCGCCTAGCAGATAATACAGAATCTTCCACATGGTGGCTCAACACTCGGCGAAGTAGGAGACATAACACAACAGCCCCCTTTGGTATCCTTCGACTCCAATGCTTTTGTCCTGCAATCCCTCCTCCCTGTGCTCTCTCCTTCACTGCACCCCCAGCCTCCTGCAATCTCAAATCTCCGATCCAGAACATTACGGTAAGTGAATTCTCCAGATCATTCTAAAATACTCTGTTCACAACAAGCGCGCACTAACTCTTGTACATGGAAATAACTATCCAGAGAACTGTCTGACAAACCTGCAGAACCATTCCTAGAGTGACATAATTGATCTACATTATCCTTAAAATTCTCTGTTCACAACTCCCTTACTCCACACAGGCATTCAATTTTGTGATTCGCAAAACGGCCTTGTACGTGAGGCCTTTACACCCCTTTTTCTAGTGGGATACACCAGATGCACCATGGGATAGACTACCTTACATCATTCCTTATGTTAGTCTGTCTTCTTTATGTAGCCACACAAAAGAAGGCAATAAAATGGTAGGCAACAACAACATCAAAATATAAAGAAGAGTAAAAAAAGTAAAAGCAACATAATTAAGGAAACAAGGCAGTGAGTACTCTAGCTTCCCATTACGCATACCAACATAAACATTCCACAGTGTTACTTCTATTCGGTAAGATAGCTGAGCACATACTGCAGTGACTTACATAATAACCTGCAAGTAATACTTCAGCCACTTTGCTGGTGCCTTTCAATGTTTCACCCTTTCATTTATCATAAAATGACTATTGGTGTGGTAATAAAAGCTATAGTGCGCAAAGCTCATGAGACAATGCCATATGTGGTGCAAGCTATATAACACCATATCATTAATCAGGTTAACATAAGCACATTTTGTTGAACCTGTTCGTTTAAGGCTACCACTTTCAAATGTTACCAGCCGCCACTGCCTTTGTCTTTGCTATTAGGGACATCCCAGACTAAGATGATGGTACTATGCATTGTATGGAAAGCACTGCATGGTCTGATGCCTAAATACCTTTCTAAATATTTTAGTCTAACAATACCACAGAGATGGTTACATCTGCAGCTGATTCAAAACTTGCTATCCATAAGTGGCACGTTTTTAAAGATGGTAGTGAGATGGCAAGCACTTGCGGGCAGCTGGGGTCAAGTTGTTGATCCAGTTGCTGGTATCACTTTGTTCTATCTCAGGTTTTCTTGGTTTTCAGTATGAGCTTTAAAGATAATTACCTGAGCCAGGAATATTTTTTTCTACCTTTTTAGAGTTTGTTTATTCTTTTTTGCAATGTGTAACTCCATGGATGCTTATAAAGCGCACTTACTTCAGAGACTGACCTCATGATTTCTTTACCAGCGATATTAAATAGGTGCAGTGTATTAAAAGAATAGGTGACATGCTTGCTCAAAGAGCTGGCTTTTGAGCCTACCTTTCAACAGTCAGAACTCCAAGATCCCTAATAGGCATCAGAAAGCATTCCATTTCAGGCCACAGAAAATTTAAATGTATGTCCACTCTGCCTAGTTGGTCTGAATCTTCAGGCACTGGGCAACATGTTTTTTGCGGTCTGCAGTACTTTCTGAGGTTTATACATTTTAAAACGTGGAAAAAAGGAAAGAATTGAGCCCAGATGGCAATGTGTTCTATACAGAGTGATGTAATTGTGTGTGTTCCTTTAATATTAGCTGTTGCTTATTGGAAGAAATGATGTGAGCGGCTGCATTTTGGAGTTGTTGCAATTTATCAAGCAAATAGCTGCGTACATTAGTTAAGACTTGGCAGGAGAGTGCATAGGAGATAACTAACACTTTGGTTCTGCTGAAAAATGAGGACTGTGAAGCTCTTACTTAACAAATAGAAGAAATAGAACAAATAGTACATAGAAGACCACCATCTCTTAGATGGCACTCAATTCGGGTTCCGCAAAGGCCATGGAACAGAGACCGCCTTAAACAAGGCATCAGAAGATATTAGAATTATCCTGGACCAGGGAGAAACTGCAATACTCATCCTGCTGGGCCTCTCAGCAGCCTTTGACACGGTCGATCACACCATCTTGATCGACTGTGTCACTAGAATGGGGATCCCACACAAGGCCAGAGAACTGCTGCAATCCTTTCTCACCAATCACACTCAGTCGGTTAATTTAGGCAATTTCCACTCTGCCCAATTAGCCCTACCATGTGGGGTTCCCCAAGGCTTATCCCTGAGTCCGACTCTTTTTAATATCTTTGTGTTGGACCTAGCCAAAGTCATCAAAGCTCATGGGATGGGCCTTACCTCTTACGCCGACGACACTCAACTGGTCTTGGCAGTAAACAAAAATGGAGAAAGGGTTGCAGCTAATTTTCAGAAGGGCATGCTCGCCACCAGTAGCTGGATGGCCAGCAACTGCCTCAAATTAAAATCGGAAAAAACAGAGGTCATGATCTTTGGTAAACTACATTCTTGCTGGTCACAAACCTGGTGGCCCCCCTCCATGGGCCCCCCACCAACTCCAGTAACCAAGGTCAGGAATCTGGGCGTTACATTTGACGATAAACTCAACTTCGTCTCTCATGCCAATTCAGTGGCATCTGCCTCATTCCACAAACTACGCATGTTTAAAAAACTCCTGCCATTTCTTCCCCTGAACGCTGGAAAAACTCTAGGCAGGACTTTGGTTATGTCTTCCATAGACCACTGCAATGGACTGTTCACAAACGCCCAAAAGCGGGTCATCCAAAAGCTGCAAACAGTTCATAATGCAGCGGCCAGAATTCTTTCAGGAACGCCCAAGTTCAAACCCATCTCTCATGTTGTTAAGAACTACCACTGGCTGTCGGTAAAGAATCAGATAAAGTTCAAAACACTTTGCATTGCCTTTAAAGCATCTCGGAACAATGGACCCGAATATCTAATCAACCACCTAAAAATTCACACACCCAATAGGGCACTCTGTTCTTCTACTGCCCTTCAGCTAATGGTGCCACGCACTAAAACAACCTCTTGGGGCGACAGAAGATTTGTGGTCACCACGGCTAAACTTTGGAATACGGTCCCGCTGGAGATCAGATCCTGTCAATCTCTGCTTGCACTTAGAAGAATGTTAAAAACCTGGTTGGTCAATCAATAAGCTCTCTATCAGGATCCACCCACTGCAGTCCGAAGCGCCGAGACACCCCCTAGTATCTCTACAAATCGCAAAAATAAATAAATAAAGGATTAGATGATAAAATCACTTGCAAATGATAAAGATCCGTTCACATAGAGTAGCTGAGAGGGTTAATTCTGCCATCACAGGCACCTGATAGTTATTGTTGTCTTTTATATATTGTTAACACAATAATACCTTTATGTGTGTACTGCACGCTCACCCTCGAGGCTGCCTCTTGGCGTTCTTGACAAATAACAGTTGCTTATTGTTATGGAACTGATGGTAATTACCGTTATCAACTTATAAGGACTGTGCTCCCACCTAGTATCAAATCTGTGCAAAACTCCATGTGTGTCAAACAATGACAGTTACCACCGAACAGTAGTGAAATTGTCATTCATCGTCATTCATTTTTGAAAACTCAATAAAAATTACTTGAAATAAATAAAAAAAGTCCATGTGTGTGGCCTCAGGAGTCCTGTTTCTACAGTCCAGAGGTGTTCCCTTAGCAGTAGTGCCCAACAACACAGTGGATATAAAAAACAGGACGTTTAATAACATAAACAGGAAAGCCCCGCATCAGCCTGAAAGAGTTCCTTTTTTATGTGTATTTGAATACTTATCACAGTACACCATAGCCTGTTTTCCATGGTATAGTGTGCCATTCTGAGATCTATCAGCATTACAACCGCATTGTCGTCTAAAAACGCTTTGTGGCAAAATCCACGGTAACGCTTCAACTTTTCACTCATACCTCTGCTCTGCCATCCTCTGCTGAGCAGTATTTCCACTACACCCCTCAAGGAATAACTAAAACGGGCCTGGAGGAGGTACAGCATAAATAGGAGTATATAAAGCTCCACTGGCCCCTGATTAACAGAAGCCATTCATGGACCCCCTTAAAATGAAAGTGGTATAGCAGTGGTCGCTAGTGACACCCACTGAGCAATACTGCTTCACACTAGATCAATCTGTGCAAGGAGCAGTGAGTGTAGGAAGAGGCCAAGCATATGCTGTCACTGGCCCATTATCATTCTGTATGTGATAATTAGGACGACATACAGAATGATAATGGGCCGATAGCAGCCTCTGCTGGGTCAGGGAGGGGCTGCTGCAGGTCACTGATCCCAGCAGGAGCTCGAGCTGCCCCTGCAGTGAGAGTTACAGAACTCTCAGGCTGCTAGCAACGGGCAGCTCGCTGGAATGTCTGGAATTACGGACAAAAGGCGTCCAAAGAAACACTTGTTCACGGACAACGGACAAGAGGCCCAAATTTACGGACGGTTGGTCACCCTAGGTCTATCCCAGGGAGCAAATAGATCGGACTACCGGCCGAACAGGGCAAACAAATTAACTGATAAACTTTGAAGAAACGTACCCTACCCACAAGAAGTGACGTCCAGTACCTGTCCAGCGCCTCCAGCTGGTTAATGGCAAGATTCCCAAGTCGCAGAAACAAAAATCAAACAAGGCGGGTGTGAGAAGTTGGCCTGGTATATGATGTTCACTATTCTAGTGAACACCTTGCACCAGTCCAAACAACCCTTATGGTGATGGTTGTAAGTCAACCTTATACACCAGCTATCCTAGTGGTAGCGTGGACAGAACAGTCTTAGGCTAAAAGACTCTTGAGGGCGTGTAAAGCCAGCTGTTTTACCATATGTAACCCCTTGAATACCAAATGAAAGCACACCACACAGGATATATATAAAACATATATGTATTTATTTACTAACACACTCCTCTGAACTCTTTATGAGAACAGAGGCAAAGGCACATCACAAGATACTTAGTCAGAATACGTTAAGTTGCACAAGTTACGGTTAGGCCCTAGGGGCTAAGCAAACCATATACTAAGAAAGTCGTATAAGTACCACGTCACAAGGAAAGGAAAGGCCTAGGGCCTAGAGAATTGCTGGGGCTACACTATCTGACCCTTAGGTTAGGAGTAGGGGGCCCACAGGCGGAGCATGCAGTGTCTTTACACACAGGCGTGAGTCAATGCAATGTCAATGGGAACTTAGAAGTTAGGAAAAGAAGGATTTAGGACACTTCCGGTTTAGCTAGGAGGAAACAACTAAAAACCTAGACACTTGGATAGTCAATACCCTTGAGAGCACCGAGAGTACTGGCGTTACCTCACCCACGGACAGCGGGTGCATAGGTGTGAAGGTGTGTCGGGTTTCGTCGGTGAAGCCTATGGAGACCTGGAGAAAGATGCTGCAGGCGACCAGGAGGAAGATGTCCAGGTGGATCCAAGGGTGGATCGAGGATGAAGAGGACCTGAAAGCAGAGGGGACAGAGTCTGGGTCACTAGCCAGTGACCGGGTGGAACCAGGAAGGAACCAGACGACGTCGTGGAGCAATCAGGTGCTGTCGTGAAGCTTGTCTCTTCAGCCACGCAGACCAGGAGGCGTCGAGGACGACCAGGTGCTGGAGACGAGCTGTCCCACGAAGGTCTCACAGATGGAGAGGTCGACTGCCAGATTGGAGTCAACAAGCCTTGGCAAAGGCAACCCACGCAGGATTCAAAGAAGGCTTCTTGTGCAGACCAGCAAGGTCTGAGGTGCCTCACCTTTGCAGGGAGGCAAGGGCCAGTCTGAAGCAACCAGACCAGTGAGTTGGTTCAAAAGGATTGTCGTCACAGAGGCTACTAGCCAGCGGGCCAGCAACCGGACAACGCGTCGAGCAGAACACAAGCAGAAGGGCCCCACGCAAAACTCGCGGAGTGTTGAGGGCTGATCTTCGGTGCAGGTGGAGCTCGGATTCGGGGCTTCTAAATCCCCAGTGCACAGCTGCGAGTATACCTCAGGAGCTGCACAGTTAGCAAGTTGCAGGCTTTTCAAGATGTCCGGTCCCACGTGTCTCGTCGCCTCCATGGATCTCAGCTATGCTGCAGTCGTGAAGAGAGCGATACAAAAGGGGATGATGGACGGAGCGTTTGAGCAAATCAAACACTCACCCCCAGTCAACTGATATGGGTTTAATCCATCACCATTCTTTAGCTCACTCGGCCACCCCAGTTCAGACATGGCCATATTCAAATCAGTCTGACCCTGTGCCTCATGGGAACAGTCCAGCCCGAACTGCCAAGCCATGTCTTCCCTGGACCGGAAACAAGCATCCTGGGACCGGTTTCGGATTCATAATCCTCATGAGCCAGGCTATCTTGAATCCAGTGGCCAAGTGAGCAAGGGACTCACGTCTGAGCATACCCTGCCACACTTAGGGCGAACAAAGCGATACAAAAGGGGATGATGGACGGAGCGTTTGAGCAAATCAAACACTCACCCCCAGTCAACTGATCTGGGTTTAATCCATCACCATTCTTTAGCTCACTCGGCCACCCCAGTTCAGACATGGCCATATGCAAATCAGTCTGACCCTGTGCCTCATGGGAACAGTCCAGCCCGAACTGCCAAGCCATGTCTTCCCTGGACCGGAAACAAGCATCCTGGGACCGGTTTCGGATTCATAATCCTCATCAGCCAGGCTATCTTGAATCCAGTGGCCAAGTGAGCAAGGGACTCACGTCTGAGCATACCCTGCCACACTTAGGGCGAACAAAGCGATACAAAAGGGGATGATGGACGGAACGTTTGAGCAAATCAAACACTCACCCCCAGTCAACTGATCTGGGTTTAATCCATCACCATTCTTTAGCTCACTCGGCCACCCCAGTTCAGACATGGCCATATGCAAATCAGTCTGACCCTGTGCCTCATGGGAACAGTCCAGCCCGAACTGCCAAGCCATGTTTTCCCTGGACCGGAAACAAGCATCCTGGGACCTGTTTCGGATTTATAATCCTCATCAGCCAGGCTATCTTGAATCCAGTGGCCAAGTGAGCAAGGGACTCACGTCTGAGCACACCCTGCCACACTTAGGGCGAACAAAGCGATACAAAAGGGGATGATGGACGGAGCGTTTGAGCAAATCAAACACTCACCCCCAGTGAACTGATCTGGGTTTAATCCATCACCATTCTTTAGCTCACTCGGCCACCCCAGTTCAGACATGGCCATATGCAAATCAGTCTGACCCTGTGCCTCATGGGAACAGTCCAGCCCGAACTGCCAAGCCATGTTTTCCCTGCACCGGAAACAAGCATCCTGGGACCGGTTTCAGATTCATAATCCTCATCAGCCAGGCTATCTTGAATCCAGTGGCCAAGTGAGCAAGGGACTCACGTCTAAACATACCCTGCCACACTTAGGGCGAACAAAGCGATACAAAAGGGGATGATAGACGGAGCATTTGAGCAAATTAAACACTCACCCCCAGTCAACTGATCTGGGTTTAATCCATCACCATTCTTTAGCTCACTCGGCCACCCCAGTTCAGACATGGCCATATGCAAATCAGTCTGACCCTGTGCCTCATGGGAACAGTCCAGCCCGAACTGCGAAGCCATGTCTTCCCTGGACCGGAAACAAGCATCCTGGGACCGGGTTCGGATTCATAATCCTCATCAGCCAGGCTATCTTGAA
Source organism: Lissotriton helveticus (assembly GCF_964261635.1). NCBI lineage: Eukaryota > Metazoa > Chordata > Amphibia > Caudata > Salamandridae > Lissotriton > Lissotriton helveticus. The sequence continues at coordinate 1,935,115,147 of NC_136065.1, forward strand.
TCCAGTTACCCAGTGAGCAAGGGACTCACGTCTGAGCATACCCTGCCACACGTAGGGCGAACAAAGCGATACAAAAGGGGATGATGGACGGAGCGTTTGAGCAAATCAAACAATCACCCCCAGTCAACTGATCTGGGTTTAATCCATCACCATTCTTTAGCTCACTCGGCCACCCCAGTTCAGACATGGCCATATGCAAATCAGTCTGACCCTGTGCCTCATGGGAACAGTCCAGCCCGAACTGCCAAGCATGTCTTCCCTGGACCGGAAACAAGCATCCTGGGACCTGTTTCGGATTCATAATCCTCATCAGCCAGGCTATCTTGAATCCAGTGGCCAAGTGAGCAAGGGACTCACGTCTGAGCACACCCTGCCACACTTAGGGCGAACAAAGCGATACAAAAGGGGATGATGGACGGAGCGTTTGAGCAAATCAAACACTCACCCCCAGTCAACTGATCTGGGTTTAATCCATCACCATTCTTTAGCTCACTCGGCCACCCCAGTTCAGACATGGCCATATGCAAACCAGTCTGACCCTGTGCCTCATGGGAACAGTCCAGCCCGAATTGCCAAGCCATGTTTTCCCTGCACCGGAAACAAGCATCCTGGGATCAGTTTTGGATTCATAATCCTCATCAGCCAGGCTATCTTGAATCCAGTGGCCAAGTGAGCAAGGGACTCACGTCTGAGCATACCCTGCCGCACTTAGGGCGAACAAAGCGATACAAAAGGGGATGATGGACGGAGCGTTTGAGCAAATTAAACACTCACCCCGAGTCAAATGATCTGGGTTTAATCCATCACCGTTCTTTAGCTCACTCGGCCACCCCAGTTCAGACATGGCCATATGCAAATCAGTCTGACCCTGTGCCTCATGGGAACAGTCCAGCCCGAACTGCCAAGCCATGTCTTCCCTGGACCGGAAACAAGCATCCTGGGACCGGTTTCGGATTCATAATCCTCATCAGCCAGGCTATCTTGAATCCAGTGGCCAAGTGAGCAAGGGACTCACGTCTGAGCACACCCTGCCACACTTAGGGCGAACAAAGCGATACAAAAGGGGATGATGGACGGAGCGTTTGAGCAAATCAAACACTCACCCCCAGTCAACTGATCTGGGTTTAATCCATCACCATTCTTTAGCTCACTCGGCCACCCCAGTTCAGACATGGCCATATGCAAATCAGTCTGACCCTGTGCCTCATGGGAACAGTCCAGCCCGAACTGCCAAGCCATGTTTTCCCTGCACCGGAAACAAGCCTCCTGGGACCGGTTTCAGATTCATAATCCTCATCAGCCAGGCTATCTTGAATCCAGTGGCCAAGTGAGCAAGGGACTCACATCTGAGCATACCCTGACACACTTAGGGCGAACAAAGCGATACAAAAGGGGATCATAGACGGAGCGTTTGAGCAAATTAAACACTCACCCCCAGTCAACTGATCTGGGTTTAATCCATCACCATTCTTTAGCTCACTCGGCCACCCCAGTTCAGACATGGCCATATGCAAATCAGTCTGACCCTGTGCCTCATGGGAACAGTCCAGCCCGAACTGCCAAGCCATGTCTTCCCTGGACCGGAAACAAGCATCCTGGGACCGGGTTCGGATTCATAATCCTCATCAGCCAGGCTATCTTGAATCCAGTGGCCAAGTGAGCAATGGACTCATGTCTGAGCATACCCTGCCACACTTAGGGCGAACAAAGCGATACAAAAGGGGATGATGGACGGAGCGTTTGAGCAAATCAAACACTCACCCCCAGTCAACTGATCTGGGTTTAATCCATCACCATTCTTTAGCTCACTCGGTCACCCCAGTTCAGACATGGCCATATGCAAATCAGTCTGACCCTGTGCCTCATGGGAACAGTCCAGCCCGAACTGCCAAGCCATGTCTTCCCTGGACTGGAAACAAGCATCTTGGGACCGGTTTCGGATTCATAATCCTCATCAGCCAGGCTGTGGTTCTGAAAATCTGGACCCTGTTGTTATCCCGATATCGAGTTCCAATACCCGTGTCACAAAATATCAACGTACCATGACGAATTTGGTGTCCACGAACCGATAATGATTAGGACATCATTCCTATACATTTGCGTCATAATCGAGGGTCGCCAACGACCCTAAATCGTAGTTTCCGTCCCGACCCCTTAGACTCCATTTTGTGAACGACATCCATCTTACGTCTTGCCCTCATGATAAGTCAATTAAAGGTCGAGCTTGATCTAAAAGGACACGTCCACCTTCCCTGACTTCCCCCTGACCTGTCCCAACTGACTCCATTGCCTTTAGCCAAACCTGTTTGGGCAGCCCCTCGCCCAGTGGCCAAATACGATAGCATCAATACATAACATTCCTCAAACCATTCACTACATACAGACCATGCTTTCTACAAACATGCACCTGTCCATACTCCTTGTTTATGGCCAGTTTTATGACTGGGTGGTACCTTCCTTTATTGATGTTTCATCGATATCTGATGGGAGTTCCGGGTCTGGCTGGGTAATCTAGCACGAACTGGACCTCTATAATGTGGGCTTGCTTACATGACTTCGCTCTTTGTATTATTATAGAAATATGTTTACAGCCGTATCATAAACTCAAGAATTCTTGCTTGCAGCTATTATTTCTGTATATAAGGAGAAGGCTGGTTCTGTAAAAACGAACAGTCTCCTGAGAACACATGACCCGTGCTTGTCGTGCTTCTAGGACACCTGTTACTTGGTAGCTATCAATAAAACTTGATCTCTGACTGCGACTAGAAGACTCCGTGTTTCTGTGGTCCGAAACAAGGGGAACTCAGAGGTCTTCGGGTGGTATTCCCTGGCACCACCGGGTTCCTAAAAACCCGGCACCTCAGTTGGCGCCCAACTCGGGGCGGTATCAAGCGGCGACGGTCCAAGCCAGATGTTCGTGAGGAGCTTCGTGTGAAAATTCCGGAGGACGGCCAGCCACTTCAGCGACCCCTGTATGTCGACGTGGTTCCGAAGGTCTTTGCTGCGAGGTTCCCCGCGTCCCGATGGCTACGAAGGACTGCTGCCCTGACTATCGCCTTGTTTTGGACCCAGTGATCCTTGGTAGAGCGAAACGATAGACGAGTCTTCTAGCGACGTCACAGATCTTCAAATACTTCAGTTAAGTATAAGTGGAGCGTCTCCCAGTCCTTAGTTTGTCCTTAGTTTTTTGTATCCTTGAGATACGACTTGATTTGGTACTTGCAAGCCCCAAAGCCGAAGGACTCGTGTTTTCACGAGAAATATCGTAATAGATAATCTTTTGAAGTTTGAAGCTAGACTAGTGAGCGAAGATGCCTGGTTTTAGCAGACTTGGAAACTTGTTTTGTCTTGGTTGTAGTAAGGACTCCCGATTAGAGGATTCCTGTCCGGTTCCTCCAACGTATTGGCTCTATGTGAAGCATGGCGTAGGTCCTATCGCATATAATGAAGTGTGGATAAAATACACCCGCAAGGATGGTGTTTTAAAATGGCCCCAATATGGTAGTTTCGACTCAGAAATTTTAGATAATCTAGAGGTCAAATTGTTCAAGAAGAAAGCCCGGCCGGCGATGTTTGACTCTTTCCGTTTATGGCGTAAAGAGGCCAAACAAAAGGAAATTAAATTAGAAAAGAAAAATAAGAGAGAAAGAGGTATTTCAGTAATGCAAGCCGCGATAAAATTTAAAGACAATGAAGAAGAACAAATAAGTGAGCAGTTGCACAGGCAACGTAAAATGGCAATAGATAAATGCTATCCTGTTTTACAACATCCTCAGAAAGAAACAATAAAAGAGCGTGGAAAAGATCCATTAATGGCACATCTGCTAAGTTCGCCACCGCCCTATGCACAAAATGCCACAGCACCTCCGCAACCTTTAGTTGCACCTCTGGTAGCTGTTATGCCGGCTCCTTTACAGCACTCACCAGCTGCTCTTCAACTGGCTTCTATTTCTCTGGTGCAGCCTCCTCAAGGCTCACCGATTACATCTATTTCTCCTACTGTTCCTCCTACAACTCCGCCTAGCACACCTTCTATTTCTTCTGATACTCGCTCTACGAATGCTTCTGTTCCTACTTTGCGTGACTCTGTTCTGCCACCAGTTATTCCTCCGCTTTCACCTTTCGTCTGGCATAAAATGGCCAGCATTGCTACTAACATTCCTTCACCACTTTTTCGGTCGCCTAAAACGACCCCTAATACGGGACCAAGACAATTATGAAGCCAAATGCCTGATTATCAAGAGAGGGAATCACTGAATAAGTTAGCACGGAATTGGGCTATGGATACAACGAGATATGATGTAGAGTCCGTCGTGAACGTCTTCCGTCAATGGGATGAACCGACGCAAAGATATGGTTTTGAACAGATGTGTGTTTTTCTGTGTGAGGATTTGGAAGATAATGGTCAAGAGAGCAACGCTCGAGAGTTGTGCAATGTACGATTTAAATTTGGGGAAGGCATGATCATAGGTCCCGATGTCGAAAAAGCAGTTGGGATATTATTATCATATCGAAGTACGGGTGGTAATTCTGGGTCATCATCTGAATGTGGTACGTCTAGTAGGAAGAGAGCGAGACAGTACCCCATGAGAGAGGTTCCTCCGGTTTGGAGGGAAGGTGATGCGAATGCGAATCCACCGATTCTGCCTCATTTCCACCGTGTATGGGTACATGTCCCCTGGAAAAGATTGGAAGTGTTGGCACTCAAGCAGTCACTACCTGACCCTCGTAAAAACCCGACTGGGTATTATAAGGAGTTATCGCAAACTGCAAGCTCATGTATAATGAATTTAGCGGACGTAGACATGTTGTTTGGGAACGTTGTTCCACATCCTTTATGGAGCAGAATCCGTCATACGGATCACGATCAGGAACTAGGTGACTCGTGGGCAAACATTGCGACTACAGATGCTAGACAAGTCGGTGGTTTTAAACCTGAGCCGTTAATAGCTGAACTTCCCGGTAGGATTATAGCGTACATGAAAACAATAATGCCTGAAGTGCGCGTAAACTGGGACAAGCTATCCGCATGTAAGCAAAAGAAAGATGAGAATGTGTCTGACTTCTTCATGAGATTTGAGGAAACTTTCACCGATCATAGTGGTCAAGATATGGCTACCGAGGGTGGCCAAAGATTGTTTGTAGACAAGTTCGTACATAATTTGCTTCCTGAACTATGTAACAAACTGAAAGATTCGGAGAGTGCTTGGGCTGTCTCTACGTCGGCGCAGATTTTAGCTACAGCCCAGTACTATGAAAATAGGCGTAAAGACGAGCTAGATAAAGCAGGTAAGAAGACGAAAGATTTGAAAACTAAGGTTCTTCTCCAGCAGGCCTATCCGCCTCGCACGGCTAGTCAGCCCAATTATCAACAACAACAGCAGTATTCGAGAAACGCGCAAGGAAACGAGTTTTCCCATCAGCGTCCTACGTATGGCCCGAATCAATGTGCGTATTGCAAGGAAGAGGGTCATTTTAAAGGTAATTGTCCGGCCCTTGCGCGACGTTTAAACGGTTCTTCAGGTGTAAGGGGAAGAGGTGTTCAGCATGCCCCTAGAGGTAGGGGCCGTGGAAATCTCACTCAGAATACGACTTCTTTTCCGCCTCAGAATTCCATGAACAGCTTTGACCAACAGAATAATGCATCGTCCAAGTCGGCCCAGTACTATGCTGACGACTATTACACCGAACACGAAAATGAGGGTAATGATTGCTAGGACAGCCATGGACAAAGAGAGGGAGTTGTTTCAGTTCCAGTAGATCAGAATGGACCTTATGTCGAGGTGATTACCTCAGGAGTGTCAGAGCCATTTCTGCTGGATACTGGTGCTACAAAAAGTTCTATTATGCACTCGAAACTTCCTGGCGCACCTTTGTCTGGCGAAATGAATGTCTCAGTAGGTTTCTCTGGCGCCCCTGTTAGAAACCCGATCTCTAGGCCTATATCCCTTTCTGTTGGCCCATGCGAATTAGAAGCACCCCTCATTTTGACGACAGGTTGCGGTGAAAACTTGTTAGGTTTGGATTTACTAAAAAGGTTGTATGCGACTTTGTACTGTTCCCCCTTGGGAGTACAACTCACTTTAGGCAAGAAGGTCGTTTCTCGAATGTATTTGTCAAAGGAAAATACTCCAACTGAATTGTTATCACTTCCTGATATACTTTGGGCCAATGGTTCTAATGATGTAGGTCGTTTGGAGATAGCACCGTATGTCATAACTTTGAAAGCCAACGTTAGGTTGCCACGTATTCCCCAATATAAGATATCTGGTGAATGTGAAAGAGCGTTATTGACGATTGTTTATGACCTGATTGATAAAGACGTCATCGAAGAAACAACAGGAAATGTTTGTAACAGTCCAGTTTTGCCCGTCTTAAAACGTACTGATCCTTCACAACTGCCTGTATACAGGTTCGTGATCGACCTCAGAGAAGTGAATAAGGTAGTTATCCCACAGTTTCCAGTTGTCCCCGACATTACTGCTTTATTGACAATGGTTCCAGCTTCAGCAAATTGGTTCTCGGTGATCGACTTGAAGAATGCTTTCTTCAGCATCCCGATTGCCGAGGAGAGTAGAGATCTTTTCGGTTTCAATTTAGGAGGACGAAGCTTCCGCTTCAAGTGCACTCCTCAAGGCTACTGCGAAAGCCCATCCATATTCAGTCAGGCCCTGAAAACACAACTAGACACCATTGTTCTACCAGATGGGTCAACTCTGATTCAGTATGTCGACGATCTGCTGATCGCCGCAGACACTGAAGAAATTTGCAAACAAGCTACACTGTCATTGTTGCGTCACTTATGTGACATGAAGCACAAAGTCTCTCTTTCCAAACTACAATTTTGCCGACAAGAAGTAACCTACCTAGGTCACATCTTATCGAAGGAGGGAAGGAGACTACAGGCAATAACAGAACTGAGTGCCCCAAAGACACAGAGAGAGGTTCGAGCCTTCTTGGGAATTACATCGTACTGTAGACAATGGATACCGAATTTCTCACTACTAGCTAAACCCTTGCTGGCGCTACTCTGTAAAGACACGCCCAATCCTATGCCCTGGTCTGAAGATTGTCAGACGAGTTTTCACGAGTTGCGTGATGCATTGTGTTCGGCTCCTGTGTTGGGAAACCCCAACTACAGTAAGCCTTTTACATTATACGTCCATGAGAAGGAAGGTTGTGCATTATCAGTCTTAACACAACACTTTGGGGACAAACAGCGCCCATGCGCGTATTTTTCGGCAACTCTAGACCCTGTGGCTAAAGCCCTACCAAGTTGTCTGAGGGCTACCACAGCAGCAGCTGTCTGCATTCGACAGTCTGCTGGATTAGTCATGAATAATACTCTGATCGTTATGGTTCCACATGCAGTAGACATTTTGCTAAACAGGACGAAGACACAACATCTTACTAGCGCTCGACTATCGAGTTACGAACTTACACTGTTAGCAAGTCACATCCACATAAAGAGGTGTGATACACTGAACCCCGCAACGTTATTACCCATTCCGGCAGAAACAGACAATATTGATAAACATGACTGCTGCTTTAGGACAGAAGAAGAGACAAAAGGGAGAGTAGACTTACAGGACACTCCCCTTCTTGAATGCAATGACACTTTATGGGTTGATGGTTCATGTTTCAAGCTGCCGAATGGTGACACGACTGCAGAATATGCCGTAACAACATTACACACCATTATAGAGACCGCGCGCATTTCCCATAATTCTGCACAAGCGGCAGAACTTATTGCACTTACCAGAGCATGTGTGTTAGCAAAAGGAAAGCGAGTGAATGTCTACACTGACAGCCAGTGCGCCTTTGGTGTGGCTCACAGTTTTGGGAGATTGTGGCGAGAACGTGGTTTCCTTACATCACATGGTGCAAAGATACAACATGGTCAGCTAGTTAATGAACTCCTTGAGTCACTGACCTTGCCCCTACAAGTTGCCGTTATGAAATGCAGTGCACACAAAAAGATTCAGGATGATGTTGGCCGCGGGAATGCATTTGCAGACGAGGTTGCGAAAGAGACTGCAAGGAACACAATGAGTCGGATGTATGTTGCGGGTCCCGCTAGATGGATTGCTGATGTGGGAATGTGCGAAGACACCATTGAAAGCGTGAAATCTATACAAGCCGAGGCAACTGAGAAAGAGTTGAATGAGTGGAGAGAAAGTAAGGGTAGACTAGATGCGAATGGTTGTTGGGTCGAATTGTCAGATCACCAGAGATGGCTATTACCTAACGCATATGTACTTGCAGTAGTAACAATGGCTCACGGCATTGCGCACATCAGTTCGAAAGGAATATGTAAACTATTGGCCCCAGTGGATCACTGAAATAATATCGACTACCAAAATATCGACTACCCAAAATATCGACGAGAAAATATCTACAACCAAAATATCGAGTTTGTATGTACAAACAGGTAAGTACAAAAATATCGAGTACAAAATATCGTTAACAAAAATATAGTTGTAAAAAATATCGACTTTAATAAAAACAATGTTTAATTACATTAATATAAAAAATTAATTACTAAAACATAATTAACAATACTTAAAATAACTATTAATAATTAAATAATTAATGAAAGTAAAAAAATAATATTTTTTTTATCATATTTCTTAAAACATATATATATATAGTAACAAAATGTAATTAAATAATAGCCAATATTATTAACGTACAAATACAAAAGAGTAAAAATTACTATTCCCACTGCAAAGAGTGCAACAGTGGATATATGACTTTACAACGCAACTTTTACAACGCACTACCATTACAACGTAAGTATTGGTAAGTATATAATAATTTTTTTTAATTTAAATTATTTAAAATTATTTAAATATAATTTAATTTAATTTAATTTCATTAAATTAAATTAATGTAAATTTAATTTTACTTTATTTTTACACTGTACCCCTGTATCCCTGTACCCCAAAACTGACCCTGAACCCTAAAAAAAACCTTTACCCAAAAACCCAAAACTGAACCTGAACCCTAAAAATACCCCTTTACCCAAAAACTAAAAACTGACCCTGAACTCTAAAAATACCCCTTTACCCAAAAACTAAAAACTGACCCTGAACCCTTAAAATACCCCTTTACCCAAAAACTAAAAACTGACCCTGAACCCTAAAAATACCCCTTTACCCAAAAACTAAAAACTGACCCTGAACCCTAAAAATACCCTTTTACCCAAAAACTAAAAACTGACCCTGAACCCTAAAAATACCCCTTTACCCAAAAACTAAAAACTGACCATGAACCCTAAAAATACCCCTTTTCCCAAAAACTAAAAACTGACCCTGAACCCTAAAAATACCCCTTTAATTTAACATAATTAGCAATTAATCAATTAAATTAAATTAATTACCAATTACATTTTAATTAATTAACAAATATTATTTAATTACCAATTAATTAAATATTACTACCAATTAATACATTTACATATTTAATAAATAATAATTAAATTACTTCCCACCCTATTCCCCTATAAACCCACAACCCGCTACAGGAAATACATTATTTTAATTTACATAATTAGCAAATAATAAATTAAATTAAATTAATTACCAATTAAATTTTAAATAATTAACATATAATATTTAATTACCAATTAATTAATTATTACTACCAATTAATAAATTTACATATTTAATTAATTATAATTAAATTACTTCCCACCCTATTCCCCTATAAACCCACAACCCGCTACAGAATAAAATTACACAATAATTTTTAAAAAATCATTAATTAAAAATAATTATAACATAAAATGACACTTTTCACACATATTATAACATAAAAACACTATAAATAATTACATATTATATAAAAAACGATATTTTTTACTTTCGATATTATTTACAGTCGATATTACTTCACTTACCTTAAAAACGATATTTTTGCTGTCGATATTCTGTCCTGTCGATATTTTCTCCAAACGATATTTAAAACTCGATATTCTGTCCAAACGATATTTTGGAGTCGATATTATGTCTGTGCACCGGCCCCAGTATGGCAGAATAGCAATATCCCGAAATATGCAGAGAATGTGGTCAGAAACTGTATGGTATGTTTAAGGTACAATCCCGGTAGGGGAACCCCAACTCCAGCTGGTCATTTTGCGCCTCCAACGTATCCGTTCGAGGTTTTGCAGCTCGATTTCATCCACATGGAGAGGTGCAACAATCTAAAGTATGTGCTTGTTGTTGTTTGCGCCTTTTCCAGGTGGGTGGAAGCGTACCCCCTTAAGGACAATACCGCCTTGACAACTGCCAAAGCCCTTGTCAAAGAGTTCTTCCCTAGATTTGGTATGCCTAGAATTGTCTGGAGTGATAATGGAAGTGAATTCATAGGACGCGTGATGAAGAGAGTGTGTGAGTGTCTAGGCATACACCAGAAGTTCCATGCTGCAAATCACCCCCAATCAGCTGGATTAGTAGAGTGCTACAATGGCACGTTGAAACTCAAGCTAGCCAAGATCCAAGCCAGTACAGGTCTTAAATGGCCTGACGCCTTGCCCCTAGCACTCTTGTCAACGAGAATGACTGTCCATTCCAGATTAGGACTTAGCCCTCACGAGATAGTGTTTGGCCGCCCAGCCAACGTCTGGGGCGTGCCAAGACCAAAGAAACTCAGCGAAATAGAACACCCGGTACTGCTTGACTATTTGTGCGAATTGACAGCTAAATTGCGTGTTTTACACCAACAGGTTCACAGTTCCTCTCCACCAACCTCTGACGATCCAGGTCACTCCATCACACCCGGCACGTGGGTCCTGGTGCGGAACTTCCAGCGCACAAACAACGGACAGCCGAGGTGGACCGGACCTTATCTGGTACTTCTTTCCACGAGATCAGCGGTTCGGGTGGAAGGCAAAAAGAACTGGGTGCACGGAACCCATTGTAAACGGGTCCCTCTGCCCCTTCCATACGACCGGTGGGTCAATAAAGGACTTGCCGACTCTGAAACAGAATCCATACCTCATTTCATCCCTTTCAGCGATGCACCTGCAGCTGGTCGGGCTTGTCCATTGCGGGGTGTGAGAGTGCGGTGTTCAAGATCCTTGTTACCCCACACTTTTCACTCTCGGGGATGCTGGTTTATCGTCCCCCTGGGAGCGAAACGGCGTTTAGAGCTGCCTTCCCTGACGTGGTTAGCTCCTTGGTGGTAGGCTGTCCCAATTTTTCCATCTTGGGCGACCTTAACTTACATTTCGACAAACCCAATATCCCTTCAGTCTCTAGCATTCTTGCGGATCTGGAGGCCCTTCAGCTTACGCAATTGGTCCGTCAGTCCACCCACACTGGTGGCCATACTCTAGATCCTTTTTTCACCAATTTGGTAGATGCCTCTGTTATCGCCGTTTCACCCCTAGGCTGGACAGACCATTCCTTGGTTAACATCAGTACCCCCTTGCCGGGTAAGATCATCATCCCCCCTGTAAAGCTGGTTGCGAGGCGGCATTGGAGTAAATTACGATTGGAAGATCTACATCGTGTCCTCGCCGCGGAGCCCTTAGAACCTTTCTCTACGGTTGATACAGGATACGATGGGTTCTGCGCCTGGATTTCCAAGGCGCTGGACGCTCTCATTCCAATTACCACTTGCAAAACCAGCTCGAGGGAGGCAAGTCCGTGGTACGATGGCGCCTTACGGACACTTAAGGGTAGTTGCAGGCGTGCAGAAAGGGCTTGGCGGAAGGCGTACAATATCGGGAAAAAAGCTACGTATCTCGCTTCCGTCAAAATATACCATCGGGCTGTTTGCCAAGCTCGGGCAGCTTTCTATACTGCCGAAGTTCGCAGCAGCTCTAATCCCTCTAAAACCATCTTCAAATTGATGAAGGATCTCTTAGCAAAGCGAATGGGCGCCCCGACGACCGGCTCCACCTCTCACTGTGAGGCCCTGGCTCTGTTTTTTCGGGAAAAGGTCGAAAACATCTATAAGATGTTCCCTTGTATAGGGCCTCCAGTAGAGTCTCCGACTAACATCTATGGAGACATCGTTTTACGTGAGTTACCCCCGTTGACATCTGCAGGGTTTGACCTTTTGGCGCAGCAGGTTAAGTCTGGGTCCCCTGCCGACCCGCTTAGTTCCACTCTCTTTAGAGACCAGTCATTTGTGGGCCGGGCCGTGATACACTCCTTGATTAACATCTCGTTGGAGTCCGGCACGGTACCCGCTAACTGGAAGCGGGCGGTGGTTTCTCCCATCTTAAAGAAACCTTCTTTGGACCCAGACAAACCTGAAAACTATCGGCCCATCTCCCTGCTTCCTTGGCCTACCAAAGTGTTAGAGGCTCACGTTAACAAAGCCCTCTCGGCTCACCTTGTCCAGGCTAACATCTTGGACCCCACCCAGAACGGGTTCCGTGCTGGTCACAGCACGGAGACCGCCCTTCTCTCCATGGCTGAACATCTCCGCACGGTGATGGATGCGGGGCAGACTGCGGCGCTCGTTTTATTAGACCTGAGCGCCGCGTTTGATACTGTCTCCCATCCCATCCTGTTGCATTGCCTGGAGGAGAGTGGCCTGGGTGGTTCTGCACTCCAATGGTTCCGGTCCTTCCTTGACGATCGCTTCTTTAGCGTTGCCATGCCACCGTTCCAGTCCCAATTCCATCCTCTGAGACAGGGGGTGCCGCAAGGCTCCTCGCTGAGTCCCACGTTGTTTAATCTTTACGTGAGACCGCTGGCTGAGGTCGTCAAGCAATGGGACTTGACTATGGTCTCATATGCTGACGATAACCAGCTAGCGGTTTCCATCAGCGGGGACCCGGACCAGGATGCCCCCAGGTTTCAGAGTGGACTTAGGGCGGTGGCGAGCTGGATGAAGAACAACTGTCTCCAGCTCAACGCTAAGAAGACTGAGATCATGATCGTCGGTAGGAGGGCGGACCTTTGGGGGGACAGGTGGTGGCCTGTGGAGCTGGGGCCGGCCCCTCTTCCGGTCACTGAATTAAAGAATCTGGGAGTATGGATGGACCCTGTGCTTTCCTTTGAGGTCCATTCTAAGAAAACTGCGGCCTGTTGCTTCGGCATCCTACGGTCGTTGCGCCCCATTCTGAAGTTCTTTGACCACAGTACCAGGCAGCTGATAGTCCAGGCTACTGTGTTATCTCGCCTGGACTATGCAAGCTCTCTTTTGGTAGGTTCCAATCTGGCTGAGGTTGTTCGCCTCCAGCGTGTTCAGAACGCCGCGGCGAGAGCCATAGTTGGCTTACCCCGTTCTAGCCCCGTCTCAGCACACTGAGATCTTTGCATTGGCTGCCCGTCAGAGCCAGAATTCAGTTTAAAGTGCTGTGTCTGGCGTTCAAGATCCTGAGGGGAGAGGGTCCCCCAATTCTTGCGGACCTTTTGTCCTGGTATGTGCCCTCCCGGCCTCTGAGATCGCTGGGCCACGCACTCACTGTGGTCCCTCGATTCAGGTTGTGTCGGGCTGGTGGCCGGTCCTTCCGGGTCAGAGCGGCTCAGCTCTGGAACTCCCTTCCGGTAGAGCTGCGGTTAGTAGATGACCTTTTAGCTTTTCGTAAAGCTTTAAAGACCTTTTTGTTTTAACCCCTTCAGCGCTAATGACAAGGGTAACTCGTCATGGACTTTCCATTGATTTCAATGGAAAGTCAATGGAGCTCATCGAACACCCTTAGCAGCCAAGTGGTTAATAAACTTGCCATCTGTGTCTTTTTATCTGTTGTGTTTCCATGTAGGTGTTGCATATTACCTGACACGCGCCAGGACGCCCCTTAGCTGGGGCAGCTGTGCGCGCTACAAATGTATGTAACATAACATAACATAACATAACACGTTTAAAAGAGACTGGTGCCGAAAAGGAGAGTGATCGTATTTTGCAAGGACTTGTGCCACCGTCTATGCAGTTGGACACTACCGAACCTGAGACATTGTTTGAAGACACTTCCGTACCTGGGAAACGACGGTACAACCTGAGATCTAACCCCAGAGACTAATAAAAGAGCAAACTAATGTGATTTCTTTTCCCCTAAGAACTATTTTTTGATTTTTCAGCTCTCTCGTCCCAGGGAACTAGCTCATTTTTGATTTTCGAACCGCCATCCGGTTCTGCTGCTAGGGTCGCGGTTGAAGTCTGGGGAGTGCAACTGGGGACGTTTAGGTCAACGGTTCTGGTTGGTCCAAGGGACTTACCCCGGACTGAACAGAGCGCACTCCCTGGGAGAACCAACCTACCACCGCGGGCAGCAAGTAGAGGATGGAGTTTCCAAGGGTAGAGAGACCTGCCAGATTCACGAACTTTGAAAGACAATTGTGTACAATACTGTCCAGAAGAAGATTTTTAATAATATGTGTTTTAATGCTGTGTAGCATAGTAATGTTCCTGACTGGTTATGCTCTATTCGTATTTCAAGTTTCCTTATTCCAAAATGACACCCGGCCAACGCCTCCTCCCACTCTCTCTCCACACTCCTTTCACCATCTACCTGAACACGAGTCTGCCAGAAGACTCGAATTTGTAAATAACTCATTTATTCAACTCCTACACCAACACCAGTCCATAATGAACACATCAAACTGTTGGATATGCGGACTCATGCCGCACACGACCGATAAGGGTATCCCATATTTCATCCTGCCATTCAGTTATTATGGTTCTCTGTGGGCTTTCCAGACCATGTTCCTGTTCGCCCTAGAACCATACCCAACCGGTTCCATTAAAAGCGATTCTAACAACAAGGCACTAGTGGCAGGGATAAGAAACATGAGTAGGGAGTTCGACACATATCTAACGATCCCCAAAGATGAACTCACTCCATACACTCGTTGGAACGTAACTAAATATGGGGTTTACCTGAGTAAGAGCCAGACAGCAAAGAAATCCCGCCCAGTTTGGATAGTACCCCCCCGAGGTCACCTATGTTTACAAGGTATTGGTAGGGATCCCAAAGCACAATTAGGAAAGAGCATATGCACGGAAACATATGTGTTCGCTTCTCGAACTTCCCCTATACTCTTAGCAGCCAAAGGCACGTATTTCGTCTGCCACGACCAAGCATATACATGGTTGCCCCCTGACTTCTCAGGCACGTGTTTCATCTCATTTCTGCTGCCTCCCACCTACACGGCCCGAGCAGATTACCATCGGACAAGGACAGCTAGAGGTGTCGTGAGTAAAGACGACACCGCGGGTCAGGAATTCGCTGACTTCGCAAAGGGTTTTCTGCCATTTTGGGGGCCTATGGTGAACAGCAGGAATATTCGCCAGTTATCTAGGATAGTCGAATCCGCCGTGATTACAACGGCCGGAGCACTTGGCAATTTGACGACCGAGCTTCAGTCGGATCGACTTATGACCCTTCAGAACCGAGTTGCCCTAGATATCATACTCGCCGATCGTGGTGGTGTGTGTAGAGTGATCCAATCTAGTTGTTGCATTTTCATCCCTGATAACGCACCGACAGTGTACCAAGCCATCTCTAAACTACACGAAATATCTGGTTCCCTTCACGTGGAAAAAGGAGATTGGTCCTTGCTAGGGTGGTTCTGGGGACTGATCACTGCCTGGGGATGGAAAACACTGATCTTCATTGGGATGATCTTAGCACTTCTGTTTATGTTCTGCCTGTGTGTATAGTGCGCTCCTGCACTCTGTGGCCTCTGTGCTACTTCATGTGTACGGAAGCCTGTGTCAAGGGACGAACTGAGCAACAGAATGATGTTACAGCAGCATCTCCACGAATTCCTTCATACAGATTTGGACTCAGATTAACATGAATTATTGCCTTACATAAGGGCAAAAGGAGGGTCTGTGGTTCTGAAAATCTGGACCCTGTTGTTATCCCGATATCGAGGTCCAATACCCGTGTCACAAAATATCAACGTACCATGACGAATTTGGTGTCCACGAACCGATAATGATTAGGACATCATTCCTATACATTTGCGTCATAATCGAGGGTCGCCAACGACCCTAAATCGTAGTTTCCGTCCCGACCCCTTAGACTCCATTTTGTGAACGACATCCATCTTACGTCTTGCCCTCATGATAAGTCAATTAAAGGTCGAGCTTGATCTAAAAGGACACGTCCACCTTCCCTGACTTCCCCCTGACCTGTCCCAACTGACTCCATTGCCTTTAGCCAAACCTGTTTGGGCAGCCCCTCGCCCAGTGGCCAAATACGATAGCATCAATACATAACATTCCTCAAACCATTCACTACATACAGACCATGCTTTCTACAAACATGCACCTGTCCATACTCCTTGTTTATGGCCAGTTTTATGACTGGGTGGTACCTTCCTTTATTGATGTTTCATCGATATCTGATGGGAGTTCCGGGTCTGGCTGGGTAATCTATCACGAACTGGACATCTATAATGTGGGCTTGCTTACATGACTTCGCTCTTTGTATTATTATAGAAATATGTTTACAGCCGTATCATAAACTAAAGAATTCTTGCTTGCAGCTATTATTTCTGTATATAAGGAGAAGGCTGGTTCTGTAAAAACGAACAGTCTCCTGAGAACACATGACCCGTGCTTGTCGTGCTTCTAGGACACCTGTTACTTGGTAGCTATCAATAAAACTTGATCTCTGACTGCGACTAGAAGACTCCGTGTTTCTGTGGTCCGAAACAAGGGGAACTCAGAGGTCTTCGGTTGTTATTCCCTGGCACCACCGGGTTCCTAAAAACCCGGCATCTCAAGGCTATCTTGAATCCAGTGGCCAAGTGAGCAAGGGACTCACGTCTGAGCATACCCTGCCACACTCTGGGCGAACAAAGCGATACAAAAGGGGATGATGGACGGAGCGTTTGAGCAAATCAAACACTCACCCCCAGTCAACTGATCTGGGTTTAATCCATCACCATTCTTTAGCTCACTCGGCCACCCCAGTTCAGACATGGCCATATGCAAATCAGTCTGACCCTGTGCCTCATGGGAACAGTCCAGCCCGAACTGCCAAGCCATGTCTTCCCTGGACCGGAAACAAGCATCCTGGGACCGGTTTCGGATTCATAATCCTCATCAGCCAGGCTATCTTGAATCCAGTGGCCAAGTGAGCAAGGGACTCACGTCTGAGCATACCCTGCCACACTTAGGGCGAACAAAGCGATACAAAAGGGGATGATGGACGGAACGTTTGAGCAACTCAAACACTCACCCCCAGTCAACTGATCTGGGTTTAATCCATCACCATTCTTTAGCTCACTCGGCCACCCCAGTTCAGACATGGCCATATGCAAATCAGTCTGACCCTGTGCCTCATGAGAACAGTCCAGCCCGAACTGCCAAGCCATGTTTTCCCTGGACCGGAAACAAGCATCCTGGGACCTGTTTCGGATTCATAATCCTCATCAGCCAGGCTATCTTGAATCCAGTGGCCAAGTGAGCAAGGGACTCACGTCTGAGCACACCCTGCCACACTTAGGGCGAACAAAGCGATACAAAAGGGGATGATGGACGTAGCGTTTGAGCAAATCAAACACTCACCCCCAGTCAACTGATTTGGGTTTAATCCATCACCATTCTTTAGCTCACTCGGCCACCCCAGTTCAGACATGGCCATATGCAAATCAGTCTGACCCTGTGCCTCATGGGAACAGTCCAGCCCGAACTGCCAAGCCATGTCTTCCCTGGACCGGAAACAAGCATCCTGGGACCGGGTTCGGATTCATAATCCTCATCAGCCAGGCTATCTTGAATCCAGTGGCCCAGTGAGCAAGGGACTCACGTCTGAGCATACCCTGCCACACTTAGGGCGAACAAAGCGATACAAAAGGGGATGATGGACGGAGCGTTTGAGCAAATCAAACACTCACCCCCAGTCAACTGATCTGGGTTTAATCCATCACCATTCTTTAGCTCACTCGGCCACCCCAGTTCAGACATGGCCATATGCAAATCAGTCTGACCCTGTGCCTCATGGGAACAGTCCAGCCCGAACTGCCAAGCCATGTCTTCCATGGACCGGAAACAAGCATCCTGGGACCGGGTTTGGATTCATAATCCTCATCAGCCAGGCTATCTTGAATCCAGTGGCCAAGTGAGCAAGGGACTCACGTCTGAGCATACCCTGCCACACTTAGGGCGAACAAAGCGATACAAAAGGGGATGATGGACAGAGCGTTTGAGCAAATCAAACACTCACCCCCAATCAACTGATCTGGGTTTAATCCATCACCATTCTTTAGCTCACTCGGCCACCCCAGTTCAGACATGGCCGTATGCAAATCAGTCTGA
This sequence comes from Lissotriton helveticus, assembly GCF_964261635.1. Taxonomy (NCBI): domain Eukaryota; kingdom Metazoa; phylum Chordata; class Amphibia; order Caudata; family Salamandridae; genus Lissotriton; species Lissotriton helveticus. The sequence goes on from NC_136065.1 coordinate 1,935,133,378, forward strand.
CCCTGTGCCTCATGGAAACAGTCCAGCCCGAACTGCCAAGCCATGTCTTCCCTGGACCGGAAACAAGCATCCTGGGACCGGTTTCGGATTCATAATCCTCATCAGCCAGGCTATCTTGAATCCAGTGGCCAAGTGAGCAAGGGACTCACGTCTGAGCATACCCTGCCACACTCTGGGCGAACAAAGCGATACAAAAGGGGATGATGGACGGAGCGTTTGAGCAAATCAAACACTCACCCCCAGTCAACTGATCTGGGTTTAATCCATCACCATTCTTTAGCTCACTCGGCCACCCCAGTTCAGACATGGCCATATGCAAATCAGTCTGACCCTGTGCCTCATGGGAACAGTCCAGCCCGAACTGCCAAGCCATGTCTTCCCTGGACCGGAAACAAGCATCCTGGGACCGGTTTCGGATTCATAATCCTCATCAGCCAGGCTATCTTGAATCCAGTGGCCAAGTGAGCAAGGGACTCACGTCTGAGCATACCCTGCCACACTTAGGGCGAACAAAGCGATACAAAAGGGGATGATGGACGGAACGTTTGAGCAACTCAAACACTCACCCCCAGTCAACTGATCTGGGTTTAATCCATCACCATTCTTTAGCTCACTCGGCCACCCCAGTTCAGACATGGCCATATGCAAATCAGTCTGACCCTGTGCCTCATGAGAACAGTCCAGCCCGAACTGCCAAGCCATGTTTTCCCTGGACCGGAAACAAGCATCCTGGGACCTGTTTCGGATTCATAATCCTCATCAGCCAGGCTATCTTGAATCCAGTGGCCAAGTGAGCAAGGGACTCACGTCTGAGCACACCCTGCCACACTTAGGGCGAACAAAGCGATACAAAAGGGGATGATGGACGTAGCGTTTGAGCAAATCAAACACTCACCCCCAGTCAACTGATTTGGGTTTAATCCATCACCATTCTTTAGCTCACTCGGCCACCCCAGTTCAGACATGGCCATATGCAAATCAGTCTGACCCTGTGCCTCATGGGAACAGTCCAGCCCGAACTGCCAAGCCATGTCTTCCCTGGACCGGAAACAAGCATCCTGGGACCGGGTTCGGATTCATAATCCTCATCAGCCAGGCTATCTTGAATCCAGTGGCCCAGTGAGCAAGGGACTCACGTCTGAGCATACCCTGCCACACTTAGGGCGAACAAAGCGATACAAAAGGGGATGATGGACGGAGCGTTTGAGCAAATCAAACACTCACCCCCAGTCAACTGATCTGGGTTTAATCCATCACCATTCTTTAGCTCACTCGGCCACCCCAGTTCAGACATGGCCATATGCAAATCAGTCTGACCCTGTGCCTCATGGGAACAGTCCAGCCCGAACTGCCAAGCCATGTCTTCCATGGACCGGAAACAAGCATCCTGGGACCGGGTTTGGATTCATAATCCTCATCAGCCAGGCTATCTTGAATCCAGTGGCCAAGTGAGCAAGGGACTCACGTCTGAGCATACCCTGCCACACTTAGGGCGAACAAAGCGATACAAAAGGGGATGATGGACAGAGCGTTTGAGCAAATCAAACACTCACCCCCAATCAACTGATCTGGGTTTAATCCATCACCATTCTTTAGCTCACTCGGCCACCCCAGTTCAGACATGGCCGTATGCAAATCAGTCTGACCCTGTGCCTCATGGAAACAGTCCAGCCCGAACTGCCAAGCCATGTCTTCCCTGGACCGGAAACAAGCATCCTGGGACCGGTTTCGGATTCATAATCCTCATCAGCCAGGCTATCTTGAATCCAGTGGCCAAGTGAGCAAGGGACTCACGTCTGAGCATACCCTGCCACACTCTGGGCGAACAAAGCGATACAAAAGGGGATGATGGACGGAGCGTTTGAGCAAATCAAACACTCACCCCCAGTCAACTGATCTGGGTTTAATCCATCACCATTCTTTAGCTCACTCGGCCACCCCAGTTCAGACATGGCCATATGCAAATCAGTCTGACCCTGTGCCTCATGGGAACAGTCCAGCCCGAACTGCCAAGCCATGTCTTCCCTGGACCGGAAACAAGCATCCTGGGACCGGGTTCGGATTCATAATCCTCATCAGCCAGGCTATCTTGAATCCAGTGGCCCAGTGAGCAAGGGACTCACGTCTGAGCATACCCTGCCACACTTAGGGCGAACAAAGCGATACAAAAGGGGATGATGGACGGAGCGTTTGAGCAAATCAAACACTCACCCCCAGTCAACTGATCTGGGTTTAATCCATCACCATTCTTTAGCTCATTTGGCCACCCCAGTTCAGACATGGCCATATGCAAATCAGTCTGACCCTGTGCCTCATGGGAACAGTCCAGCCCGAACTGCCAAGCCATGTCTTCCCTGGACCGGAAACAAGCATCCTGGGACCGGGTTCAGATTCATAATCCTCATCAGCCAGGCTATCTTGAATCCAGTGGCCAAGTGAGCAAGGGACTCACGTCTGAGCATACCCTGCCACACTTAGGGCGAACAAAGCGATACAAAAGGGGATGATGGACAGAGCGTTTGAGCAAATCAAACACTCACCCCCAATCAACTGATCTGGGTTTAATCCATCACCGTTCTTTAGCTCACTCGGCCACCCCAGTTCAGACATGGCCATATGCAAATCAGTCTGACCCTGTGCCTCATGGGAACAGTCCAGCCCGAACTACCAAGCCATGTCTTCCCTGGACCGGAAACAAGCATCCTGGGACCTGTTTCGGATTCATAATCCTCATCAGCCAGGCTATCTTGAATCCAGTGGCCAAGTGAGCAAGGGACTAACGTCTGAGCATACCCTGCCACACTTAGGGCGAACAAAGCGATACAAAAGGGGATGATGGACGGAGCGTTTGAGCAAATCAAACACTCACCCCCAGTCAACTGATCTGGGTTTAATCCATCACCATTCTTTAGCTCACTCGGCCACCCCAGTTCAGACATGGCCATATGCAAATCAGTCTGACCCTGTGCCTCATGGGAACAGTCCAGCCCGAACTGCCAAGCCATGTCTTCCCTGGACCGGAAACAAGCATCCTGGGACCGGGTTCGGATTCATAATCCTCATCAGCCAGGCTATCTTGAATCCAGTGGCCAAGTGAGCAATGGACTCATGTCTGAGCATACCCTGCCACACTTAGGGCGAACAAAGCGATACAAAAGGGGATGATGGACGGAGCGTTTGAGCAAATCAAACACTCACCCCCAGTCAACAGATCTGGGTTTAATCCATCACCATTCTTTAGCTCACTCGGCCACCCCAGTTCAGACATGGCCATATGCAAATCAGTCTGACCCTGTGCCTCATGGGAACAGTCCAGCCCGAACTGCGAAGCCATGTCTTCCCTGGACGGGAAACAAGCATCCTGGGACCGGTTTCGGATTCATAATCCTCATCAGCCAGGCTATCTTGAATCCAGTGGCCAAGTGAGCAATGGACTCATGTCTGAGCATACCCTGCCACACTTAGGGCAAACAAAGCGATACAAAAGGGGATGATGGACGGAGCGTTTGAGCAAATCAAACACTCACCCCCAGTCAACTGATCTGGGTTTAATCCATCACCATTCTTTAGCTCACTCGGCCACCCCAGTTCAGACATGGCCATATGCAAATCAGTCTGACCCTGTGCCTCATGGGAACAGTCCAGCCCGAACTGCCAAGCCATGTCTTCCCTGGACCGGAAACAAGCATCCTGGGACCTGTTTCGGATTCATAATCCTCATCAGCCAGGCTATCTTGAATCCAGTGGCCAAGTGAGCAAGAGACTAACGTCTGAGCATACCCTGCCACACTTAGGGCGAACAAAGCGATACAAAAGGGGATGATGGACGGAGCGTTTGAGCAAATCAAACACTCACCCCCAGTCAACTGATCTGGGTTTAATCCATCACCATTCTTTAGCTCACTCGGCCACCCCAGTTCAGACATGGCCATATGCAAATCAGTCTGACCCTGTGCCTCATGGGAACAGTCCAACCCGAACTGCCAAGCCATGTCTTCCCTGGACCGGAAACAAGCATCCTGGGACCGGGTTCGGATTCATAATCCTCATCAGCCAGGCTATCTTGAATCCAGTGGCCAAGTGAGCAATGGACTCATGTCTGAGCATACCCTGCCACACTTAGGGCAAACAAAGCGATACAAAAGGGGATGATGGACGGAGCGTTTGAGCAAATCAAACACTCACCCCCAGTCAACTGATCTGGGTTTAATCCATCACCATTCTTTAGCTCACTCGGCCACCCCAGTTCAGACATGGCCATATGCAAATCAGTCTGACCCTGTGCCTCATGGGAACAGTCCAGCCCGAACTGCCAAGCCATGTCTACCCTGGACCAGAAACAAGCATCCTGGGACCGGTTTCGGATTCATAATCCTCATCAGCCAGGCTATCTTGAATCCAGTGGCCAAGTGAGCAAGGGACTCACGTCTGAGCATACCCTGCCACACTCTGGGCGAACAAAGCGATACAAAAGGGGATGATGGATGGAGCGTTTGAGCAAATCAAACACTCACCCCCAGTCAACTGATCTGGGTTTAATCCATCACCATTCTTTAGCTCACTCGGCCACCCCAGTTCAGACATGGCCATATGCAAATCAGTCTGACCCTGTGCCTCATGGGAACAGTCCAGCCCGAACTGCCAAGCCATGTCTTCCCTGGACCGGAAACAAGCATCCTGGGACCAGTTTCGGATTCATAATCCTCATCAGCCAGGCTATCTTGAATCCAGTGGCCAAGTGAGCAAGGGACTCACGTCTGAGCATACCCTGCCACACTTAGGGCGAACAAAGCGATACAAAAGGGGATGATGGACGGAGCGTTTGAGCAAATCAAACACTCACCCCCAGTCAACAGTTGTGAAGAGAGCGTCAGAGAAGTTTGGAAGTCTGGGTCTTGTCAGGCTCTGTGTTCGGGTTCCGGCAGGAATGTCGACAAAGCAAGCCATTGATTTGCTGGATGGTGCCTAGTTGCCCAGGGTGGTCACTCCTTGGCCACAAGGGAGATTCTTCAGTCTTCAGCTTCAGCAGAACGTCGAAGGTCCAGAGTTTCGTTTCAAGTTTCAGTTCAGGATCAAATCTAAAGTCTCAGGACTCAGCTCCTACCTTTATACTACTAAAAGGGGCTGGATTACTTTCTAGGTCCCTCCTATGGGTGAGACCAGGAAGGGGGGTGGTTACACCCCCTTTCCTTTGTCCAGTTTCGCGCAAGAGCTGGGGCTGGAGTGCCCCAGCAACCGGTTTGAACTGGGGTATGCATGAAGCACCTAGTGTGCCTCAGGCAGTGTCTCAATCTATTCAGCCCCCCTATCCCAATGCACAAAGTCCTGTCTGGGGTGGTGCTCGCACCTCCCCAGGCAGGAAACCTATTGTCCAAACCTCCCTGACTGGAAGGACTCCCAGCAGCAGGAGGTCAGACTTGTGTCTGTGGCAGCAGCATCCATTTTGTGATGCTGGGGCTCTGGTTAACTTTAACCGGGTTAGTCAGCAACAACATGTCTTCTCCCTCTAGAAGGGTGGAATGCTACCCCCGTCGCCAGAATTGGCAAGGGGGTAGTATTCCAAAGCGTATGACACCTTACACGACATGTTTGGATAAAGCCAAACCAAAGTTAGCATTTAACCGCGAGGATTATGATGCACTTAAGAGTATATAGTATGGCGATATCATAGAACAGCTATAAGGACACAGTTCCGAAAGCTGCAGACAGGCTCAGTTCATGCTAGAGCACCATCTCACACATAACCAAGCACTCTGCCTCCAGGATTGTTTAGGCCTGCCATAGCAGTGACTTATAGGTTACTGTGTGTCTATATATAAGGGTAGATATAGGAATACTATACCTAAGCAAGGGGTGATTACACGACCTTGCCCCAGCTGAGTGATCAGCCAGTTATGTCAGTTTGGATGGCCAGCCAGGGGTTGCATAATACATGCTGCAGCCCCTGGTAGGCCTCGGTTGCACCTATGGCCTGGGCACCTATAGTACACTTGTACAGGGGCTGATAAGGTGAACCACTTCCCAATTTGGCATGTACCTGCAGTACATGGAGTCCATTATACAGAGAGAGCAGATAGCCTGGGGTCCTGAATAGCAGGATCCCCGGCCAACTAAGTCGAAAACCAGCTAACCACTAGGCAAAAAGTTTGGGGTAACCATAGTCAGGTATCCACCTTCCTACACAACCTCCCCCCCAAAACGAAAGGAGATAAGGCTATCATTGACCACGTAAGCCTATATTGCCTAAGTGGCCATATAAGGAAGTACCTGCACTGGCATGGTTACCCCCTGTCTCATGGTCCATTAAGCAATCCCTCACCCTAAGGGTATCAGAGGGTCTCCACCATAAGGAATCTCTACCTGTGGTGTGTTTTGGCAAAGTAAAAGGCTGGTGTGGGAATGGAGTATTGAAGTGAGGCTCCACTAATGTTGGGCTCAGCTTCCTCCAATCACTATCCACCATATATTTCTTTCCAGGACTGAGTTGCACTGTGCTCTCAGGGTCAACCTCTGGCTACCTACAGCTGGAGGCTGGGTCCCTTCTGTTGGCTCACTGGAGGGACAGGGGAGGTTTGGGGCCCTTTGGTCCCAGGTTTGGCTGTGCTCAACAGAGTCTATCTGGGGGAGGTTCCTAACTAGGTGTAAGGGAGATCCCTCAAGAGTGTTTTGAATTTTCACCTGGCTAGGGTTTCTGGCTTTGGTGCCCCTAATCTGCTGATGGGGGAGTTCCTGTGGACAGAGGGCCCTTTGGGGTCCACTGGCCTCCCTGGCCTCTACAGCCCTGGGCTGACTAAGGTAGGGTAGAGAGGGGTAGGTTACCTGCTCCAGACTGGGTCCTAACTTGGAAGGGTCCACTGACATCAGGGGCTCTGTCAGGCTAGGCCTGACTACCTCTGGGGCAGTTCCTTCACAAGGGGTAGGGTCAGTTCCCCGAGGAGGCTGACTCTCACCTAATGTCTGGTGGGAGGGAGACTTTTCTTCCTCCCCAATACTCTCTGTCTGAGTGGAGTGATCCATTGTTTCAGGCTTCACAACACAAAAAACTGCTTGAGTTTGGCTGTGACCATCACTGCCCTACCAACCTTTTCAAGAAGGAACTCTGTTTGGGTGTGGGCTGTGACCATCACAGCCCTGCCAACCTGTTCAGGGAAGTCTGCTTGAGCAGGGGCTGCGACTATCACAGCCCTACTAACCTTTTGGGGAAGGCCTACCATTTTGGAATGGGTTTCCTGTTCTACCTCAGCCCAGGCTAAGATTTCTAGATCATTCCCCAGTAGACAATCTACAGGCAAGTTTGTAGACACTGCCACTCTCTTAGGGCCAGTGACACCTCCAGCTGAGATTTACTACTGCCATGAGATGACCTTTCTGCACTTCGTCAATGTTGGTCACCTGATAGGTGAACCCAGGTAAAAGTTGTACTGAGGGGACCAGACTGTTAGTCACCATAGTGATGCTAGCCCCTGTGTCTCTATAGGGTTCAACTTTCTGGCCATTGATGAGGGGCTCTTGTCTGTACTTTCCCAAAGTGTTGGGACAAGCAGTGAAGTTGGCAAACCCCATGCCATTCTCACAGACAAGAGTAGCTGTGGTAGGGGACCTGGTTAGGCCAGAGTCCACCTGAGTTCCCAAAGTAAACCCAGACAAATTCTTGGGGGCACTCCCACCACCTGGGGGATTACTACTAACAGTAACAGGAGGTCTGGGAGCATTACTTGGGGGAATGTTTTCCTTATTGTTGGCCCTTGGGCAACTGCTGTCAGTTTTCCAGTGGCCAGGCTGTTTACAGACATGGCAATGAGTTTTTATTTGGTTAGAGGAAGTGTTTTGGGACCCACCCCCACCATTGGAGTTTTGGGGCCCTGTGGAGGACTTGTCTTTTGATTTATCCCCACCTCTCTCTTGAGGCTTGGTAGAATCTTTCTTCTGGTCACCACCCTGATTTTTAGGCCGCATCCTGGTTCTGACCCATTTGTCTGCCCTCTTACCCAATTCTTGTGGAGAGGTCAGATCTGAGTCCACCAGGTGCTGGTGTAGAAGCTGGTTTTGACAATTACTAAGGATCTGCTCCCTCATAATCAAATTATACAATCCTGTAGAGTCCTGTACTTTGCTGCCCAATAACCAGCCCTCCAGAGCCTTAGTAGCACAATCTACAAAATCATTCCAGTCCTGAGTCTGTGTATTCTGGGTATCTCTGAACAACAACCTATATTGTTCAGTGGTTAGGCCAAACCCATCAATCAGAGCACTCTTCAGGACAGAGTAGTTGTTAGCATCCCCATCACTAACTGTGAGGAGCTTATCTCTACCTTTTTCTGAAAAGGAGAGCCATAAGATTGCTGCCCACTGACTATGGGGTACCTGCTGTACTTTGCAGACCCTCTCCAAAGCAGTTTTCCATTTGTGGATGTCATCCCCTTCTTTGTAGGGGGGTACAATCTTGCTTAGGTGTCTATTCTCATAGGACCTATCTTTATCCTTAGGGATATTGCTGCCACCAGTGGGTTCTAACCCACTCTCTCTATGCTCTCTAGCACGAGCAAGCTTCTCTTTGGCCAAGGCAACTTCTAGCTCTTGCCTCTCAATCCTCAGAGCAGCCTCTCTCATTTTGGCCTCATGTTCCCTTCTCTGGGGAGAGGTCATCTCTCTCTGAGCAGGGCCATGAGAGCCACGTGAAGCATGAGATTGGAGAGAGTCCCTGGAGTGGGATCTTCCTCGTCTCTGCCTCTGGTTAAGCCCACTTGGGGGTCTGTATAGGGGCTGCCCATACTGACTCCCATGTATGCTTAGGTTAGCCTGGCTAAGTCTTCTGACTGGGACCTGACTGTTTACCTCAAGATCAGAATCATCCTCTTCCACCCCCTCTTCTTCCTCATCTGGTACTGGAGTATCAGCATTATCATCTGATGAGGGAAAGACTTCATCTGCACTACCTGTATCACCTGTCTTGGGTGGCTGTTGAGCATCATACTCTTCTAAAAGCTCAACCAGGAATTTGAGGGTAGGGGTTGAACCCTGTTTTAGCCTTCTAGAAGTACACAATTGTCTCAATTCTTGGAAGACTAAGGTTTCATATCTCGAGGCAGTCCTCAAGGGATCTACCTCTGCAGGCAGGGAACCACTGGGGTTCACTGTCTGAGACATGTTTTCTAGTGAGGTGTGGTGTTGCACCTACCTACACTATTTGTTTTCCTACAGAACCTTTCTAGGAGTTGTAGTCAGGGTGTGCTAGGCCCAGGCTCTACAACAGCTAAGTTCAGTAGAACTTAAGTATACTAAGACTTTTTTTATATGTACTATAGGTACCTATGTGATCTTTCAAATGATATCTCAAGATTACAAGTGGTAAAACAACAGCAAGCTCTAATCCCAACCGCTGACACCAATGTGAGAAGTTGGCCTGGTATATTATGTTCCCTATTCTAGTGAACACCTTGCACCAGTCCAAACAACCCTTATGGTGATGGTTGTAAGTCAACCTTATAGACCAGCTATCCTAGTGGTAGCGTGGACAGAACAGTCTGTTTTACCATATGTAACCCCTTGAATACCAAATGAAAGGACACCACACAGGATATATATAAAATATATATGTATTTATTTACTAACACACTCCTCTGAACTCTTTATGAGAACAGAGGCAAAAGCACATCACAAGATACTTAGTCAGAATACGTTAAGTTGCACAATTTACGGTTAGGCCCTGGGGCGAAGCAAACTATATACTAAGAAAGTGGTATAAGTACCACGTCATGAGGAAAGGAAAGGCCTAGGGCCTAGAGAATCGCTGGGGCTACACTATCTGACCCTTAGGTTAGGAGTAGGAGGCCCACAGGCGGCGGGTGCATTGTCTTTACACACACACGCGAGTCAATGCAATGTCAATGAGAACTTAGAAGTTAGAAAAAGAAGGATTTAGGACACTTCCGGTTTAGCTCGGAGGAAACAACTAAAAACCTAGACACTTGGATAGTCAATACCCTTGAGAGCACCGAAGTACTCGCGTTACCTCACCCATGGACGGCGGGTGCATAGGTGTGAAGATGTGTCGGGTTTCGTCGTTGAAGCCTATGGAGACCTGGAGAAAGATGCTGCATGCGACCAGGAGGAAGATGTCCGGGTGAATCCAAGGGTGGATCGAGCATGAAGAGGACCTGAAAGCAGAGGGGACAGAGTCTGGGTCACTAGTCAGTGACCGGGTGGAACCAGGAAGGAACCAGACGACGTCGTGGAGCAATCAGGTGCTGGCGTGAAGCTTGTCTCTTCAGCCACGCGGACCAGGAGGCGTCGAGGATGACCAGGTGCTGGAGACGAGCTATCCCACGAAGGTTCTCGCAGATGGAGGGGTTGACTGCCGGATTGGAGTCAACAAGCCTTGGCAAAGGCAACCCACGCAGGATTCAAAGAAGGCTTCTGGTGCAGACCAGCAAGATCTGAGGTGCCTCACCTTTGCAGGGAGGCAAGGGTCAGTCTGGAGCAACCAGACCAGCGAGTTGGTTCAAAAGGATTGTCGTCAGAGAGGCTACTAGCCAGCGGGCCAGCAACCGGACAACGCGTCAAGCAGTACACAAGCAGAAGGGCCCCATGCAGAACTCGTGGAGTGTGGAGGGCTGATCTTCGGTGCAGGTGGAGCTCGGATTCGGGGCTTCTCAATCCCCAGTGCACAGCTGCGAGGATACCTCAGGAGCTGCACACTTAGCAAGTTGCAGGCTTTTCAAGATGTCCGGTCCCACGTGTCTCATCGCCTCCACGGATCTCAGCTATGCTGAGTCGTGAAGAGAGGGTCGGAGAGGTCTGGAAGTCTGGGTCTTGTCAGGCTCTGTGTTCGGGTTCCGGCGGGAACGTCAACAAAGCAAGCCGTTGATTTGCTGGATGGTGCCTGGTTGCCCAGGGCGGTCACTCCTTGGCCACAAGGGAGATTCTTCAGTCTTCAGCTTCAGCAGAATGTCGAAGGTCCAGAGTTTCGTTTCAAGTTTCAGTTCAGAATCAAATCTAAAATCTCAGGACTCAGCTCCTACCTTTATACTAGTAAAAGGGGCTGGATTACTTTCTAGGTCCCTCCTATGGGTGGGACCAGGAAGGGGGGTGATTACACCCCCTTTCCTTTGTCCAGTTTCGCACCAGAGCTGAGGCTGGAGTGCCCCAGCAACCGGTTTGAACTGGGGTATGCATGAAGCACCTAGTGTGCCTCAGGCAGTGTCTCAATCTATTCAGCCCTCCCTATCCCAATACACAAAGTCCTGTCTGGGGTGGTGCTCGCACCTCCCCAGGCAGGAAACCTATTGTCCAAACCTCCCTGACTGGAAGGACTCCCAGCAGCAGGAGGTCAGACTTGTGTCTGTGGCAGCAGCATCCATTTTGTGATGCTGGGGCTCTGGTTAACTTTAACCGGGTTAGTCAGCAACAACATGTCTTCTCCCTCTAGAAGGGTGGAATGCTACCCTCGTCGCCAGAATTGGCGAGGGGATAGTATTCCAAAGCGTATGACACCTTACACGACATGTTTGGATAAAGCCAAACCAAAGTTAGCATTTAACCGCGAGGATTATAATGCACTTAAGAGTATATGGTATGGCGATATCATAGAACAGCTATAAGGACATGGTTCCGAAAGCTGCAGACAGGCTCAGCTCATGCTAGAGCACCATCTCACACATAACCAAGCACTCTGCCTCCAGAATTGTTAAGGCCTGCCATAGGAGTGACTTATAGGTTACTGTGTGTCTATATATAAGGGTAGATATAGGAATACTATACCTAAGCAAGGGGTGATTACACGACCATGCCCCAGCTGAGTGATCAGCCAGTTGTGTCAGTTTGGATGGCCAGCCAGGGGTGGCATAATACATGCTGCAGCCCCTGGTAGGCCTTGGTTGCACCTATGCCCTGGGCACCTATAGTACACATGTACAGGGGCTGATAAGGTGAACCACTTCCCAATTTGGTATGTACCTACAGTACATGGAGTCCATTTTACAGAGAGAGCAGATAGCCTGGGGTCCTGAATAGCAGGATCCCAGGACAACTAAGTCGAAAACCAGCTAAACACTAGGCAAAAAGTTGGGGGTAACCATAGTCAGGTATCCACCTTCCTACAGTGGGTATTGAAATGGAGGCTCGTGATCATACACTGATGGACGTGTGTCAGGAAGACAAGAACGCTACTACCCCGCATCGAAGTCATGGATGAGAATAGAAAAGGACCATACAGGTAGCGCCATGTTTAAATAGGCACAAATTGCATTTATGGCGAAGACAAAAAGACCAAATCACTTACTCAAAATGGCCATAATGCAATAAAACCAATGTTAGAGGCCGAAGACCTAAGAGAAGTGGCTAAACAATAAAAAGGGCTGAAACAGCTAATTCCACGGGTGGGACCGAGATAAACAAAAAAAATCAGACTAAACAAGAAAATACAAGAATCAGAGCAAGAGATCACCAGGAACAGAGCCACAGACTGTTGGTCCTCCAATATTGTGTACATCGTCCTTTGTCCCTGTAATTTGGCCTATGTAGGCGAGACTGTAAGGGAATGTAGGAAAAGGATTGGTGAACACAAATCTAACATCAGACTGTCCCAACAATCTGCGCCTCTAAGTAGCCAATGGAGAGAGCCCAACCACACTGAGGGAGACCTTAGGTGGTCGATTCAAGAAAAAGTCCAACCTCAACTGGGAAGGGACTACAGCCAACCGCAGAAAAAGAAAAGTGTTCTGGATATTTACTCTCAACACTAAAGACAAAGTATGAATGAACACCTACAATGGGAGAATGCTCTCTTAGAATAATCTGGGTTTCTCCCTTTTTAGATCTTGCCTAGGCAGCGCGCATGCGCTGCTCTAGTAGATGACCTTTAGAAATTGGTCTGCTCTTATCCACACAGTTGTTCATGTGGCGGCATCCACCGTGCAGGAGCGAGAAGCGGCGTGCGCAGGGGTCATCTGTTTTCTAATGAGCTTTCACTTTCTTGCTTGTTCGAGCAGCGGTGCGTGCAGGGACTTGGATCATATTAAATACATAATCGGACTAATGGACAGAAATGTTTTCGGGGACTTGTGTATTTCAGGAACTTTTAGTGGGATGGATAAACTTTTTTATTTACACACATTTTCAAGCTTTTGCATTATTGTCATCACCATAAATACCAAAGTTTGGTTAGACCGCAGTTTGGTCAACAAACACTGTTTCCTTTCTGGCGCAAGATAGCAGCTGGTCTTGTTGTTTAGATTCCATAAACTATACTGAAGCTTTATGGTGCAGTCCGTCCTGACTTATACTGTCTTGCACAGCCGCCTGGTAACCCAGTTCTCAGCCTTTTCTGTCATCTCAGGCTTCACCTAGCAGGGAAGAGTGTTTTTTCTCTCCTAAGTCGCTTGATTTTGGAAAGTCTGTGATTTCAGTTCAAAGAACAGCGTTTCTTCATATTTATTTATTTATTTTGTGTACTTATATAGCGCGAGCCTGTCGCCCCAAGGGCATCCTGGCGCTTGAAGTCCGACCAACAACACTTCCACTGGTCAGCCAGTTCTAGGGAAAAGATGGGTTTTTAGGGCTTTCCTGAACAGAAGATAGTCCCTAAAACTTCTTAGAGGAAGTGGCAGGGCGTTCCAGAGTTTGGCCGCTGCGACACTAAACGAGCGGCCGCCCATCCTAACTCTCTGGAACCTCGGAACCACCAGCAATTGAGCCGAAGAGGAGCGAAGGGGTCGCGGGGCGGAGTACCAGGCAAACATATTTTGCAATGGCACTGGGCCTTGTCGATGTACCGCCTTAAATACTAGGCATGCCGCTTTGTACACTACGCGCAGGTGCACCGGCAGCCAATGTAGATCCCTTAATGCTAGGGTGGAGGAGCTGGAGTTAGAGCGAGAGAGAGCCAGCTTAGCAGCCATGTTCTGCACCCGTTGTAACTTCCCCAGCAGATTTTTTGGTGCCTCCAAAAGTAGCGCATTACAGTAGTCTAAGCGACTCAGTATGGTCCCGCGAACTACTTCCGGCCTGGCATGTACAGGGAGAAGGGGCAGTACTTTACGCAGCATGCGTAGCAGCATCATGCACGAAGAGATGACCTTGTTGACATGCATGTCCAGCTGCAGATTTGGGCCGAAGATCACCCCTATGTGTTTTTTCCCCTAGGGATGAACTTGTTTTATCTTCTAAAAGACCCATGTTGCTCTGGTTACGGTGCTTGCCTTCCTCCGGTGTCCAGTGTGTCGGCTTTGCTTACTCACTCTGTTTGTTCCCTGTTTGCCCATGTCGAGCATTCGTAGGCCTTATTAGCTATTCTCTAGGATACGAACCGCTGTTCAGTCAGCTGTTACGGTTCGTTGTTCTGCATCAGTGTTTGAGTTTCCCAGTGGGTTATGTAAGATGTTAGCTGTTTTTTGCATCAGATGTAATGCCTTCCTCGTGCTTAGTACCTTTTCCCATTTGTTGCGATTGGCTTTACTTTGCAGTTTGAATTTTAGCTTTAAACTGATATGCCTCAAAGGTCGACTCATTCAGGGAAAGGGATGCGTTATTTCCAGGGTGGCTTTTCCATATCAGTAAGGGTCCTTCTTTTTAAGTGCTTTTGGTGGGCGTGAAGGGGCACATTTGACACCTTGTCTCGTGGGCGCGAGTGACCGCTCGCAGCCTCAGACCCAGTGGAGAGCAGTGCGATCCTAACATTAGAGCAGCTTGTTAAAAGCGACGTATAGCACCAAGAAGGCTTCTTGGCGCTGGGATATCACTGCCAACCGACTGCCAAGAGACAGCATGGTAATCACAGGAAGGATGTTTCCGATTAATACTGTGTGTAGACTCAGCTGAGAGGCCATGAGTTGAAATGATCATGGCGTGTAAACAAACATCCGATAGGCCGTTTTTTGGTGGGCCATCCTCTTCTGTGCCTTTTTTCTGCTTGTCTACAATCCCAACGTGTGCAGGTCCTCAGAGCTATGCTGTTTTTTTTTTTACATAATATAGTCCTTTATCACCATAACATGACGCAGCACAACGCTGTTCTTTATCGAACAGAGTCAGATGCACACTGACTAGGTGTGGTGAGCCTCGCTCTTACGATTTCAGTGCCGAAGTTGTGTCACCTTTTTAGAGCATTAATCTACGCAGTAGCGCCCAGAAGCGGTCCACCTTCGGCCAGGCACAGTAGGCAGGCCACTTATTTGCCTACTCTTTCAGTCAACATCTTTTACATTTAAAATGTCAAAAACTCCACAGGGGGTCTTCTCTGTGGCAGGAATGAGTGAGAAAATTAACCTTTTAGCTGGCAAGACAGCTCAGAGGGTTGAGTCATCACTGCAGATACCTGCTGGTTCCGTGATCACAGCAGTGCGGTGTGTCAGCCTTTCCTCCATTTAAAGTAGATGAAATGCGTAACACTGAGATGAGAAATTTAAATTGCTGACGAACCATGAGTGTTATTGTTGCACCCATCACGTGTGGAAGGGGGAGGGGGTGAGGGGGGATACACGCAGCCGGCGCCTTTACGCCACATTCGGCACTTGGAGGCCTTCATTTTGGGAAGAAATATTCATTTCGACAATAAAAGATATTGTTTGTCGCTTCCCATTTTCCCGTGTCGGTAAAAGTACTGAGTAGTGAGTACTGAGTAGTGAGTACTGAGTAGTGAGTGCAGAGTAGTGAGTAGTGAGTAGAGTAGTGAGTAGAGTAGTGAGTAGTGAGTGCTGAGTAGTGAGTAGAGTAGTGAGTAGTGAGTAGAGTAGTGAGTAGTGAGTAGAGTAGTGAGTAGTGAGTAGAGTAGTGAGTAGAGTAGTGAGTAAAGTAGTGAGTGCAGAGTAGTGAGTAGAGAAGTGAGTAGTGACTAGAGTAGTGAGTGGAGAGTAGTGAGTAGTGAGTAGAGTAGTGAGTAATGAGCAGAGTAGTGAGTGCAGAGTAGTGAGTAGAGTAGTGAGTAGAGTAGTGAGTAGAGTAGTGAGTAGAGTAGTGAGTAGTGAGTGCAGAGTAGTGAGTAGAGTAGTGAGTAGAGTGGTGAGTAGTGAGTGTAGAGTAGTGAGTAGAGTAGTGAGTAGAGTAGTGAGGTGAGTAGAGTAGAGTAGTGAGGTGAGTAGAGTAGAGTAGTGAGTAAAGTAGTGAGCGCAGAGTAGTGAGTAGAGAAGTGAGTAGTGAGTAGAGAAGTGAGTAGAGTAGTGAGTAGAGTAGTGAGTAGTGAGTAGAGTAGTGAGTAGTGAGTGCAGAGTAGTGAGTAGAGTAGTGAGTAGAGTAGTGAGTAGAGTAGTGAGTAGAGTAGTGAGTAGAGTAGTGAGTAGAGTAGTGATTAGAGTAGTGAGTAGTGAGTAGAGTAGTGAGTAGTGAGTAGAGTAGTGAGTAGTGAGTGCAGAGTAGTGAGTGCAGAGTAGTGAGTGCAGAGTAGTGAGTAGTGAGTAGAGTAGTGAGTAGAGTAGTGAGTAGAGTAGTGAGTAGAGTGGTGAGTAGTGAGTGCAGAGTAGTGAGTAGTGAGTAGAGTAGTGAGTAGTGAGTAGAGTAGTGAGTAGAGTAGTGAGTAGAGTAGTGAGTAGAGTAGTGAGGTGAGTAGAGTAGAGTAGTGAGTAAAGTAGTGAGTGCAGAGTAGTGATTAGAGAAGTGAGTAGTGAGTAGAGTAGTGAGTAGTGAGTAGAGTAGTGAGTAGAGTAGTGAGTAAAAAGTAGAGTAGTGAGTAGTGAGTAGAGTAGTGAGTGGAGAGTAGTGAGTAGTGAGTAGAGTAGTGAGTGCAGAGTAGTGAGTAGTAAGTGCATAGTGAGTAGTGAGTGCAGAGTAGTGAGTAGTGAGTAGAGTAGTGAGTAGTGAGTAGAGTAGTGAGTAGAGTAGTGAGTAGTGAGTAGTGAGTAGAGTAGTGAGTAGAGTAGTGAGTAGAGTAGTGAGTAGAGTAGTGAGTAAAGTAGTGAGTGCAGAGTAGTGATTAGAGAAGTGAGTAGTGAGTAGAGTAGTGAGTAGAGTAGTGAGTAGTGAGTAGAGTAGTGAGTAAAAAGTAGAGTAGTGAGTAGAGTAGTGAGTGGAGAGTAGTGAGTAGTGAGTAGAGTAGTGAGTGCAGAGTAGTGAGTAGTGAGTGCAGAGTAGTGAGTAGAGTAGTGAGTAGAGAGTAGAGTAGTGAGTAGAGTAGTGAGTAGAGTAGTGAGTAGAGTAGTGAGTAGTGAGTAGAGTAGTGAGTGCAGAGTAGTGAGTAGTGAGTAGAGTAGTGAGTGCAGAGTAGTGAGTGCAGACTAGTGAGTGCAGACTAGTGAGTAGAGTAGTGAGTAGAGTAGTGAGTAGAGTGCAGAGTAGTGAGTAGAGTAGTGAGTAGAGTAGTGAGTAGTGAGTGCAGAGTAGAGTAGTGAGTAGAGTAGTGAGTAGAGTAGTGAGTGCAGAGTAGAGTAGTGAGTAGGACATCACAGGCAGCAGCTGTGCAAGCTTCTTACACTCACAAGGAGACCACAGGCAGCTGAGGTGCAATCTTCTCCTACTCACAAGAACGACATCACAGGCAGCAGCGGTGCAAGCTTCTCACACTCACAAGAACGACATCACAGGCAGCAGCAGTGCAAGCTTCTTACACTCACAAGAAGGACATCACAGGCAGCACCAGTGCAAAGTTCTTACACTCACAAGGAGACATGCCAGCAGAGGTGCAAGCTTCTCACACTCACAAGAAGGACATCACAGGCAGTAACGGTGCAATATTCTCACACTCACAAGGAGATCACTGGCAGTACACACCACATGAACACACTCCACAACACATAGCAACAATACATTGGCATTTATAATGCCATTAGCTCAAACTCAAATAAATCCGAGCCTGATTGCATTTCTAATGCTTGTTTACCTCGGGTTGGTCCGCTCCGGGGCCTTAATCTCTGGGGAGGGCCTTTGCCTTTAAAAGGCCCCGAGTGCACGTTGCTGAGGTGGAGATGTTTATTTTGGGCAATACAACTAATTGTACAAGGTTGTTTAAGGGGCGGACAGCCCACTTGCCTCTCTGAAGGAAGTGGTTCCCCAAAAGATATCTTTGTTCTGGCGAGGGTCGGTACCTCATAGCTCCAGTGAAGCCCCTTGCAGCCGATGCCTTCATTCAAAATACCAATGCTTTGTTGTAAAACATGCATGCTCTGCTACAGCTTGGCAAGACGTGGTATTTCTTTCACCTGTACAGCAGATGTGTAAGTGAAACGTACTCCTGTAGAGTTCCTGGCTAGCTACTGAATTCCAGGAATAGTCCAGGTTTACTCCTAGAGTTCCTGACTTGGTCAGCAACACTGACAGAGCAACTTGCAGCAACATCATTGAGGTTCGTGCCATAACAGTGTATCTACCAAGAAAGCACTGCTGGTCTAGCGCATCGAGGCGCTGTGGTGTAGGCCCTGTGAGGCCCTCCTGCCTGCGGGTCCTTTCTGTGACCCCACACTCCCTTTCGGCCATCTTGGCTTAGGTTCGCCACACAGGTCGTGCTGTTGGACGGTCTCCTGCAGGTGTTCCTGTTCTCCAGGCTGGTAGCATGTACTCCGGGCCTTATTTATTTGTTCATGCAGCTTGAAGATAAGAAAAGTCGTAGGTAAGGGTAATAACGGTACAAATAGGAGTCGGACTGAATGTGTGACTTATGCCAGACTGGGTTACAGAGATGTACAAAGAGGCTGCTGTGTGTTGAGAGGACAGCCAAAGACCTATATTAGATTTTTTTAAGATTACATATTTATAGTTTAGAGTACAAGAATGGACTTGGCTATCAAGCTGCTGCTAATTCCATATCCTTTCCGGTACTCCTAGCGGCGATGTCAGAGTACAGCGCCCTCAGTCCTTCCAGAGCACTATGCCCATGCAGTGCGCAGAGTGGCACGGTCCATGCTATGCTTACAGTTGCCAATCCCTGAAGTTTGTGCACCAATTCAGGGTAGGGTTCAAAGTTTCCCACCCCTGCGGTACTCCCATGAAACAAGGTTGAGGCCCAGTAGGGCTGCCATTTTGGCAAAGTGCGATGGACCTGCCCCACCCCATTGTAATATATATATTCTGTGCAGTGGTCGCAGCTCCTAAGTGCACGCAGTTTGTTCACTTTCAGATCCCGCACCCCAAAGTAAATTGTTAATAGACTCTAGATCCAGATAATACAAAAATAAAATGGTTGAACAAATATTGTCTCAAAAGAGTGCACAAACAGACGAATAAGAAAACGCACAATATAAAAAAGTAACTTATAAAAGAGGAAAGGTAAAACATATGTATAGTTTTACTTTCTCACCTATATGAACCCTAACGTTAGATCCATGCCTCGATTCCACTTAAACTAAGCACAGAACATGGTGACTCGAAAATGGATTTATCATGCACAAACACTGCACTGAAAAGACTTTGACTTCCAGTAACCTAGGTCTTTGCAAAGGCACTATATCCAGCTTCAGTTGGTGCAAGGGCCATTCATGCATCGTGACCCACCCACGAAGATAATGTAACAAAATTAAACCGTTCTCAGGGGAATGCACTTCATGACTTAATTTCTTCACGCAACTGATATTAGCAGTATCCTTTTAAAAGCATTTGTTTGGACTCTTTTTATCTACTTTCTCCTATTTTCTCCTCTACCTCTCTCTAACCTGTTCTCTTCTTATCTCGCTATTGTCTTCCTCTGCACACTCTTCTCTCTTTCTTCCTTTTCGGCCTCTTCTCGTGTTTCAATCAATTGTTGCTATGTCTCACTCTCTCTTTTAGTCTCACCTTCCCCTCTCTTTTGTTCTCATTCCCCATCTGTCTCCTCTCTTCCTCGCTCAGCATTCTCTGTCCTCTCCCCTTTTCTTCCCTCTCTTGCTCCATGCCTGCCTCGCTCTCTTCTCTTTTCTCTCTTTAATTTATTTTGCTCTCTTTCCTGTCCCATTCATTAGAAGTCACATACAGTTATGAGTACCTAATTAGAGAGCCGGCAATTCAAGGCAAGTGACATCTGTATGTCAAACTATTGTGTGTTTTCAGTCCGTTTTCTGGTGATGTTTACTACTTTCTCTCCGATTTTATATAGCCTGAAATCAACCGGAAGGATATGGAACACTTTACAAGATCAACACGTATAATATACAAGGGCACGTTTATTTAATTTATTTATTTTAATGGTTTTGTATAGCACGAACAAGACCCTTGTGGGTATCAGAGCACTTTACAGGGCAAATATAGGTGACATCAAGATATCATAGGTTACAATAGAAAAATTTAGTAGAATATTATAGCTTAGCAAATATAGCAAATATATACACAAATGAATGAGTAATTCGAGTGAATTTGGCCAAGAGAATAGATTTCATCTCTTTTTTTAAAAGATAACGTGGAAGGGTTCTGCCTCCTTTCTGAGGTAAGGCATTCCAAATCCTGGGAGCCATTCCTGATAAGGATTGGTTGAATGTTTTCTTCTTGTTAAATCATTGTGGTTTCAGTCACAGATTGTAGGAGCTCTTCATGGTTCTGTTACCACATGACGGCACCAATTTCTCAGCTAGGTATATCAGTGTTTTGTGATGTAATGCCTTGTGTGTCATACAGGCGATTTTCAAATGAATTCTAGCCTCAAAAGGAGCATGCAGGTCTGGGGAGATGTGACAGGTTCTTTTGGAACCTGTGAGGAGTCTAGCTGTTGCATTGATAGATGCACTTAAAGGGGCCGTCGTCGATTTGGGAAGCCCGCAGAGAGCCACACTACCATACTCAAGTCTAGGAATTACTAGAGCTTGAACTGCCTGTTTAAAGTCATTTGCAGGCAGGAAGGGTTTCAGTCTTCTCAAAGTGTTCATATGAAAATTTGCTCGTTTTGTAGTGGTACTGATGTGTTTCTGCATATTTAGCTTATTGTCCAGGGTTATCCCCATCAATTTCGCTGTGTTGATGATGAGAGGTTGACCGTTGAGTGCTGTTAGGTGCTTCATCCAATCGAGGATGATGGTAGATTGCTTGGGGGGAGCGATTAGGAGGAATTCGGTTTTGAGGCTGCTTAGTTTTAAGTGGTTTTTGGCCAACCAGGTCTGCATTTTTGTAGCGTTGAATTAAGAGATTTGGGGCCCGATGTAGGTAATCCCAGATTACCGATTCTTAAATACCAAATCATACCGATTCGGTATTTAAGAGCTGGCAATCGGGATGTAGGTAATTTTACCGAATTAATTACCGAATCGGTATGAATCTGTAATTGCCATTGATTCCTATGGGCCTTGAGGACCATAGGAATCAATGTCAATTACTGAATCGGTAAATACCGATTCGGTAAAATTACCGAATTTGCAAGGGGGACAAGGACAGGGTGTCACTTTGACACCCTGTTGCACCCCTGATTCTGGCTTGTGTGCCATGTGGCACACATACATGCCTAAGGGCATGTATGTGTGCCACATGGCACAGGTGTACATGCACAGATGTGCATGTACACAGGAATTCGTTATTTACCATGACATAGTATGTCATGGTAAATAACAAATTCTTAAGGGCCGGTGGCACTGTTTTCAGTGCCACCTACATCACAAATTTGAGATTCGGTAAATTTACCGATTCGGTAATTTACAGAATCTGTAAATTTACCGATTCTGTAAATATACCGAATCGGTAAATTTAAGGCCCCCTACATCTCAATCACCAAATACCGGTCGGTAACGGCCGAAATCGGCCGTTACCGACCGGTATTTGGTGACCTACATCTGCCCCTTGATGTCCTCAAGTGAACGGATCGTTATGTAGAGTTGTGTGTCATCTGCGTACATGTGAGAGTGGACATTCGAGGTGCTGAAAAGTTCGGTGAGTGGTTCCATAAACATGTTGAACAGTGTGGGGGAGAGGGCTGATCCCTGTGTAACTCCTAAAGTGACTGGCGTGGGCTTGGATAAGGATTGATTGCTCTTGAATCTTTGTGTTCTGTTTTAAAGGAAGGATGTAAACCAGTTTAGGACCGATCCAGATAGTCCCATTCTGTGTTTCAGAAGATCTAGTAAGTTATCGTGTTTGACTGTATCGAAGGCCAAGGATAGGTCAAGTAGGAATTTTAAACATGCTTTGTTTTGGGCGTTAACTTTCCTTTAGGCGCAGGGAGATTAAGTGACTTGCCCAGGATCACAGGGTTTTAAACCAATGTCCGGACTCCAACCCGGTTCCAAAGTGAAACCTGTAGCCCTTAAGCCATATCTCATCTCCACCCTTTTCCTGTTAAGCTCTCATTTTGCACACTATTCTCCCCCTTTCACCTGCACGCTTCACCCATCCCAAAGCACTTAATCGCCACTAACTAAACACTTATAAGGTCCCAAAGGCGAGACTGCTTGTTTGGTCTATCTGCTGTCTCTACCCTTGTGACCTCCGCCTTGTTCTGTCTTGCTGTGCTGCCCAGAGGGCACTGCCACCTGTCTATTCTTAATTTCCCCCCGTGCCCTACTATATATATCTGTTTCGAATGACTTTGGCATGGTTTGCCATATTTCTATTTGGTTTTTTAATGTGTTCTATTCACATTGTTTTCCCAGGCTTTCTAGATTTATTCATTTTATTGTTATACATGGTGACTTGGTTATTCAACTTTTTTTTTCTTTTATCATTTTTGTGCGTTCTTATCTCTTGCTCTGTTTACCATGTCGTAATCTCTGTGGCTCTGTTCCTGGTGATCTCTTGCTCTGATTCTTGTATTTTCTTGTTTAGTTTGATTCTTTTTGTTTATCTCGTTCCCAGCCGTGGAATTAGCTGTTTCAGCCCTTTTTATTGTTTAGCCACTTCTCTTAGGTCTTCGGCCTCTAACATTGGTTTTATCGCATTATGGCCATTTTCAGTCAGCGATTTGGGGCCAGATGTAGGTAATCTCAATTTACCTATTCTTAAATACCGAATTTTACCGATTCGGTATTTAAGAATAGGTAAATGGGATGTAGATAATTTTTCGGTAAAAATTACCGAATCGGTAAGATTCGGTTATTAAGAATCGGTATTTAGGCCCAATAGGAATGAATGGGAATTACCGATTTGGTAAATACCGATTCGGTAAATACCGAATTGCTAATAGGGGGAACCCTTTCAAGGGTGGCAGGGTGTCACATTGACAACCTGTTGCACCCCTGAATAGAGCATGGGTGCACACATACATGCCCTAATGGCATTTATGTCTGCCAAATGGCACTGAATAAAAAGCAAAAAATTGCTTTTAAAAGGAATTCATTATTTATCACCAACTAATAGTTGGTGGTAAATAACGAATCCTTAAATGTAAGAAGCACTCACTTAAGTGCTCCCTACATTACAGATTCGATAATTTACCGAATCGGTATTTTAAGAATTCGGTAATTTACCGATTCCATAAAATACCGAATCGGTAAATTACCGAATTTGTAATTGAGGCCACCTACATCTCAGTAGCCTAATACCGGTCGGTAATGGCCGAAATACAGAAATTTCGGCTGTTACTGACTGGTATTAGGCGACCTACATCTGGCCCTTGGTCTTTTTTGTCTTCACCATAAATGCAATTTGTGCCTATTTAAACATGGCGCTACCTGTATGTTCTTTTTGTATTCTCTTCCATGACTTCGATGCGGGGGAGTAGCGTTCTTGTCTTCCTGACGCACGTCCGTCAGTGTATGATAGCGAGCCTCCATTTAAAAACCCGTCTTGTTTGATTTTTGTTTCTGCAATTTGGGAATCCTGCCATTACGACATTTGACTCCCGTACCAGCCGGAGGCGCTGGACGGGTACCGGACCTCTCCTCTTGAATCTAAGGTAAGTTTCTTCAAAGTTTTTCAGTTAATTTGTTGGCCCTGTTCAGCGGGTAGTCCGATCTATTTCTTCCCGAGATTAGGCCCGGCCACCGCGTTTCTTTTTACATGCAGTACTTTCGACCAAGGACCGGTGTCTCTCTCACTGTGCTAGATAGTGCATGTATGGTCCATATAAAGTACATTGGCACCTGGGGGGAATATCATCTCTGTTAGGCCTTATTGTAATTATGTACTAGGTCGGGCTGCGGCGCAGCATTTCCCGTGCAGTTTCTATTACTTTCACAGATCGGCACTTGGTAGACTTGTGCCTTGTATCGATTTAGGTTCTCCTACTGTACTTCGGCCCCAGCTGGCATTTTCCTGCTCTACGGAACTAGTATACCTTGCGAGGTGCACGTTTGTTTTGCATCCCCACTGCTCCTTCTGGATTCAGCACACAGTGTAGGGCGGACGGCACACGATCACCCCAAACATCATTGTGCCAGGGCCTATGCTTTTTCATCTTGTATTCTAGGCTTATCAGTAATTGTAATATGGATTCAGCACACAGTGTAGGGCGTACGGCACATGATCACCCCAAACATCTTTGTGCCAGTGCTTATGCTTTTTTATCTTGTATTCTAGGATTATCAGTAATTGTAATATGGACTATTAGCCTATGCATATTCTCCGTCCCACCCTGGAGAGCACCAGCGGCCCCTACGAGGGATAACTTTATCCCTTGACCCTCGAGTGCTCTGCTTAGTGTCCTGCATCTGAGGACTCTGAGATTATTCCCTCCTGACTCAGGGATTTGGTCTACTGATTGTGGTGGTAAGCCCTCGTCTTACTTTTTGTGCATTTTTATTGGCAACATTCCTCCATCGAGATCACTCTGACCAGTTTTTTCTTAGTTTTCTTATGTTAGTTATCTGTTCTCTTCAGGCTCTGGCTATGAGCCTCTTCATCGTCTGACTACCAGTGACGTTTTCTGCCATCTTTCTTGTTCCTACCAGGTAGACTTGTTTGTTAAAAGGTTGTTGTTTGGCACAAGTCGTCCTCCTTCTTGGGCTCACTTCAATCACCGTTCTTAAGAGTGTGCGAGCATGTTCATCAATATCACTTGTCTTTTCTTCTGGCACGGGTCTCTGACACAGTGGTGTTTGTGCTATTTTCAACTACTCATCGTTTATACCGGTTTTGGTAACTCTTGTTAGGTCTCGGCTAGCGTAGGCTGCGCAAGCGCAGTCTCGCTGGCGAGATCTTATGTCTCAGAGTAGCGAGGCTTAAACCCGCCCCTAAACGGCAGCCAGCCATTGGAGGAGAGGTCTCTGTGATAATCTCTTTTCGCGTGTTTTTTTCGTTTCTTTCTCTAAAGAAAAACACGCCCCCCAATCAGAAAAGGACGGGACTTACAGACTCCCGCTGCCCATCTGTTTTGTTTCCTAATGTGAAAACGCCCTAGACAAAGAGACACCGAGTCGAGCTTCCAATGCTCCGAGTCATGCAGACATCTAAAAACAAAAAAAAGCTTCTAAAATCAATAGTCTGACTCAGCCTTCAATAAGAGACTCGCACGGTTTCCCAATGCAATAATATTCATCTTCTCAC
This sequence comes from Lissotriton helveticus, assembly GCF_964261635.1. Lineage (NCBI taxonomy): Eukaryota > Metazoa > Chordata > Amphibia > Caudata > Salamandridae > Lissotriton > Lissotriton helveticus. The sequence goes on from NC_136065.1 coordinate 1,935,158,671, forward strand.
GCTGCAGTCAGTCTGACGTGCACCCGGGCCCAGCCAGCCTTGTCCATCTCCTAACAAACTAAAATGTGATTTTACTTGTGACTGCATCATTACAAGGTACAATTGACGAGTGCTTGCTCAGTAAATACAATCCGGGATTACGTCTTATTGTACAGCAAGCGTGTTAAGATGGCGGCTGCAGAGGACGGAACTCAACCGCACTTTGGGCATCCTCCGTTTTAATACACTGCTGGGCTCGGATGCCCACGGCAGCAGAGCTGAATTTAAGGATTTTGGTGGAAACAGGTGGCGTTTCGCTCCGCGGAGGATGGTTCTCCTGACTGACTAATCTCACACCGACCCAAGGCAGTGACTGGAAAACTCGGAACTGCAGCAGCTGGGAGGATTGCCTTTGCGGGGGCTCCAGTGCAGCCCTCCGCCCCATGCCCCACTTGACCGCAACCCGGGGCTCTAGAGAGACCCGCTGAGGCCATGCAGGTGCCGCTGCTGTTCCTGCTGCTCCTGCGCTGGTGGGCGGCGGCCGCCCAAGGTGAGTACTGCCACGGCTGGATGGACAGCGGCGCCCTCTACCACGAGGGCTTCCAGTGCCCCGAGGCCTTGGACACCGCCAATGCCACCGTATGCTGCGGCTCCTGTGTCCTGCGCTACTGCTGCACCTCCGTCGAGGCCCGCCTGCAGCAGGGCGGCTGCACCAACGACCGACCGCCGGGCGAGGAGGAGAGTCAAGCCGCACCCGCTGCTCGTGAGTATCGTGCGCGCATCTTGCCGACGCCGGCCAGACCTATGCGCACAGTCCAGCGCTACAGCACACACACTCTCACCACAAATCACACAGAGTCAGCACCCAACGTCTGGAGACTCCCTCTACCACCAGGTGCAAGCACTGCTCTCATAAGAACCCCGAACCAGAGGGCACCCTGCCCAGAGCCATCACATATCATGACCCGCACACACGAGGGCGCATCCGTCTCACAACCATTACCTGCACATATGACCCACACAAACGAGGGCGCATCCTTTCCACAGCCATCACCTGCACATACCATGACCCGCACACACGAGGGCGCATCCGGACCACAGCCATCACCTGCACATACCATGACCCGCACACACGAGGGCGCATCCGGACAACAGCCATCACCTGCACATACCATGACCCGCACACACGAGGGCGCATCCGGACCACAGCCGTTACCTGCACATACCATGACCCGCACACACGAATGCCCCTGTTCCCTCGTTGTGCTTGCTTTCCTGCCCCTGTTGCCTCGTTGTGCTTGCTTTCCTGCCCCCTGTTCCCTCTTTGTGCTTGCTTCCCTGCCCCCTGTCCCCTCGTTGAGCTTGCTTTCCTGCCCCCTGTTCCCTCGTTGTGCTTGCTTTTTTGGCATCTGTTCCCTCGTTGTGATCGTTTTTTCTGGCCTCTGTTCCCTGTGTGTGGCTCTGTGTGTGTGGCTCTGTGTGTGGCTCTGTGCGTGTGTGTGTGTGTGTGAGTGGCTCTGTGTGTGTGTGTGTCTGTGTGTGGCCCTCTGTGTGTGTGTGTGTGTGTGGGGCTCTGTGTGTGTGTGGGGGCTCTGTGTGTGTGGGGGGGCTCCGTGTGGGGGGGCTCTGTGTGTGTGGGGGGCTCTGTGTGTGTGTGTGGGGGGGCTCTTTGTGTGTGTGGGGCTCTGTGTGTGTGTGTGTGTGAGGGGCTCTCTGTGTGTCACCACAAATCACTCAGAGTCAGCACCCAATGTCTGGAGACTCCCTCCACCACCAGGTGCAAGCACTGCTCTCACAAGGACCCCGAACCAGAGGGCACCCGGCCCACAGCCATCACATATCATGACCTGTACACACGAGGGCGCATCCGTCCCACAACCATTACCTGCACATATGACCCGCACACACGAGGGCGCATCCGCCCCACAGCCATCACCTGCACATACCATGACCCGCACACACGAGGGCGCAACCGGACCACAGCCATCACCTACACGTACCATGACCCGTACACACGAGGGCGCATCCGGACAACAGCCATCACCTGCACATACCATGATCCTCACACACAAGGGCGCATCCGGACCACAGCCGTTACCTGCACGTACCATGACCCGCACACACGAATGCCCCTGCTCCCTGCTTGCTCTGTATTTGCTTTCTTGCCCCCTGTTCCCTCGTTGTGCTTGCTTTCCTGCCCCCTGTTCCCTCGTTGTGCTTGCTTTCCTGCCCCCTGTTCCCTCGTTGTGCTTGCTTTTCTGGCCTCTGTTCCCTCGTTGTGATCGTTTTTTCTGGCCTATGTTCCCTGTGTGTGGCTGTGTGTGTTTGTGTGTGTGTCTCTGTGTGTGTGGCTCCCTCTGTGTGTGTGTGTGGGTGGCTCTGTGTGTGTGTGTGTGGCTCTGTGAGTGTGTGTGTGTGGCTCTGTGTGTGTGTGGGAGGGGCTTTGTGTGTGCGTGTGGGGCTCTGTGTGTGTGGGGGGGCTCTCTGTGTGTGTATGTGGGGCTCTGTGTGTGTGGGGGGCTCTGTGTGTGTGTGGGGCTCTGTGTGAGTGAGGGGGGGCTCTCTCTGTGTGTGTGGGGGTCTCTGTGTGTGTGTGGGGGGGCTCTCTGTATGTGTGTGTGTGGGGGGGGGGGCTCTGTGTGTGTGTGTGTGTGGGGTTCTCTGTGTCTGTGTGTGTGTTGCTCTCTGTGTCTGTGTGTGGGGCTCTCTGTGTCTGTGTGTGTGTGGGGCTCTCTGTGTCTGTGTGTGTGGGGCTCTCTGTGTCTGTGTGTAGGAGAATCTCTATGTCTGTGTGTGTGTGGCTCTCTGTGCGTGTATGTGGGGCTCTCTGTGTCTGTGTGGGGGGGCTCTGTGTGTGTGTGTGTGTGGGGCTCTGTGTGTGTGTGTAGGGCTGTCTATATGTGGGGCTCTCTGTGTCTGTGTGGGGCTCTCTGTGTCTGTGTGTGGGGTTCTCTGGGTGGTTGTGTGTGAGTGTGTGTGTGTGGCTCTGTGTGTGTGTGACTGTGTGTGTGTGTGTGTGGCTCTCTGTGGCTGTGTGTGTGTGTGTGGCTCTATGTGTGTGTGTGTGGCTCTGTGTGTGTGTGTGTGTGGGGCTCTGTGTGTGGGTGCAAATGCAATAGGTCTCGCATTTGCGAGAGATTAAGCTATTGGCATTGTAAATGACAATGCCATTTATTTATGTTTTAAAAACAGAAACATAAATAAAAATAATGTCATGAGTAATGCCAATAGCTCTAACTTTAACAATGCCGAGACCATTGCATTGTAAATGCTTGTTTTTTCTTGTGTGCCCGTTCTCCTTTATCCATCCTTGTTAGCATATTTAGCTGTCATGAAACTGTGCTTTCTTTCTCCATGCTGGGCTGCGTATTAGTTGTGCATATCCATGGCACACAGCACTGTATTATTGTATTACATAGAGTGTTTTCATTTTTTGTCTTCCCAGGCGCGTCCTCCCATGTTTGTATCTGATCAATGCGCCCCGAAGAAGGTGAAACCCACATCGGGGTTACCCACCGAAACGCGCGTTGGCGCTGGACCTTCCTTGTCAACCGGTTATTTTCCCCCCTCTATATTTATCAATATGTCAAGAAGAAATTGAATTTCAAAAATGAATTGTACTATTTACTGGTCTTTCATTTGTTGATCAACTCTGAAATTGACCTACTTGTTCCATTCTTATGGATCTGACAGAGTCATCAATTGATACATGTTGATAGGGGGACCTTGTCTCCATGTATATATTGTTACTTTGAAAGTTTTGAACTCTTATTGTGTAGGACGTATGAGTATGTATGGGTATGCCTTTGTTTGTATGAATGATTGTGTGTGTGTGTGTGTGTGTGGTGTAGGATGCGCTTGGGATATTTATGGTACATTATTTACTGTGCTTCTATACAATTGCAACATTATATTTATTGAATACATTTGATATTTTTTGTACACATGTATTGTGGATCATATTCTGAAGGCCAGTGTTTCATGTTTGTGACACTATTACCAGTGACGAATAGCATTCTGGATGATGTACATATACGGATTGTATACCTTAGTACCATATACTAGGGACCTACAAGGGTACACCAGTAGCCAATCTGGGGTGTACCTAAGTGCTCACCATGTTCAATTTAGGGAGGAAGCACAGAGACTGGGGTATTGATTAGCAGGATCCCAGTCAGACGAGTCAGCAAAACATAATGACAAGAGCAAAAAGTGGGGGTGACCATGAAAGCAGATCCTATTTTCCTACAATAACCCAGCAAGAGTTGGTCCTCTATTGAACAGCATGTCTCTTCTTTGCTCTTACGTACCCTATAAAAAAGTTGGTCACCCACCCTGAACTCTTTGGTGCAATCAAGGTAGAACAATAACGCTCAGACGGTGATGACACTTTTGTTGAGTGCGGAGGTGCATAGAAAGTGGGCAGAGTAACGGACTATCCAAGATGGAAGTGTGTTACAACCTTAGGCAGAAAAGATGCCCTAGTTCTTAGTACAACTTTGTCCGGAAAGACAATCAGGTAAGGAGGCTGTGATGACCGTGCCTGCAGTTCGTTCACCCTCCTGGCAGAGTTGATTGTCACCAAAAAGGCTGTTTTGATGGTGAACAACCGTAGAGGGCAGTTGTGCAGAGGCTCAAACGGTGTGCACATCATGAAAGTAAGGGCCAAATTAAGGTCCCACCGTTACATAAGAAAGGGAGAAAGGGGGAAACAAGTGGGTTAACCCCTTCAAAAATCTCTGCACCAGAGGGGATTTAAAAAGTGAAGGCTGATCTGGCAGCCAAAGAAAGGCTGAGAGGGCTGAAAGGTAGCCCTTCAGAGTGCCCAGAGCAGTGTCCTGCTGAGTCAAAGAAAGGATAAAAAGTAGAACATTTGACAGAGAGGCACATAAGGGGTCCGTAGACTTTTCTGTACAATATTTACAAAATGTGTTCCCTTAGCAGGCATATACCGATTATGTGGAGGGAAGCCCAGCTGCCAGAATAACTTCGTAGACTTCAAGAGGAAAGTAAAAAGCCTCTCAATCTCCATGCAAGGAGGCAGAGAGTGGACAGGTTTCAGTGGAAAACCCTCCCTCACTGCTGCGACAGAAGATCCTCCCGAAGGGGCAGCCTGATCTGAGATCGATGCTCATAGCTAGAAGCTCGTGATACCAGACTCTCTGTGCCCAATCCGGAGCCACAAGAATGACTTGTGCCTGGTTGCTCCTGATCTTCTTGAGCACTCTGGGCAGGAGTGGTATGGGTGGAAAGGCGTACAGGAGGCCTGAGCTCCACTTGCGAGGAAAAGCGCCGCCGAGCAAGAGTCGACTTGGAAACTCTAATGCGCAAAACTATTGAAATTGCACGTTTTCTCCAGAGGCGAGCAGATCTAACCAAGGCTCTGCCCACCGTTGAAAGAGACCTTGTAAGACCTCTGGATGGAGACGCCACTCGTGATCCGCAAGGGATCTTTGGCTGAGTTTGTCTGCTCTGGTGTTCAGAGAACTGGCCGGATGTTGAACCACTAGGGAAATGCCCTGTTGTTCCAGCCAAGTTCAGAGATGTAGTGCCTCTTGACAGAGAGTCCACGACCCCACACTGCTCTGTTTGTTGCAGTACTATTGTGTAGCTCCTAGGATCCCCAGGACCTGCGCGTTTTGGATGACATAAACTGAGAGCTTGGTGTTCAGGCATGCTCTGGACACCCCCACAGGATGAGCCAGCCGTTAGGCCTGCTAGCTTGTCAGTGCCACTACCACCCCCCTGTATTCTTACAGTGGTGTGTGTAGTTTCTGTCAACCATTGAACATGACAAACCTGATTCCTCAGGTATCGTGAAAACAATACGGTATCTTTCGCTCAGTCACTGGTGCTTACTTTTCTCAGAATACCAAGAATGACAATTGGAATGGTTTCAATAATTATTTATTGGTCAAGCGTCAGTCTACTATGAGACATGTTGGCTGCGACAATCAAAAGACAGGAGCAGGCAAATGTAATCGCTAATACCAATGTCGTAATAAGTAGATACATTTCTACGATAGTGCTAATAAGATGAATAAAAGCATATTACCTAAAAACATTGCATTGGCATACTCCTACGATGTGTGTCCTACCTAACCATGCTTAGCCTAGAGGTGTAGGTGAAGCATGAATGTGTAAGTGCAAGGGTATGTCATAATGGAACCTAGAATTCCCAGAGTAAGTGCTAACCCCTCACCTGATGGTTCTGAATGAAGGACCCCATCTCTGCGTCAAGGCTGGCACCCCACAAGGATGTCAGTTCTCTGCTTGTCGAAGGAGCAGCGGCAGAGTCTCGTCTCAGCTTGGAAGGAATTCTCTCTGTTCTGTGAGGGGGAGTGAGGGTCTTTTACACTAAGTGGTCACTCTGGGGTTTTTCCAGAATCAGTATGTTATGAAAACATTTGCTAATCCTTTTCTAAACAAATATGACCATGCACAGCTGGCTGTTGGCCATGGATGAAAAACGTGGTGACCCTTGTACAGAATAAATCTACTGTGCCTGGGGACATGTTAATGTACGTCAGTTACAGGGATTCAGATATGGTGACAAGAGCCTGTTGTCAGTGAGACAGAAGTAAGCTACTAGGTAAAAGGTCACCTGTGTAAGATCCTTATGTCGTGTGGAAGGGACACAATGTATGCAATCGGTATGTACATGATGGGACTAACCTAAAGGACATGCCAGGACCATATAGTGGTGGTGTTGTCTGAATCTATGACATAATATCAACAGACAGAATATAGACATACAAAAATATCGATATCAAAAATATAGGAGTTCTATCTACATAAAGGTAAGTACAAAAATATTGTGAAAACAATATTGTAGTACAAAAATATCGAAGTTAAAAATATAGTTTTTTTTAAATGTATTAATAATAATGTAAAAATAATTTAAAAATACATATAATTTAACAAAATATAAATATAAACATTAAAACATGTTTTAAAAATAATAACTAATAATATACATTTAAAAAAAATTAAAAACTCTACATATAAATTAATATATATACTTACTCCACATATTGCAACAGTAGGAAAAGCGTTGGATAGCGTAGGGGTAAAAATTACTATTCCCACTCCAGAGGGTGCAAAAGTAGGGAAATTGTTGGGTAAAGCGTAGGGGTAAAAATTACTATTCCCACTCCAGAGAGTGCAACAGTAGGGAGAGCGTTGGATAGCGTAAGGGTAAAAATTACTATTCCCACTCCAAAGGGTGCAACAGTAGGGAAAGCGTTGGATAGCGTAGGGGTAAAAATTACTATTCCCACTCCAGAGGGTGCAACAGTAGGGAAAGCGTTGGATAGCGTAGGGGTAAAAATTACTATTCCCACTCCAACGGGTGCAACAGTAGGGAAAGCATTGGATAGCGTAGGGGTAAAAATTACTATTCCCACTCCAGAGAGTGCAACAGTAGGGAAAGCGTTGGATAGCGTAGGGGTAAAAATTACTATTCCCACTGCAAAGGGTGCAACAGTAGGGAAAGCGTTGGATAGCGTAGGGGTAAAAATTACTATTCCCACGCCAAAGGGTGCAGCAGTAGGGAAAGCGTTGGATAGCGTAGGGGTAAAAATTACTATTCCCACTCCAGAGGGTGCAACAGTAGGGAAAGCGTTGGATAGCGTAGGGGTAAAAATTACTATTCCCACTCCAGAAGGTGCAACAGTAGGGAAAGCGTTGGATAGCATAGGGGTAAAAATTACTATTCCCACTCCAAAGGGTGCAACAGTAGGGAAAGCGTTCGATAGCATGGGGTAAAAATTACTTCCTACACTACTCCCCCTTCAACACACAACACACTACACATACAAAAAAACACAATTAATATAAATATCAAATAATCAATTAATAACAATATTATTACATTGATGTAATTATAAATTAACTAATTAACACATATTAATTACCAATTAATAATTAATTACCAATTAATAAATAATTAACAAGATATTTACAAGAATAAACAATATTTATTAATACATTATTTATAATTAATATTATGAAATAATAAAAAACTAATTAACAATTAATTAATTAACAATAAATACCAATAAATAAATACAATCTCTTTAATTAATTTAATTATGTCACACCCTATTCCCCTATATACACACAACCCACTACACATAAATAAATCACATAAAAAATGTAATTGTCATTTAATCACTTAATAATAATTAATTACCAATTAATTATTAATTAAAAATAACAAAAAATAATAAATATTACTACATTAACTCTAATTAATTTAATTAACTAATTAATAGTAATTAATTACCAAATAATTAATAATTATTTATTAATCAAAAATATTTTAGAAATATATTAATTAATTAATTATAATTAAATTACTTCCCACCCTATTCCCCTATAAACCCACAACCCGCTCTGATACTAAAACACAAAATGTATACAAAATTACTAAGTTCTAAACATACATTAAAAAACATGTTTAGCAAACATATAAACAACATATTAAAATACATAACACTAAACAAAATTTCGATGTTAGTAGCATACATACCTTAATATCGATATTCTGTCTATCGATATTATTGCACATCGATATTCTATACCATCGAAATTAAAACATCGATATTCTTGTATATCGATATTTTAATTTCGATATTTTGTCTCTCTACCGTGTTATCCATGAGCACCTGAAGCAGCCTTCCCTTGATGGATGGGAAAAAGGCTTTCAGTGTCAGTGCTGGTTATAATGACGATGAGGACGCCACTAAGAACACGACACCGACAACGTCACGCAGAGTTGACTGACGCCACATACTGGCGCACAGGCGTACTGCCTGGAAGTTCAAAGGTAAGGAATCTGCAGCTAGATGTCTCTATCAGATCTATGGGATAAGTGCTTTTTCTTCATTCAACATCTAAGCATAGCTTTGACAACAAAAGTATGCCAGGGGTACAACAACTGTCATATAAGTAATAATGCTAGTGGAAGTGGAAAAAAGGATACAAGATTAATATAGAAATCACAAACCCCTTAAGAAAGCATTGAAAGATGTTTTATTACGACTACTTTATCCATGTTAAACCATACATTGTACAAAGGAGATGTATTTTGTTAACTCTCCAGGCTAACAGTATAGTATTGATAACAATACTTTCAACACTTCCTTAAAGCTGTTGAAATACATGGCTCTTTAAGAACCTTTTCTGTATGCATCAACAGTAGAGAAGTATCATAGAAGAAAAATGTTCTTTTCTTTTTTGCCATCACTTATGCTTCAATGTCTCATGTTGCATAGTATACTGTGGGGTCTGCTGAGATATATTACTTATCTTCTGTTTACATGCTAACTGGTATACAGTGTTACAAAACACTGACCTGGAATGTTAGAAGATTGGGGTCTGTCCACAAACACCACAGAATCCTTGCCCAACTTAACAACTGCAAGACACAAATAGTCTATTTACAGGAAACACATCTTTCCACCTCCAAAGCAATTAAACTCCGGACGAAATGGAGGGGTCAATTGTTTGCCACTACATTCGCCCGTGGGGTGGCTGTCTGGTTGAGGGCCAGCATACCATTTGAAGCCAGTGACACTAAAATAGATGCCAATGTTCGATATATCTTTGTCCGAGGAGTGTTGGATGGCAAGATAACAGAGCTGGGTAGTGCATATGCCCCAGATACAAACCAGGATGTCTCCCTGACGTGTTTGTCTTATGTGCTTGCTGAATAGTCACACTTCCCATAGGTTATCAGGGTTACTCCAATGCGGTTATGGATATAGATCGTTCCCCTCTTCTTGTTATATTGGTTTTTGATTGATGTTTGGCGGGTTCGCAATTTAGGTATGCAAGAATATTCCTTTTATTCATCTCCACACAAATTACATGGATGTCTGCATTGTGTCCTGCACCCTTCACTGCTGCAAGAGAAAATTATGCATGCAACATATCTGGGTAAAACGTTATCAGACCACAACCCCCATGAATTTGACATGGCATTGGACCTGGACCCCCTATTCCGAAATGGCGCATGGAACTGCTTCTCTTAGAGGACATAGACTTTAAAGACACTTTCGCCACCACCAGTGATACATTTTTCGCAGACAGTGAGGGCACTGGGTCTTCCACACTAATAGAATAGGAAGCATTTAAGGTAGTGATTAGTGTGGTGTAAATTGCCACAGTTACTGGGACACAGCAGTCAGTTTTGCAAGACCTCCATCATACTGAAACACAACTAGGGCTCCTCGAACATGCAGCAGTACATGATGACATACACTGACACCTTACAAGCCAGAATCAAATATGCAGAGCTCTTGAAGGGTTATAGATAATAAAACTCTCCACGCCACTGGAGTCAAGCTATCCTGGCTGATGACGGCTGATAGCCAGAAACCAGTCCTAGGATGCTTGATTCCGGTCCTGGGAAGACATGGCTTGGCAGTTTGGGCTGGACTGTTCCCATGAGGCACAGGGTCAAGGCTGATTTGCATATGGCCATGTCTGAACTGGGTTGGTGTGGTGAGCAAAAAAACGATGGATTTAGGCCCATATCTCTGTACTGGGGTGAATGTATGACATTGTTCTGCATTCTGTCCATCAACTGTTGTTTTTGCATTTAATAAAACATATACACAGAAAATACACACAAGTGATAAAGCAGGTGCATTATTGGTCACTATGGTATGGCTGATACCATCTCTAATGCCGGTTCTCTCAGTGATAATGCCCTCCAATATACATTGCACTACTGAGTTGGAGATCAATGAGGCCTTCCATGCATACTACGCTGGGCTCTACAATGCTCCCTCCTACCCCCTGGTACCTTTAGCAGCATACAGGCCTTCCTGCGAGATCTGAGGCTCCCACAAGTCTCAGCTGTGAATAGGGAGAAGTTGGGAGCCCCTCTGACACCTGGTGAATTACGCCATGTAATTGGGGACACCGAGTGTAATGAAACGCCTGGGTTTACCCACTGAATTATATTTAGGCTTTTCAGTTTCTATTTTCAGTAAATTCTGGTGGGGTTTTTGCAGTGATTTCAATCCCTTTATAAAACAGTGGTTATCAGTGGTTTTGGCACATTTTGGCACCATTACAAACAACAGAAATAGTGTTTTTCCAGTGTTAATGGAATATTTTGCTTTTATCATTGCCTGCTTTCTGCATTGGTGGTGCATTGTATGTAGACAGTGTATGTACAGTGTATTCAACTTATTGTAGAACACCATACAATACTTCTTCAGTGAGTCTTTGGTCATGCAGCTCGCTCTTTCCTTCTCATAAAAACTTTTATATGTGAAAACGCCCTCTCAACATTGGCACTTGAGACGGGCAATGGCAAAGCAGCCAGTACACAATTTTCTAAGTCTGGCCACTGACATAGTTTTCGGTGGCAATACTGGAGAACCTGAAGACTGCGATTGTCTGGGAAAGGTTCTGCAACATATGCGTTGAACTGGGCATATATGCCTTCAGAGTTATTGAAGCCGCCAAAAATGAATCAGTACTTTTCAAAGTCTGGAGAAAATTCCCCTTTACAGAAGGGATCTGGGATCTTGAACTTGTGCAGAGTACCACAGTGAGTCTTCATTGATTTTAAATGCCATGGCTGGTGAAGGGACTTTTCTATGCATCATTGCAAGCCATTTCTCATGCATTGTAAAAGAAAATTTCCTGAATTTCTTTGCTTACCAAGTGGTAATCATTCTACCATGGTTAATTTTCAGTGCCAAAGTCACTAAAAATGTTATCCAGCCTAGTCTCAAGGAGATTTTTCTCATCTACACCAATTACGCTGATCACATGGTAGACAAGGGTGGTTTCAGACTCTAGTTTTTTGATTATGTCCACTACAGCAGTCATGTTTTCCTGTAAAAATTAAAGAATGCAGTTGAGCTTTTACTTCACATTACTATCAATATTCACCGAAGATCCTCACATAACTTGGCTTTGGCCTCATCACTAAGCAAAAATTCTATTAACGTTCACCATATGGCTAATATAGCATTCACAGCCTCTATGACTGAGAAACATTGGCTTAATGACACAGTTGGGATGACCAGCAAGGACTGCAAAGTCAATGGCATTATTAATTAACTCTGAAGATTGTAAACATGATTTCAGCATACAATCTAGCAAGTGGCAAGCATCTCTTACAGGGAAGCACTGCAACTCAGGTATACATTTTTAAAGGTGAACACACAACCTTTACATACACGTAGCTGAATCACTGCAAATACAAACAATATCACTTCAATCGTTGTTAAGCTTGGTATGAATTTTTTGCAGCAGTAATCCAAGTGATACCGTGTTAAATGTTTTCAAAACGTCTGGTGTCATGTTTTCACCACTATCCCAGATGCTTGGTGACAGCACTCTTTTCACATATACCTATCACTACACCTTGCATTGAATTTTTTTAAGCCTGGGGTGTTTGGCAATTCACCTACAATCAATAATGACTTGCTAGAAAAGAGGGCTGATGTATCAAAGGGTTTCACCCATTCTCTGTCTGAGGGTACATGTATTGGTACCAAACGTAGCCAAAATATAAAATATGATTTTGATATTTCCTGATTCTCTACAGTTTATAAAATAATTAAATGAGACCTAAAACATTCTTCCAACCCCTGCATCTGTAGACCAAAGACCACAAAACTGAAAAAAGCAAAAGGAAGAAGAAAACATATTTTAGTGACATCCCTAAACAACAAAACTCAAGAAGAAGAATGTTAGCCCAGTCTTTCTTGCTGCTACCTTGTAAAACAAAGTTACATTGTATTTGCCCTTCAGGAAGAAATAAAAATGACTCTTTCACTCTCTTTTTCATTTCATTGAATGGAATTTAGTTTGTTGTTGTGCAGGTGTTTTTTCAGCGTTTATATGTTTACACTGATGAGGGCTATTTCCCTTTCAGTGGGGTTTTATCTGTTATTATAGGTTTAAATTTAAAATAGGATAGCCCAATTATATTACACGGTCGCCTCCTGGTTAATTCCACAGTTGGAAAAACTTTACAATACCTCCATTGAAGCGGGCTCATTGACACCTACCACATGCCATGTTCCGGTCCTATCTTTACTTAAACCTGGCTGTAACCCTGAAGACTTTACTTCCTATAGACCGCACTCCTTTCTGACCACAGGATATACGATATTGGGTAACGGGCTGGTGAGACGCCTACTTCCCCTGCTCCCTGAGTTGATGCATTTTGACTAATGCAGTTTCTGGCACGACGGAGTACCTCTTTGAATATTTGGAGATTTAACCAGGTAATGGAGGTAGCTCAAGAACAATACCCCACAGCAGGCTGCCTTTCCCTAGATATTCAACAGGCATCTGATACCTTGGTGTGGGATTATTTGTTATCAACCCTGCTTAAATTTAACATTCCTCCCACCTTCAACCACCGGGGCAAACTCCTCAATACTAACCCCACAGCGGGAGCCAAAACAGGGAGGCATATTTTGTCACAGTACCTGATTTACTGAGGGACCAGACAGAGATGCCCACTATCACCCCTATTGTTCGTTCTGGCAATGAAATCCCTGGCTCAGAGGTTCGGGCAGACGGCTGGAGACCGGGGCATCCCACGAGGGCCTCAGATCCACGTAGTCTTCATGTATGCAGATGATATGGTAGTCTATGCTCCCAATCTGAGTATGGACTTCACACCTATATCTAATTTACTCCGGTCGTTTGGAACCCTGTCTGGCCTACAAGTCAATTACGCTAAATCTTATGCATTCTCATTTCAGGACACTGTGCCTCATGACACACTGCTACTAGGCACGCAGACCATACCAGTTACACACCGTGCATTTCGATACATGGGCATCCAAATTTACGGATCACCCATGGATTTGATAGACGGAAATGTACTGAAAGCCATCCCATCACTAAAAGCCCAAATACAATTCTGATTCTGGTTTACATTGCCCTTGTCAGTAGCAGGCTGGATAACATGTTCTAAAATACTGATGCTGCCAAGTCTAATATCCTACTTTGTCAACCTGCCAGTTATTGTCTCCACAGCCATTTTTAGAACATTGAATTCCCTGCTGGTTGACTTCATCTGAGGCACAGGACAACGTTGGGTTAGCCTACATAAAATGCAGTTACCATCTGGGTGGTGGGGATGGGCGCGCCCGACTTTAAGACCAATTGCTTACCTGGACAGTTACAATGGCTGTCCTACTGGTTGGCAGGGTTCCACTTAAATGAAATTGCCTATACTCCACATATGCTGAAACTGGGCACGCTACATAGACTGTTGTTGCCTGGAGTGGTGTACCCCACCACCGTCTCCCACTTCAGCTTCACAATGCTATCATATACAGAAGATGTGTGCGAAATCTTAAATAGGAACGCAAACCCAGTTGTAGCTGTATCCAGGATGTAGCTTTATTTACAAGATGATGTTACAGGATATGCAGCATTGTAATCCAAAGTAAACAGGTATAAGATAGAAAGCCCCACTGGGAGCAGCAACCCTGCAGCTCAGCCTACATAGATAAACTGACATATACACTTGAACATACACAGAGGCAAGATTCCATGACATCACAGAGACTGGCTGAGCCGCAGAGGACAGGACACAGGGAAAGGATAAAGTAGATTAGAAGGCAAGATACCACACAGTGCTTTCTGTTATGTGAATGTCCCCTGGATCATGCTCCTAGTATACTGTTGATGGGCCTGCTTACACCGGTGGGCACTCTCACGTCAACCAGGCTGTTGCCTTGGGAGAATGACGGGATGTGGCTGTAGCCAAAGGTCTACATGTAACTTATATATAGATGGACAGTGAATACATTTGATGTTTTTCACTGAGCAGTTCTGGGTGACAAGAAATAGACACTAAGAGAAAATCTATGATGTCACTCAGAAACTCAAGATGAAAAATATCACTGTTATTCACTTTTTCCCAACATACTGTTTTATGTTATGTATGGCTATCAAAAACATCTGCCCCTGCTTTCAACTGCTATGACTGGGCAAAGGAGTAATGTGGAGCCCTCCATAACACTGCACCCTACAGACCACCCTCTGTGCCATCCTACACCCTTACCCCCACAGCTGTGCCCTCAGCCTTACATCAGAGCAGAAAGCCAATGCTGCAATGACAGGCTCTCAGAGATGCCTGTAGGAGCAAACTAGAAATCCTTTATGACATAGCAACAGTGGGTAACAACTTTTGCTACATCATAGCAGTAAATAACCAGACTTAGAATCATTTTTTTACCCTAGTGGTTTTCAGTGATAGTGTAGTAGTTAGAGGGCAGGTGCCTCATAAAAGAGTCTGGAGACTTTTAAGTAGGTGGTAAATTCTTTATTCTGTGTTAGGCCCTTAGATTACAGCAACAACAGGTCGGTCCTGTAAGCGCTCCTCCTCCAAAGGTCCATATGTCCTAGCTTCAATAGCGGACCACACACCACCATTCTATTACATCATTCGCTTTTAGCAATGCAAACACAGATCAGACACACAGCGGATGGTAACACACTGGATACTACACAACTCCTTTTCTTACAAACAACAAAATAAAGAACAGCCATTCATTTGCATATAAAGTACAGGAAAAATAATTCACAATTATTCAATATGTAACATGCCTGGCTTACACATTCACCTAAAACCAACTCTAATACCCACGGAGACACAGAAGGACAACAATAACTGTCAGAGAAATTCTGCAATGCTTCAAGACAAGAGGCTCCACACATCTCATGTCAAACAAAGAAATGAGACAACAACAACAACTAGACTGGGACTATCATACACAACAGTCCAAAATATGCAAATCTTGCAATGATCTGGGACATGAGGCCCTACCAACACTTCTGCACAATCCCACTGGCTCCTTACAATGTTTATGCATGCAAGAGTTTTAGTCACAGACACTTAATCATGTAACAGCAAAGGCATGGAACCCACAGGCTTCCTATGCCAAACGGTTTCTCCATCATCCCTAAGTCTACACATTCAAGACACGTACAAAATAAAAAACTGAAAGTTTAACCAAAACTTCTTTGACCAGACATTAACTAATGCACTTTATATGCAAGGGATTGACTGTTTTATTTGTTAGAAAGGGAGGTGTTTAGAATCCTGTAAACTCCCTATCCCTGTATGTCTGAGCTGGTGTCAGGAATGCTGAGTGTAAAGGATACAATAGAATACTGGTGTACAGTGTGGAAGGTATGGGATCGCCTCACCAGGGATAGTAAGCGCTATATAATTTCAATAGGGACAGGTGGAAGGATAATGGAGCCCTGACAGGGCCTACCAGCTGTCGCCGTAACATAAGGGCACTAATATGAAATAGAAAAGTTGTTTGCTGCGCTACTTGTGCAAGAGATCTGCCAAAGAAACTTCAGAATTTCGTAACATGTATTTAGCGAATGGCGGACTCTGGTCCTTATCGCCTCAATTGTCAGTGGTACCTCACAGCTTCTTGTATTTGGTTGTATATCTGCTGTTGTAGTTAGTGTTAGCGTGATTATGTGTTGGACAACATTATCTTTCATGGGAGAAGAGGAATGTGTGGTAAAATGTGTGTGAGTCTTTACTGGGTTCTGTTTGCTGATGTCAGGATGGAACGTTGGCATGTGGGAGAACCTGGAGAGTGGCGGTTGTTGGAGCACTGGTTTTCCTTATTTTCTCCTGTATTTGCTATACTCTAAGCAAACAAATGAAAGAAGGAATTGTTTTTTTTAGTTCTTTTTTAGGGCTATTTCCATGGTACGTCATAAGCACCGAATCCTCCCGCCCACGTGCGGGGACCCCGGAGCACTTTATCCAATAAATCTTCTTAAGTGTAGATGTTCACTTTTCTTCGGGAGGGCCAGCAGAGTCACTTAAGAAAGAAAATATTATGCAGCCTGTAGGAGGAAGCTACAATGGCCAAATGCTTCATATTTTAAATAAGAAAAGGTTGCCAAGAGAGGTGTCTATGCATGAAAATGCATAATGCTTTTATAAAACAATTCAAATGTCTTTAATTTATTTTATTTTTTTAGAGTTTTATATAGTGCAAACTAGACCCGAGATATAAGGTATCAGATCGCTTTACATGAGCACCAGTTTTGTTACAGATGGATACATTCATTTTTGTTAGATGGGGGAGATTAAGTGATTTGCCCAGAATCACAGGATGTTGAGCGTCGTTTCAGAGACGCGAACCTGGTTCCCCAGCTTCGAGGTCGATTGCTCTAACCGTAAGGCTACGTCCTCTCCCTCTTTCATAAACTCTTTTTTAGAAGAGTATAGCTATGAAGAAGCACAAGACAGTGTAGCCTTGTAGGCTGCAATTATAAGAGCTGAAATTAATGTGGTGTCTTTGAGGCCCCAGAGACCTCCAGTATGCCATCTTGCTTGGCTAGAGGCAGTTACCTCAGTTATTTTTTAGGTGAAAGAAGATTATAAGTAAAAGATCCATGAGAATCTCTGTCTATTCTACCGGGAAGGAGATAGGGTTGCTTATAACTTATCAGGGAAATACCCCTACGAGAGTACTGGAGTTGCAGGTAAGAAACAATTTCTTCTCTTGTAGTGGATTTCCAGGTATAGTCATAAGCACTGAATAGAATAGCAAGCCCATCCCTACCTATAGTGGTGGAGAAGACAGAGAGTGATTTCCAGAAGCTCTTTAAGCAAATACATTTTTGAGAGAGGCCTGTCCTACATGGGCGTCTGTCCTAGCATAGGAATCAAGGCATTAATGTTTGGTGAAAGTATGAATAGACTTCCATGTAACCTCCTTGCAAATCTCTGTAATGGGAATATTCTGCACTAGGACAGTAGTGGCTACTTTATCCCTAGTGGAATGCGCTTTAGGTCTTCTTCCGATGAACCTTGAGTAGTGTGCTGACCGCAGAGCCTCTATCAACATGGCCGATGTCCGTGGAGTTGTTTAGGCAGCTATAGAGGAGATTGGCTCTGGCTCTCCCCCTCAGCCATCACCTACATAGCCGGACATTGGACATGGTTTGTACTCGTCCTCGTCTTTCTGCTGTGCTTTCCTCTACTCCCCCGCCTTCCGACAAGTTGATGAGGATCTGCAGGCGGGGAGCCATAGCAGCGGCCGATAACCGGTGGGGTATGCCTGGGGAGGGGATCGACTGGGGATCTTCCCTCCTGGCCACCCCTACCCTCCGTGATTTGCTACCGTTGCCTGTCCTCTTGCACCGCCTCCCTAGCGACAACAGAAATGAATATGTCTTGATTCTCCCGGTGAGAGTTCGGTGGCGGTGAGTACTGCAGCGCTGCTGACCAGTGCCCCGAGCTTGTTTTGCGTCTTGAGTTTTGGGGAGGCACGCCCTCCTGGTCCCCGCTGTTGCCTCCAACTCTCCGGGGCTACTGCCTGGGGCCCGAATCTGAGTTTCCCCTGTTTCTGCTGCATTCTGAATGGCGATGCTGCTGCCCCTGGAGCCCCGGGTGTGTGTACGTCGATGATGCCATCAACTACCCGGATGATGAGGTTGTCCATTGCACTTATCCGTGCCGACGCTACACTGCAGCACGCTTACTAAGACAGACCCGTCCTGAGACGTGCCCGATATCCATTTTATCATTTTGTTTCCTCTGCTGAGGAAACTGTTTCCCTCGTTACCCATTTTACCGCTACTTCTACCACGTTTGGCGTGCCATTTGACACAAGCCCGCCTTTCTCACAGCCCTGATGAGTCATTACCCGCACCCAGTGTGACGAAACACGTGTCGGCTTTCTGCTCTTGTTTGTACTGATTTATGCGGAACTATTAAATTTCTTTCATTCCACACTGATGGTGTGTGAGATCATTTCTTGAAGGTCAATTATATTTTGGTTCTCACCTGAGAACTATATGAGAATTTCGTGTGCACAGGAACCTCGTTGCTCCGTGTGTACGTCGATGACTCGATTTGTGATCAGCGGTCTCCTGCCCTCCTCCCTCCGTGGTCATGTGGCTGCCTCCCCCTGTGTGAAGCCTTCAAGTCTGCTGCCTCGTGGTTTTCGTGTTGGATATTTGGGTGTTCCGCCATTTTGGGTTGATGCTGTCGGTTCCCTTAGCCTGGGTCCTCAATCTTGGAGGTTTCAACCTATACTCATTGTTGCTGAACTGCACCTTGTTTGCGTGTCTGTTATTTTCCTCAAGTTCACCCCTCAACCCCAACCCCCTTTGGTCTCCTACTCCCCTCCCATCCTATAATATCACCGATTCACAGGATGTTTATGATTGTTGGTCCCCAGCAGGTTTGTATGTCTTTTACTGTAACTGTTTTGTAAGTACTTTCCCTCTTGCCGGTCTGCCTGACCCGATTATTCATTCCTTACCCCTTTATACCATTCCCCCCTACCTTCCATGCCCCATATGACTTGTGTCTTGGCTATGTTATGCGCTTATAACCCATATTATTGCGTATTCACTGTTTTTCTCCTAAGTGATACTTGGCTCCTGTAACTGATGTAATTTTATAACTTGTAACTCACTGATCCTCATGTGAGCGCTCTAATACCTCCGGGTCTTGCCAGCGCTATATATAATGCTGCAAATAAAATAAATAAATAAATAAAGGTCTGACATAGAGTTTTTTATTAGCTTTCGGATAACATAAAAGAATGCAAGAAAAAATCCATCTTGAAATGGATTGCTTAGAAGTGGCTAGACCAGTGTGGACCGGACCATAATAAACAAATAATTGGTTTGCTCTCTGGATTTCACGTGTTTTCATCAAAATATAACTTTAACACCCTCCATACATCTAGAGAATAAAGTGTTCTCTCGGCTGGGGTGGATGGGTTCTGAAAGAATGTGGGTAATGAAATAGTTTGATTAACATGGAAATCTGAAACTACGGTAGGGAGGAATTTTGGGTGAGTTCTCTTAACCACCCTGGAAGAATGGAAAGCGTGGAGTTCGCTAACCATGCGTGCTGATGTGACTGCTACAAGGAAAGCGGTTTTCCAAGAGAGGTGTTGGAGACATGCTCTGTCTATGGGCTCGAATGGGTCCTGCATAAGGCGGGACAGAACTACATTAAGCTCCCATGAACAGGAAAGACGCCTAATAGGAGGAAACACCTTCTTCAAACCCTCTAGGAAATCTTTGATGACGGGGATTTAAATATACTCCCCTGAGGCGGAAAGCCGGGGGTTTAGGGTTGGTATTCAAGCTAATGTTTATCTGATATGTGGATTGCACGATTTTAAATGTAATTAATTTTATTATTCTGTTTGCACTATCGCTTTTTATCTAAATTGCACTTACCTCTTTAGCTCCTTGTAAAAACGCTGGCTGGTGGCTCCGGTTCTATCTACTGTTTGGGTACCATCTCCCGACCCCCCGCGCAGCCGATTAGGCGCTGATGCGGAAGGGGGCACAGGGAACCGCCATCTTGGAGGTAGGGGAAGGTCTGCGGACTAGTTGTCGCAGCCTCACGCCCTCCTCCCGCCCCATAAAATGGCCACATGACCTCGCCCGCGCAGCGGGTGCGCCAGCGGCGTGCCCGCGCCGGACCCGCATCCAGCGCCACAACCCCTGGACGGTTTCCTCCAGATTTTCCTAGGAGGCGCACTTATAATAGAGCGCAGCTTTGGAACCTGGGGTGGGGATGTGAGAGGACTGGGTGCCCAAGGATGTCTCCTGATAAAGATCTACAGATAGGACTGCAATGTTGTCCCTCATGTAAAAGGAACTTCCCTCCTAATATTGGGGCTAAAACTAAGGCCTTCACTCGTACTTCCACCACTAAGGAAAGACGAGGAGACCAAATCATCAACTGTATTTTGATTAATGCCAGATCCCTGGTAAAGCATAGCTTGGAGTATGCTGAGCTGATTCTGGACATGAATGCCCAAATAGCCTTTATCACGGAGACCTGGACGGATGCTGCATCTGGTCCCGACCTGGTAAAGGCTACTCCACCGAATTATCTGAATTGTGTCAAGGATAGACCAAGGAAGAAGGGCGGAGACCTGGCTATCATCTATCAGGCGTCCATTCAAGGACTCTTCTTTCCAGTTACCTCCGTGGCATATGAGGCCTTGGGGTTTAAGCTGGAACTCTCCAATCACCAATCTTTCAAGGGCTGCCTCCTATACAGACCTCCTGGGACGAAGTCCCTTTTTCTTGATACAGTTGGTAGCATTCTGGAGGAAGCCCTCTGTGCCAAGTCTTTCACCGTCCTTGGTGATTTTAAGTTTTATTTAGAAGACACTTCTGATGCTGACACCATGGCTCTAGCTGATGTGATGTCTGCAGCGGGTCTGACCCAGGTGGTAGTTGGGCCAACGCACCAGGCAGGCCACACATTAGACGGGATATTTTCCAGCAATCCTGATCTGGTATTTTCCAAAGCTGAACCCTTGCCCTGGACAGACCATGGGGTGGTGCTGTTCTCCATCTTCAGCCCACGGGTCAAGACAACTCTGTGTGAGGGGCAAACATTTAGGATGTGCAGGGCTTGGAAAAACGTCTATGGCACTGCCTTGGAGGAGTTGCTAACGGCCTCGGGGTCAGCCTTGTCTGCAGACGTAGACATAGCTACCACCGAGTACACGGAGTGGATTGATAGGGCCTGTTATAAGTTGGCCCCTCCCAAGAGGTGTCGGCCCACCAGGTCGGCTCCATCAGCTCCATGGTACTCTGACACGCTCAGAGAAGCCAAAGCAGCATGCAAAAAATTAGAACGGATCTGGCGAGCTAACTACAACGAGCTACATAAAGAGAGATTAAAAGTTAGTCAGAGGGTTTATAAAGATAGCATTAGGAAAGCTAAGAGTGTTTACTACACTGACCGCATTGAGAAGGCCAAGAACTCAGCAAAGGAATTGTTCGAGACAGTGGCCTGCCTGACCTCTCCTAAATCTGTGACTGTGCCACCTAATATTGAACTTTGTGAATCATTAGCAAATTTCTTTCTGAACAAAGTTCAATTAATTTTTACCTCTCTTGAACCTCTGGTGGCCCAGAGTCTCTCGGAGAAGTCCCACGGGAATCTTCCGGCCGGACCCCCGGGGGCCAAATTCTTGACCTTTGAGCCAGTCAAGGCTGACGATGTGCTAAAACTTCTGATGGCAACCAAATCAGGCTCACCCCAAGATCCCTGCCCTACATCAATTGCAAAGCTGGCAGCCGTTCCCATTGCTGATTCCTTGGCTTGCATTTTCAATCTGATGTTTGAGAAGGGTGACTTCCCTAAACTTTGGAAGCGGGCTTCGATCTGCCCACTTCTCAAAAAACCCTCGCTTGATACCACGGATCCCAACAGCTATAGGCCAATATCCAGGCTGCCGCTGCCGGCTAAGCTGATTGAGAAAATTATGAACTTCCAGCTCTGCTCATTTCTGCGTAACTCGAAGGGTCTAGACCCGGCCCAACATGGGTTTAGGGAAGGTCACAGCACCGAGACCGCTCTTATTAAATCTACAGAGGAGGTCCGGAAGGTGCTTGACAAGGGGGCCAGGCAGTACTGATACTCTTGGACCTGTGGGAAGTAGAAAGAAGGTGGTGACGGCCCTGGTACTTTCACGCCTCGATTATTGTAATAGTCTTTTTTTGGAGGCACAACAGGGGGTGCTCAACAAACTTCAGGTCCTACAAAATGCGGCTGCCCGCCTTATTGGGGGATTGCCCAAGTTTTCCTCAGTTACCAAGGAACTGGAGAAGCTGCACTGGCTCCCGGTGCGGAAGCGGATTCTGTTCAAGGCCCTCTGTATTGTCTTCAAAGCAATACACGGTCTTGGCCCTTTGTTCCTTCAGGATCATTTTCACTGGTACAGACCAGGGAGACAACTTAGGTCGGCCAGTTTGGGGCTGGTTAAAACAGCCCGTATCAGGAAGGCGCGCTGGGGCAGCAGGAGTTTTGTTAGGAGAGCAGCAATGGCGTGGAACTCCCTTCCTCCGACCCTTAAACAAAGCGAGAATCTGTTGGCATTCAGGAAAGACCTGAAAACATGGTTCTTTTCCCTCTAGTTTCCGAATGCCCACTCTTAAGGAGTACCTCTTCAGCGCCAGGACACCGATTGGTATTAGCACGCTTTATAAGTGTTATAAATAAATAAATAAATACATTAAAAAAAGAGGTTTATGAAGGACATTTGCAATATGCAGTAAGAGATGCCAAGTGAACTTTTATGGAAGAGAATTGGCGGCCAGATTTTGCAAGATGTAATCAGTATGGAAGAATAACATTTTGCTTAAGTTTTAGGATCCACACTTTTGGAGGAACACCAGATGCAAAACCTTTTCCACTTTAAGGCATATGCTGACTGGGTGGATGGTTACTCGGCCTCTTTCAGGATTTCCATGCAGTCTTATGTCAGATTCAAATGTCCTTATTGTACTAGCTCAGGAGCCATGCAGCCAAATTTACGGAGAAGAGATTGGGGTGTACTATCTGGCCTCTGAATTAAGTCAGAAGGTCGGGTCTGCATGGGTGTCTGAGATGTGAACTACCACTGATGTGGCCACTCTGGCGCTCTGAGTATAATGTTGGCATTGGAGTGGGCGAACTTGATTAGAATCGCCTGGATAGGGGAATCAGTGGAAAAGCGTAAAGAAATTTGCCGGACCAGTCGATCCATAGGGCATTCCCCAGTGAACCTGGTTAGTAGTACCTCGAGGCGAAGTCGTGCCATTTTTGTTTTGTGCGGGGGCAAACAAATCTATGGTGGGTGTGCCCCAGAGCTCGAAGATGTAGTGAACAACGTTGTTGTATAAGACCAATTTGTGGTTTTCTTGCTTGCTGAGGGCATCCACCTGTGCATTCTGCTTGCCTGGAAGGTGAGTTGCTGTGATCCGTAGGTTTTGGGCAAACAACCAAATCCATATAGACTGGGCTTCCAGTGACAATGGCCTGGACCTTGTCCTTCCTGCTTGTTGAGGTAGAACATTGCGGTGGTACTGTCTGTTTGAACAAGCAGGACATGTGACTTGAATGATGGCTGGAAGGCCTTGAGAGCTACATGCACTGCTCGAAGTTCGAGAACGTTGATGTGATATGACATCTCTTTTGGGGACCACTTGTCTTGGATTTATAGATGACCCATGTGGGCTCCCCAGCCTTGAGAAAGATGCAGGAAGTTAATGAACCGAGAGATGAAACCATCCTCATCCTCATAAGAACACTACACTTCTGAAGGATCGATAAACATCTCTCCTTCAAGGGACACACTTTTGATTGGACGGTGTCAATAGAGGTTCACACCTAATACTAGTTCTGAACAGGGATTGGTTATGATTTGTTGCACTTGATCTTAAGTCCCAGGCGTAATAAGAGGTAGCATGTCCAGTTGAAATGGAGCCGAGCTTCCTGAAAAGTTGTTGCCTTTATTAGCCAATCGCCTAGATAGGGATAGACAAAGACCCGGTGTTTCCTGAGATGGGCAGTTACGACTACCATGACTTTAGAGAATTTTCTGGTTTCCGATGTTTTTGTGCTAATGGGAGCACAGCCAATCCCCTTGGTGGAGTTTGGGATAGATTTGATGTAAGGACAGCATCCTGCACTTTTCCCAACAAATCCATTTGTTGGCATATTTGAGGTCAAGGATGGGTCTGAATTCGTGCTTGTCCATTTTCAGGAATAAATGCCTGTTCCCGGTTATTGGTGAGGAATAGCTCCATATCACGTTTTTGAAGTAACATACTGACTTCCAATCTTAACATTTTCAGATGGTGATTAGATGACTTTGGTGGTACAGTAGGAGGAGGGCTTATGAACTTGAGACAGTATCAACTGCTAAGAATATTCAGTACCAAGGCACTGTTTGTAATTTGTTGCCACTCTGCCAGGAAATTTGAAATACTTGCCCTCACAGGAGTGGGTAACAGAAGAGGTGGAAGAAACAGTTCAGGGTTGTGTGCCTGTGGTAGCCTTTCCACCTAGAGTTGATTGCTGTGAAGCTCTTCCTCGAGGCTGGGCACTTATTGGATCCTATCCTTTCCAATCTTCCGTTTAACTGTAGTCTCCCTGCTCTCCCCTTGGAGTGGTCTGACCATTTTGCAGTCCAATTCCTTTTGACACCCACACAGGTTGTAAATAAAGGCGGCGGAGACACTCATGAGAGTTTCCGACGTTGGGGTAAGCTTGACATTGATGAGCTTAATGCTCTCTTATCTAAGAATTTGCCGGATACCAGCTTGTCATTACCCTTGTTCGATTCGGCTGTCTCGAACTGGCTTAATGCTGCTGTTAATACCCTTCTTCCTCTGGTGCCTAAACATTCTTTGCCACACCGCCCCCCAGTGCCGTGGTTTACAGAAGATTTAAAGGCTATGAAGTCTAAATGTAAGGCCTTTGAGAGGAAATGGAGGCGCTCTTATTCACCTGCCCGTAAAGTGGACTATAAAGGTGCCCTTAGAGAATATCATAAACAGTGCAGGTTGGCAAGAGCCACTTATACTGCCAATACCATTGCACATGCTCAAAATTGCTCACGTACGCTCTTTACAGTAGTAAAGAAGTTAGCAGGCTCTGATACTGTCCCTACTCCCCCGACTTTAGATGAGACACAATGTGACTCAATTGCAGAATTTTTTATAGCAAAGGTCGAGCTTATCTATGATTCTCTGGGTTCCCCGGTTTCTCCTGGGGAATCTATTTTGCCTCTTGAACCTACCCATAGTAGCGCGCCTGACTCTGCAACTAAAATTACTGTCTGGTCACCTTTCGATGATGTATCCTTTGCTCTTTGTTTGGAAAGTATTAAATCGGGCTCTCCGGGCAACACTTTGCCGATTAATATTCTGAAACAACTTGGTCCGGATTCTTGTGCTGTCTTAAAGGAGCGTTTGAACTCTTCTCTGAAAGAGGCTTTTGTCCCACCGGAGTGGAAACATGCAATGATTAGCCCTCTCCTGAAGAAGGCTGCAGCTGACCCTTCCGAATTGTCAAACTACAGGCCAATCTCGCTTTTGCCCATCCTATCGAAGATCTTAGAAAGGCACATTAATACACAGCTTACCCCCTTTGTGGAAAGCTCGGGCTTTTTACATCCATCCCAATCAGGTTTTAGGGCTAATCACTCCACTGAAACAACACTTTTGGGAGTCACTGAGAAATTGCGTCACTGTATTGATCGCGGAGAAACATCTGCACTCATATTACTTGATTTGAGTGCGGCCTTTGATACGGTGTCACATTCCATCCTCCTTGCATCACTTCGATCTTTAGGAGTTGAGGGTCCTGCTTTGGCATGGGTGTCAACTTTTTAAAGTAACCGTACCTTTCAGGTTTTCTCTGCAGGAGCCACCTCTAAAATTTGCTCTTCAGCGTACGGTGTTCCCCATGGTCTATCCTGAGTCCTCTACTATCCAATATTTATGTTAGGCCCCTGGCTTCTATTGTGGAGGAAGCTTGTCTTACTCTATTCTCGTACGCTGATGATACGTAAATTATTTTTTCCTTTTCTAATGCGGAAGATGGAAATATTTCAATCCTTAAACAAGGACTGATAAAGGTTTCTGAGTGGATGCGAAGTAACTTTCTAAAACTTAATGGAGATAAGACCGAGGTTGTTATCTTGGGCAAAGGGAGTAACCCATGGGGCCCTCAACATTGGCCTAAAGAAATGGGTTTTATCCGCAAACCTGTTGCCCAGGTAGGCAACCTCGGATTTCTCATTGATGAGAATCTCTCTATGCGGCAGCAGGTGGTAAGGGTGGCATCTGTCTGCTTTACCATTTTAAGATGGCTCCACAAAATTCTCTGGATGCTCCCTGCTTCTACTCAAAAGACGGTGGTCCAGGCATTAGTTGTTTCCCGCCTGGACTATGGCAATGTTCTTTATTTGGGAGCTGATCTAGGGACCTTAAAAAACTTCAGGTTGTGCAGAATGCGGCTGCACGACTTTTATGTCATGTTCCGCGGAGAACCTCCATCTCTCAATCACTCTATGATCGCCACTGGCTTAGGATTGCCAGTCGAATCAAGTTTAAGGCTCTCTGCTATGTATTTAAGATTAAACAAGGCACGACCCCTAAATACCTACAAGAACTCATTCAAGCCTATCATCCTACTCGTTCCCTCAGATCTTCAGGTAAAGGTGATTTTGTGACCCCGAGATTTAGGCTGGTGAAGATGGGCGGTCACTCATTTTCCCACCTTGGTCTAAGCTCTGGAATGTCCTGCCTGTTGCTTTAAAAACTGAAACTAACCTTTCCAGTTTCCGCAAAGGACTTAAGACCTGGCTCTTTTGGCAATGATCTACGGCTGCCCTCCTCTCTCTCTTTTAATCTGTCCCTTGGCGCCGGGAAACCCTCTACGGGTAGCTGCGCGCCTTATAAGTTAAATAAATAAAATAGGCGGCCAACGGTGTTGAGTATAGAGACGCTGCTGTTGCTGTTTCCCTGATACCAGGAAGAGTTTTGAACCCTCTGAGTATTGTATCTTTTCTGGTCAGGACAGAATGTTTTGCGGTGCTCCTTAGGCCTTTCCAGACCGACCACCTTAAGTGTGTCCATTTTGGTTTTCATGTGGGCCATTTCCTCATGTGTTTGACTGCAGAATAAAGTAGAACCACAGAAAGGCCAATTGATGATACGCTGCTGTGACTAAGGTTTTAAAGATGTGAGATGGAGCCGCGCATGCCTACGAGGGCCACGCCATGGCAGTATTCATGACCTGCCAGAAGGCAGGAATCCGCAGCTGAACTAGTCACCTGGTTCGATACCGTCAAACCTTCGTTAACTACCTTCAGAAAATCTTCTTGCTTGTCTCTGGGCAGATCATCAACAAACTCCTGTACTGATTCCTATAATGCCCTATCATAGCATCCTAAAAGAGCAGTTGCACTAGCTGCTCTCACAGAAGTGTCTGCAGTACCACATGTTTTACGGCCCACTAAATCTAACTTTTTGCTCTCTTTAGCCAGTGAAACTGAGGAGGTAGGTGTAATAGCATGGTGTTTCTTTGCTGCTAAAATTGCCACCGAGTCTGGAGGAAGGTCGACCGTAGGAAGAGTGGATCCTGCTCAGGTGGTCTGTACTTTTTTTGCATTTTTCATGGGGATGACTTAGCTGAAGCAAGAGTTCCATGGATGGTTCCAAGAGGCCTGTCACTAGAGGAAGGAGTGGTCTGTATTCTGTGCATTGTTGTAGCATCTCAAAGATCACGGATGTGGTCGGGGTAGGCACGCACATTAAATTTTGCTGCTCCTCTCTTATTTTGGACCAGAAGTTGAAGATGGAGCTCTGGTAGAGGACTGACCTTCCCCTCACTCCTTAGGACCATGTTCAAACTGCAACTGCTTCCTGTGCTGTTCTTCCATGCCCTAGAGGTGAATCTTCTCTCTATCACGTAGAGTTTGCCTGGACACTGTTTTGCAGTGTTGACAGTCTTCAGGAAGATAAAGTGTTGGAAGACAAAGAATACAGATACTATGATGGTCCGTTTTGTCTTTCTTTCTCCTAGATGAAGGGCACTTTTCAAATGCAGAGGGCATTTTAAAAGACAAAATGGCCCAATTCTTGTCAGAAAAAGGCAAAAAATGCATGGGAGAGTAGAAACACATTGAGTGACATGGTATTAGATCAATTTCACAAGTGAATTTTAGGCAGAGTTTAAAGCTCCTAGGTCCTGTCAGCAGGTGCCGGAATAAAGTACTGAGGTAAGTGCCTCCAGCCAAACATGATGGGATACTGGAGGTCTCTGGGGACTTAAATAAACCATGTCTAATTTCAGATCTTACAATGACAGCCTATGAGGAGACACTTTCATGTGCTTCTTCGTTTCTATACTCTTCTAAAAAAAGGGTTTGTGAAAGACATTTGAATTGTTTTACAAAAACATTATGCATTTACATGCATAGATACCTCTCTTGACAACCATTTTAATTTACAAAATTAGGATTTTGTCCATTGTAGCCTCCTCCTACAGGCTGCCTAATATTTTCTTAAGTGACTGTGAAAGCCTGCCCAAAGAAAGGCCTCACTTAATTACACTTACCGTTGCTGGATAGTAGGCAGAAACAGTTTAATGGAATTTTAATGAAAAAAGGAAGGCGCCAGGAACTAAGTGTCACAATAACAATTTGTACCAAATCGCAGCGGTGCTGAATGAAGAGCAGAATCGGAGGTGCCATGGCAGGTAAGGTGTTCTGTGTGTATCTTTGCACCATTACAAGGGTGACTTAGTACTCCTAATAGTTTGAAATGATCATACATGAGGCGGTGTTCGGGGATGTGCGCATGACATACTGGAGGTTCAAAGCACAAGGTGCGCAAATCCTAGTGCATGCACTAGGAGAATTGTGCTGTCTTAGGCATTTTATAGCAACAGTTTACTGTGATGCACAGCATCCATGAACACCAAGGTACTGCTACAGTTATAAAGTAGTTCATTGATCAGTGCATATGTGGCAAGGCATACAGGCCTCGGGGCCCAGTAAAAGTGTTGTAGCAAAGGTGCACAGCTCCTGTGGTGAGTTGTCTCTGGTGCACGGTGGTCAGTAGTGAGTGCTGCCTGACACCTACATTATCAGGGCCTCCTGAACATTTGGTGCGTGTAAGGTACTCTGGTGAAGTAAATAAGTGCACTCATGATCAAGTGGTGAGGTGCAATGTATCTACTGTGTGCTAAGATTGAAGCATCTTGGTTAGAGTATAGGTTTGGTAGCTCTTTAAATGGCCCTTGGTGGATTGGATCCTCCCATTAATAATATAAACTGCTGAAGGTCTACCTACTTCAGGTGGTAGAAAGTGAAAGGATGTTAGAATTTTTTATCCTTGAAGTTTTTCAGTGAACATTTTAAGATATTTTTATATGTTGTATCTGCTTTTATTGTTTGAGGTGTGGATTGGATTTCAATCTGAGTCGCAAAAGAAGAGAGTTCCAGGTATTTTTCATGGCAACTGAGAAAACTTTGTACCCATAGGTAACAGAGCGTGTTCTGGTGAGACCAAGAATAGAATGTGTAGAAGACACAGTGTACGACTGAGGATAGAGTATGCAAAAGTCTTCAATAAAATATTAGGGTTGTAATAACCAAGGAACAGAGGGAAAAATCAACAGTATAGGAAAGTAGGTTCTGCTTTCATGGTTACACCCACTTTTTCCTGGTGTCAGTCTGTTTTTTTTGACTAGTCTGACAGGGATCCTGCTAATCAGTACCCTAGCCACTGTGCTTCCTCCCTAAATTGGCTATGGTAAGTACTTCTGTACTTCCACAACTGACTACTGGTATACCCTTGTAAGTCCCTAGTGTAGGGTTCTAAGGAACCTAGAGCATAGGTACTCCAGGGGTGTCTCCTGGGCTGCAGCATGTATTGAGCCACCCATGAAAGAACACTCAAACTGTGACTATAGGCCGGCCATTGCAGCCTGTGTGAGTGGGTGCTAGAACCCCTCACAACAGATATAAGTGTCCTTATATCTGAGGTCAGTACACTTAAAACCTGTAAGTCACCCCTGTGGCAGGGTCTTCAGATCTGAGGGCATGGTGCTGGTTATACGTGTGAGGGTGTCCCTGCATGAGTAGGACACCCCTACAAACCCCGCACTCGATTCTCCAGGCTTTGTAAGTGCGGTTAACCATTTTAATACACATAGTGAATATCAGTCATTATGAGATGCCTATCTATATAGTGGCTGCACCGAACCTGGTCCTGTTTGGTATCAAACATGTTGGAATCATACCCCAACACCAATTCCAGTGTTGGAAGTTATGATTCCATGTACTGGGGGTTCCCTAAAGATATCCCCCTGTAATCACGGTAATAGCTGCTAGACAGTAAGCTAGTGATGCTGCCGACCACAGACACAATCAACCCTCCTGCTGCTGAGCCAAGCTTGAGCAGGGGAAGGTAGGACATTAGGTGTCCTGTCGTAGAGAGGTGTGACGACCTCCCAGACATGTCTTATTGTATTAGGGTAGGGATGTGGGCGCTTGTCTTCGCCACCATACTGCTTTGAAGGGCACATTTGGTGTCCTCCTTGCATACTCCAGTTTGAGCCAATTAAGGGAGCCCCTGACTATAGCACTGGTGCAAAACTGGACAAAGGACATCCTCCCCTCAATCCAGCCCCTCCTCTGGGAGGTACACTTGAGTTCTTCCAAGGAGGCACCTTCTTCCACGTCTTCCATTGTCGTCTCCAGGGGTTTCTGACGCCTATTCACCCCTTTGCAACTGGCTTCCCTGGTGTAGGTAAACTGGTATCCGTGGAATCCAAGGGTGAAGTGGCTCTCTAACCTTTCATTCTCCAAGAGAATTCTTCGGGGTCCTCTGGGAAGGGTACTTCTTCTACAAAACTGCCACTGCGACTTCTCCACTGACCTCCATTGATCACGCATCTATGTTTCCACTCTGCACGCAGCCTCAATTGGATTCCTGGGTACTTAGCTTGGTGGTTCCTTGTGCTCCCAGCACCTCTGGGTCTTCTGGTCCAAGACCAGTCCACTTCTACAGTTCGCACTCTATTTTCTTAGTCTATGGATTGGTCTCCCCCTGTCGGCCACTGTATTTTGTGCTACTTGGCTTATTGCATTTGAAGTATTATTGTGTATTTGTGTTGATATTCTCAGGTAGGAGATATACCAATGTGTTAGTGAGTGTTGTGTAATAAATAGAAGTTTCTTTATATAAACACCGTGTGGTTTTCTTTCATGTAACTTACACCCTAAGATTAAACTGGCAAAACAAGCCGCTTAACACTCCATTAAGATAAGCCTGAAGGCTGCTCTCCACAGCTACCGCTTTGAGAGCTTTCTATGGTTATGGAAGACCACTAGTTAAGGGTCTAGCACAGCTTTTTCTCAGGTCTTTGGAAGCTTAGTATTCACTAGGGTAGGTAGGTGCAACACCCCTCTACACCTACTCCCCATGTCTTTAGTTCGGGAGCCCAGCGGGTCTCGACCTCTAGATACAGTGGTCTCAAGTTCCAGGAAATCAGGTACATAGCTGCATCTAGGAAAATCAAGACAGGTATCAACCTTAACACAGAGAAGTTCTTGGAGATACTCCTGCAGTATGACCTCTAGAATCCTGAGAGGCCAGAAGAGAAGGATAACTCTGGGTTGGCTGGAGGCCAAGAAGAAGGGTCAGGGAAGGCCCACGCCAGTGACCGTAATTCTGATCCTGACCAGGAGGACTCTGAAGACCCCTCACTTTTGAACTCTAATCCCCAGGGAATAGTACAGATGACACAGAGGGAGTCCCTAGAGGTAGGTCCCCCGGTATTCCTCCTGGGAGGGTGCAATGAGTTCAGGGGAGATCTAGGTCCTCCTCTGTCAATTCAACCTCCTCTTACCACTCAATAGGGACCTCCATCTCTAGCCAGAGGGGGACTCCATGAAAAGTGAATACCACCTGATCAAGCTTGGGAGAGCCAAGCTCAAGATCAAGAAGGAGCAGTTGGCCCTTGACAAGGAGACCCTGGAAGTTCAAAGGGCTAGGAAGAATTTGGGACTAGGGTCCCAGGGTGGCAGGACTAGTGAACCTAGAGTCAGGGAACATTCTTTTGATACTAGGTACTTGAGCAGGATAGTCCCCCTTACCAGGAGGGAGATGACATTGATAAATGGATCAATGCTTTGACGATGCCCTGTAAAGTTCAGAAGGCTCCCCAAGCACAGTGGGCAGCTATCCTGTGGCTCTCCCTTGCTAACAAAGGTAGAGAAAAACTTCTCACTTTTAGGGTGGATGATGCAGACAATTACTCAGTCTTGAAGAGTTCCCTCATTTATGGGTCTGGTTTAACCACTGAACAGTACAGGGTTAAGTTTAGGAACACACAGTAGGCACACACCCGAGACTGGGTAGATTTTGTCGACAGTGGTAATAAGGGTCTGGAAGTCTGGCTTCATGGAAGTAATGTACATGACTATGAGGAACTGTACAATATATTGATGCGGAAGTACATTGATAATGATTGTCAAAATCAACAACTGCATCAGTACCTGGTGGACTCTGATCTGACCTCTCCCAAAGAATTGGCAAAGAAGGCAGATAAATGGGCCCACACCAATCAGTCAATCAGAATCTCATTGTGGTGACCAGAAGAAGCAATATTCTTCTAAGGTCCAACAAAAGGGTGGACAGAAAGGTAAAGACAAGAAAGAGTCTTCACAAGGTCCCCAAACATTTTCCTCTGGGGGTATGTCCCAAACCTCTTCCTCCTCCAACAAGAAACCTTGGTCTAACCTGTGTAATGATAAAGGCCATAGAGCAAGATATGCCAATTTCTCTTAATCTGGCACCAAGGAGACTACTACTAATGCCCCTAAGGCAACTAGCACCCCTAGCACCAGTACAAGTAGTAGTAGTGCCCCCAAAAGATTAGTACGGATAACCTTGGGTTCTGAAGTGGGTTCTGTTCTGGCCTAGTCAGAACACCCACTCAGGCTGTTCTTCTCTGTGATAGTCTCATGTAACTTGCCACTTTACTTGTAAGTCCCACTAACTTGGGTAAGTACAACCAACATCCACTCATTAATGGTCAAGAAGCTGTGGCATACAGGGACACAGGGGTCAGTGTCACTATGATGACAGAGAACCGTGTGTCTCCTGAACAGGTCATACTTGAACAAGTGCACCAATTGAACAATACTAGCAATGTCAGGACTGATCATTCCTTGTCAGTTCTAAATCTCAGTTGGAGAGGGGTAACTGGCCATACAAGAGTTGTGGTTTCCCCAGACCAACCTGTGGACTGTCTGTATGGCAATGATTTAGACACTTCAGCCTGGTCTGAAGCGAGTTCAGGACACATGCAGAGATTTTTTTTTTTTAACAGTTTTTTATTAAATTTGTGCACACAGCATACAATCGTATATCACATTCCTATCTGTTCATATCACAGATAGCCATGACACTGCTAGTAAACAGCCGCGACCATCCCTATCCAAACCATCCCACCTCCCTCTCTACCCCCACCCCCCCCTTGCCAGTGTGCCTCGCTATTCCTGGGAGAACTTGACAATTCCAGCCAATAGCTAGTAGACAATACTCTTCTACAACTCATGGTCTCAGTTAATTCCGGGAAAATTGTCCATGTCAACACAAGTCCTTTACGCCGGATCAAAGGTCCGGGGACCTATACAAACTGTACCCGTCATGCGTTTGGGCTCTCCTACTTAACCTCCCCTCCTGCTGTGTCGGCCCCCACCCCCCCTGTCCCACATCCCCCTCCCGATTCGCCATCCCTCCAGTCGCTTCACTATCATCACCCTCCAAGTGTGACTGCAAGTCCGTTACTAGCGCGCTCCACGCCCTGGCAGTATCTAGCGCCTTATCGTTAGCCATACGCGACACATGCAGAGATGATGGGAATTTCACCCAGTGCCTTTGATGTTACTAGGGCTCTGGCTAAACAGTTAAGCACAGGGGAGCTCTGGATACTGGAAGAACGGACCAGCCAGCTCCCAAGAGAAGGAGCAGGAAGAGTAAAGAGTTATCTTCCTCGCAGGATCCCAGTGAAAAGCAGTCTCCTGACGGAGATGACCGTGGCCCCTTTGAAGGACTGTCCCAGATGAACTTGGGCCTCCCATGGTAGAATTATTGGGTGCACGGGCCCTCCGAGGGCAGACTTGAGTTTGGAGCAGAAAACCTGACCCTCTTTTGAACAGCTCAAACAGCAAGCTGCTGCTGAAGAGGCAGGGAATATCAGTATGTCCCATTAGATCTATTAGGTAGATGGGCTTCTATTTTCTGTGTAGAGGCTTTCTATTGTCTCTAGCATGACATTCCACTTGCAGGAGATCTTGGGCAAAGCAAGATTTGGAACAGGCTTGTCACTCACTTTCACTGGCCCGACATGTCTGAAGATACCAAAGAGTTTTGCTGCTCCTGTGTCACCTGCCAAGCCAGCGGTAAGTCGGGTGGCACTACAAAGGTCCCGTTAATTCCACTTCCAGTGGTTGGTGTTCACTTTAAGAGGGTACGGATAGGCATTTTAGATCCTTTAAACCCTCCTCCAGCATCTGAACATAATTACATACTAGTGGTGGTGGACCATGCCACTAGGCATCCAGAATATGTTACACAAAAAGGGTTAAACCCAGTAAAGTCAGGGGACCTGGGTAGTTATAGGTACAAGGGAAAAGGGTCCCAGACAGAAAACAAGTAATTTCAAATCCAATTAGATATTTCAAAGAAACACATTTTTTACAAGCAACAAGATTTTATTTCTAAATTGCATTTTTACCTTTCATTGGTTATATTTCAACAAAGATATTTCAACAAACTTTTCGTATATGTGCCCACATACACAACAAAGAGAGGGGGGTGAAGTGAGGGAAAGTGTCAGAGGTAAAGTAGGATTGGGAGAATAGTCAGAGTCATTCGTGACTGATATCAATCATAACTTCACAAACAAAGTTCATGTGGTTCCTTGACCCAAGGGCCACAATATTATGCTCGTATAGAGTCCATAGATCAAATGATGCAAACCACCTAACTCTCCTTCAGCTGCTCCGGTCTAGCTTGGGGGTAAGAGTTGGTGAAATGTATATGGTCTACGTTTCGACCCGCAAGATGCGTAGGATAGTAGTCCTTACAAAAGGGGTCTTCTTCAGGACAGAATGGTTGTGGGTGGGCAACCTACTATCGTACAAGAGGAAAACGGACCGGGATAGATTACTGGTCCTGGATTCACACAAGACTGGTGAAATGGTTCCTTTCCGGGCGCTTGTGTGGTATTAAAACACAGATTACTCTCGGGCGGCAGGGACCTTGTCGTGATTCAGCTTTAACATGTGTTTAAACGTGCTTGGGAAGCGCGTGTGCTTCGTGGTTTAAGCAGGCCTGATTCGTTCTCCTGTAAACCGCTAGCTCACAGGGTTCGTTGCCTTGCAAAAATGACATGACGATGTTCAAATATATAAAGGGGATATTGTTCAAATACATACAAATATTAATGCTCATTGCTAAAGGGCATACCTCAACCGGAGTGATACATATAGATCCAGGTTACCACTTTCAGCTGTGTCACTATTGGGAACAAAGGGGACTCTTTATCTGAGCCTCTCGGGTATTGCTCTAACCTTAACGAATTCGTACCATCAGGGAGAGGAATCAGACAAGGTTTAGCTACACACTACACTGTAAACAATACCGTGTCGAAGAAACGGCTCACCTCAAAATTTTGTGTTGCACCAATGCGTTAATTAAACGCGCCCTCCTGAACCCCCAGTGCGGGAGTCAATGTATAACTAGGCATCCAGAGGCTACTCCCCTATGGACCATTACAGCTCCTGTGGTGGCTTGGACCCTTCTGGGAGTCTTTTCCAGAGTGGGGTTTCCTAAGGAGGTCAGGTTAGACAGAGGAACTAACTTCATGTCTAGCTACATCACTGCTATGTGGAAGGGGTGTGGTGTAAGCTACAGGTTTATCACACCCTATCATTAACAGTGCAATGGGCTTCTTGAAAGGTTCAATAAGACCCTAAAGGGTTTGATCAAGGGACTCCCAGAAAAGCTGAGATGAAAATGAGATGTCTTACTACCCTGACTTCTGTTTGCCTACAGAGAAGTTCCTCAGAATGGGGTGGGCTACAGCCCAACTGAACTTCTGTTTGGACATCCAGTCAGGGATCCACTGTGTCTTGTTAAGGATGGATACGAACTGCCTCTCAACCTCCTTAAACATGTCTAGACTATCCTGTTTTAGGTTTAAACCTATAATAACTGATAAAAACCCTTCCGAATTCGAAAATATTCCTCACCAGTGTAAACAAATAAACACTTAAAAAACACCTTCGCAACCGCAAATGAAATGTCATTCAATGAAAGGAAAAGGTGAGTGAAAGAGTCATTTTTATTCCTTTCTGAAGGGACCAATACAATGTAACGTTGCCATACACAGCAGCAGCAAGAAAGATTGGGCTAACATTATTCTGCTTGAGCTTTGTTGTTTAGGGATGTCACTAAATAATTGTTTCTTCTTCCTTTTGCTTTCTGCAGTTTTGTGGTCCTTGGTCTGAAGGTTTAGAAGCATGTTTTAGGTCTTATTTAATTATTTAACAAACTGTAGAAAATCAGGAAATAATAAAATCATATTTTATATTTTGGTTACATTTAATTCTTTCACTGATAGGTAAAATGGCTGGATTCATAAAAATTTTTTCAATATGCACCATCACATTTACCGACAGAGAATGAGTGAAACCCTTTAATGGTTGATACATCACCCCCCCCTTTTCTAGCAAGTCAGTATTGATAGTAAGTGAATTGCCAAACGCCCCAGGCTTTAAACATTCAATGCAAGGTGTTGTGACATGCATATGTGAAACGAGTGCTGTAATCAAGCATCTGGGATAGTGGTGAAAACATGACCCCAGACGTTTGGAAAGCATGGAACACAATGTCAGTTAGAATGCTGCTGCAAAATGTTCTTACCAAGTTCAACAAAGATTGGAGTTATATTGTTTGTATTTGCAGTAGTTCAGCTATTTATATGAAAAGGTTGTGTGATGACCTGGCAAAATCGATACCTGAGCTGAAGTGATTCCCTGTAAAAGTTCCTTAGCACCTGCTGGATGGTATGCTGAAAACATCTTTACAATCTTCAAAGTTATTGAAAAATTCTATTGACTTTGTAGTCCATTATGGTGCACTGCTTCATTTTGTGCTGGAACTAAAAGTGTGTAATTTAGCAGGTGGTTCTCAGTCCTAGAGCCTGTAAGTGCTATCTTATCCACATGGAGACAGTCTACAGAATTTTTGCTTAGTGATGATGCCAAAGGCAAGAAATGTGAGGATATCTGGTCGCATATTGATAATGATGTGAAAAAAAGTACACTCTACTGCATTCTTCGATTTTTACAGGAAAACATGACTGCTGTAGTGGACATAATCAGAAAACTAGAGTCTGAAAACACCCTTGTCTACCAAGTGTTCACCATAATTGGTGTAGATGTGAAACATCACCTCGAGAGTAGGCAGGGCAACACTTTTAGTGACTGTGGTACTGCAACAGGTTTCATGTTATAATTCTTGCCACTTGGTAAGCTAAGAAATGTTGAAGGGCAACTTAGGACATTTTATTTTACAGTGCATGTGAAATAGCTTGCAATGATGCATACAAATGATACTTCACCAACCATGGCATATGAAGTAAATGAAGCCTGTCCCAGAGAATCGTAATCTTCAGGTGCACCAGTATTGGCATAGAAAGCTATGTGAGAGGCTAGAGTTAGAAAATTGTGTACTGGCTGTTTTGATGTTACCCGTCTCAAGTGCCATTGTTGAAAGTCCCGTTTCACAGATAAACATTTACATGGGAAGGAAAGAGCGAGCGCACATGACCAAAGACACTCTAAAGAAGTATTGTATGGTGTGCTACAATAAGTTTGATTTGTAAAAGTTTATTTGGACCTCAAATACCTTGTGTGAACACTCTTTATACGCATGCACTATTTATTTATTTATTTATTAATAACATTTCTAAAGCGCGAACAATGGCCCGTAGGCGTCTCGGCGCTGAGATTTCTGCAGTATTTAACCAGAGAGGGAGAAGCTGGGTTTAATGATTAAAGAGCCAGGTCTTGAGTTGTTTGCGAAAAGACCAGCGAGATAGGCTTGTTTTTATAGAGTGCGGCAGTGTGTTCCAAAGTTTACGGGCTGACACCAGGAATCTTCTGTCGCCCCAGGTGACCGATTTGGTATGAGGAATCATGAGGTCATTTGCGGTGGATGAGCGTAGTGTTCTGTGGGGACAATAAGGAGTCAGATTTTGAATGAGAAAGGCTGGTCCAGAGTTGTGCAACGCCTTGTACACAATGCAGAGAGTTTTAAACTTTATCCTGCTTCTGATGGGTAACCAGTGTAGATCTCTGATGGTTTCCGAAGCAGATAGATATTTGGGGATCTTGCCCAGAAGCCTGGCGGCAGATTTTTGGATAATCTGAAGTTTGTTTACAACCCTTCCTTGTGCATTCATGAACAAGGCGTTGCAATAGTCCAGAGTGGACAGTACCAAGGAGGTCACCAGTGTTTTGCCAGCTGTGTCAGGAAGGAAAGGGAGAATTTTTTTAATGAGTCTCAATTTGTGGAAGGCGGAGGAGGTGATTTGATTAGCATGTGGGTAAAAGTTTAGGCGGTCATCGAAAATGACACCCAGGTTCCTCACCTTACTGACAGGCACAGGGGGAGGACCTAAGGACACGGGCCACCAGCAGGAGGACCACTCACTATCAGTGCAGAAAGCCAGCAATAATAAAAATAAAACATTCTATAAACACTGGAAAAACACTGTTTTTGTTTTTTTTAATGGGAAGAAAATGTGTAACCACTGATAACCACTTTTTTAAGGTATTGAAAACACTGAAAAAACCCCACCAGAATTTACCTAAAATAGAAACTGAAAACAGGAAAGTTTAAACTTGGCATAGTGGACTACGTACTTGTCCTGCATTCTTATATGGCTGAGTATATGAAGAAGGCCAGCCAAAACCTTGAGACCTGCCAGGAGTTCAGAAAGCTTGGCATAACCAAAAGGCTGTAGTGACTGTTTACCAGCCAGGACAGAAGGTGTGAGTGTTGGAGCCTGTGTCCCCAGCAGATCTCCAGGACAAGTAGAGTGGCCCCAACACCATACTTGAGAAAAAAAAGTGAGGTCAACTACTTAGTGAACACATGTGACAGCCTGCCTATGAAGATTAAATCTACAGACAGCCATGTCAGAGACTGCATCAGGACTGAGGTCCAAAAGATGTTAGATTTGGGGGTCACTGACCCTTCACATAGTTCTTGGGCTAGTCCTGTAGTCCTTTTGCCAAAACCTCACACCCAGGATGGTAAGAGCGAGATGAGGTTCTCTCTGGATTACAGGGGACTCAGTGCAGTCACCAGAACCGATGCCCATCCAATGCCGAGGCCAGATGAGCTGATTGATACTCTGGCCTCTGCCAAGTATCTCAATATATTTGCCCTGGCTGCTGCTTACTGGCAAATCAGACTCTCTATGGATGCCAAACCAAAAATAGCATTTTCAACCCCTAGCGGGCATTATCAATTTATTATGATGCCATTTGGCTTGAAGAATGCACCAGCCACATTTCAGATGCTGGTAAACAATGGCTTAATACCTCTGGAATCCCTCACTATCAAGGCCACAAAGTGACAGATAGGGCAGACTAAGTTTGTGTACATGGGCCACCAAGTAGGTGGAGGCCAAGTTCAGCTGTTGGAGAGCAAAATCCAGACCATCATGGACTGGGTTGCTCCCACTACCCAGACTCAGGTCAGAGCTTACTTGGGACTGGCTGGGTACTACAGGAGGTTTGTTGAGGGCTACGGATCCATTGTGACTTCCCTTATTGTTCTCACCTCCAAAGGATGACTAAAAAAGTTCAGTGGATAGTTAGCTGTCAGAAGGCATTTGATGACCTGAAGTAGGCAATGTGCTGTTCTCCCATTCTGCAGTCCGGATTACTCCAAAACCTTCATTGTTCAGACAGATGCTTCTGAGATAAATGTAGGTGCAGTTCTGTCACAATTTAATGCAGATGGCTAGAACCAAACAGTAGTTTTTATAAGCAGAAGGATGACCCCCAGGGAAAAACGTTGGTCAGCTACTGAGAGGGAGGCATTTGCTGTGGTCTGGGCCTTGATGAAGTTAAGGGCATACCTTTTTGGCACTCACTTCATTGTTCAGACAGACCATACGCCCGTCTTGTGGCTTCAACAAAGGAAGGGTGAAAATCCCAAACTTTTGAGGTGGTCCATTTCCCTAAGGGGATGAATTTTTCTGTGGAACATAGACCTGGGAATAACCATGCCAACGCAGATGGAGTCTCCAGATATTTTCACTCAGAAAATGAGACTCAACTGGGCTAGGTTAGTCTCATCTCCTTTCGTTTGGGGTGGCGGGGGAGCTGTGTAGGAACGTATGATCTGCTTTCATGGTTACCAACACATTTTGCTTGGTGTCAGTATGTTTTTGACTTAGTCTGTCTGGGATCCTGCTATCAGGACCACAGTCACTGTGTTTTCTCCCTAAATTTACCATGGTAAGTAATTGTGTACGTCCACAATGGGCGACTCATGTACCCTTGTTAGTCACTAGTCACTGGACCGACCACCACTGCATCCACTTCACCTTCAGGAATCCCACCACGCACCACCGCACTTAACAGAGGCCTCGACACTGCTGGAGCAAAGTCACCCAAGACCAGCTAACCGCCACCCTCATCCAGAACCTGCCAGCCGTCTCCACCGATCCAGACACCGCCAACCGCAACCTGAGACAATGGATCGACTACTGCACCAACACCCTCGCCCTGCTCAAGTCACCCTCCAAGAGCCACACCAGTAAGAAAGCCACCTGGTTCACCGAAGACCTCCAGGCCTCCAAACGAACATGCCGTAAATTGGAGAAGAACTGGCTCCGCGAACGATCACCCGACAGGTACAGAGCCCACAAGAAAGCCACCCGCAGACACCATCAACTCATCAGAGCCGCCAAGAGGCCCTCCTTCAAGGACCGCCTAGATAACAACGCAAACAACAGCAAAGAGCTCTTCAACATCGTGAAGGAACTCTCCAACCCCAGCTCCAACACCAATGACATCCCGCCTTCGCAAGACCTGAGCGACTCACTGGCCACCTTCTTCCACCGCACGATCGCCGACATCTACGACAGCTTCAAAGCCACGACCACCCCGACAACCACCAACCCCACGACCAGCACCCGCACCAACTGCCTGCTCTCCTGGACCAGCGTCAACTACGTGGACACCAGCTAAATCATGAACACCATCCACTCCGGATCACCATTACACCCATGCCCTCACCACATCTTCAACAAAGCCAGCACAGCCATCGCACCCCATCTCCGGAGAGTAATCAACATCTCCTTTGAGACAGCAACCTTCCCGGAGAGCTGGAAGCACGCCGAGATCAATACCTTACTTAAGAACCCCAAAGCGGACCCCAAGGACCTCAAGAACTTCCGACCCATCTCCCTGCTTCCGTTCCTGGCGCAGGTCACTGAGAAAATTGTCAACAAACAACTGACCCGCTACCTCAAGGAGAACAACATCCTGGACCCATCACAGGTCGATTTCCGCAGCAACCACAGAACCTAAACCGTCCTCATCGCCGCCACCGATGACATCAGGACCCTTGTTGACAACGGAGAAACAGCGACCCTTATCCTCCTGGACCTGTCAGCCGCCTTCGACACGGTCTGCCACAACACACTACGAACACGCTTACACAACGCCGGAATCCAAGAGAAGGCCCAGGACTGGACCACATTGTTTCTCTCCGGCAGAACTCAGAGCGTCCGACTCCCCCCCTTGTGCTCCAAGGCCACCGAGATCATCTGCGGCGTACCCAGGGCTCAACCCTCAGCCCGACGCTGTTCAACATCTACATGGCACCCCTCACCCAACATCATCTCCTATGCCGACGACACCCAGCTGATCATCTCCCTCAATAAATACCCTCACACCGCCAAAACCAACCTCCACGAAGGAATGAAGGACGTCGCCGAATGGATGAAGAACAGCCGACTAAAGCTAAGCTCAGACAAGACAGAGGTCCTCATCCTTGGCCCCACCCCCTCTGCCTGGGAAGACTCCTGGTGGCGGACAACACTGAGAACAGCACCGACACCCACCAACCACGCACGCAACCTAGGGGTCATCCTCGACGCCACCCTCTCCATGACTAAGCAGGTCAACGCCGTCTCCTCATCCTGCTTCAACACCCTCCGAATGCTCCGCAGGATCTTCAAGTGGATCCCAACTTAAAAAAGAAAAATAGTCACCCAGGCCGTCGACACCAGCAGTCTGGACTACGGAAACGCCCTTTACGCAGGAAGGTTCGCCAAGCTCCTGAGACGGCTGCAACGCATCCAGAATGCCTGATCCTCGACATCCACCGCCGAAGCCACATCACACCCCACCTGAGAGACCTGCACTGGCTCCCCGTCAACAAGAGGGTAACCTTCAAGCTCCTCCTCCACGCGCACAAAGCTCTCCACAACACCGGCCCAGCATACCTCAACAGACGACTCAGCTTCTACACCGCCACCTGCCAGCTCCACTCCGCCGGCCTCGCCCTCGCCACAGTCCCTCGCATCCGAAGAACGACCGCCGGCGGCAGATCCTTTTCCCACCTTGCCACCAAGACCTGGAACACCCTCCCCACCAACCTACGGTAGACCAAAGACCTACTGGCCTTCAGAAGACTCTTCAAGACCTGGCTCTTCGATCAGTAGCAGCACTACTTCCACCCCTCCCCCCAGCGCCTTGAGACTCTAACGGGTATGTAATGCGCTTTATAAGTGTCTTGATTGATTGATTGACTAGTATATGGTACTAAGGTACTCAGGGCATAGGTACAACAGGGATCTCCCATGGGCAACACCATGTATTGAGCCACCCATGGGAGTCCACTTAAACTGTGACTACAGGCCTGCTATTGCAGCCTGTGTGAGTTGGTGCTTGCACCTCTCACGACAGTTATAATCTGAGGTCACTACATTTAAAACCTATAAGTCACCCCTCTAGCAGGCTCTTCAGTCCTGAGGGCAGGGTACTTAGTTATAAGGGTAAGGGTGCCCCTACATGAGTGGGACACCCCCTACACACCCCAGTCGATTCTCCAGGCTTGCAGTCAGACATTTTAATACACATATTTGACATCAGTCATTATGTCTAACTATATAGTGGCTGCACAGAAACTGATCATGTTTGGTATCAGACATGTTGGAATCATACCCCAACACTGATTCCACTGTTGGAAATATGATCTCATTTACGGGGGGCTCCCTTAGGGAACCCACTTGTACTCCCAGTACCAGCCTTTCAGGGTCTGACAGCAAGCTAGTGATCCTACCAACCACAGACATAGGGCTGCCCTCCTGTGGCTGAGCCAAGCTTGAGCAGGGGATGGTAGAATACTAGGTAGGTGTGATCACTTACCAGACAGGCCTCACTGTATTGGGTTGGGGTGGGGTGGGTACTTGCCAGCACCAACAGACTGCTTTGGAGGGCACATTTGGTGCCCTTCTTGCATACACCACTTTGAGCCTCTTCAGGGAGCCCCTGGCCCGAAACTGGCCCGAAACTGGCCCGAAACTGGACAAAGTACATGGGAGTGTACTCGCCTCTGTCAAGCTCCTCCTCTGGGAGAGACCTTTGAGTTGTTCCAACCCTTCCCTTAGGGTACATAAGGACCTACCAGTGGGTGAGTCCTACGATTTGTTGTGGGGCAATAATAAATACTGAAATCACTTCACTCTTTGACCGTCCGGTTACTTGGACTTTGCTGGACTTCGCCTGGAACGAGACTGCACCAAGCAAGACTCCTGCTGCTCCTGGTCTCGCTAGGCTGCAAGTCTTCTTCGTTGTTTGTGCTTCTTCCAGGTTCTTCACTAGACCTGTGGGCATCAAGGACACACGAAGTACTCTTTCTTTGAGTGAAGGTGTCATTTCTCTTCATCTCCAGGCACCGCAACGAAGCTGGCTGGTCGGCTGCTTCTGTCGTTCTTCAGACTTCCTGAGGCTCAGC
Source organism: Lissotriton helveticus (assembly GCF_964261635.1). Taxonomy (NCBI): domain Eukaryota; kingdom Metazoa; phylum Chordata; class Amphibia; order Caudata; family Salamandridae; genus Lissotriton; species Lissotriton helveticus. The sequence continues at coordinate 1,935,203,083 of NC_136065.1, forward strand.
AACACAGGTGGTGGTTCTGCAACTCTCTCGATGCCTGACCTCTACTCTCTGAAATTTTAAGAGCAGTATCCCTCGTCGGAACCGCTGAGGCCGAACCCCTGTGCACCGTGTCGCCTTCCCTTTGCCAATGTTTGTTGGCTCTGCACTCCAGAGATCTTTGGGCTTCAAGAAGCTACAGCCTCTAGCATCTCTTCCCTCCAAGCTCAGCGTCCTCACCGCATCCTTTGCACTGTGGGCCTTCGTTCTTGCTGAGCTGCTCAAGGTCCTCTTGCGACTCCTTTGCCTTTGGCCTGTGGGTCCTCCTGAGGGTATTCTCCTGCTTCAGAGGGCTCCCCTGCTCGCTCAGGGCCTGCTCTGACTCTCCTGCTGTTAGTGAGCCCACTGGACCTTGCTGGTCCCAACGTTGCTCCTTCTGCCTTGTCCACACCAGTTGCGACTACCAAGGCTTGTTAGACACCAGACACTGCCCACCCAGTCACCGACATCTGGACAGCTCGTGCACAGCTCCTAGTCTTCCTCAGCATCGTCTGGTCCGCACAGCTGTAGCAACAAGGTCACCGTCAACTTGTCTGAACTTTCCAACATTGGTAGACATTGCTCTTCAGTGCCTCCTGGTCACTCCTGAGTGACATGAACTTAGTCCTGTATGCTTGCAGGTTCATCACCTCTAAAATTCACAATTGACGTCTACGGAGGTTTCCAATGTCTCGTCACACCTATGCACCTGGCTTTCCTGGTGTAGGTAACCTGGTCTCCAGGGTATCCATGGGTGGGATGGCTCTCCAACATTCCATCCTCCAAGGGAATTCTTCAGGCTCCTCTGGGAAGGTAACATCTTCTGCAAATCTACAACTGCGACTTTTCCACGGAATTCCATTGGTTACACAGCTGTGTATCCACTCTGCCACATCCTCCGTGAGGATCCTGGGTACTTACCTTGTCTGGTCCCTTGTGTCCCCGGCTCCTTCAGGTCTTTTGGTCCAAGTCCTGTCCTCTTCTGCAGTTCGTATTCCACTTTCTTTGTGTATGGCTTTATCTCCCCCTGGCGACCACTGTATTCTCTGCTACTTACCTAATTGCATTTGTAGTATCATTGTGTATTTGTGTTGATATCTCTAGTAGGAGATATACCTATGTGTTAATGAGTGTGGTGTATTAAATAGAAATATTTTTATATAAACACTGTGTGGTTCGCTTTCATGTAACGTACGCCCTAAGATTAAACTGGTAAAACAAGCTGCTTAACACTCCTTCAAAATAACCCTGAAGACTGCTCTCCAAAGCTGCCACTTTGAGAGCTTTCTGTGACTATCAAAGACCACTAAAATCACCATAAGGGTTGCTTGGATTATTGCAAGGTGCATCACTTAAAAAGGTGTGCACCATATACTAAGCCAGCCTCCTACAATCTCACTTTATTTTCTTCTTTTTTGTACTGATGCTGTTCAGCAAAACAAATCTTTTTGCTGATGCTGAACAACATCAGCAATTAGCATTGGAAAAGTCAATAGGTTCAAAGGCAAAGACTTGTTGGCATTGCTAATGCTTGTCACTTTATTTTTTTTTATCAAAGATTTCAATCCCCTGGAATTCGTCTCTTGCTCTCCTTCTCATAGAATTCTTCGGTCGGACCTGGTCCTCTTCAACTCTCGTTCAGGATTTGTGAATGCTTGGCTTCTCTACATCCATCGGGTTTTGTTATGCCTTTATAGCTTTTTCCTTCATTAGCGATCCTTCATGGAGACTCTTTGCTTCCACATAAAATTCAGTAATATGAAGTATCATAGTGGTCACATGAAAGGGAGTCTTTACCTATGGGAACTTCCACAAGAGAAGGTGCAAACGTTGCGACCAGAAATTGACAGCCAAAGCCTCTCTGTCCAACTTGAGTCATCACCTCCTCCTACTAGCAAAATCAGTCTTGTCTCTGTCAAGTTTTAGGAGTTCCCGAGGCATCCACTCCTGAACACCTATAAGGCACTCTGAGGTTTCCTATGCTGTCAGAGGCAAGGTTTTCGTATACCTAAGCAGAAACGTAGAAACTGTGTATCATCAGCGCAAGGGAGTGCCTTGAAGCCAAAGCCAAAATGTTAATTCTATGGAAATACATAATGATGATCCTGAGAAAGTTTCAGGCATTGAAGGAGTTGTATTGAAACATTTGGTTCCACAAACAAAATTAAGCTTCCTCGTGAAAGTAGCAGGGCTTGAAATGTTTCATTCCCTGTTTTTACAGTGAAGAGGCGGAAATAGAACAGATTCCTGACGTTTTGTTGCAATTTTATCAAGCTAGCGCAGAATGTTTTAAAGAGAATTATAATACTGCTGTTGAACGATACCATACTGGGATTTCTTTAATGCTCATAGGTTTTTGTATAGTATAGCGTTTGACAGTCACGTTACCTCTTGACAATTTATGAGGCGAACATAGTTTGCATAGTGGATTTTACAAAGAGGATCTATATAGAGGTTTTGAGGTTGTTTAGCTGACTCCTGGAGGGATTGAAGATTATTCCACAGTGGGCGTGTTTAGCGATCTTCAAACCTAACGAGTGGTGTGTATTTGATATATATCCCTGCAAGATTATTTGCCGTTGGGGCCCTGCAACCCAAATGACGTTAGCTTCATTAGGGATAGCTGTCAATAGTAGGGTCATTGCGAACTTCTGTATGAACATTATTGGTGGCCTTCCTTACATTCTGCAGTAGTTATTGTTAGCTGTCATGCAATGCTTGAGGTTATTTTGTTTCTTGGGGTGTTAGGTCCTGATATATGACCTGAGAAGCTGAAGACATGAGCATGATTTTGTAGGTCATCATGTGCCTGGGCTCCACTTTCCTCACCAGTCCTTTTCCAGTGAGTGCTGGTCTAATAGCAGGGGTGTATTTTAAATAGGGTATGTAGGGAGGAAGTCGAACACCTGCCGAATATTTACCTTTAGTCAGGTAAAATACCACAGATGACTGGCTGCTCGGGTCAGCTCCTTGGTTAATTATTTCCCTGGCTGCAGAGTATGATGTTGTGGTAGGGCATGTCCTGGGCCTTCTCACAACATCGGAAATAAATACTGTCCCCTGATGAGACCATATCTAGCTGCATATTACTTACCTAACAATTATCCCCAGACGTCACACTGGATTCGGAAACTTTTTCTGAGCAGTACAGTACCCCTGCGTACCAGTAGGGGGCGTCGCTCAACTCAACGTGGAGTTGACCGTGCCGGAAGTGACATGTTCAGTGCCTAGAAAGGTGCCACCCAATATGCAAACATGAATTTCTTTTCAAGACTTTCCACAGCAGAAACGCGGAGCCAGGAAGAACACTGACCACTGGTGTGTAAAACTAGGGCCCCAAAAATGGAGCAGCCGTATGACTAGAAATGCATACCCAGAGTGGGGAGGATGGGTGGATGGGTAAGGAATCTGCGGCTAGATAAAGTCTCTACCAGATAAGGCGTTACTGAAGGTAGGCAACTTGTTAATCTGATTGCGGCTCCTTACCTTAGAAAGCTACCCTAGCAATATATTCCCAGAAGTGGATATGCGAAAGAATTTCACGCCAAAAAGTTTCGCAGGACCAAACAGGCACAATGCCCGTCCTGAAAGCCCTGACTTTCCTAGCAGTAGAGCTTAGTGAACGTGTGCACAGGACCACACTGCTGCCTGACAGATGTCCAGGACCAGGACTCCGCCTGACAGCGCAGCGGTCCAGGCTTTTCCTCTGGTGGAATGAGCACACAAACCTTCTGGAGATTGCTTCTTGGCCACTGCGTAGAAGATTTTAATGCAGAGCACGATCCATCGTTAGATGGTCCGTTTCTACATGGCCTTCCCTTTGGGCCCGACATACCCCACGTAGAGGTGATCATTCACCCAGAATGGTTTTGTATGGTAAAGGTAGAACAACAACACTTTTTGGGTCCAGCCGATGGAGTCGCTCCTCATCCTTAAAGGGAGAGATGATGCAGAGCGTTAAAGGAGGGCAACATGAACTGATGCAAAACAACAGTTGATGGACAGAATGCAGAACAATGTCATACATTCACCCCAGTACAGAGATCTGGGCCTAAATCCATCGTTTTTTTGCACTCCACACCACCCCAGTTAAGACATGGCCATATGCAAATCAGCCTTGACCCTGTGCCTCATGGGAACAGTCCAGCCCGAACTGCAAGCCATGTCTTTCCTGGACGGGAATCAAGCATCCTAGGACCGCTTTCTGGCTATCAGCCGTCTTCAGCCAGGATATCTTGACTCCAGTGGTGTGGAGAGCATGGGACTCACGTCTGAGCATACCCATCCCACTCGGGGTGACAAATGAGGCACAGGGTCAAGACTGATTTGCATATGGCCATGTCTGAACTGGGGTGGCTTGGTGAGCAAAATAACGATGGATTAAACCCAGATCTGTGACTGGGGGTGAATGTTTTGCCATTGTGCAACATTCCGTCCATCATCTTGTGTATTTTGCTGTTCACCCTATGTGGGAAGGGTATACCCAGATGTGGGTCCCGTGCTCACTAGCCACTGGAGTCAAGTTATCCTTTCTGAAGACGGCCGATAGCCAGAAACCAGTCCTAGGATGCTTGATTCCGGTCCAGGAAAGACATGGCTTGGCAGTTCGGTCTGGACTATTCCCTTGAGGCACAGGGTCAAGACTGATTTGCATATGGCCATGTCTGAACTGGGGTCGCTTGGTGAGCAAAATAACGATGGATTAAACCCAGATCTGTGACTGGGGGTGAATGTTTTTCCATTGTAACATTCCGTCCATCATCTTGTGTATTTTGCTTGGCAACATGGACTGCCCTACGTGGAATGTGGTCACTACCTGCAGCAAGAAGGATGCTCGAGTAGAAAGGACCAGTTCGTCGGGGACAAACGACCTGTAAGAAGGTTGAGTAGACAGTGCCTGTAGCCTAAGAAGACAAGATTGAAGAGGCTCAAATGGAGCGCACATTAAGAAAGTATGAATTCATTTAAGGTCCCAGTGAGGCATAATGAAGAGAGCTAGGGTAAATCGGTGCGCAGACCCTTAAGGAATCTATTTACAATAGGGGACTTGAAGAGAGATGGCTGATGTGGCAGGTGCAGAACAGCAGAGAGGGCAGATAAATAACTTGTCAAAGTGCTCAAAGAAGAGTGAAAACTGATGACATTGCATGTTTTAACCAAGGCTCTCCCCACTGCTGAAAGAGACCCTGCATCACCTCTGGATGCAGATGACATTTGTGATCTGCTAGGCATCATTGGCTGAGTTTGTCAACCTTGGCGGTCAGATTTCCTGCCAGGTGATGAACTACCAGGGATATGCCCTCATGTTCCAGGATGCCCAGAGGCGTAGGGCCTCTTGACAAAGTCCATGACCACACCCTTCCTCGTTTGTTGAAGTACCACATGGCAGTAGTGTTGTCTGTGAACACCTGCACCAGCCTTCCCTCAAGGAAAGGTAGAAACGCTTATAATGCCAGCCGGATTGTTTGGAGCTCCAATTGGTTGATGTGGCATCCAGATTCTATCAGAGACAAGAGTCTCTGTTCTCCGCCCCTCATAGATGGCCGCCCCATTCCAGGAGTGATGCATCTGTCACCACTGTCAGATCTGGTTTGGGAAGGGAGAGGGGTCTGCCACTGACGCAATTGTGGTTCGTCAGCCACCACTGCAGGTCTTTTGCAGTTTCCTCCGAGATCTGAGACATATCAGAGAGATTTCCCTAATGCTGCACCCACTGGAACTTCACTTCTCACTTTACATCCAGCATACGCCAGCGAGCATGTGTCACAAGCAGGATGCAGAAGGCCATCAGGCCCAGCAGCCTCAGAATCAGCCTCATTGAAACCCGGGATAGAGGCTGAAATATCGGTATCATAGACTGAATATCCTGTACTAGCCATTTGGGAGGCTAAGCCCGAAACTGCACTGTGTCCAGAACAGCTCAGATGAAAGGGAGTGTCTGAGAAGTGTCTGAAAAGGTGTCAGGTGTAAATTTGGCATGTTTACAGTAAACCCCAGCGAATGCAGGAGGTCTGTCGTAGTATAGAGGTGGGAGGCGACTGCCTGTGATGATCCTTCTTTAACAGCCAGTCGTCGAGATAGGGGTAAACTGGAACCCCTGATCCAGTCTGAGGAACTAGACCAGAGCTTAAAGAGGAGTTGAGAAGACTAAGAATCACGCTAAGAACTGACTCCTCCAGAAGTATGAGCTTATATGGAGGAAGAGGGTCAAGTGGGGAGCCAGACTTGATAGTTCCCAGCAAAGATTGAAGGGTGACTAGGTCTAGAGGGAGCCAGGCCCGGATTTGACGAGTCACGTCAGAAGAGGTAGCCTGAGGGAGTATATCAGCTTGGTCCGCGTGAGAGATAGCACGAAAGGTAAAATTGCCTTAATGGGAAGAATCTAAATCAAGCTGGTGGTGAGTAGACTCTACTTTATTAAGAAAAAAATACGCTGTCTCGTTCCACTCATGCAACAAGAGTGAAGGAGAAGGAAGAAAAGTACTAATGCCCACATGCATCAAGGTAAATTGCGTTCGCAAACGGTGCAAATCGCATTTTTCGGCCGTTTGCGAATGCAATTTCCTGATTTGGGATGCACCAACCTTTTTCAGAAATTCGCAATTTAAGAAATTGCACAATTGCGATTTCTTAAATTGCAAATGCATTTAAGGAATCTCAACTTGAGATTCCTTAAATGCAATTCATCATACTTTTAGAAATTGCGAATTTGGAAATTAGAAATGCAAATTACCATGAAGTAGACCTTCATGGTAATTTGCGAAAATCTAGAAAAATGCTTTTAAATGCATTTTTCTTTGTTACATGTTACACACACACGTGCCCTTGGGGCATGTGTGTGTGTAAGATGTATCCAAAAGCAAATTTCAGGGGTAGAACAGGGTGTCTTTTGGACACCCCTGCACCCTTGAAATTGCATTCTCAATTTGCGAATTCACAATGATGAATTGCAAATTGAGAATGCCCTCCCATTCATTCCTATGGCCCTCTAGGTCCATAGGAATGAATGTGTAGAAATTCCTTAATTGCGATTCTCAATTAGAGAATCGCAATTAAGGAATTTTAAGAAATCGCAATTGTTTTGCGAATTTCTTAATGAATTGCATTTTGCAATTCCTTAATTGCGATTCCTTAATTTTTGCAATTAAGGAATCGCAAAATGGAACAATGATGCATGTGGGTGTAAGTGCTGAAAGTTGTTTCACAACCTTAAACAGGGTTTTTTGGCAGTGTTGGGAATTTGTAATCCTTTCCGTAAAGAAAGTAGCACAAGCTGATCTATACAGAGCATGGTATTTTTTCAGTGCTGTCAAGTAAACTAACTTAGCCTCTGGCACGTAGTGCGTCCTCCATTGCCTTTCTAAAACTTTGCAATATTTTGTATCTTGTTTGAGGGAGTCAGTCAACCAGGGAGTAATCTGAGTTGAGGTTTGGCTAATAGGGGAAGTATAGAATCAATAGCCTCTGAAAGCCAGTGATGCAGAGGAATTTGATCAGAGTCAGGTTGAGATATAAGGCAAGGGATTGAGATTAAGAGTTGCTCATTTAACGCAGGTATATCAAGTTTGGACCAATGAGTAAGAGAGGACCAGGACAGAGTTAATAATACAAGGAACAGCAAAGTGATCAGACCAGCTGAATTGAATAGGAAGTGCAGCAGACAAGGTAGACAGATTGGAAACAAGCATTTACAATGCAACAGTTTTGCCTTTGGACTCAGTGCATCTATATATATTCCACAAATGCATGCATCTAGACACACAAAACAGACAAAAGTCTAACATGCAGCACCCGTGATATTTGCTCCAGACCCTGTGATAGCTGGGGGTGCACAGAACTCACCAGCTCTTGCCGGAGCCACTCCAGCGCCTGGCCCAGGGTGGCAAAGCCCTGGGTGTTCGTCAGTGGCACGTCCTCCGCCTGTGTGGAGGCTCGGCGGGGGAGCGGTGCGGTCGAGCGAGCATGGAGGAGGTTGTTTACTAATGCGAGCTAGACCAGCCTCCGCTGAGTGCGCAGGAAGGTCACCGGAACGAGCCAGCGTGTGCAAGGGACAGTGCGTCGGTGTGAATGGGCAGTGTATGTTTTACTGAAGCGTGTATGGCATAAACAGAGGTTCTACACACGCGAAGAAGCAAGAAAATGTAAACGAGGTTGCATGCAATAAAACGTGTGCACTGCAAGTATGCGGGGACGGCGGAAAAAACAAGCATTACGGGCAGAGCTCAATCTCCTGCGTGATACAGAGCAGGGTCTGAAATCACTGTCCACCGGGCGCCATCTTCAAAGAAATGCCCAAAACAAACCTTGGCGGAAAAAAAATAACATCCGCCCACCGCCGCAATGACGATCGCAAGGGGGCGGGATGAGTAAAAATCGCCGGAACGCCCACAAATCTGCTCCGGCAATGACGGACAGATCTCTCTTCCAATGGCTAGCCTCCATTTATGGAGCTAGCCAATGGAAGAGAAGGCGAGACAAAGCCCCATACTGTAAAAACATAAGATTTCGCCAGCGCGAACGCTGCTGTACAGCGGATCGCCAGGCGAAACCTAAAAATGGGTTCCAAGAGGTGCCCCACTGAGTGAGTAGGTGAAGAGTTAATAAGCTGGATGTTAAGGGCCAGATGTATCAAGAATTGCTTTTGCGATTCTTAAATATTTTACTGAGTCGCTATCATGGAATTGCAAAATGAAATGTATGTAGGTTTAGCAAAAAAAATTGTGATTCCTACAATATCCTTAATAGCGAATCGCAAATTGCAATTGCTGAAATTTGCAATTTGCGATTACCAAAATGGTAATCGCAAATTGCGAATGCAATTACGAGGGTGATAGGGGGCCAAAAGGCCACCCTGATGCACCCCAAAAAAGGTAGGTGTGCACATGTGGCGCACATAAGGACATGTGTGTGCGCAACAGTTAGGAATTAGAAATTCTTCGATTCTACAATTCTAAAATTTCTTAAAGACGATGGCGATGTCACCGCCTGTTTTATGGGGTCTATTAATATCCAGCAGCGTAAAGTTGTCAGGGAGTGCAGCGAACACATCAGACAAAGATCCTTCATGAAGCCAGGTTTCGGTTAAGAAAACGACATCAGGATCGGTGCAAAACAAGAAAATTAAATAAATGCAGCTGGTGTTTGGGAAGAGAGCGGCAGTTGTGGCTGAAACAGTCAAATTCATTGGGTGTACAAAGATTAGCTTCGGCATACGCAGAGGAACATGGTACCTCTGTGCCCGTAAAATGGTCAGAGCCCGGACGCTGTTGGAAGCTAGAGGAGCAATCAAACTGACAGCTATTGCAGTACATAGGGCAGGTAACAGGATAAAAGACCTGGCATCGGGCCTTAGGTGTGGGTCTAATCTTGGAAAGGACGAGAGAGGAGTAGGTTCTGGGGATTAGCTGAAAAGTGGCAGGGGTACTGGCACCCGGCTGGACGCGAACGGCCTTGCCTGAGGCGTGTCTTGTGCCCATCCACTTCGGCATGGATTAAGTAGTGGGATGGCACCACAGAAAATGCAGAAAGCAAGGCCAGAAGTGATCGTGGGAGCCTGAATGGTGTCACAATGTCCTCCGCACAAAGGGCACACAGCAGCAGCGAAACAGGGTGGGAGCCACTTCAGGACAGGAGAATCGCTGGGAAAAGGTGGAGCGTGCAAGTGCAGAAGCGGCAAACTAGTAAGTGACACAAAAGAAAACACACAAGTAACTCGAAAAATCAGGACCCCAGCATCTGTGTTCTCGCTCCCAAAATAGCTCTGGTAAGTACTTTTGTAACTCCACAATTGGCTACTGGTGTACAGTTATAAGTCCCTGGTATATGGTACTAAGGTTGTCAGGGCATAGGTTCACCAGGGGTCTCCCATGGGCATGCATTGTGCCACCCAGAGAAGACCACTTAAGTTCAGACTGCAGGCCTGCCATTGCAGCCTGTGTGAGGTGGTGCTTTCACTTCTCACTAAAGATATACATTTTCTTATATCTGAGGTCACTACACTTAAAACCTATAAGTCACCCCATGGTAGGTCCTTCAGTCCTGCGCGCAGGGTGCTTGGTGTGAGGGTGCCCCTGCATGAGCAGGACACCCCTACAAACTGCAGTGGTCGATTCTCCAGGCTTTGTAAGTGCAGTCAGCCATTTTTAGATATATAGTGGACATCAGTCATTACGAGATGTGTAACTCTATAATAGCTGTACCCAACCTGGTCATGTTTGGTATCAATCATGTTGGAATCACACCCCAGTACCAATTATGGTGTTGGAGGTATGATACCATGTACTGGGGGCCTCTTAGGGGAAGCCCCTGTACTCCCGGTTACAGCCTTTTAGAGTCTGCCAGCATGCTAGTGCTGCTAATGACAACAGACACTTTTCTGCCCTCCTGCTGCTGAGTTAAGCTCGAGCTGGGGAAGGTAGAACAATAGGTTTCCTGTTAAAGGGAGGTGTGATCAGCTCCCTGGTAGGACTAAGTGTATTGGGATGGGGTAGGGGTGCTTTCCAGTGCCACCAGACTGCATTGGAGGGCACAATTGGGGCCCTCCTTGCATACTCTGGTTTGAGTCAGTTCGGGAACCTTAGGACCATCTCTGGAAGGGACCCAGACTCATTCCAACCCTTTCCTTGGGTATTTAAGGGCTCCCCCGAGGGTGGGTTCTCAGATTTGTCGTGGAACAATAGTCGCCTCTGAAACCAAGACACTCTTTGACAGTCTGGACACTCTGAAATTGTTGAACTTCGACTGGAACAAAGAGTGCATCAAGGAAAACTCCCGTTGCTCCTGCTCTTGCGGTTCTTCAAGTCTTTTGCCTTTTCTGTGATTCGCTCAGGGACTCCAGAAGGCCTGTGGGCATCAAGGAAATCCGAAGAATCTCCCTTGGAGTGAGGGTCTGGAATCCGTCACTATCAAGGCCACAAAGTGTCAGATAGGGCAGACTAAGCTTGTGTACATGGGCCACCAAGTAGGTGGAGGCCAAGTTCAGCTGTTGGAGAACAAAATGCAGACCATCATGGACTGGGTTGCTTCCACTACCCAGACTCAGATCAGAGTTTCTTGAGCCTGGCTGGGTACTACAGGAGGTTTGTTGAGGGCTACGGATCCATTGTGACTTCCCTTAATGTTCTCACCTCCAAAGGATGACTAAGAAAGTTCAGTGAATAGTTAGCTGTCAGAAGGCATTTGATGACCTGAAGTAGGCAATGTGCTGTTCTCCCATTCTGCAGTCCGGATTACTCCAAAACCTTCATTGTTCAGACAGATGCTTCTGAGATAAAGGTAGGTGCAGTTCTGTCACAATTTAATGCAGATGGCTAGAACCAACCAGTAGTTTTTATAAGCAGAAGGATGACCCTCAGGGAAAAACGTTGGTCAGCTACTGAGAGGGGAGCCTTTGCTGTGGTCTGAGCCTTGATGAAGTTAAGGGCATAACTTTTTGGCACTCACTTCATTGTTCAGACAGACCATACGCCCGTCTTGTGGCTTCAAAAAAGGAAGGGTGAAAATCCCAAACTTTTGAGGTGGTCCATTTCCCTACGGGGATGAATTTTTCTGTGGAACATAGACCTGGGAATAACCATGCCAACGCAGATGGAGTCTCCAGATATTTCCACTCAGAAAATGAGACTCAACTGGGCTAGGTTAGTCGCATCTCCTTTCGTTTGGGGAGGCGGGGGAGCTGTGTAGGAACGTATGATCTGCTTTCATGGTTACCAACACATTTTGCTTGGTGTCAGTATGTTTTTGACTTAGTCTGTCTGGGATCCTGCTAATCAGGACCCCAGTCACTGTGCTTTCTCCCTAAATTGACCATGGTAAGTAATTTTGTACGTCCACAATGGGCAACTGATGTACCCTTGTTAGTCACTAGTCACTGGACCGACCACCACTGCATCCACTTCACCTTCAGGAAGCCCACCACGCCCCACCGCACTTAACAGAGGCCTCGACGATGCTAGAGCAAAGTCACCCAAGACCAGCTAACCGCCACCCTCACCCAGAACCTGCCAGCCGTCTCCACCGTTCCAGAGCCGACTGCAACCTCAGACAATGGATCGACTACTGCGCCAACACCCTCGCTCCGCTCAAGTCACCCTCCAACAGCCACTCCAGCAAGAAAGCCACCTGGTTCACCGAAGACCTCCAGGCCTCCAAACGAACATGCCGTAAATTGGAGAAGAACTGGCTCCGTGAACGATCACCGGACAGGTACAGAGCCCACAAGAACGCCACCCGCAGACACCATCAACTCATCAGAGCCGCCAAGAGGTCCTCCTTCAAGGACCGCCTAGATAACAACGCACACAACAGCAAGGAGCTCTTCAACATCGTGAAGGAACTCTCCAATCCCAGCTTCAAAACCAATGACATCCCGCCTTCGCAAGACCTGTGCGACTCACTGGCCACCTTCTTCCACCGCACGATCGCCGACATCTACGACAGCTTCAGAGTCACAACCACCCCGACAACCACCACCCCCACGACCACAACCCGCACCAACTGCCTGCTCTCCTGGACCAGCGTCAACAACACCAGCAAGATCATGAACACCATCCACTCCGGATCACCATTAGACCCATTACCTCACCACATCTTCAACAAAGCCAGCACAGCAATCGCACCCCATCTCCGGAGAGTAATCAACATCTCCTTTGAGACAGCAACCTTCCCAGAGAGCTGGAAGCACGCCGAGATCAATGCCTTACTCAAGAACCCCAAAGAGGACCCCAAGGACCTCAAGAACTTCCGACCCATCTCCCTGCTTCCGTTCCCGGCGAAGGTTACTGAGGAAATCGTCAACAAACAACTGACCCGCTACCTCGAGGAGAACAACATCCTGGACCCATCCCAGTCCGGTTTCCGCAGCATCCACAGAACCGAAACCGTCCTCAACGCCGCCACCGATGATATCAGGACCCTGCTTGACAATGGAGAAACAGCGACCCTCATTCTTCTGGACCTGTCAGCCGCCTTCGACACGGTCTGCCACAACACACTACGAACACGCTTACACGACGCCGGAATCCAAGAGAAGGCCCAGGCCTGGACCATATCGTTCCTCTCCGGTAGAACTCAGAGCGTCCGACTCCCCCCCTTCTGCTCCAAGGCCACTGAGATCATCTGCGGCGTACCCAGGGCTCATCCCTCAGCCCGACGCTGTTCAACATCTACATGTTACCCCTCGCCCACGTCGTCCGCCAGATCGACCTCAACATCATCTCCTATGCCGACGACACCCAGCTGATCATCTCCCTCAATAAAGACCCTCACACCGCCAAAACCAACCTCCACGAAGGAATGAAGGACGTCGCCGAATGGATGAAGAACAGCCGACTAATGCTAAACTCAGACAAGACGGAGGTCCTCATCCTCGGCCTCACCCCCTCAGCCTGGGAAGACTCCTAGTGGCGGACAACACTGGGAACAGCACCGACACCCACCGACCAGGCACGCAACCTAGGGGTCATCCTCGACGCCACCCTCTCCATCACTAAGCAGGTCAATGCCGTCTCCTCATCCTGCTTCAACACCCTCCAAATGCTCCGCAGGATCTTCAAGTGGATCCCCACTGAAACAAGAAAAACAGTCACCCAGGCCGTCGTCACCAGCAGTCTGGATTACGGAAACGCCCTCTACGCAGGAAGGTTCGCCAAGCTCCTGAGACGGCTGCAACGCAACCAGAACGCCTGATCCTCGACTTCCCCCGCCGAAGCCACATCACACCCCACCTGAGAGACCTGCACTGGCTCCCCGTCAACAAGAGGGTAACCTTTAAGCTCCTCCTCCACGCGCACAAAGCTCTCCACAACACCGGCCCAGCATACCTCAACACCCGACTCAGCTTCTACACCCCCACCCGCCAGCTCCGCTCCACCAGCCTCGCACTCGCCACAGTCCCTCGGATCCGAAGAACGACCGCCGGCGGCAGATCCTTCTCCCACCTTGCCACCAAGACCTGGAACATCCTCCCCACCAACCTACTGGCTCTTCGATCAGTAGCAGCACCCCTTTCCCCTCCCCCACCCCCTCCCCCCAGCGCCTTGAGACCCTAACGGGTATGTAGTGCGCTTTATAAGTGTCTTGATTGATTGATTGATTGACTAGTATATGGTACTAAGGCACTCAGGGCATAGGTACAACAGGGATCTCCCATGGGCTACACCATGTATTGAGCCACCCATGGGAGTCCACTTAAACTGTGACTACAGGCCTGCTATTGCAGCCTGTGTGAGTTGGTGCTTGCACCTCTCACGACAGATATAACTTTCCTTATATCTGAGGTCACTACATTTAAAACCTATAAGTCACCCCTCTAGCAGGCTCTTCAGTCCTGAGGGCAGGGTGCTTAGTTATAAGGCTGAGGGTGCCCCTACATGAGTGGTACACCCCCTACAAACCCCAGTCGATTCTCCAGGCTTGCAGTCAGACATTTTAATACACATATTTGACATCAGTCATTATGTCTAACTATATAGTGGCTGCACAGAAACTGATCATGTTTGGTATCAGACATGTTGGAATCATACCCCAACACTGATTCCACTGCTGGAAATATGATCTCATGTACTGGGGGGCTCCCTTAGGGTACCCACTTGTACTCCCAGTCCCAGCCTTTCAGGGTCTACCAGCAAGCTAGTGATCCTACCAACCACAGACATAAGTCTGCCCTCCTGTGGCTGAGCCAAGCTTGAGCAGGGGATGGTAGAATACTAGGTAGGTGTGATCACTTACCAGACAGGCCTCACTGTATTGGGTTGGGGTGGGGTGGGCACTTGCCAGCACCAACAGACTGCTTTGGAGGGCACATTTGGTGCCCTTCTTGCATACACCAGTTTGAGCCTCTTCAGGGAGCCCCTGGCTACCGCTCTGGCTCGAAACTGTACAAAGTACATGGGAGTGTGCTCGCCTTTGTCAAGCTCCTCCTCTGGGAAAGACCTTTGAGTTGTTCCAACCCTTCCCCAAGGGTACATAAGGACCTACCTGTGGGTGAGTCATAAGATTTGTTGTGGGGCAATAATAAATACTGAAATCACTTCACTCTTTGACCGTCCGGATACTTGGACTTTGCTGGACTTCGCCTGGAACGAGAATGCAGCAAGCAAGACTCCTGCTGCTCCTGGTCTCGCTAGTCTGCAAGTCTTCTTCGTCGTCTGTGTTTCTTCCAGGTTCTTCACTAGACCTGTGGGCATCAAGGACACACGAAGTACTCTTCCTTTGAGTGAAGGAGTCATTTCTCTTCATCTCCAGGCACCGCAACGAAGCTGGCTGGTCTGCTGCTCCTGTCGTTCTTCAGACTTCCTGAGGCTCAGCAACACAGGTGGTGGTTCTGCAACTCCCTCGAGGCCTGACCCATACTCTCTGAAATTTTAAGAGCAGTATCCCTCGTCGGAACCGCAGAGGCCGAACCCCTGTGCACTCTGTCTCCTTCCCTTTGCCAATGCTTGTTGGGTCTGCACTCCAGAGATCAAGATACAAGAAGATGCAGCCTCTAGCATCTCTTCCCTCCAAGCTCAGCGTCCTCACCGCATCCTTTGCACTGTGGGCCTTCGTTTTTGGTGAGCTGCTCGAGGTCCTCTTGCGACTCCTATGCCTTTGGCCTGTGGGTCCTCCTGAGGGTCTTCTCCTGCTTAAGAGGGCTCCCCTGCTCGCTCAGGGCCTGATCTGACTCTCCTGCTGTTAGTGAGTTCACTGGACCTTGTTGGTCCCAACGTTGCGCCTTCTTCCTTCTCCACACCAGTTGCGGCTACCAAGGCTTGTTAGGCACCGGACACTGCCCACTCAGTCACCGACATCTGACGTGGGACAGCTCGTGCACAGCTCCTAGTCTTCATCAGCATCGTCTGGTCCTCACAGCTGTCGCGACAAGGTCACCGTCAACTTGTCTGAACCTTCCAACATCGGTAGACATTGCTCTTCAGTGCCTCCTGGTCACTCCTGAGTGACATTGACTTAGTCCTGTATGCTCGCAGGTTCACCACCTCTAAAATTCACAATTGACGTCTACGGAGGTTTCCAATGTCTCGTCACACCTATGCACCTGGCTCCTGGGTAATTACCTTGTGTGGTCCCTTGTGTCCCCGGCTCCTTCAGGTCTTTTGGTCCAAGTCCTGTCCTCTTCTGCAGTTTGCATTCCACTTTCTTAGTGTATGGCTTTGTCTCCCCCTGGCGAGCACTGTATTCTCTGCTACTTACCTAATTGCATTTGTAGTATCATTGTGTATTTGTGTTGATATCTCTGGTAGGAGATAAACCTATGTGTTAATGAGTGTGGTGTATTAAATAGGAATATTTTATATAAACACTGTGTGGTTCGCTTTCATGTAACGTACACCCTAAGATTAAACTGGTAAAACAAGCTGCTTAACACTCCTTCAAAATAACCCTGAAGACTGCTCTCCAAAGCTGCCACTTTGAGAGCTTTCTGTGAATATCAAAGACCACTAAAATCACCATAAGGGTTGCCTGGATTATTGCAAGGTGCATCACTTAAAAAGGTGTGCACCATATACTAAGCCAGCCTCCTACAATTACACTTTATTGTCTTCTTTTTTGTACTGATGCTGTTCAGCAAAACAAATCTTTTTGCTGATGCTGAACAACATCAGCAATTAGCATTGGAAAAGTCAATAGGTTCAAAGGCAAAGACTTGTTGGCATTGCTAAAGCTTGTCACTTTATTTTTTTTTCATCAAAGATTTCAAACGCCTGGAATTCGTCTCTTGCTCTCCTTCTCATAGAATTCTTCGGTCGGACCTGGTCCTCTTCAACTCTCGTTCAGGATTTGTGAATGCTTGGCTTCTCTACATCCATCGGGTTTTGTTATGCCTTTATAGCTTTTTCCTTCATTAGCGATCCTTCATGGAGACACTTTGCTTCCACATGAAATTCAGTAATATGAAGTATCATAGTGGTCACATGAAAGGGAGTCTTTACCTATGGGAACTTCCACAAGAGAAGGTGCAAACGTTGCGACCAGAAATTGACAGCCAAAGCCTCTCTGTCCAACTTGAGTGATCACCTCCTACTAGCAAAATCAGTCTTGTCTCTGTCAAGTTTTAGGAGTTTCCGATGCATCCACTCCTGAACACCTATAAGGCACTCTGAGGTTTCCTATGCTGTCGGAGGCAAGGTTTTCGTATACCTAAGCAGAAACGTAGAAACTGTAAATCATCAGAGCAAGAGAGTGCCTTGAAGCCAAAGCCAAAGCCAAAATATTAATACTATAGAAATACATAATGGTGATCCTGTGAAAGTTTCAGGCATTGAAGGAGTTGTATTGAAACATTTGGTTCCACAAACAACATTAAGCTTCCTCGTGAAAGTAGTAGGGCTTGAAAAGTTTCATTCCCAGTTTTTACAGTGAAGAGGCGGAAATAGAACAGGTTCCTGACGTTTTGTTGCAATTTTATCAGGCTACCTCAGAATGTTTTAAAGAGAATTATAATACTGCTGTTGAACGATACCATACTGGGATTTTTTTAATGCTCATAGGTTTTTGTATAGTATAGCGTTTGACAGTCACGTTACCTCTTGACAATTTATGAGGCGTGTGAGAAGTTGGCCTGGTATATGATGTTCACTATTGTAGTGAACACCTTGCACCAGTCCAAACAACCCTTATGGTGATGGTTGTAAGTCAACCTTATAGACCAGCTATCCTAGTGGTAGCGTGGACAGAACAGTCTTAGGCTAAAAGACTCTTGAGGACGTGTAAAGCCAGCTGTTTTACCATATGTAACCCCTTGAATATCAAATGAAAGGACACCACACAGGATATATATAAAATATATATGTATTTATTCACTAACACACTCCTCTGAACTCTTTATGAGGTCAGAGGCAAAAGCACATAACAAGTTACACTTAGAAATACTTTAAATAGCACAATTTACAGTTAGGCCCTAGGGGCGCGTAAAATCATATACTAAGTAAGTCGTATAAGAACCACGACTTGGGAAAGGAGAAGGCCTAGGGCCTAGAGAATCGCTGGGGCTACACTATCTGACCCTTAGGTTAGGAGTAGGAGGCCCACAGGCGGCGCGTGCAGTGTCTACACACACGCGGGAGTCAATGTTAAGTCAATGGGAACTCAGTAAGTAAGTAAATGAAGATTTAGGACACTTCCGGTCTAGCTAGGAGGAAACAACTAGTAAATCTGCACACTAGGATAATCAATCCCTACTGGAGCACCGAAGTACTTGCGTTACCTCACCCACGGGCTGCGGGTGCATAGGTGTCAAAGTGTGTCGGGTTTCGCCGTTGTTCCAAATGGAGCCTTGAAGAAAGATGCTGCAGGCGACCAGGAGGAAGATGTAAGGGTGGATCCAAGGGTGGATCTAGGATGAAGAGGACTTGAAAGCAGAGGGGACAGGGTCTAGGTCACTAGCCAGTGACAGGGTGGAACCAGGGAGGAACCAGACGTCGTCGAGGAGCAATCAGGTGCGGATGTGAAGCTTGTCGTTGCAGCCACGCGGACCAGGAGGCTTCAAGGACGACCAGGTGCTGGAGAGGAGCTGTCCCACGATGGTTCTCGCAGATGGAGGGGTCAACTTCAAAATTGGAGCTAACAAGCCTAAGCAAAGGCAACCCACGCATGATACGCAAAAGGCTTCTGGTGCAGACCAGGAGGGTCTGAGGTACTTCACCTTTTCAGGGAAGCAAGGGCCAGTCTGGAGCAACCAGACCAGCGATGGATTTTCACGAGGATCGTCGTCAGAGGGCTACTAGCCAACGGGCCAACAACCGGACAACGCGTCGAGCAGAACACAAGTAGAAGGGCCCCACGCAGATCTCGTGGAGTGTGGAGGGCTGGTCTTCGGTGCAGGTGGAGCTCGGTGTCGGGGTGTCTCAGTCCCCAGTGCACAGCTTCGAGGATGCCTCAGGAGTTGCGCTGTTAGCAAGTTGAAAACTTTCCAAGTTGCCTGGTTCCACGGATTCTGACGCCTTCCACGGAGCTCAGCTGTGCTGGAGCCGTGCAGTGGGGTCAGAGGAGTCCTGGAGTCAAGGTCTTGTCAGGCTCTGCCCTCAAGTTCAGGCGGGAACAGGGACAAAGCAAGCCGTCGAGTTGCTGGATGGTGCCTGGGTTCCCAGGGTGGTCACTCATTGGCCACAAGGGAGATTCTTCAGTCTTCAAGTCGGTTAAATGTCGTAGGGTCCAGAGTTTTGTTTCAAGTTTCAGTTCAGGATCAAATCTAATCTCCTGGGTCAGCTCCTATCTTTATACTACTAAAGGGGGCTGGTTTATTCACTTGATCCCTCCTATGGGTGGGACCAGGAAGGGGGGTTGTTACACCCCCATTCCTTTGTGCAGTTTCGTGCCAGAGCTGAAGCTGGAGTGCCCCAGCAACCGGTTTGAACTGGGGTATGCATGGAGCACATAGTGTACCCCAGGCATGTCTCATTCTATTCAGCCCTCCCTGTCCCAATACACAAAATCCTGTCTGGGGTGGTGCTCGCACCTCTCCTGGCAGGAAACCTATTGTCCAGGCCTTCCTCGCTGGAAGGACTCCCAGCAGCAGGAGGTCAGACTTGTGTCTGTGGCAGCAGCATCCATTTTGTGACGCTGGGGCTCTGGTTAACTTTAACCGGGATAGTCAGCAACAACATGTCTTCTCCCTCTAGAAGGGTGGAATGCTACCCCCGTCGCCAGAATTGGCGAGGGGGTAGTATTCCAAAGCGTATGACACCTTACACGACATGTTTAGATAAAGCCAAACCTGCTGCTGAGCTAAGCTCGAGCTGGGGAAGGTAGGGGAAGGTAGAACAATAGGTTTCCTGTCAAAGGAAGTGTATTGGGATGGGGTAGGGGCGCTTTCCAGTGCCACCAGACTGTATTGAAGGGCACAATTGGGGCCCTCCTTGAATACTCTGGTTTGGGTCAATCAATCAATCAATCAGGAGTTTGTTAAAGCGCGACTACTCACCCGTAAGGGTCTCAAGGTTTGGGTCAGTTCAGGAACCTTAGGACCATCTCTCGGAGGGACCCAGAGTCATTCCAACCCTTTCCTTGGGTATTTAAGGGCTCCCCCGAGGGTGGATCCTCAGATTTGTCGTGGAACAATAGTCGCCTCTAAAACCAAGACACTCTTTGACAGTCTGGACACTCTGAAATTTTGAACTTTGACTGGAACCGAGACTGCATCAAGGAAAACTCCCGCTGCTCCTGCTCTTGCGGTTCTTCAAGTCTTTTGCCTTTTCTGTGCTTTGCTCAGGGACTCCAGAAGGCCTGTGGGAATCAAGGAAATCCGAAGAATCTCCCTTGGAGTGAGGGAGTCACTCCCCTGCATCTACAGGCACTGCAACAAAGCTGACTGGTCTGCTGCTCCTGTCATCCTAAGGACTTGACGAGGCTCAGCCAGAGCCCTGACCTGTCTTCCCTGCAATTTGGAGGACAGAATCCCTTGTCAGAGCCACTGGGACCAAACCCTTGCCAAGGCTTGTTGTCTCTGCACTCCAGAGATCTTCGGGTTACAAGAAGCTCCAGCCTCCAGCACCTCATCCCTCGAAGATCAGCGTCCTCACTGCATCCCTCCCACCGTGGGCCTCCATCTTTGGTGAGCTGAATGAGGTCCTCTTGCGACTCCTGTGCCTTCGGCCTGTGGGTCTTCTTGAGGGTCTTCCTCTGCTTTGGTGGACTCCCCTGCTTGCTTGGGGCCTGCTCTTACTCTCCAGCACTTCATAAGCATCTTGGACTTTGCTGGTCCCAACAATTGCATCTTGTGGTCTTCCACACCAGTTGCGACTATTATGGTTTGTTGGTGCTCCCCTCAGACACTGACCATCTAAACACTGAAATGGGACAGCTTGTGCATGACTCCCAGTCTTCCTCAGTTTTGCCTGGTCCACACAGCTGCAGAGACAAGGTCCTTGCCAACTCTTCTGAGTCCCTGCCAATAGGGGGGCATTGTGCTTCTGTGCATCCTGGTCACTTCAGAGTGGAATAGATTCTGTCCCCTCTGCTTGGAGGTTCTCCTCTTCAAGAAGCCACCCTTGGATTCCACCAGACATCTTCAGAGATTTTTCCAGAGGCCTTTCTTCCCAAGCCTTCCCTTGTCGTCTACAGGACGGTCCGACGTCACTTTACCCTATACACCTGGCTTCCCTGGTGCAGGTTACCTGGATCCTTGGGCTTCCGTGGGTGGGGTGGCTCTCCAATCTTCGGTCCCCCAAATGATATATATATTTTTTTTTCTCGAAAATTGCTCCTTCGAATCTCGTTTCCCGGACTTGAAAGCAGGCACGGACCACGATTCTGTGCAAAGTTGTTTGTTTATTGCATATTAGTCGGCAATTACGTGTTTCGGTCCTTCCTGGACCTTGATCACATGACAACGCTCCGTGGCTTCAACCACCATTTTATATATTTTTTAAAGTGACAGTGCTTAGTGCAAAAGCAGCGTTCACCACAACGATTTCATAGACAGTAAAGACATACTTTTGAAATTAAAACTAATTCTTGTTCTAACTTCTAAATGTTTGTTCCTATATAAATAAATAGCAAAATATATGAATATATAAATATACATGAGCAGGCCGTAATAATTATATAAATATATAATTTAAGTCAATAAATAAGTATTTAAACTTATAAAAAAGACCAGTTTGATTAAAACAAACCTGCTAAAATATCCTGTCCAACATTTGATATTTTTTTAGCAATCAATGTGAGATAACATTTTCATTGCTTTTCTTGTGCCTTGATATATTTGCCTAAATGCAATGACATGATTAATAAGGCTGTATGTTTGTTGTGATATAATATCACTCCTGTCTTTTGAGGGTCATCATAAAATTTGTATGGGTGCTGTTTTATCCCTTAAACCAAGTGTGTAAATGGTGCTCAAAAGCAATAATTTGACCCTTAATAGGGGTTGGACCTATTGAGTGACCTAAATTTGTGCAAAAATCGCAATAATATTTTTAAACTGCCACTCTATGTGTAAAAAGTGCAAGTGCAAGTGAAGAATAAAAAAACAGATTGTATTGGTTTGAGGTCAGGCGGCAGTCTAGGATAACTAGATTGTATAGCCCCCTTTGGATAATATTATATTTGGCATCTCTTAAAGGCTATTTCAGTTTTTAGAACCCAATGTAGATATATGGTTAGATATTTCAGTAGAGATGTCGATTGTCTACAGATTGATGAAGCTAGAGAGGGCGGATGAGAGAACTCTTTAAATGCAAGAGTATAGGTCTTCTGTAATGTTAAGACCTCCCGGCACCTTGCTGTCGAGATCAATTATATATCTCGGCTCTAGTTTACGCAAGATGCCTTCCCGATCCCCTCCTCTTCTGTTTTTGGGAACTGAGTCTATGAGGTAATATGATAGAAATTGCAGGTCGCTATTATGTTTTTCCTGGAAGTGTCAAGCGGCTGGATAGGTAGGGTCTTTGTTTGTTATGGCTCTAAGGTGTTGCAATATGCGTTTATTGGCAGGGAGTTTGGTGCTACCCACATATTTAAGTTTGCATGTACATTCCAGAATGTAGATAGCATAGTCTGTTTTGCAATGCAAAGCTCGACGTATTTTTATCTCCCTGTCGCTGAAGGGTATCTTGTAGGTTTTCATGTTTATACCATATTGGCATGCCCTACAATTCTTACATTTGACAAACCCTTGTCTTTTTGTGAGCCAATTCTGGGTTTCCACTACTTCTGGACTGCTTGTAACTAAGGTACTGCTCATAGAAGCAGCCTTCCTATAAGTTACACCCAGTGTTTTAGGTAAGAGCCCTCCTATTGTTGGATCATCAAGCACAATCGGCCAATTGCGTTGGACTATATTTCTGATGGTCTTGTGTTGCATGTTATATGTAGTGATTAAACGCAATTGTTGTGCTTTCTTTTCTTTTTCCAAGTTACCTGACACAGATTTTAAGAGAGTCTCCCTCTCTAACTTCATGGTTTTTGCCATGGCAGCATCTACTGTTTTTTTATTGTGACCCCTAGCTAAGAATCTATTTTTGCTCTCCAATTGTGCCTTTTGTAAATCGATTGGTTTACTGCAAATGCGTTTTATTCTCAACATTTCTCCGTAGGGGATACTGTTAACCAGGTGTCTTGGATGGAAACTCATCGAGTGAAGCACTGAGTTTCCTGCTGTTATCTTTCTGAAAAGTTTTGTTTCTAGCCTGTTATTTTTTACAAAAACCTCCACATCTAGAAAATTAATAGTTTGACTATCAATTATTGCCGTAAAACTCAATTTAATGTTATTGTTGTTGATACTATGGACAAACTCATGGGCTTCATTGATTGGACCATCCCAAACCACGAAAATATCATCAATGTATCTGAGAAATGCTCTTACATTTTTGTCCATTGTTGTCTTGTGTGTTACGTTAAGGACCAGCTCCTCCCACCAGCCCATGTGTAAACAGGCATAGCTGGGGGAGAAGCTGGCCCCCATCGCAACACCACGCATCTGTTGAAAGACCATTTTGACAAAGAGAAAGACATTATTATTTAGGCAAAACTTGGTTAAATCACTTAACATTGTGTCATGGGCAGAGAGTCTTGGCTTGCGTTTACCGAGGAAAAGTTCCAAAGCCCTTTTACCATCTCTATGTCTTATACTAGTGTAAAGAGACACAACATCTAGAGACATTAGGAGATAATTGTCTTTCCATGTAAAGTTGTCGATTTTACCCAAAAAGTCACTAGTGTCTCTAATATAGGATGGTAAAGAATGCACAAGTTCCTGTAAAAAATAGTCTATGTATCTGCTGGCATTTTCTAATAGGCTGTTTTGTGCCGAGATGATCGGTCGGCCAGGAGGATTCAATATGTCTTTATGAATCTTTGGAATGAAATAAATGTTTGGTACGTTGGGTTCTCTTTACGGATAAACTTATATTCTTCCATTGTTAAAATTCCCGCACTTTTCCATGCCAGCACTTTTCCATAGAAATCATCTTGTATTGCCTTTAAAGCTCCCCAATTACTGATTTTGTAGCATTCTCTCTCATTGAGTTGTGATAGTGCCTCTTTCATATATTGTTTTCTGTCCCACAGCACAATGTTGCCTCCTTTGTCGGCATTCCTTACAATTAAATTTGTATTGCTTTGTTTTTTAGTCATTAACTCTTTGTATTTGCTGTCCTAAGGATGCCATTTCCGTTTGCTTTGCAATATTTTGTAGTTACGTTTTTTGACTTCATTAGTCACTTGTTCATTGAAAATGTCAATACTGTCTCTGCTCATTATGGGATTGAAGGTAGATTTCCTTTTAAAAGGGGTCTTTTTTCTGTCAGGTAATTCCTCTGTTGTTGGTGAGAGGACTGTCGAAATCAGTTCCCTAGTATTATGATGGTCCTGTTGTTGGTTCATATCATCTGCTGACTCAATAAAACTTCTCATTTGTAATTCCAACAATGTTTCTAATAGGGTTGAATCCCCTGTTTGAGACATTTCTCACCTCTGTTAGTTTCCACCATCTCAGTTTCTTTTGTGTTCTTTTTGTCTTTTGCGAGTGCATGGTACTTTTTTACAGTTTCAGTTTCCTTATGAATCTGTATATGTCCATTCTGGTGTTGGCATAATTAAAGTTTGACTCTGGACAGAATGAAAGTCCTAGCGCTAAGATTTGTTCTTCCGCTTTAGTCAGGGTCATGTCTGAGAGGTTAATGATTGTTTTGGTTGGATTTTTTTCTTCTTCTAATGTTGGTTCCACCAACCTCTCCCCTTCCCTATTGTTTTTTTGAAGGAGAGATGTTCGGTTTGCTTTCCTCCTTTCTCTGCGCTTATGGTTGCGCCTCTTCCTCTGGCATTCTGTTGAGTCCTGGGGCGCAGGGTTGCCCTTCTCTCTTCCACTAAAAAAATTCATCTCTTCCCCCGGAGACAGACTTGGCAGTATAGCTCTTGGAGCTGCTACCTGTTCATCTGGTTCCGCCTCGCTCTCCAGATTAGAACTCAGATAAGAATTTGAAACTTGCTCATGAGTGGCTTTAACCGTGGACGTATTTATGTTGGTCTGGTTCTGTTTCCTCATTTTTATTAGTTTTCATCACATCATACTTTTTTGAAAAGGTGAAAATACGCCCCGTTTCATAATCCACTCTATCTCTGTGGAATTTGTACGCTTTGCGTTCTTTTATCTTATCCTCCTCTTTTTTTAGGCGCACCATCATTTCCTCTCTTAATTTTTTCTCATCTTCATACATATTCATTTGTTTAATTTCCTCGTTAAGGGCTTTAATTTTTTCCTGTAAGGCTGTTCTATCTATCTCTGCATAATGAACCAGAATTTCCACTAATCTCCTGGATGATATATATATATATATATATATATATATATATATATATATATATATATATATATATATATATATATATATATATACTGAACAAACTATAGGATTCACACTTGTTATAGTTAGGAATTAGCATTTAAAAAACCTTTGAAATTCACTGAAAAAACCATAGGTTTCACACCAGTTATAGTTAGCTGAACATTTTACTCATACAAAACCATTGAAATTCCCACGTTATAGTTAGTTGGACTCACTATAACTCGCGCGCCCGCAATCCACTGCTGATGATGTCACATATTACATCATTCATGAGATGGTCAGTGACATCACTGATGACATCTCAAATGACATCACTGATGACATCTCAAATGACATCACTGATGACATCTTTCAGTGTCTGTGTGTTTCTGTAAAGTTTAAATATGTTTTACATATTGAAGAATGAGTGGATGTATAAGTATCTGGATGAAGGATTTAGTAGGTGCGTGACTGACTGTATGAGTGAGTGATTAAATGTGTCTTACTGAATGCATGGGTTAGTGACTAAACTGTCTGAATGTGTGCATCAGTATGTCTGTTGTTGTGTAAGCTGCTGCATGTGTTGATCAATAGCTATATAAGTGGCTATATGGGTTATTGATTGGTTGCGCAAGTATTTGTATGTGAGTCTGAGTGTGTGTGTGGGTGGCTGTGAGGTGTGTGACTGTGCATAGATGTGTGACCAGTTGATTCACTAGGTGTATGGGTTCAAGAGTGCATGTGGAAACAGCTGTATGGGCGGTTGACTGTGTGCATGGCTGTGTTGGTGAGTGAATGGATATCTCAGTGCTACATGTCCAGTACATATGTAAAACACAGTGCATGTGAGAGTTGGCATATATAAATATATAAATGACACATGAGAGCCAGTGATTGTGTGAGTGGCTGTATGGATCAATGTGTACTTGTATCAGTGATTGTATAAGAGAGTAAGTATGTGTTAGTATATGTTTATATATGTGAGGTGTTGTCTGTATAACTGTATAGATGAGGAAATGGGAGTGTGATTGATTCTTTGCATGACTGACTAGGTGTGTGAGTAACTCCATGGATGAGTGGCAGTGTGTGATTGTCTGTATAGGTGTATGAGTGCATATGATAGTGTTGTATTGATGAGTGTCTGTATGTATGTGCGATTGTATGGGTGAATGAGTGGATGTGTGTGTAGACCTAGGAATCAGTAAGTGCGTGTGTAGTTACTGGTATTGCTGTGTCAATGGTTTCAGCAATGGTAGTTTGTATTTAACACTGGGTGTATCAAAGGTTAGATTAGAGTGTGAGGAGGTGCATCGTATTATCACATGGATGATGTCATCAGTGATGTCATTTGAGATGTCATCAGTGATGTCATTTGAGATGTCATCAGTGATGTCACTGACCATGTCATGAATGATGTAATATGTGACATCATCAGCAGTGGATTGCGGGCGCGCGAGTTATAGTGAGTCCAACTAACTATAACGTGGGAATTTTAATGGTTTTGTATGAGTAAAATGTTCAGCTAACTATAACTGGTGTGAAACCTATGGTTTTTTCAGTGAATTTCAAAGGTTTTTTAAATGCTAATTTCTAACTATAACAAGTGTGAATCCTATAGTTTGTTCAGTATATATATATAATATCTATCTATATATATATATATGTATATATATATATGACCAACCCAATCCGAACATGATGAGAGGCTGGGTACAAAGTAATTTAGAATCATCCAGGAGATTAGTGGAAATTCTGGTTCATTATGCAGAGATAGATAGAACAGCCTTTTTCAAAGGTTTTTTAAATGCTAATTCCTAACTATAACGAGTGTGAAACCTATGGTTTTTTCAGTGAATTTCAAAGGTTTTTAAAATGCTAATTCCTAACTATAACGTTTGTGAAACCTATGGTTTTTTCAGTGAATTTCACAGTTTTTTTAAAAGCTAATTCCTTTGTATATCGACTTTGTAACCTACGATTGTTTTTTATTAGCTGTTTTTTACAACTATTAATTATATATATTTTTTTTAATTATTTGTTCAATGTATATATATTTTTTTAATAATTTTTTCCTGGTGCGCGCACCGGTAAGCTCTCCCGAAAGCGCAGCGAGAGCGCTAATTCTGCGTTCGCAAAAATAAATATGGATGAAAACTAAATAATAATGCAAGACATTCAGTACCATACTTATAAAAGCAGTATTTTTGATTTTCCAAATGAAAATGATTTTACATTTCCGTAAAGCTACAAAAACGTCACTCAGGCGCGCCGCGTAAGCGCCCCCGGAAGCGCCTACGTTCGCGCGGCGTAAGCACCCCAGCGTAAGCGCGTCAAGTCATGTGACCTTAAAATAACAATTTTCATTGGTTGCTAACAAGTTTTTTTTTACAAAGAATGAAAACCCCACCCTTTTCCTTCACTTCTTCTTTCACTTTGGTGAGAGCAAGACCTCTTTTTTTCTGTGCTAACAATTTGTGGATAGAATGGCTGCCAGAGCATCCAGCAGCAGTGAGGAGTCAGATGGTTTCATAGATGAAGAGCCTCCTCAGCCAAAGGTGAAAGAACATTTTATTTGGAAATGTTTTTCTATACCTGAGGATCTTAAAAAAGTAAATGCTCCAAAGGTGGAGTGTAAGATCTGCCATACTGTACTTTCCCGAGGAGACCCCAGAAGGAAATACACCCCAGAACTATGCCCGGGAGAGTGTCAGGGCTCTGGCACGAGAGGCTCCAAGGGATGGTGCCTCTACTTCAACTGGAGGAGCAACTGCATCGGTGAGGGGGCGACCAGAACAGCTGATCCCAAATATTCAGCCTGTTTTTAATGAGGCCTCAATCAAATGCAAACATTGTGATGCACTACTTTGTTACGGGGAACAAAGTATTATGATCATTGCTCGAGCAATAGAGAACCACTGCTGCCGTCCCCAGCCCTAATTTTGATTTTTTTTTTTTGCTCCTGTTGAGCAGTTTGCCATTCCCTGTTTTTGTTTTTGTTGAGAAAAAAACGAAAAAAGAAGAAAAAAAAAGTTCTTTTTAGAACTACCTCCAATTCTCAAAAAAGAGCTGTATTCTTAAAAAAATGAAAAAGAGTAACTGAAGTGGAGTGCAGTGAGAGAGGAGAGGAAAATGAGTGAGAAAGCAAAGAAAGGGACGAGAGGGGAAGGGAAGTGAAGTAGGGGGACTGAAAGAAGGTGAGTATGGGGAAGGAGAGTGAGGAGAAGGAGGGTGAACATGGGGAATGAGGATAAGTGAAGAAAATGTAGTAAAGGAACGGGGGTGTGGAAGGGTAAGAAAAGAGCAGTAATGTTTAGGAAAGAGTGGAGATACAGACTGGATAAAGACAAGTGAGTGTGAGACAAGGTGAGTAAGGGAGTGAAGAGACAGAGAAAGTGAAAGAAAAAGTGAGAGTAGAAGACTGAGGGCCTCATTTATGAGGCCATGCGTCACTTTTACGCCGCCGGTGCGTCACTTTTTGTGACGCACCAGTGGTGTAAAAATTGCACCTTGTTGAGTCATATTTACAAAGTGACGCATCTAGGTAGATGCGTCACTTTGTAAACCCCTGCGCCACATTATACCTGCACCAGGTATAATGTATGCAAAGGGGGCGTATTGACGCAAGGAAGGGTCGTAGAAGTAACGCAGTGAAATCTATGAGATTTCACTGCGTCACTTTTAGGACGCCGTTGCGACAAAATCTTGTAAGACTGACGCAGGCCCTTTCACATAGGGCTTGCCCCATGTGAAAGGATGCATTGCTGGAGTTGCGTCACTTTTGTGACACACTCCAGCAATGCGTCACTTTTACGCTTACAGATACGTCAGAAATACTGACGTATCTGTAACTCCTTGCGACATGATGCGTCATACATTAAATATGACGCATCAGGAATGTCGCAAGGAGAGCGCACTGAGAAGTGATGCATCGCTGCTTTCACGCAGCGATGCGTCATTTCTCATAAATGAGGCCCTGAGTGAGAGAGGAAAGAAACATAAGTGAGGGAGTGTGGCTGTGTTATAGGGAGTGAGTATGATAGAAGAGGAGTGACAGACTAAGGGGTCAGAGAGAATGAGGCTAATAGAGAGAGAAAGAGGGAAGGGGAGTGTAGAACTAAGAGGACAGAGGGAGTAAGAGAAGGAGTTAGTGAAGTGGAGTAACGAGAGTAAGGGAAGGGAAAACAGTGAAGGAGTGAAGGAAGGGAAGAGAGAGGAAAGAAAATAAAGCAGAAGGTCTGAAAGAAGTGTGGGAGTATGGCTCAGTTATAGGGAGTGAGTGTGATAGAAGAGGAGTGAGACACTAAGAGGACGGAGAGAATGGGGGTAACAGAGAGAGAGTGAGAGAAGGGGAGTGAGTAAGTTAGAGGACAGAGGGATTGAGAGAAGGAGTTACTGAAATGGAGTAAGGGGAGTAAGGGAAGGGAAAAGAGTGAAGGAGCAAAGGATGGGAAGACAGAGGAAGGAAAGTAAAAGAAAAGGTCTGAAAGAAGGTGAGTGTAGGAGTATGGCTGAGTTATAGGGAGTGAGCGTGATAGAAAAGGAGTGAGAGACTAAGGGGACAGAGAGAATGAGGCTAACAGAGAGAGAATGAGGGAAGGGGAGTGTAGAAGTAAGAGGACAGAAGGAGTAAGAGAAGGAGTTAATGAAGTGGAGTAAGAAACTGCACATTTTAATTGGTTGTACTTTTGAACACTTTGAAAGTCACATAACATTCACCCATCCCCCCAGTGCTCATTCCCCTGTTACCATGGTAACTCCCTCCTCACCGAGCACACAGTTCAGAAGTTCATCATACTATGTTGCAAAAAAAAGCAGCAAGGGTGTTTGACCACTCAATGTACCAGCTAATCATGTGCAATGTTTCTTGAAATTACTTTTCCTCAACCATTGAAATGACTTCTTTCAAAAAACAAAAGCTTGCACCCTAGTTTTCAGTGGAGAATGTTAAGAAAGCACCAATCATTTTTTGTTTTTCAAGTGCAAAGAATCTCAACCACTTTTTTACATAACTCCAACTTTCAAACTGCCATTTCATTTCCACAACTCATCTGAATACAAGCGCATCTACCTTCAAGATGCCAAAAGTCTGGTTTGTGGGTCATAGCTTTGTCCACTGGAGTCAAGAATACGCAGCTAACAGAGGTATTTACAACCTTGATTTACCAAATGTGGACATTGTATGGATTGGACAGAGAGGATTGAAAAGTCACCAATTGATACCATTGGTAAAATCCTTTATGCATCTACCACACCCTGACCTCATAATTGTGCACTGTAGTGGCAATGACCTGGGTACTTTGACTGGGGTAGGTCTGGAAATGTTTTTAAAGGACATCTTTGGGCAATTGATGTCACTTTTTCCAAAAACTGCCTTGGTATTTTCTAATATATGCCAAAGGCAAAAATGGAACTGGTCCAACCAATTTTGTCCACAGATTGAGAAAGCAAGGAAACATGTCAATAAATCTGTTTCTGCTTTCCTCAGAGACTATGGTATGGGTTCCATTTACCACAACAACTTGCGTTACAACATGCAAGACATCTATAGGAGAGATGGTGTGCATTTTACAGATGAGGGTAATAGAGTTTTCCTCTTGAATATAAGACTCTGCATTGGTAGCTACTTGTAGGTACAAAAAACACCCACATAACACAACAGCTCTTTTCAGAGCTACCCTACCTCTAAGCACTCTAAATTATTTTTTTACTATAATTTTTTACACTGTTTTTCCCTGTGGTGCGCTCAGGGTGCGCGTACCGGAGCGTGCACCTGGGAACGCACCCAGTGCTTACCCCGCGAAAATTTCAACCAAAAAAAAATGGTTTTTTGCCCTTCGGGGTCCTTCTAGGCCCCCCTCAGAAAACCTAGGGGGTCAGGATGTGTCTACTCTGCCCCCTTTTAGTTATATCCCCCTTTCTTTTTCACCTCTTGTGTCTCGATTCTAACGAGACACATGATGCCGGACTCTCCGGACTGTTTAGAATGTTGACAGACACCTGACAGCCAATCAGCTTTTCGCTGGCGCACTCCCGTAGCGCACCGGGTGCGCTCCCCGGTTCGCGCACCTGTGAGCGCTTATACATATATATGTGTTTTTGAAGTTAATTTTAAAAAAAAACACTGGAGCAATTTTCAGCAAATATAGCAAAGGCACATCTGCGTACCAGTCCCTACAATTTTGCCAAGTTTGGCATAATTCCGTTCAGCGGTTCGGGCTGTAGACTTTTCAGACCGTCCTATGGAAATTAACATGGGGAAAACACGTTTTGGGACCCCCCTTTTTTCTCAGCCCCCACTTCAAGAATCCCCCCGAAACTTCCAGGGAAGGAGCGGAGCGGAGCTGGCCAAAATTTTGGAAAACTACACACAAATTCCTCAAGCGGCGCCAGAGTTATTCCCAATAGAATGTTGCGTATTTCCTATGGTAGCCAATCCTAACTATAACCACCTACTGGCGACTGCCAGTAGGGGATATATATATATATATATATATATATATATATATATATATACACACATACACATACACATACATATATCATTTTTTCTCCTACCAATGCAGCCCCCTTCTATGAGGCTAAACAATGTAATAACAAATAAACTGCTTTTTCAAACACATAATATATGTATAAAAACACAGGAGGGCACGTAGCACTTGAACTCTGTTTTTAATGAGTAAACCTCATGAAAAAACTTTTTTTAAAAGCAGACATGCGGACATGCTGCATTGTAAACCAATAGCATAGAAAATTAAAGCATTTTCACACAAAACTGGCACTGTGCCTTTAAGGCAGCCATGACCTCTAGCTTCCCATCATGCCCCAGGGGTGACAGTTAGGTCAGTTGTTCTTTACGTAACCCTGAAGATCAGGGCACAATGATATCATTTAAAAATAAAGTAATTTCATTTGCCTGGGGAGGTGGGTGGGTTGCTTATGACTTTGATGATGATACCCCTAGAAGAGAACTAGGATTACAGGTAAGTAGCTTATCCTGCTCTTCCAGGGGATCCTCATCAATTATCATAAGCGCTGCATAGAATAGCAAGCCCATCTTCCACCTGCAGGCAAATGAGAGTAAATGACCCAACATACAACAATTGCCGCAATCAGCTGTTGAACAGATTCCTCAAGGAGGCCTGGTCTACTTGGGTGTCTAAATCTAGACAATAGGGCCTTGTAAATGTATGGACGGACCTCCAAGTTGCCGTCTTACAGATCTCACAGATAGGCATGTTATGTTATGAAGGAAAGCATTCGTAGCCGCTTTTCCTCTTGTGGAATGCGTCTTGGGAGTAGGCCCAAGGGGCTTTTGCGCTGATTGATAAGCTAACTTGATGCATGAAACTATCCATCTGGAGATGGACCGCTTTGAAGCTGGAAAACCAGTTCTGTTCAACCCATAGCTAACGAATGGTTGATCAGATTTTCTCAGGGACTTGGACCTATCCAGATAGAATTTTAAAACTCTTTTTAGGTCAAGCCTGTGTAAAGCCCTCTCAGCTGAAGTGGAGGGATTAGGGAAAAAGGTCGGTAGAGAGATGGTCTGATTCACATGGAAATCTGATACCACCTTCGGAGGGAAGGAGGGATGAGTCTTCAATACCAACCTATTCGGATGGAAAACAGTGTAAGGTTCCGTTGAGTAGAGGGCCTGTATTTTGCTCACTCTGCGAGTTGAGGTGATTGCTACCAGGAAAGCCACCTTCCACGTGAAGTGTTGCAAGGCTGCTTTGTGGATAGGTTTATAAGGTGGACCCATCAATTTTGCTAGCACCAGGTTCAGCTCCCAGGTCAGTGAAGGAGGCCAGACCGGAGGGTAGACCTTTTGTAGACCTTGAAAGAAGTACTTCACAACCTGAAACTGAAAGAAAGAAGGCTGAAAAGGCGAGCGCCAATATGCAAAGATAGCTGCTAAGTGCACCTTAATGGAAGGAAACTTCAAGCCTGCTCTAGCTAGGTAAAATAACTTCCTCCTGCCCCTTGGCTGGGTTACAATTGTTTTGTACGCAACACATATAAAAACGTGTCCACTTGCACGCATATGAGTGCCTAGTGGACCGCCTCCTCGCTTCTTTTAAGATGGTCATGTAGTCTTGTGGTAGTCATAAATGGCCATACTGGAGGACCTCAGGAGCTTTGCTGCCAAGTTCAGTGAGGGAAGGTTGGGGTGATGAATTCTCCCGTTCATCTTGGACAGCAGGTCCAGCCTGCGCGACAGTCTCCTATGCGGACATTCTGACAGGTGCAGAAGATCCGGATACCACCATTTTGTCGGCCAGTCTGGGGCAATCAGGATCATCCTCGTTTGTGAATGAGAGAGGTTGGTCATCACCTTCGGAATGAGAGGAAGGGGTGGAAAGCATACACAAATGCCCCTGACCAGTCTATCAAAAGGCCATTCCCTTCGACCCCGGCTGGTAGAACCTTGAGACGAATTCTCGGCATTTTGAATTTTCGTCGTCCACGAAGAGGTCGATGCAGGGACGACCCCAATCCTGGAAAATGTATTCGACGACCTCGTCGTTGAGTACCCAGTCTTGTCCGTCTTCTAAGTGTTGACTGAGAGCATCCGCTTGTCCGTTCTGTTCCCCCAGCAGGTGTACCGCTGTGATTCATAGGTTCCGTGCCATGAGCCTATGCCAGAGAGCTTGAGCTTCCAGAGACAAAGTGTGTGAGCGAGTTCCCCCCCGTTTGTTCAGGTAGTACATTGTTGTAGTATTGTCCATCTGTACTAAAATTGAGTTTGCCTGAATCAAAGGGAAGAAAGCCTTGAGGGCCAGGTGAACGGCTCTCAGCTCCAACATGTTTATGTGATATGAGCTTTCTTTTGATGACCATTGCCCTCGTCACTGGAGAGACCCCATGTGGGCTCCCCATCCTTGGAGGGACGTGTCCATGATCAGCATCTGAGAGGGAGGTGCCTGATGAAAAGGTATCCCTACTTGCATATTCTCCTTCTTCATCCACCATGGGATGGATGCTCTTGCTGTGTTTGAGGGATTTATTTTGTCATCTCAGCGAGCTGTTTGCTGATCCTACTTGTCCTCCACATCCTGCTGCAGAGGACGCATTCGTAGCCTGGCATTGGGGACCAGGAAAATGCAGGTTGCCATCGACACTAACAGGGAGTCAATCTGACGAACTGACGGTATTCTGTTGTCCAGAATTAGTCTGCCTTTCTGTGTGATGGAAAACTGTTTCTCCTCCAAAGGAAACATTTTTCCTACCTCAGAGTCTACCAGAGCTCCCAGATAATGGATTCTCTGTGTGGGTTGTTGAGTTGATTTGTCAAAGTTCACATGAAGTCCTAGCCGGTGACAAAGCTCTAGGCATTGTAGGAAGTGAGTCCTCGCGCTGTGGGGGGACGGACCCTTCAACAGCCAGACGTCCAGGTAAGGGTACACGAAAATGCCTCTGAGACACAGTGCGGCTGCCACCACTGCCATATACTTCGTGAACACTCGGGGAGCTGACTTCAACCCAAAGGGTAGCACTTTGAACTGGTAGTGTGAAGATCCCACCAGGAATTTCAGATGTCTGTGATGTTGACTGACCAGAACATGAAAGTAGGCATCTTGCAGATCCAGGGAACACATCCAATCTCTCTGACTGAGATGTGGATATATTTAATGGGAGAGCCAACATGCAAAACTTCTCCTTTTCGATTGACTTGTTGAGTGTTCGCAGATCAAGAATGGGTTTGTATTCTGCTTTTCGACCCTTTTTTACCAAGAAGTATCTTGAGTAGACCCCTTCGAACTCGTTGAGATATTGACACCTTCTCGATGGCTGATTTTCGCAGAAGGGTGACAACTTCGCTCTGCAATATCTTCATCTGGTGGCACGATGCTGGAACCGGAGGTACTGAGGGGGGATGGCGTCGAAAACGTAGAGAGTACCCATTCTGCAGCGTAGCTAACACCCACTGGTGTATTTTGTGATAGCTTGCCACTCTTCGAGATGATTTGAAATACTTCCCCCCCACTGGAGTGATGAACGTGGTGAACGACGAAGTGGGCACTCATTGTTTGGTCTGCATCTTAGCGGATGTGTTAGACTGACGCTGATTTCCTCTTCCTCTGGAGGAACGCAGGCCTTGGTATTGTGACCTTTGTTGGCCCTGCTGATCCTGATTTTTCTGCCAATGAGGGGTTTGAACCCTCTGTTGGGAGGATAGCCGATTGTAAGGTCTCAAGCGTCAGAACTCTTCTTCTTTTCTAGTCCCTTGGCCTTTAGTGTGTCCAGCTCCTTCTTGATCCTGGACATTTCCTCATCTGTTCGTGTATGAGCGAGAGAAGTGAAAATTGAGGATCCGAGACTGCACTTCTGATTTAAGCGCTGTGAGACGAAGCCAGGAGGCTCTCCTAGCGCATATTCCATGAGCATAGGCATGAGCTGAAAGGGTAGCTGCCGTGCTGATGAGTTGGTTCGCCACCAAGCTGCCTTCTTACAAGATTTCTTCAAAATCCTTGCGATCTTCTTTGGGCAGCTTTTCCATAAATCTTTGAAGAGAGTCCCACAAAGACCTGTCATATCGACCCAAAGAGTTGATGCACTCGAGACCTTGATCATAGAGGCTGATGTGCCGCAGACCTTACTTCCCCATGAATCCTATGTTTTACTCTCCATATCTGGTGGAACAGTAGAGGAGGAAGCAACTGTGTGAGTC
Source organism: Lissotriton helveticus (assembly GCF_964261635.1). Classification (NCBI taxonomy): domain Eukaryota; kingdom Metazoa; phylum Chordata; class Amphibia; order Caudata; family Salamandridae; genus Lissotriton; species Lissotriton helveticus. The sequence continues at coordinate 1,935,239,035 of NC_136065.1, forward strand.
TTTTTTGCCGCAGCGATTATAACAGAATCCGGTGGCGGTCAGATCTAAGTAAAAGCGCGTCCTCCTCCGGTGGACAAAATTTCTTCAGAATCCTAGCCGGCGCTGTCTTAAGGGTCGCCGGCGTAATGAAAATGTCCATAACCAGTTAGAGTAGGCCCGGTACCAATGGCAGCAGTGGTCTAGATGCTGCCCTTTGGTGTAAAGTCTTGAAGATAACAGAGGACGAGCTCTGCAGAGTCGGCATAGGGATGTTTAGCTTAGTTGCCCCTCTGGAAAGTACGTCCTAGAAAGTACCAATGACATCCACCGGAGAGATCCTCGACTCTGGGCTGTTAGTAAGAGTCGGTGAGTAGTCTATTTGTGACGTGTGTGTGTGGAAGAGGAGGAAGGTGTTGGAGATCTGTGCCTTCTCCACCTGCTTCTGGATCTGGACCTCCTTCTGTGAGAGTATACAGGAGTGTGACTGCGACCCCTGCCTCTTGATGGAGTACATCTCTATCCATAGCCTGCACCAGCTGAGCCAACGAAGACCTGTGGAGGGGGCTTGAGTAGTGTTGTGCCCTTGTTGCTGGAGTTGTGGCCCAGTGATGCAAAGGCCAGTTCCATCTCAGTGATAGATGGATAGAAAGGGATCTTTGTCCTTCTCGCCATTCAGGAGACTGTGGAGGAGGAGATTTATCTCCCTCTATCTGTGCAGGCCTACCTGCTGAATCTGGATGTCCCATGGACACTGGACTGCTAGACGTCGAGATCACGATCTCCGGAGATCTGGATATTGAAACTCTGTGAGAGCTGCGAGAACCTTTTCTCGACGTCTGTGACTGTGATGTAGACAGGCTTACCGGACGTGAGGCTCCTTTGGACTGGTGCCTCGAGGTAGATCTTGAACGTCCCCTCAGGACAGACTGCCTTCTCGATGTCAACGGTCGTCTCGGCAACGGTGACGCCTGCCTCAACGTCGACCTTCACCTCTTCAAAGGAGGACTCACTCTTGAAGTCGACCGGTGCCTCAACGTCGAGCGTCTTCCTGACCCCGATGGAGTACCTTAATTCGACGTCAACCGCCTCTGCTCGGTGTCTCGACGTTGACCTGCGGTGTGATGATGTCGACTGAGACTTCTGCCTCGATGTCGGTGATGGAGTCTTGCGCCTTCACGTCGAAGATCTTTGTATTGACCTCGACAGAGACTTCTGCCTTGACGTCGATCGCCATTGAGGTAGCAACGACAGAGGGATTTGTCTCGACGTCGAACGCCTAGCCAGCGTCAACGGAGATTTACTCCTCGGCCTTGATCGTCGCCTGGTTGATGACAACAGAGGGCCCTTTACTTTCGTCGACGTTGAGAGCATTGGCCTCGATTTCTTAGAAGAGTAATGCACCTGCACCACCGTAGTCTTCGACGACAACTGCTTCACCGTAGGCAGCTTCAACGCCGATCCCGGCGCCAAAGTAGTACAGGTTGGGACCTTGCCTCTCGACGTCGACCGTGTTCTCTTTTTCTGTTGCCTCACTGGAGACCTACCGCTTTCAGAGAGGCCATAAAGACAAATTCTCTCCCTGTCCTTGATGTTTTTTCTCGACAACTTCCTCAGAGAGGCAGATTATACACACAGAGTGTGTGTCTGATTTAGCCTTATTTTTGCCACAGGCAGGGCAAGGATCAAATAAGGAAGGCATTTCTGACAGAAATAAACCTTTTTTGGAATTCAAAAAAGGTTCAACCTTCACTCTAAGGCTAAAAGACGTTGAGTAAAAGCAAAAAATCCTCAAAAAATTAGACAATTTTTGACAGAAAAGTCAAAAAAGGGAGAGCTGTGAATCCAGGGTCCTGACTAAACGAGCTAGAAAGAACAACTGACCTTACTGTCACCCCTGAGGAATGATGGGAAGCTAGGGGTCATGGCTGCCTTAAAGGCACAGTGCCAGTTTTGTGTGAAAATACTTTCATTTTATATGCTATTGGTTTTCAATGCAGCCTGTAGGCTAACAATGTCTGCTTTTTTTGCAGTTTTTTCATGAGGTTTACTCATTAAAAACAAAGTTCAAGTATAATTGCCCTCCTGTGTTTTTATACATATATTATGTGTTTGCAAAAGCAGTTTATTTGTTATTACATTGTTTAGCCTCCTAGATGGGGGCTGCATTGCCCATTTTTTTCTGAGGCCGCCTTGTAGGGTAAGAGGCTCCTATGCTCTAGGACAGCTTGCAAAATATTAATCTGGAGCATGACCCACTTGCAGAACCATACCTACACAGGAATATGCTAATTAAGCGAACTTGGATCTGCGAGGAAAGGATTCACAGAGGAGTACTTCCTTTGATGATCGGTCCGGAGAACGGGCATTTTTAAGGACAATCGTAGTATTTGAGCACTACGCCTGGAAGAGTACTCACCTGTCTGTGTCCCAAAAAAAAAAAACGGCATATAAACATCAGTGCATTGAGAAAAAAGAGAACAAAGTAAGCACTATGCCGCAATGATGGATTTTTCCTCATTACAAAATGTATATAAGACTCTGAAATGCACTGTGGGAAATGAAGTTTTGACTGACCAGTCATGTGACCCTATGAGTTTTAATGCATGCACATAAGCACTTTGCCTAATTTCCTCCACCTGTGCTCAAGGCGATTGGATGCCTAAACGCTTAAAGGAAAAGAGAAAACATGACTGTTGCTGGGTCTTTAATAAATGTCAAATCTCCAGAACTGGGCCTCATCTTTTGTTCACCCATACCTACACAGGAATATGCTGACAAAGCGAACTTGTATCTGCGAGGGAAGGATTCACAGAAGAGTACTTCCTTTGATGATCGGTCCGGAGAACGGGCATTTTTAAGGACAATCGTAGTATTTGAGCACTACGTCTGGAAGAGCACTCACCTGTGTCCACCCCAAAAAACACAAAAAAAAAACAACAACAACAAAAACGGCATATAAGCATCAGCGCATTGAGAAAAAAGAGAACAAAGTAAGCACTATGCCGCAATTATGGATTTTTCCTCATTACAAAATGTATATAAGACTCTGAAATGCACTGTGGGAAATGAAGTTTTGACTCACCAGTCATGTGACCCTATGAGTTTTAATGCATGCATGTAAGCACTTTGCCTAATTTCCTCCACCTGTGATCAAGGCGATTGGATGCCGAAACGCGTAAGGGAAAAGAGGAAACATGACGTGTTGCTGGGTCTTTAATAAATGTCACGTCTCCGGAACTGGGCCTCATCTTTAGTTCACGGTGGTGTTTGATGGGCTTCCTCATGCCCACTGTTTCTGAGGCCGCCTTGTAGGGTCGGAGGCTCCTATGCTCAAGGAACGCTTGCAAAATATATATGTACTTCTACTATTGGGTCCGTACTGCCGTCCTTGTACCTAATTCCAAAGGTCCATAAAGGAACAAAACCGATCCCTGGAAGGCCCATTATCTCCGCTATCAACAGCTGTGGAGAAAATGTGGGGCAGTATATAGACTTCTTTTTAGAGGACTGGGTTCAACAACTTCCGAGTTTTGTTCGTGATACTACTGACTTTTTAGCCAAAATAGAGGATCTGGAATGGCAGAATGACATGTTGCTCATTACCCTTGATGTCGAGCAATTATACACCAGCATCTCTCATACGGATGGCCTCAACGCAATATCTTATTATCTTGGCCAACGACCTGTTGAAATGTATGGACATAACAAGGTGATATTAAGTTTAATTGATTGGTGTTTAAATAACAACTTTTTTACATTCGGAAAAGAAATCTGGAAACAATTAAGGGGTGTGGCTATGGGGGCCTGTTTCTCCCCCAGCTACGCGTGTTTACACGTGGGCTGGTGGGAGGAGCAGGCCCTCAGGGTCTTACACCAGACTTGGATGCGAGAGAAGATTGTAAAATATCTCAGATATATCGATGACATATTCATTGTTTGGCAAGGGGATGAGGAAGAAGCATGTCTATTTTTAGCTGAGATTAATAACAATCCCTTTAATCTAAGATTCACTTCTAACATTAGTGCCAGGCAAGCTGAATTTTTAGATGTCAAGATATATGTAGATGACAACAATCGCATCCAGACTACTTTACACAGAAAAGCCACGGCGGGCAATACCACGCTTCACGCCTCAAGCCTACATCCAAAGCATACGATCCACAGCATACCTTATGGAGAAATCCTTAGGTTAAAAAGAATCTGTAGTACTGCTGAGGATTTCAAAGGATGCACTGAAGAATTAAGAGTACGGAGGAGGGCGCGTGGCTATTCTGACCAGATTTTTAACCAGGCCCTAGTTAAGGCTGAGAAATTGTCTAGAACAAGTTTGCTGGTTAACAAAAATAGTATGTCTACTAATGAAACTGAAACTGATGACACAGTATGCCCTAGGTTCATCACAGACTACAGTAGCCAGAAAAATAAAATCAGACAAATCATAAACAAACACTGGCCTACCATTCAAACAGATACTATTTTGGGATGTATACTACCTGATAAACCCCATGTCACTTTCAGACGGGCACAAAACATGGGTGCAATTCTTGATCAAAGTAGCCCTGAATTGCAACAAAAGCCCAATTGGTTAATATCAGCAGGTTTTCGAAAATGTACTTCCTGTCGGGCGTGTAAATTTGGGATTAACAAGACCCATTATAAAACGCCATTCTCTGCTGTTGATATTCCAATTAAGGGTAGCCACACTTGTAAAACTGAATATGCTGTATATGTCCTGACGTGCACCTGCGGCCTAAATTATATAGGCAGCACAAAACAGCAGGTGCACGTCAGGATATTGCAGCATATCAGAGCTATCCTTCATAGCGACCAGGCATATCCGGTGGCTCGCCATTTTGAGAGCACACATGATAAGGACCTTAATTGTCTTTCTTATTATGTGATAGCTTCTATCCCAAAATCTAGAAGAGGTGGCAACAGGGAGCTTAAGTTGAGGCGATTAGAGTCGAGCTTGATCCTTGAATTCGACAGCAAATGGCCGAATGGCCTTAATAATACTGAGGATCTACGTCACTTTCTATAATCACTCGATCTAAAAATCTGCCATCTGCAACTATTATTCATAAACAATTTGGGCTTCTTGTTAGCGCCTCACTACCCCCTAGATATGTCAGGTTCCCTGTGATCTAGGGTGGCTATCTGGTTTCCAAGTATCATCTGGTAAAAAATACTATGTTCATATATGAAATTAAAGTGGCTGTTCAAGTTCCTTGGCAGCCACTTTCCCATACATTGCTCTGCTTCTTCTTTGTATATATGTATATAAATATATATATTTTTTCACTGGGTTTTAGGTATTTATTGATGTACCATAGATGTGAGAACTGGTTTTAACACTCGTTTATACATGTGGTGTCCTTTTCTATATCTCTTTTAATATGATGATACATTTATACTGGTATTAATATGCTTTTTTGTATGGTTTTTACTAGGACTAAGAAAACGGAGATATATTTAAAATCCCCTTATGTCCTGATATACATATAGGCACCATATACACAGGCTTTCATCATCATACACTCTTAGTACTTTGTATCCCTCCTTTTTTGTTTCTGGTTTAATTTTCCTCCATTTTTTGCATTTATGCACTTTATTATCTTTATGATTTGCAGACTGTGATTCAATGTTATATTATATTAGATTGTGCACTTTCACCACTTGTCCCGTTTATCATTTAAAGGTCGCGATATTCTTTACAAACTCTGATAATGGTTACAAATAGAAGAAACTGGCATTGCTTTACATGTTCCATATAAATTGGGTAATTTTGCACATTTGCTATATTTGCACAGGCCTTTTGCTAAGATTTGCACGGGGATTTATCCCACAGTTTCCAGCCTTATTGTGTAATTATTATTGCTTGTATAGGCATTAGTTAAAATCTGCACAGGGATTTATCCCAAATCATTAAGGAATGGACACTATATATGGTTACAATGCCTTGATATTCATTGCGTGATCTTGCATGACAGCCAGTGTTTTATGGATTTATCCAGGAAAATTAAAATTCATCGATGTAATTTTTATATTTAGAAATATATGGATCTAATTAATCAATGTTAAAAATAATTTATTATTTTTATATTGTGATTATGCCAGTACATCGTAAATTAAGTATATACAAACTATTTTGTTTATGTCTATGACCATGTGACCTGAAAGAGAAATGGCGGGCTAGCACTGCATTATAAAAAAAGAAAAAAAGACGTTGAATCTATGCATGTGAACAAGGGCTTTGGCAGCCCGAAACGCGTCTTGCCCTCGCTATTTTCAACCCCCTGCACATTAAACAGCTGTGTATCCAGTTCGTGGTCCGTCTCCTTATTGCCTGGAGGGTTCTGATTCTCACAAGAACCAGTAGTGGCTGTTTTTGGAGTTTGCGCTGATATATATATATATGTATATATATATATATGTGTATAGATATATATATGTATATATATATACATATATATATCTATACATATATATATATGTTTTTCATATATAACTTTTATTATTTCCGGGGTCCCCGCACATGGGCGGGAATATTCAGTGCTTATGACTTTGATGAGGATCCCCTTGACGAGAACCTGAAATTGCAGTCAAAGAATTAGCCAGGGGTAAGGCTTCGGGGGACCGACAGTTTGCCTGTTGAATTTTACCATACCTATTTGGGCATCCTCATCCCACAACTTGCTAAGTTCTGCACCGCAGCACTGAGGAAAGGCATTCTGCTTTCATCAATACATGAGACCCTACTGGTGTCAAGCCCAAACCCACATAGGACTCTATGGACAGATCTTCATATTGGACATTGTTGCTCTTAAACATGGACTACAAAATACTAAGCAAAGTGCTGACCAATCAACTACTGCCCCTGATGTCTTGGCTGGTCCCCCCGGATCAGTCCGGATTAATTCCAGGTAGGAACGCACTGGTCAATTTGAGACGCCTACCTAGGATGCTAGAAGAGATGCCAGAATTAGACAGAGCAACAGCAATGGTGTTGTCCATAGACCTCGAAAAGGCATATGACTCCTTGAGCTAGGGATAGCTTTGGTGGGTTCTATGCCACAAGAACATGGGCGTGAAGTGGACCTGTTTGATCCAGCAATTGTACTAACACCCCGGCACAAGAATCCACACTGACAACATAATCTTCCCGCCCTACGAGATCCATAGAGGGACTAGAAAGGAGTACCGTCTGTCCGCTTTGGTTTTCACACTGGCGGTAGGGTAGGGCCATTTGCACCGATAATATGCAGGGAGCACACTGACAGGGGCATAATCCTGCAAGATGGTGTGCACATCATCTCCTTGTATGCTGATAATATGCTTATCTTCTTCAGCGATGGCTGCGCGGACCTAAAGGGAACAATGCCCCATCTGGACTATTTTGGGGCTTGGTCAGGCCTGCGCATTTACTGGAGACAAATGTGTACCTTCCCAATGGATGCATACAATACTACTTCACCCGGTCAGTTGGAAATTAGGCAAATAGATTGGTGTCCCTTCACTTTCAGATACCTAAGGGTATGGGTTTACCACGTAGATGCAGACATCCAGGACAGCAATCTCGGAGCACCACTCAAGATTATTCGGGGCCACATCTCCTTCTGGCAAACCCAGGGCACAAGTCGGGGTACACTATTTTCACACGGTGAACGCCGTCCACCCTGCCAAGACGTTGGCCCCCATTGAATAATGTGCTGAGCTCTTCCTGGTGTAATTTTCAAACACCCAGACACAAATTAGCAGAGCCTGCATGTTGTCTGCTTTTAACACGTGCAGGCTGGGACGGGATGGGGATTTCTTATTTCAGACTCCTACTGGGCCCATAACAAAGGCCGAATTTGAGGGTTCATCAGGCCTTATTTTGTTCGATTCTCCTAGCTGGGTGCGGTCAGGAGCCTCACACCTAGAAAAAAATGCAGCAGAGGGGGAAAAAAGGCTCACACCTTGATAGCACTTCACACATACTTAAAAGAGGCAGCTTTTCACCTTGTTCAGACTCTGTTTAGGAGATATGCATACACTGTAAGAAATGTCAAATGTGTTGGTCTTTCCCAGTATTTACACAAAATAAATTTAATTTATATAGTGCTTACTACCCCTGAAGAAGAGTTGAAATAATTTAAGTACTACTATTTTTTCTTGTATCGCACTGCTCATCCCAATGCAGGGTGTCAGAGCGCTTTACATCACACGTACATATTACATATACAATAAATCATATGCATTTGTAAATCATTGTACAAGATGTGTTACATAAAACACTGGGGGATTACAAGGTGTAGACGTCACGTCTCATCTTCCGTAGCTCACTGTGCTATAATAAAAGGTTTACAATGCAACTGCAAGTAACATAAGGATCTCTGTGTTCAAAGCAGTAACCCACTTCCCTATCAACATAAAATAAATTCTGTCTTTTGCATGCTAAATGCTGTGCTTTGCATTAACCCTCTATGCTACTTCGAGTCAAAACACACATCTTTCCAGCAAGTGTATAAACCTCCAGAGTTATCTTACAATTATTATTCACTCAGATTTACTGGGAACACACAGATCTCTGCAGCAGGTGCCATAATCCCATAAGATATTTTAAAATACAATCTTTGCAACCAATTAAACAGAACAGATGTCAGTTTTCTTTTTGTTGCCACTTTCTTTGTGGCAGAGTTTAAATACAAATAAATGTATAAATTGAGGCCCAACCCTGATGCAAAATCTGTTTTCGGATTTACAGTACTACACATTGCCCTGCCTTGCCTTACCTTACGTCAGGTAGGCATTATATGGGTACATAGTAGATACTGACACCTACTACATGGGTCGTACACACTCCAACCATAACCCACACATGCTAGGTTTGGCCTGGGATTGCCCTCACCCGTCCATCCCCACCTGGAGACTGCAACCGTCTCTACTGCTGGATGCTCCATTTCGCGCTTCGTTAGGCTCCCAGATTGCACATTATTTTGAGGAGAACACTGGCATGGCATCCACCCCCCAAATCGTATGGGACGTGTTCAAGGTAGTCACTAGGGGTCATTGCCTGGGTACACAGGCTAACATGCGGAAGCAGCTGGATGGGGAACTGACGCACATAGAAGCTGACTTGCTCCGACTGGAACAGGACGCGGTGGAGGGCAATGGGGAACCACTATCGGAAGCGTGAGCTGAACATGGACGCTTGCTAGAATGGCTATGTCATATTAACTACACAGCCCATTCAGCGCGAACACATCACTTGTCCGGGTAACTATTGGCCTGGCTGATCCGACAGGATCACAAGGTGACACCAGTGGCAGCGCTGCACACTAGTCAGGGAGACATTGTATACACTCAAAGCGCCATACACGAGACATTTGTGGACTATTACAGGCTGCTGTACTGTTCACGGCTGCGAGTCTCCCGCACTGAGGTTACTGCATACCTCTCTGACATACCACTGCCGGTGATTGAGGACGCACAGAGGGACGAACTGGAAGCCCTGCTTACACCAGATGAGTTACGTACGGTTATATTTGCTTTATCCAATGGCAAGTCCCCAGGCCCGGACGGGCTGCCTGCTGTATTTTACAAAGCCTACCCTGATGTTCTCATCCCTGAGCTCCTAAAGGTTTACGAGGCGGCTATCTCGGATTCCTCCCTTCCCCCCACGCTGAACAAAGCTAACCTTATATCCCTCCCTAAACCGGGCAGAGACGGCATGCTGCTGGGCTCGTACCGGCCGCTGACCCTCCTAAACACCGACTATAAGATATTTGCCTCTACACTAGCTCAGCGCCTGGCCCCCTTGGTTCCCACCCTTGTACATAGTGACCAGAACGGCTTTGTGCCCACTCGCAGTACCTCCCACAACATTCGACGATTGTTCAGAGTGCAACGGTACGCTACGTTGCAATGGCCTCGATCAGGGTGTCTCGTATTGGACCTGGAAAAGGCCTTTGACTCCGTGGAGTGGCCCTATCTCCAGTCAGTTTTGCGGAAATTTAGCCTTGGCGATCAATATGTTGATATGGTGGGTTTACTGTACCAGAAACCTACGGTGCGCATCCGCACGGGACGCTTGCTATCGGACACCATCGATTAAAAGAGAGGTACAAGGCAGGGATGCCCTCTGTTCCCGCTGCTTTTCTCGCTAGTGATTGAGCCGCTGGCAACGCTCCTCAGGGCACAGGGTGCGGAGTGGGGGATCCCCCTAGCGGATGGTCTCCACACGGTCTCCTTATATGCAGACGACCTCCTTTGGTATGTCAGAGACCTGACCTGTTTGCCGCAGACACTGTCTGACGCCTTTCAAACCTTTGAACTTATGTCGGGTCTCAGGGTCAATTGGGCCAAATCCGGGGTATACTCCTTTCACCCAGACACTCAGGAGTGCGAGATCCGCATTAATAACGAGAGACTCGCCTGGTACCCTACTACGTTCCGCTACCTCGGAATCCATATCTACAGAACCCTGCCAGATGTGCTAGAGGGTAACTTGGTGCGGGCGATCTCCTCCTTGCAGGCGCAAATGGCCTTTTGGAAGACTCTCCCCCTCAACGAGCCTAGTCGAGTCACACTGACAAAAAAGATAGTTTTGCCCAGATTACTGTATTATTATGCTAACATCCCAGTATATGTCCCGACGCTGATTTTTAAGGAACTGGAAACTTTGGTTAGGAACCTGATATGTAACACAGGGAGACCCCGAGTTGCCTTGACGAAATTATACTCACCGGTGGAAGTGGGAGGACTGGCAGTGCCCAACCAGGAGCTCTACTATCTGGCGGCACAGCTGCAGTGGGTGACGGGATGGTTGGTTGGCCGACACCTAAATGATACGGCCACGGACACTACCGTCTGGACCAGTGCACAGATCCATGCGCTGTTCCACCCCCTGGCCAAACCCACGCGCCCCACACAGTTACACCTAGCAGTGGCCCACAGATGTTATGTTTGCGGCTTGAAGCTTACCAGGGCGGTGACGCCCTACGCCCCGGCACTCCCGCTGCTGGGAACGCCTAGAGACGGCGGTGCGATAACGGAGGCCGCGCTAACACCCTGGACTCGGGCTGGGGTAGACACGCTAGGTGACTTGTATGCGGAAGGAGCCCTTGTCCCCTTCGCAACACTAGCCGCAGACAAAGGATTCCCAGCTGGGCAGTTCCTGCTACACGCAGCCATCACGCACACATTCATAAGGGCCTGGAACGATATCTCCGAGGAGCTGCCCACACACCTTTTAATCCAATATTTGTATGTCATGGCGAATGGCTCGCGTGTGGTCCACTGGCTGGCGCAGGCGATATTGGAGCACACGCAGTGCTCCTTGCAACCACTCAGGGGCAAATGGGAGGCAGACAGAGGCAGGGCATGGACGGACAAAGAATGGGCGATGGCACTGGCCAGTCCCCGCAATGTACCACGTAATTCCCGTTTTAAGCTTATTCAATTGTACATACTGCACCGAGCGTACTTGACACCTGACAAAATTAACAAATACTTTGCGCTTACAACCACTGCGTGCCCGAGATGCTCGCTGATTGATGCGGACCTACTCCACATGGTGTGGTCCTGCCGCAACATACAACTATATTGGAGCGCAGTGACTGCTCTGCTGGCGGAAAGCACCGGCGAGAGCCATCAGAACACATGGGAGGTGTGTCTACTGGGTCTTTATAAACGTACAAAACACAACAGGGTTCCTTCTAGATTCTGGGACCTGGGACTCATAACAGCCAAGAGACTGCTCACTAGACAGTGGAAGGGTAGTGAACCCCCGAACGTGCGACACTGGCGTACATCATTTGACAATTGGGCCGGGGCAGAGAGTATTACTTTACATAGAGAAGAGACGGCAGGGCTGAGAAAATTCCCTATTGCGCAACTCTGGGATGATACTTTGAAGTCTTTCCACTGTAAGTGCCTTGCTCAAGGCGTTACTTAGCCATCTTCCACCTGAAGACGCACCTGGGAAGGAGAAGAGACGCGGCACTATGCGTCCATACGATCGCAAACTCGCCATGCGCACGCAGGCGATGAGTCGCGCACATTTCGCACAATACTGCCACATAACCGGGCGGTGGTGACATTACCTCCCCTGAGCGGAGGACTTGCTCCCCACATGTCCTACGGGGTGGGACATTTAAATATAGGTTTGCATCAAACTGGTGAGTCTACCTGAGGCTGGCATAGCAAGAAGAGATATATCCATTTCTCCTTGTTATTTCCTCTTGCATGTATGCTGCATAAGTACAAAGATAAAATAGCCTCATAGGACAGTTTTTCAGTGGCTTTGGGAAACAACAGTACACAAACTTTTTCTTAGGGTCCTATTGCTGAATGCCGAAGTTGCAATAGGCTTTTTCTTTCACTACCCTAAAATTGCTCATTCTTGCAGGTTCTTTTTTCAGCCCCTTTTATGCATTCATAATTGTTTTCTTATTTCTCTCTTATCTTCCCTTTCTGTCTTTCGCTGTTACTTTGGGTCATGGTCTGCTGGTGAAAAATGAGCTCCAATCTCCTAAAATAAGTGCAGGTGCGTACGGCTGTGTAAGAATACTTTGCATAGGAGAGTAATCTCACCTCTGGAGAGCGCAGGCAGCTAAAGCTATCACATCTACATGAAAATCTGATGCATATGGAATATTATGCTGGTCGAGTAGGCTGGCGGTAGAGTTAGTTTGTTCAATCCTAGGGTAAAGGAAGCTTTATGCTGACAAAAGGCAACATTGTTTTATGTGTAGCTTACTGTGTGAATCTTTTGCCTAAATCAGGATGATTTGCATGTATATTCAAATTGTGCTCAAATGTACTCATGATGGAGATGCTAAACATATATGTGAGGGCTTAAGATCTGATGTCACTTCTTGTGATGCCACTTGCTGTAAAGTCGTGGGTTGTGATGCCACTTCCTATGATGGCAATTCCTGTGATGCCATGCGCCGTGATGTCACGCGCTGTGATGTCATGTACGATGATGTCCCTTGCAAACTGCCCAACTAGGTTAGTACCCTAAATATTTTTTTTATGGACTTGTGCCCTGGACAATCCCTACCGATCTTGGTGATGGGCCAGACAGAATTATCTAAAATGATCATGCTTCCGAAACGACAGTACTATTTCGTGAACCTCAAGGTGTGGATTAAATCTAGGTGTTTCAAGGTCCTGGGCACACTGCCGCGGGCTTTCATCTGTGTAGCGCATCGGCACAGGATGAACACAAGAACCTTAAAGATCCCAATAGGGGAGTGTGGATTGAGTGCCCCTGACTTAGAAGCCTATTATTTGGTATTGCATGCGCAATGGTTAACTCAGTGGTTGGAAGGAAAGCACAAGGGAGAACTTGCACAAATGGAAAGTAGCAAGAAGATCACTATACCCGTGGCCTTCGCCTTATGCAGGTCCCCAAGGAGTAGGCAGTAACCCAAACTGGTACATATAGCTATTAAATGCGTGCACCCATTTATTGTCAAGACCGAGGCGATACAGCTATATGCGCCATTGATTCCCAATGGACAGCCTGTTCTGGAGCGGGCACCGGACTGGGCAGATCACATCTGCCAGGACTGCCAATGGGAAATCGCCAGATCCCTCACAATAGGGGACTGCTATAGGATGGCAAATTTCTCACACTAGAAAAAATTATGATAGATTTGCAGCTACCAGAAACACATTTCCTAGCGTTACGTACGGCGAGATCTGCAGTACTGTCAGAGACGTGGTGGAACAGGACGGCGAACCACAGCCACACGAAGCGCTCCAAGAATCATTCACGATGAGGGGATTCACTAAATTAGTATCCTGTTTTATAAATCGTTCATACATATCAGTGATCACTATACCTTCACTGGCGACGACTAAAGGCAACGCCTATAAAAGCTGCCAACTACTTGCCTACAAAATATATTATATTGTAACAGTGCAGTACCGTGATAAGCCTTGACCCTGTATGGAAAAATTATCTGTTGGAAGAGGCGTAATGATTAAAAAAACAAAAAACGTAATATGCGTCACATGTAAATTGCAGTATTGGTCTCTGTGCATCGACAGTGCAGTGTGGCTTGGATGAGGGTCAGGAAGAGGTCATGAAGACTAGTTCACTGGAATCTAGCAACAGGCCTGGGTTTGATCTGCCTTTTGTAATTCTTTCCATTTGTATTGTAAACCCCTGTAATCCTGCCAGATTACACCTCAATTCCCTTAAATGTGTGGAGTCCCCGAGAGCCTTACAGATGGAAAAGGGCTCACCTCTTCACGTCCTGAATGCAAATGGCAATTCCTCCTACGCTTTAAAGACATACCACAGGGAGCCGAATGTACGCCCATTGTCTGTTAAAATGGGCTGCAGCTTTGCAGTGCTGCCAATTCCTTTGAAGGGCCAAATTTCCTAGAGAAAAACATGAAAACAGAGCAAAGAAATGTAGGCTGATCGGAATTCGATTTATGCTGGAAGAAGCACAAGCTGAGAGGAATAGTGATTCATTACAAATAAAGTTCATATACATACTGTTATTTTTATAACGGCCAATCGGTTACTAGTGTTGCATCGTACCACTTTTAGTAAATCCGATGAATATTTTCCCGAAAAAGTACAGGAGTCTGATTTATATAAACGCTTTTCACTATTACAATTATGTTCTCCGAAAAAAACAGGTCAAAGTCTAAAATCTACGAATGACTAAAGAGTATGACAGACACATTTTCAACACAAAGTTTAAAAGAACCTCACTTAGAAGAACAAAGAAGATGAACTTCTCTCACTCATCGGGGCGAATCATAGATATAAACGGTAGAATGTGCTTTCAATGATATTGCCAGAGAGAAGCGAACAACAGCTTTGCAACTGTTAAAACAAGAATTTTCAATGCGATAGGTCTCGCATGTGCGAGCACTTAAGCTATTGGCATTGCAAATGACAATGCCTTTTATTTATGTTTTTAGTAGCAACACATATATGGCATTGTAATGTCTAATTCCAATAGCTCAAACTCTTCCAAATGCGAGACCACTTTAATGGTGTCCGCGCCACTTTTTTAGACGCTGCTTATCGTATTCAGGTTACAGTGAGAAGAGTCTAAAGAAAGGGGCGCGGCCAACATTAAAGTTAAATTGTGGTACGGGGCGCTTTTACCCAAAAGGAAAAAATAAATATATAAAGAAAGGTTCTGTAGTGCGGCCGCTAAAGTGAAAGCGAACTACAAATTAAATAAATAAATGTGAACGCTACAATCAAAGCAGACCGCGATGTAAACTAAATAAAAACATTACTAATAACAATATAAAAGCGGGTGGTGTGCTGCAACATTGTGGGTGGAATAGAGGAATATGATTAAAGAAAATAGTGCTCACAGACTACATACAGCAGACTGTGTAACAACACAAGTTAAAAGTCCAGTCATTATGGGAGGTTACAAATTGGTGGTCGAAGTGGAGAAAACAATTTAGGGCACAGGTCTTCAATCTGTGGGGCGCGACCCCCAGGGGGGGCGTGGAGTCATTGGAAGGGGGTCGCGCATTCACCTGCCTCACTGCTGCCTCCAATCCAAAACGTTTACGTTTTCGCTTTGGATTCGAAATAATTACATCTCAAGAGCTCTCTGATAGGAGGACAGGGCAAAATAAATCAATCCTCATGTGGTCACGTCATTAATGCCTGTCCTCCAATCACAGAGACTGCAACATGAACACCAGGAAATGCCCGCAAACTTTGGCCATAAAGATGGAGCAGCACCTTCGTAATGCAGCGCCTTTGCACGGAGTACTTATTTATTTATTTTATTTATGCATTTTTATATAGCGCGGACTTTACCCGAAGGCGTCAGAGCGCTTCACAATAGGAACAGAAATGAAACATAATGAGAAACATTACACAAGAACAGATTACAAAAGCATACGTTACGTTACATAAGGTAATAGTGACAATTGTGAGCAAACAATATACATGAGGTAGTAAAAATTGTGAGCAACCAAAAATACATGAGGTAGTAAAAAGTGCACAAGATGAAAAAGTGACAAGTGTGCAGTTACAAGAGAAAACAAAGTATAATTTGAGGTATAATACTGCAATAAGAGCTAGACACTCAGGCACAAGAACAAGCGTTACGTAGGCAAAGGTGGCACTTGTGCAAGTATCAAAGGAAAAAACATGTGAGAGGTAGCAAACCGTGTGTTACAAGGGCAAAGTGGTGTGTGCATGTTACAAAAGGGCACCAAACACAATTACATGGAAAATACTGCAAAAAGGCAGACACTCCAACCACAAGAACACACTGGGAAGGCACTTCCATGGTCATGGAAAGTAGAAATTTTCAGTAGTGGGAAGTCTTCCTCCAAATAACAAGAGGACGTGAATTACTTTTGGAGGTGTCTCTGGAGGAGGAGAACTTTGAGGTCCCTTTTGAAGGCCTGGGAGGAGGCGGTGGTCCGGAGCTGAGGCGGAAAGGAGTTCCAGATTCTCACTGCGTTGCCTGAAAAGGATTGGGCCATTGTTCTTTCCTTCTTGAAAGTGGGAGGTTCAAGCAGTAGATTCTCCGCATTGCGTGAAGGTCTAGAGCCTCCAGAGTTTCAGTTTATTCGCCAGGTAGCGAGGAGAGGAGGAGTGCAAGGCTTTGTGGGTGATACAAGCGGTCTTGTAGATAGCTCTAGCCTCGAAGGGAAGCCAGCGGAGGGTGGATAACATCGGTGTGATGTGATCGCTTCATTTGGCCCATAAATGAAGCGAGCTGCTGAATGGAAAACAGACTTAAGTGGGGACAGGTGAGATTTGGGGAGGCCAGTAAGAAGAGAATTGCAGTAGTCTAGTCTGGAGAGGACCAGCGATTGCACCAAGGTTATAAGGTCCTGCTCCGGGAAGAAGCGACGGATTCCCCAAAGAAGGCGCAGTTGGTAACGAGCAGATTTTGCAGTAGAATTGATGTGGGGAGTTAGATTGAGTTTTTTGTCTAGAATGACACCAAGGGATTTTGCGCTGTCGACAATGATGGGTTTATTGTTTAGTAGATTCATCTGATCCATCCATGATTGAACCGGGGGAGGAGAGAGTGAGGAGGAGAAGAGGAGGAATTCAGTTTTGGAGGGATTCAGAATCAATTGATGAGTTGACATCCAGTTTTGAATGGAGTCAAGAGTAGAGCTTAGGGTGGAGAGATCATGAGTGGAGGCAACCTTGAGGTAGAGTTGAGTTTCGTCTGCATAGAGATGATAGTGAATCCCGGATTTGCTTAGGAGGTTTCCCAGTGGTTCTAAGTAGAGATTGAACAATGTGGGTGCAAGTATAGAGCCTTGGGGAACACCTTGACCCACCGCCACAGGAGAAGAAAGACTGTTCGCTATTTTGATCATTTGAGATCTGTCAGAGAGGAAGGATGCAAACCATTTAAGCACAGTGCCCTCCATGCCCATTCTCTGTTGAAGAATATTGAGGAGGGTGTTGTGATTGACAGTGTCAAAGGCTGCAGAAAGGTCAAGGAGAATTAGCAGACAGGACCCCCCTGAGTCAAGTATCCTCAGCGCTTCATCAACCACTTGCAGTAGGGCTGTTTCAGTGCTGCAGTTTTGGATGAAGCCGGACTGACAATTGTCAAGAAGATCATTGTCCTTGATATGATGAGAGAGTTGTTTTGCTACACATCTTTCTGTGATCTTCGCAAGAAAGGGAAGGTTAGTGATGGGGCGGAAGTTGTTGAGGTCATTCGCATCAGCAGTGGGCTTTTTAAGCAGAGGGGTGACCTGCCCAGTTTTGAAGGAGACAGGAAGGGAGCCTTGCCAGAGGGAGAGGTTGATCAGAGTGGTTTAGGAAAGGGAATGGGTATAGAAGTCAAAGGCAATGGCACTGGGGATAGGGTCAAGAGAATGGTTGGAGGGCTTTGTTTCGCGTATGTAAATGTAAATGTAAATGTGGGATACTTGTAAAGCGCACTGTTACTCTACCCGAGTGTCCTGGCGCTGTAGACCGCTGGGGGCCCCGTCCTGGTTTTCCCTGTGAGATGGTCCCTTTTCTGAGTATCTCCAGGGTGAAACCAGGCATCCCCGGCGTCTGTGGGGGGCCGTTGTAGAGATGAGGCAAGCTTAATGCCCAGAGTTACCGAGTGTGTTCCCTGGTTAGAGTAGGCACTGAGGCGAGAATTATCGAGTTCGTTGACCCTGGTCCAAGACCCTGCTGCGTCGGGAATTGAACCCTGGTCCCGGGCCGCCTCTAACCAGTGAGCCACACCTCTCCACAACTTGAGGAGGGCATCTTCAGATATGGGGTCAAAGCTCTGCCAAATGGCTAAGTACTCACCGTTACTGCTGCCTTTCACTGGATCCAGTTGTTTGTCATTGCCGTCCCTGCTTTCCCTCGTGTCAATGTATAGAAAATATGCTGCATGTTTTTGTTGCTGCAAACATGAAAGCGATGTTTCGAGACATTTGTCTACGAGTGCTCTGTGAAATGCGGCGGGAGGAGAGGTGTGTGGGAAGAAGGCGGGTGTTTCAAATCAAGCATTGCACTGAGCTGTCAGCCACGGAGGGATCTTGATTTCTTCATGTTACTTCTAGGCAGTTAATGTTTACTGGCTCAGCATGCATGCATCCAATTGTACTGGGGGAAAAAATGGACAGAAACGGTTTCAGCAATTGCAATCAAGGCCATATCAGTGATCCATTCTGCAAGGCCCATCTTTCCTAATGATCTATAGTTCATTAGATATGCTGAACTTTCCCCGGCTGATTTGTCAGGACTGTCCTTCACTAAACTGCCAGTATTACCCGTTATTGCTTAGAAAAGAAATTGTTTTACAAATATTTATAACACGAGAAGGAGCCTATCAGCATGATGACACTACTATTTTGAAATGTGCATACACATAGCTTTTCAAGAAGGAACGGGAATCCGCCATGTTACAAGCTGCTCTCCATGACATTGCATGTTCAGTTTGATATGGTAAACAGCGATAGTAGGATGATATAAACCTAATTTGCCCTCAGCGCACCTCACCGAAGTTCCTTGAGAGCCCAAAAGTGTATGTGCAGCCTTTTTTATTTACTCCTCAGTTACATGTATCAATACACACATATTTCATAAATATTTAAAACCAACGTCAAGCGTTAAAACTAACATAGTTCTCAACAGCAGTGGTTGGTTACTCTCCACATGTCATATAAAATACATGTAAAGAACACAGCTATGGACACTACAGAACGGGACATCGTTGACACAAATTATTATAAACCCATTCCTGGTTCGCACACTGCTTTGCTCATTTCAGAGGCATTTTTTACTTATTTGTAGATGGCAGAGTGCAAGGTTTTATTACTTTACTAGGATAGACAGCCACCTCATTTTGTCCCAAGATTATCTCAACCACGATGTATAACTGGAAGTGTAGTCATTTCTTCTAGAGAGCATGCTGAAAACTCCAATAATATGCTAACAAACTAGTGCCTATGCAAGACCAATACAGGTAGGCGCTATCTGGTATCAGTGGAGCTGCGCAGTATCGGGCATGACTCACTCTTTCCACTCAGACATCAGCCTATTAGAGTTTTTGAGTAGGTTTCCCTAGTGGGTTATACTGTCTCTTCACCAGTGGCAGTTGATATTGTTTAGGGGTTGGCACTGTGTAAGCCAAAAAATACTTCCTCAACTGTACATTCTGATGGCTCCTGTCACAGCATCCACAAATTATCTGCACATAGTAAAAGGAAAAAGAAACTTCTAAATTCCTTCATAAAGTAGAGCTTGCTCCAGACATGTCATAGTATATTTCAAGCAGCAGAGATATTTACATGACCTTGTGCCCCCAGCCAAATAAATCTGAAGCATTCTTCTCTGCACATAACAAGCACATAAGGGCACTAATAATGAATGGATGGCAAATGAGAGACCATGTTGCATATCTGATTGGACTTTAACCTACTCTGCTTTTAGAGGGAATATGGCTTACAACCATCCATTGCCCGAGCAGACCCTCCCAGTCTCCCCCAAAAACAAATGGCAAAACCCTTATTGGAAGTACTCAGGTGAGGCGAGAAAACTGAAGTCTGAAAAGAATCTGGCCAAAAGGTTAACTAGGAATCCTTTACAAAAAGTGTGGCCTCTGTGCTTATGCATGTAGCCAAAAAAGATGACTTTGAATCCTGTGCTTGTGCATCTATCAGAGTTTTCTGTTAGCAGATCTAGATACACCACAGCACAACAAAACAATGTTTGTTAGCCATGATTTTTATTCAATATCACACAAATCAGTAACAATTCCCATTCTTCCCTCCACATATCATTCCTCTGCAATCAGCCCTACTCATATCAATGTCAAATGTTTGAGGACTTACATCCCATGTACAGGCTTGCACGGCCTGTTGAAAATTGCAGTCAAGACACTTCTGCCTTTTAGCTCATCATATTTACGTGAGATTGGGTTCTCAGCACTGGCAGTATTAAAGACAAAGTACAGTTCAAGACTTGAAGTGGAGCACAACCTGAGGATGGCAGTAGCTACGATACATCCGCAGATTGACCGTATCTCTGGAGAAAAACAGGCACACCCATCACACTGAATCAGAAAGGTGTAATCATCCAATTGAGTCAAATTATGTTTTATTTGTTTGTGAAAATAAAGTACAGTACCATTGGTGCATTTTTGGGCAATTCGTTTTGGAGATTTTGTATTTGAGCTGTGTACTAACCCTCTGACACAGGCCCACAGTCACCCACAAACTTTGATTTTCTAAACACTGTTCAATACTATTTCCCCACCGTGAAATGATTTGCGGTGGTAATTGGCAGGGCTTTTGGTTGTCTATGATGATGAGTACCAAGTTCCAGAATTTTTTGTCAGAGGGGGTCCTTACGCCTAACATTTTTTGACAGGGGGGGTCTTGGCATCAAAAAGTTTGAAGACCTCTGATTTAGGGGAACTGTGGGCAGAGCATCAGGAGGCGGGAATAA
The DNA here is from genome assembly GCF_964261635.1 of Lissotriton helveticus. Lineage (NCBI taxonomy): Eukaryota > Metazoa > Chordata > Amphibia > Caudata > Salamandridae > Lissotriton > Lissotriton helveticus. The sequence goes on from NC_136065.1 coordinate 1,935,259,934, forward strand.
CCAGATGATTAGGTCAGTGGGCGGAGTCAGAGGAGTGGCTAGAAAGAGCAAAACATACCAATTTTTAGTATGTTTGGTATTTCACTGACCAGTTACAGCTTAGAACATTATTTAATGCAACCAATAGATACACGTTTATTTGAGGTTTAATGTATGAGTTATTGACATTAAAGTACATTTACAATGTGGGATATTTTTTCAATAACAGAATGTCCCAAATACGCTTATAAGTAGAATCATAAGCCATTTGTCTCCGAGCCATGCAATTTCTTTCATTAGCACTTATCCTCCCTTTTTCAAACCATTTCTGAACATAAAATTTGGGTTTAAATTCTGTGACAGGAGACCCCACGTTTTGGGGAGCACAATTGATAATATCATTCTGTGCCCCACGCTCAATGCAAACTTGTAGTCCTACATTTTTTATGTGCTTCACGCAACATGTCATGAAACCAGCATTAGATGCCTCTTATTTCCTGTTATTCTCATTAGACATAGCACACAAAAGTGAATATATACACCTAATACAACCCAGAAATGTTGGTTTTGCAGATGCTTTAAGCAGTTTCAGATAAGTGAGATATAACTATTATAATAGTAGTTTGTGTAATTACTACTCAAGATAGTTAGCATTGAGAATTACAAATGTATCAACTCTGGAATTATGAGTGTAGGAAGCTGGCTCTGTGTACACTATACCTTGCTTTGGTATAGTATATACAGAGTCCAGTGGATCCCCAAAGGCTTACAAAGGTAAAAGTAGGAATTACCTTACACTCTATTTGTGGTAGTGTGGGCGAGCAATAACGCTTTTTTCGGAGGGTAGTGTTGAGCATTTATTGTACACACTCAGGCAAGAAATGATAGAACACACTCAAAGAAGGAACTCAGACCAATTGCTTGTATAAAAACACTTCTTTTATTGTATTTTATTTTTAGAACCAAGCAGGATTTGGTAATGATAAGTAAAATTGTAATTTCACAGACAGGTTATAAGAATATGCAAGCTGAATGAATTTGACTTTGTTACAGTTTGGTACAATGCTTAAAAACAGTTGTACTTACTTTTGGATTACTTAGTGATTACTTTTTAGGTTACTTTCTCTACTCAGTGTCATATGCCTAGATATCACACTGGGACATTTGCTAGACAAAGGTAAGTAAAACGCTTTTACATTAAAAACACAGTTACTTAGGTTTCCATACAAACACAACTGAACACAGAACTTTTTCAGAGAAAAACAGTCTTTGCAATCCTAAGGAGGAAAATGTGGTTATCGGTTTGCAGGTAAGTAATCAGTCTTAAGGGTTGAGTTTCAGGGGTTAGAACAAGGAATCCCCCAGGGTCAAGGATGAACTCAAAAAGCACCCTCAGCAGCACTAGGGCAGCTGGTTGCAGAGTGCTGATGCCCAATGTTAGCCTATGGGGCTAGGGGGCCTTTGGTTGGAGGCTGCTCACAGGCAGGCTACTCGGTCTTGGGAGCCAAACTCCTAGGGTTAAGGTCAGGACAAAGGGGGTCCCAGGTCAGCACTAAGTCCACAACACGAGCCGTGCCGGGGCGGCTGAGTGCAGAGTGCTTAGGAGGGGTCGGGAGCCCAGTGCAATCCTATTGAGATAGCCTGTTTTGTTTTTTTAGCTACAGGCTCGGTCCAAGAAGTCTTCCAGGAGGAACCAACAGCTGGGCAGGTAGGTTTGAGGGCTCAGAGACGTAGGTCCACCTCAGGTCCTCTTCTCCAGGGTGCAGGGGTCCAGATGCAGGGCTACCTTTTGAGGTCGGATTTCACCTTACCGGGCCACTCAAGGTTAGGGGGTCTCCGTAAAGAGGCTGCAAGCAATGTCAGGGAGTCCTGGAGGGGTCAGCTCATGGAGGATTTGGACTCTGTAGCGCTGACTTCGCTGGGACTGGTGGGCCACTTGGACTTGGGCCGTAGGCGACATGTGGAGTGGTGGTTCCAGGCATCGGGTTTCTCGTCTTCAGCAGGCTCAGAGTGTTTCTTTAGGGATTCTTTTGAACGGAGTTGCTGTTCACATGATATCCTTTGTTGAAGGCAGTCAGTCCTCCCAGGGGTTTCAGGAGGTCGTGGCTGCAGGACAAGATTATTTTTGGCGCAGGACCTCTGGAAACTGCAGATGGACTGGTACGGCTGGGGCCAAGTCAGTTCTCCTCTGCTGTGCATCTTATTTCGTCCTTCCTCATAGGTTGTGGAATCTTCCTTCTGGGTCCAGGGCAGCCCCCAAATCACAGTATTTAGGGGGCGTTTTAGGGGTCTCAGATTAGTAACTAATAGGCTACTGACCTTAGGGTGACTGCACCCTTGGTGTGCTCACCCCACGTGAGGGAGTGGGCACAATCCCTAACCCTGATTGGAGAGGGCCTACCATCTGCAAGATGGTAGGCACTGAAGAGTGGCCTTCACCTTGCCTCCCCCACCTGAGGGTTGGGGTTGGCAGAGGTGGGCACATCTTCTAGGCTGTCCTAATTTTGCCCAACTGTCTTCCCGCCGAAACGGAGGTGAGGCAGGAAGGGGGCCTGCTCCTGATAGCAGGAGAGGCTGTGGGTGGCGGTGCAAAGGCGGCAAGGCCTTTGAAGCTCCCCTGCCACAGACAGCTCTTCCTGACCTGGGGGAGGTGTGAACACCTGCATCCAGGAATGGCTTTGTTTCTGGCCTCCGAGAGCGTAGGCTCCCACCCCAGGGGTCCAGAAACTTGTCTTGTGGTAGGAAGCGGGTGTCTACCAGTCAGGGAACCCATCAGAGGCCGGTTGTTTTCAGGTGTCATCTCTAAGATGCCCCCTGAGTTTAATCTAGAATAAATCCAACACAGGTATCAGTTTACCTTTCTGCACAAAAATAATCCTGAAAGGCTTTGTTCTCTTTCTATATGTGCTGTACATATAGAAAGAGGAAAAAACAGGGAGAAATAAAGATATTTCTCCTTGTTGTACCTCCCTTGGGGAGGCGTAAGATTTTGATGCATTCCCAGGTTAACAAGTCCTTGTAAATATGGGAATGTGTCAAAAACCATGGAAGTTGAGTGGGAAAACCCACTGCAATGCCTTCCTTGTGCAAAGCAGCGATTTGTGCTGTGTTGCATTACTCCATCTTTATGACGCCATTCAATGCATGCAAAGTGGCTTTACGTGGCTTCATAAATATGAAGTTCCGTGGTGCAAGCGTGATGCAAGGCCCTCGTAAATATGCCCATTAGTTTGGTGTGCGTGCAAATCATGCATTGCCGATCTCTAGTGAGTTGCACTACTACTGCTGGAACAAGGCCAATGGAGGCACCAATGGGTGAGGCGGACTGGCCTCAAGGGTCCTGTAATCTCAATGACAACGTCTCTGTTGATCTCGGGTGTGCTGCTTTGTAGGACTGCCTGCAAGACTGGAGGTGAACCTCAGTATGGATTGTGGTGGACAGGGCTTAAAGGTTAGCCCTCATTGGCCATTAGTAGGGTCCACTTGTTGGTGCTAAGAGACCAGGGCTTCTATGGTCTAGCGGGGGCCTTTTACGGTCCAGTAGGGAAATGTGCTCTCTCAGGATAGTGGTGTGGGTGACTGATCATGATGCCTGATCCTGGTTCCCCAGTTCCAAATTTGGTAGCTCTGGCCACAGTGCCACATTCTCCCCCCTGAACACCTTTCTGCCCCACTGAGAGAAACATGCACTGCCTTCCGTTACAATCCATTTGTGCCCTGTTGTAAATGCCTAGATGTGACTCAATCCAAATTATGCCCTGCCTGGAAAAAAAGAATAACATCCTGGAAAAAGCAAATACTCATAGGGAATGCAAGATTTTGCAAAGCATGCAAAATATAAGCAGGAACAACATGGTTACCTTAACGCTTTAATACTCCCTGTTCAGAAATCAATGAGTGTTTTTTGCCTCAAACGTCGAGGACACAAATACAGGGCTCCTCCTGTACACAGGTGTGCCTTTATTGCACTCGTGGACAGCAAGGAAGGGGTTAAGTTGGGCTCAGAAGATAAAGGGACTCTTCAGGAAAATCTGATCTGGCTCACGGAAACCCAAAAGGGCTTCTCCACATTCATACTTAGTTCGATTTGTTGTGGGGGCGCACCAAGAAGAAGTCCAAAAAAGAGTATTGCTCGTGTAAATAGAAAAGTTCTTTTTTTATTTTTATCCGTTCTTTTAAAATACAAGTCACCAGGCACTTTACAAAACAGATCAGCCAACGCGTTTTACTCCCTTCCCGGGAGTTTCTTCAGGGCAAATAGGTGCTTATCAGGACACATATGATTAAATCACTCTACTTCTTGTTTTCGAATAATATCTCTTTTTTCTGCCCGTCTAGCAGTTCTTATGTTGGTCTGTCATGTGGGGCGATGTAGTCTTCCCCACATACGTTTCACGTTCCCAATGTCGAGCAATTATTAATATCCGGGAAGTTAAGTCTCTTCCTCGTCCTGACCGTATGTAGAGGTATTGACGTAGTAAACCTGGTGAGCTATGTACTGCAGCAGTAGTATACTGCACAGAGTCAGCCAACCTCAACGTCGTCCAGGTCCGACTCCCGCCCACCACTGAGTAACTGGTGGTTGGACTTAAATGCCGCCGTTCAAAGTAGCGGGAGTCGGACCTGGACGACGTTGAGGTTTTTTGATCTGGAAAGCACAGCAACGTCAAACAGCAGCTGACGTTGGGGTTGGCAGCAAAAAGCTCTAAAGACTTATTCTGGAATTGGATTTTAGGTGCGGCACCGTAGGGTCCGCTGCTGCATTCTTTGAAACTTCTCCACATTCATGTCAGCCAGCTGGCTGCTCAAACATCGACATTATGTATTCAAGTGTCCTGCACAGGATATCTTTTGAAGTGTCCGGCTTGGCTAACACTCCTTCCCATAAAAAAAACTTGAGTTCCTGAGAGTAAAAGGCAAAAATTATATTTTCATTTGGGAAGTGAATGATACATCCAACTTTATTTTTTTGGGTGACACTATAGTATGTTAGTGATGCTGAAAAGCTTTGCTAAAACAACTCACAAGCCTAAGAGGTCCCAAACCAAGACCCATTGCCTTTGCTAATGCTTATTTAGATATCTCATTTGCTAAATGGGGCACTTTTAATTTGGTGCCAGACGGGGCTGAACTGGGAACCCAAAGCAGTCGTAGCAAAGAGGTCCCAAAGACAAAACCTATTGGCTTTGCCACTGCCTGTTTTTATATCTCATTTGCTAAATGGGGCACTTTTAATTTTGTGCCGTACAAGGCTGATCTGGGAACCCAAAGCAGCCCTGGCACTTTGTCTATCCCCTGTACGGTGTGTTGGGAGCCAACGCAGTAAGCGAGCCTGACCACTACAAAGGGGACATGGGAAGAGGGTGGTCTCTATCCAAGAAAATTTAGAAAAAACTACATAAAGTGTGCATTCTACAACACATTTTATTATATATTCAATTGTATTGGCATTTAGAGCACAGTAAATGATGACCTTATAGTGCACCAGGATACAGCAATCTTGTTGGGGCATTTTAATGTTTCCCTCACTATCACCCTCCAACACTGCCCCTCATCTCTCCATAGCCCCCCTTACATGAATTTCATTTGCTTTATGTAACGCCTCTCATACCAGTGTAACTTTGCGCGACAGGGAGGGAGCAGGAGAGTGTGAGAAGTTGGCCTGATATATGATGCTCACTAGTTCTAGTGATCACCTTGTATCAGTCCAAACAACCCTTATGGTGATTGGTTGCAAGTCAACCTTATAGACCAGCTATCCTAATGGTAGCATGGACAAAGCAGTCTTAGGCTAAACTCTTTTGGCATGTGAAGCCACCTGTTTTACCACATATAACCCCTTGAATACCAGATGAAAGGACACCACACAGGTTGTTATAAAAATAAGCAGTATATTTATTAATAACAAACACCTCTGAACTCTTTATGAGATCAGAGGGCTAAGCACATGACAATCTCTTAGGAAAAATACGATAAGTTGCACAAAATTACAATGGTGCCCAAGGGGCACGGCAAACCATATACTAAGTAAATGGTATAAGGAAATCGATAGAAGGAATGGAGCTGTCCAGAGGCTGTAGGATCGCTGGGGCTACACTATCCTAACCTTAGGTAAGTAATAGGAGGCCCACGGGACGCGTGTGCAGAGTGTGAACTCACATGCGAGATGCGGGACAAAGTCAATGGACAGTACAGTTTACGAAAAAGGTGAGTACGGACAGTCTTTACTATCTAGGACTAAAACGACTGGAAATCTGGACACTAGGAGAGTTATTCTACCCTTGAGCACTGAAATGCTCTTGTTACCTCACCCACGGGCTGCGAGTGCATAGGTGTCAAAGCGTGTCGGGTTTCCGCGTCGAAGTCTATGGAGCCTTGAAGAAAGATGCTGCAGGCGACCAGGAGGAAGATGTCCGGTGCGATCCACGGGTGGATCGAGGAAGAAGAGGACCTGAAAGCAGAGGGGACAGTGTTCAAAGTCACTAGCCAGTGACCGGTGTGGAACCAGGAGGGAACCAGATGCTGTCGTCGCGCTTGTCTCTGCAGCCACGTGGACCAGGAGGTGTCTTTGACGACCAGGATGGAGGCACGAGCTGTCCCACGCAGGCTCTCGCTGTCGGCGGTGTCGGATCCGGATTTGGAGTCAACAGGCCTTGGCAAAGGCAACCCACGCGGTGAGTGGAACCGGCGTCTGGAGTGGACCAGGAGGGTCCAGGGAGCTCCTCTTTTGGAAGGGCGCAAGGGCCAGTCTGGAGCAACCAGACCAGCAGTGTAGATTCCTGGGATCGTCGTCTAGGAGGTCACTAGCCAGCCGGCAAGTGACCAGACAGCACGTCGAGCAGCAATCAAGCAAAAGGGCCCCACGCAGTGGAGAAGTGTGGCTCAATGGTTAGAGCGGCAGACCCTGATGCAGAGGTCTAGCCCGGGACCAGGGTTCAATTCCCTGCCTCGGCGGGTCTTGAGCTCAAAAATTCCACGGACCTGATAATTCTCGCCTCGGTGCCTATTCCAATCATGGAGTCCCACTCTGCAACTCTGGGCAATAGCTTGCTTAATCTCCACAACGGCCCCCACAACGCTAAGGATGCCTGGCCTCCACCTTGGGGGTGCCCAGGAGTGGACACCTCACAGGGAAAGCCAGGATGGGTTCCACAGCGGTATTCGTACAAGCGCCTTGAGACCCTTGCGGGTGAGTAGTGCGCTATACAAGTATCAATTTTACATTACGCAGATCTCGTGGATGCTGGAGGTCAGGTCTTTGGTGCAGGAGCTGCTCGGGGCTGGGGCTTCTCAATCCCCAAAGCACTTTCTCGAGGAGGCCTCAGAAGTCGTGCTGGAAGCGAAGTGCAGTCTCTTCAAGATGGTCGGTCCCACGTGTCTCGTCGCACCCACGGGTCTCAGCTGTGCTGCAGATGTGGGTAGAGGTCGGAGAGGTCTGGGAGTCTGGGTCTCGTCGGGCTCTGAAGTCTGGATCCGGCAGGAAGGACGACAAAGTGGACCGCTAGGACGCTTGATGGTGCCTGCAGTTGCAGGGTAAACACTCCTTGCCCACAAGGGAGATTCTTCAGTCTTCTGTGGAGCAGAACGTCGAAGTCCAGAGTTTCTTCTTGTAGAGTAGTTCAGGATAAATCTAATTTGGAATGGGACCAGCTCCTACCTTTATTCTCCTAAAGGGGGCTGTACAGGTGACTAGGTCCCTCCCATGGGTGGGACCAGGAAGGGGGGTGGTTACACCCCTTATCCTTTGTCCGGTTTTGCGCCAGAACTGGGGCTGGAGTGCCCCAGCAACTGGTTTGAACCGGTGTATGCACAGGGCACCTTGTGTGCCCCAGGCATGTCTCATTCCTTTCAGGCCTCCCTACCTCAATACACAAAATCCTGTCTGGGGTGGTGCTAGCACCTCCCAAGGCAGGAAACCCTTTGTCCAGGCCTCACTCGCTGGAAGGACTCCCAGCAGCAGGAGGTCAGACTTGTGTCTGTGGTGGCAGCATCCATTTTGTGATGCTGAGGCTGGAGTTAACTTTAACCGGGGTTCACAGTTACATACATGTCGTATCCCTCTAGAAGGGTGGAATGCTACCCCCGTCGCCAGAATTGGTGAGGGGGTAGTATTCCAATTCGTATGACACCTTACTCGACAGTTAGCATTCAACCACGAGGATTATAATGCACTTAAGAGTATATGGTTTAGCGTTATCATGGAACAGCTATAAGGACTTGGTTCCGCAAGCTGCAGACAGGCTCAGCTCATGCTAGAGCACCATCTCACATAATTCCAAGCACTCTGCCTTCAGGATTGATAAGGCCTGCCATAGGAGTGACTGATAGGAATATATGAGTCCATTTTGGGGTTAGATATAGGTAACTACATCTACAGCAAAGGGTGATTACACCACCTTGCTCCAGCTGTCTTACCAGCCAGTTGTGTCTGTTAGGTGGCCAGCCAGGGGTGGCATAATACATGCTTCAGCCCCTGGTAGCCCTGGGTACACCTATGCCCTGGGTACCTAAGGTACACTGTACAGGGACTGATAAGGTGGCCTAGTATCAATTGGTAAATGCACCTAAAGTACACGGATGTCAATTTAGAGAGAGAACAGCTAGGCTGTGGGTCTGATTAGCAGGCCCACAGCCAGGGAAAGTCGTAAACCAGTGAAGCAAAAAGCAAAAATCTGGGGTGACATAGGATTGCAGACCCCACTCTCCTACATAACCCCCCCCCCCAAACTTAGGGACATTAAACTAACCTTGACCAGGTGAGTCTTCCTGTTCTAAGTGGAAATACCTGGAGAGACCATCTGCATTGCCATTGTCAGACCCTGGTCTGTGCTCCACTGTAAAGTCCATCCCCTGTAGGGAAATGGACCACCTAAGAAGTTTGGGGTTTTCACCCTTCATTTGATTTAGCCACAAGAGGGGCTTATGGTCGGTCTGAATCTTGAAGTGAGTTCCAAACAAGTATGGCCTCAACTTCTTCAGGGCCCAAACCACAGCAAGGGCCTCCCTCTCAATAGCTGACCAACGTTTCTCTCTAGTGGTCAGCCTTCTACTTATAAAAGCAATGGGCTGGTCATGACCATCAATATTTAGTTGAGATAGAACAGCTCCCACACCCAACTCAGATGCATCTGTTTGGACAATGAAGGTTTTGGAGTAGTCAGGACTCTTGAGAATAGGTGCAGTACACATGGCCTGCTTCAGGCCATCGAATGCCTTCTGACAGCTAACTGTACACTGAACTTTCTTTGGCATTTTCTTGCTTGTCAAGTCATTAAGTGGTATCACAATGGACCCATAATTTTTGACAAACTTCCTATAGTAACCAGACAGGCCCAAGAAAGCTCTGACCTGTGTCTGGGTGGTTGGAGGAGCCCAGTCCTTTATGGCCTGTATCTTGCTCTCCAAGGGTTGAACCTGGCCTCCACCTACAAGGTGGCCCAGGTACACAACCTGACTCTGCCCTATCTGGCACTTGGTGGCCTTGATAGTGAGGCCTGCCTTTTGCAGGGCCTCCAAAACTTTCCTCAGGTGGATCAGGTGATCCTCCCAGGTGGAGCTGAAGACAGCAATATCATCTAGATATGCTGCACAAAAGTCATCCAACCCAGTGAGGACTTAGTTCACCAACCTTTGAAAAGTGGCAGGTGCATTTTTCAAACCAAAGGGCATCACCACAAATTGGTAATGACCTCCTGGGGTAGAAAATGCTGTTTTGGCCTTGGCATCCTCAGCTAACCTGATCTGCCAATAACCAGCTGTTAGGTCAAATGTACTCAAGAAGGTTGCAGAAGCCAACTTGTCTGAGTTAATCTGCCCTAGGTATTGGATAGGCATCTGTCTTAGTGACAGCATTGAGGCCCCTGTAGTCTACACAAAACCTCATCTCTCTCTTACCATCCTGGGTGTGAGATTTTGCCACTAGAACTACAGGACTAACCCAAGGGCTCTCTGAGGGTTCAATGACTCCCAATTCCAACATCTTTTGTACTTCTTTCTTTATGCAGTCCCTGACGTGGTCAGGTTGCCTGTAGATTTTACTCTTGACAGGCAGACTGTCACCAGTGTCCACCTCATGGGTGCACCAGTGTGTCTGACTCGGTGTCAGTGAGAACATTTGTCTAAAGGATTGAAGAACTTGTTTGCAATCCTCTTGTTGATGCTCAGAGAGGCTGTCAGAAAAGACTACACCATCAACTGACCCATCATCAGGGTTCTGAGTGAGCAGGTCTGGGAGAAGGTCACCCTCTTCCTACTGTCCCTCATCTGTTGCCATGAGCAAGCCCATGTTCTCCCTGTCGACAAATGCCTTGAGCCTGTTTACATGAAGCACCCTATGGGGGCTCCTGGGAGTTCCAAGGTCCACTAAGTAGGTGACCTCTCCCTTTTGCTCAATAATGGTATGGGGTCCAGACCATCTGTCTTGGAGAGCTGCTGGGGCCACTGGCTCCAACACCCACACCTTCTGTCCTGCATGATAAACAGTTAGGACAGCCTTTTGGTCATGCCAAGCTTTTTGAAGTTCTTGGCTGGCCGCAAGGTTTTTGGATGCCTTCTCCATGTACTCTGCCATCCTGGAGCGGAGACCAAGTACATAGTCCACTATGTCAAGTTTAGGCTTTTTGAGAGGTTACTCCCATCCTTCCTTTACAAGACATAGGGGTCCTCTTACAGGATGCCCAAACAGAAGCTCAAAAGGGCTGTAGCCAACCCCCTTCTGTGGGACCTCTCTGTAAGCAAACAGAAGGCAGGGTAAAAGGATGTCCAATCTTCGCCTAAGCTTTTCAGGTAACCCTTTTATCATCCCTTTTAGGGTCTTGTTGAATCTCTCCACAAGCCCATTGCACTGTGGTTGATAGGGTGTGGTAAATTTGTAACTTACACCACACTTCTTCCACATTGCAGTCAAATATCCTGACATGAAGTTGGCACCTCTGTCAGAGACAACCTCCTTAGGAAACCCCACTCTGGAGAAAACTCCAAGCAGGGCCCTGGTCACAACAGGAGCTGTAGTGGTCGTAAGGGGAATAGCTTCTGGATACCTGGTGGCATGATCCACTACCACCAGTATAAATCTGTGCCCAGATGCTGTTGGGGGTCCATTGGTCCAACAATGTCTATCCCCACTCTCTCAATGGGCACCCCCACCACAGGTAGTGGTATAAGGGGGGCCTTTGTTGTGCCACCTGATTTGCCACTGGCTTGACAGGTGACAAATGAGCGACAAAACTCTTTGGTGTCTTCAGACATGTGAGGCCAGTGAAAGTGTGGGGCAAGCCTGTCCCAAGTCTTGTTCTGGCCTAAGTGACCTGCAAGGGTAATTTAATGGGCTACGGTGAGAAGGAAACCTCTAAGAGACAAGGGGATGACCAGCCCCCTGGTAGCACCAGGCTTGGGGTCTCTTGCCTCAGAGTATAGGAGTCCTTCATCCCAGTATACCTTGTGGGCCCCTGTAGCATTCCCTGCAGCCTCAGCAGCAGCCTGCTGTCTGAGGGGTTCAAGGGAGGAACAGTCTAACTGTGCCTGCCTCAAGTCTGCCCTGGAAGGTCCCCCTGTCCCACGAGTCTCAACCTGTTCAGGTTCAAGCTCTTCTAGGACAGTTCCTTCTGGGGTCTTTGGGTCAGCCTCCTGAGAGGGCTGATCCTCAACCTGAGGCAGAGGGGAAGGCTCTGCCTTAACCCGACTGCTCTTCCTCTTGGGTAGCGTCTGGTCCATTCTTCCAGGATCCAGCACTTATTCAGCTGGGCATTTCTTGGCCTGTGACCTGGTCACAGCAAGGACATGTGAGGAGAGACCTAACATTTCTACATGAGTCCTGTACTCCACATCTGACCACAGTGAGGATTCCAAATCATTGCCCAAAAGACAATCTACTGGGAGGTCTGAACTAACTACAACCCTTTTGAGGCCAGTTACCCCTCCCCAGGAGAAGTTAACAACTGCCATACTGTGATTGGTAGTGACGTTGCTAGCATTGGTCACTAGGTAGTCTGAACCTAGCATGCTTTGATCAGGGTCCACAAATGTTGGTGTCACCATAGTGACACTGGCACATGTGTCCCTGTAGGCCTGAGCCATTTTTCCATTGATTGAAGGCGTTTGCCTGTATTTGCCCAGAGTAATAGGACTTACAGTAGGGGCCATATCCATGTCCCCAGTACAAACAAGAACAGCCTGAGTAGGTATTCTGACTGGGTCAGAACCCACCTCAGTTCCCAGGGTTAACCCTACTATAGCCTTGGGGGTACACTACCACTAATAACTGTACTAGGGGGTGCAGGTGTCTTAGGGACAGTAGTGGTAGGAGTTTGGCCTTTCTTGGTGCACTCACTAAACCAGTGAGTCTTACTTTTACAATATTGGCACCATGGTTTCTTTGGACCATCATTCTTCTTCTTTTGGGGATTCTGGGACCCACCCTCCTTAGATTGTTGGGGCCCTGTTGAAGACTTCTGGTCATTTTGCTTATTCTCATTATTACCCTTCTGGTCTGCTTTCTTTTGGCCACCACCCTGGTTCTGGTTCTGCTGCTTGACCTTGGTTCTGACCCATCTGTCTGCCTTCTTTCCCAATTCTTGGGGAGAGGGCAGATCTGAGTCTATCAGGTGCTGATGCAACAACTGGTTCTGACAATTATTTAAGATTTGCTCTCTCATGATTCGATTATACAATCCTGTGTAATCAGTTACTTTACTTCCCAGTAACCAGCCTTCCAAAGCCTTAGTGGCACAATCAACAAAGTCAGTCCAATCCTGAGTCTGAGTTTTCTGGGTGTCCCTGAACATCAACCTGTGCTGTTCAGTTGTTAAGCCAAACCCATCAATCAGAGCAGTTTTCAGGACTTGGTAATCAAATCAAATCAAATCAAATCAAAGAAACTTTATTCGGTTAAAATACAGATAACCATGAAAGTAACAAACATATACAACAGGCTACAATGATTACAACTCTAAAAACAGGTGTTCAGTGAGGGAGATCAATCGATAGTTATTCAATGGTAAAAAGATAAAAAGTTTAGACCATTTCTCTAATCATTTGTTTCCGTAAATGAAACACAGTTTTTAAGAATTTTAAAACCATAGCTACAGTTAAAACCGTATCCATTCTCTGGACCTCTAAAAAAGCTGGGCGGCATCTGGTTAAATTCATTTCTTTTAAAAAAGGGACGATAATTTCAATACGTGAGGCACAATAAAATCTGCAAAAGAAAAGGATATGGATATCCGATTGTTGTGAAATGCCATCGCATGGGCAAGTGGGCAAAGTGCATGTCCATAGATTCATACTAGGGAAGGACACCAATCTAAAATATATACAGAATCTAAATCGAGTTAAAAGAAAACGATTAAAGTTTAACATGGGCAGGGAAAGGTATGGCTGTACAGTCTTAATCTCACATAAAGTAGGGTGGTGGGATTGTACAGAGTGTTTCAGAGTTTCAACTCTCCCCCTCTTGTCCTCAAGATGGTCCAGGCAGAGGGCTTTAAGTGTGCTCCTTGAGATGCTGTCCATTGTAGATGGATCCGAAAAATAAGAATAGCACCCCAAGTCAGTCAGGAAGCACTTAACATATCCCAGCCACTGTGATCTCTCCACATGGTCCAGGCGAAGGGTGTCCTGTAAAAGAGCCCGGTTCATGGTACATTCATTTGTAGTCCAAACCCTGTGCCACAACAGGATGGGTTGAATTTTAATAATATCTGTTATATGAGATTGACCCAGTTCAGCGTGACAATTAAATGTGGCAACGCACTGTGGAACTGCAAGGACTTCCCTCATAAACTTATTTTCCACAACCTGGATGGGATCAACATTTGCGTACCCCCACAAGCCGGAGCCGTACATAGCCACAGATAAGCATGTTGCTTTGTATATAATTAACAGTTCTTTTATTGGCTTCCTGCCCAATTTTCTAACAAAGTTCTTTAAGGCCATGATCGTTTTCATAAATAAAAGAGTTCTGGCCTTGATTGCACTTGTCCAAGAACCTGACTCATGAAATAAAATGCCCAAATAAGAAAAGGTTGGGGTATTGTCTAGTGGAACATTATTTAAAAATATTCTTTTCATTGGTTTACTTGATTTAGGGCCACAGTTCATTGTAAATGTTTTGCTACAATTGACTAGCAAATCTAGATTCAGCATGAAATTCTCAAAGCTTACTACTAGCTTTTGCAGAGCCTGGGGTGTACGTGCCATAAGCACAGCATCATCCGCATACATGAGCGCAGGGATTGCCCTCCTCCCAACCCTGGGCATATCCCTGCACTCATGCAGCAGACGATGCTCAAGCCCATTAATGTAGAGGAGAAAGAGAAAAGGTGCCAACACACAACCTTGACGCACTCCACGACCCACACTAAATTTTCTGGAGCATTCCCCCCCTCTACCGTAGCGAACAGAAGCTGTGGCTCCACTATAAAGTTCCCTCAGAAAAGAAATAATAGTATTATCCACTCCCATGCTTTTCATTACTGCCCATAATTTGGCATGCGACACGCAGTCGAACGCAGATGAAAGATCCACAAAGGTAAAATACAAGCGTTCCGACTTAATCCTTATATACTTGTGCTACAATAACATTAAGTTTAGGCCTTGCTCGATTGTGCCAATCCCTTTTTGGAAACCAAATTGCAAGTCACTCATAACATCATTTTCTTCCGCCCAACTTTGGAGTCTTGCCAACACTATTCGACCCAGAATTGTTATTGAGGAATCAAGAAGGGATATTGGCCTATAGCAGGCACAGCTATTTCTGTCCCCCTTCTTGTAAATAGGGACAATGACGGAGGTGAACCAAGAATCTTTTAAGCCCCTTGACAAAGCTGCATTAAAAAGTTGTACCAACATAGGAGCCCAGATTTCGGAGTTTGCTTTGAATAGGTCCGCGGGGATCCCATCGGGCCCAGCTGCCTTTCCTCCCTTAGTAGCTCTTAAGGCAAGCAGTACCTCATCAAGTGTGACAATCAAATTTGGACCTGGTTGTAAGTCCACACTGGTCTGGAGACCTCCACCTCGGTTGTCATCCTGAGCCTTATAGAGATTGGAAAAATGATCCACCCAATTATCCTCATTTATTGCAATCTCAATTCGCGCAGTGTGGGTTTCATAAGGAAAAGGGGTGTTAATTACTTTCCAAAATGCAACAGGATTTTTGGTTTGTGAAGCCTCACAGAGTGAATCTAATGCCTCCTTATTCAGCGCAGTTTTCCTTTCTTTAAGAGCCTGGTTATATACTGACCTACATGTTCTTATTTCACCTGGGTCTCTGGGGCTTCTGTGAACTGCTTGTTTTAAATTTTTCAGCGCCCCAGTGCATGCATTATTGAACCAGCTCTTAGATCCCTTACCACTACGCTTTGACTCCACCCTTAAGCTACTTTTTATATTTGCGGCAATGATGCCAAAATGCTCAATTATTTGATCACTGCTCGCATCGTGTCCCAAACAGGTCAAAAAGCTAGTGGAGCACGCCTCCCAGAGTTTCTTAAAAAACATTACGGGGACTATTTTGCTCCAATTAAGTGAATACCCATTTTGTCTCCCAAGAACCACATCAACCGCTGCCTCAACAAGAGGCGCGGCCGTAGATGGGTCTGGGAATAGATCTACTACCTTAAGGCATTGCGGGAAATGATCACTTATGGGCAGTGGGATATTTGTGACCTCCACCGCTCTGTGATTAAGATTACTAGAGGCGATAATGAAATCGATAGTTGACGTCAAACCTCTACCGACAAAGGTAGGGACAAAGGGTGTGGGTTTTAGCGCTGTTTCATTTGCAAACCCCAAGTCAAACGTGAATAGTAGTTCGTTCAGCAAATCCCCCATTAAGTTGTGCTCAAAGTGGGTCAGATTCGTATCTCTATCTGTCATTAGACCACATAGTCCCTGACTCCCTTTTGAACAGAGTGAGCAGTTAAAATCTCCCCCCCATAAAATTACAATTTCTCTATCATTTTTGTCTACCTCTATCTGAACTTCCTCCTTGAGTTGCTTCATTGCAACCGCAATTTCTTCCCTCGGGATATTATTATGAAAATTAATAATAATCACCTTTGCTCCTTTTAGGTCTCTCAAGACTATAAGCTGAAAGTATTTGGAGTATAAGTGACAGTGGGCCTGTTTAATTTTAAGGTTGTTTGAAATAAACGTAATCAAACCTCCTTTTGCCCTTCCAAAATGTCCTCCAATTGCTGGGGTGAAAAAGGTCCTATAGCCATTTACGTGGATTGGGTCCTGGGTCCATGTTTCTTGGAGGGCCACTATATCCTGACCGCTTATTAGAGAATCCCAAGCTGGGTTACTAATTTTTTGCCTCAACCCAGCTACATTCCAGAAAAGCAGTTGGCAAAGATCACT
The DNA here is from genome assembly GCF_964261635.1 of Lissotriton helveticus. NCBI lineage: Eukaryota > Metazoa > Chordata > Amphibia > Caudata > Salamandridae > Lissotriton > Lissotriton helveticus. The sequence goes on from NC_136065.1 coordinate 1,935,276,272, forward strand.
CTTCGCCTGTATCGGACCATTCCCTGTTTGTTCTCTACACCCATTATTGTCATCTCCGATAGGCTGCATCTGCTCCAGAGAAACACTGTCACAGGGTGTCAGCCCATCGGGGATGCAGATCTTATTTAATATTGGAGATTCATGGGGTGGATTAGTGGGGACCTCAGTGATACTTGAAAGTACCCTGCCCCTAGTGGAAACTTGAAGAGCTGGGGATGGTGACCGTTCCCAGCCACAGATTCAATTAGAGTCTGAGCTTGCTGTCAATCTACACCATCCAAACCAGAAAAAATCTGATAGCGGTTTTGGATCGGTAGATTATACATAGGTGGCAGCGCTCCTCTATTATTCCATGGTCTCCTTTGAGTGATGTTAGGTCCGAAATAAGGTGGATAGTGATTGATGGTAGGTGGGTATTGATAAACCTGATAATCGTTTCTGGAATAAAAGTCCTCCGGGCTCTCAGTGTAGAGAGGAGGGCCTTGACCACTTGCGTAACCAGAACTAGCCTGCATAGGCTGTTTCCCCCCAGGCCCATCCCTATCCCATGATCTTACATTTTCAAACCCCCAACGTTGACGGACTGGCTTCTTAATAAGCTGCCTGTCCCTGCCCCAATTATTGAGACTTTTTGGGGGTGCATAGGGATAGAAGTAGGAAAGAAGATGCGTGGAGATAGAATCGCTACTGCTAACGTCGAACCAATCCCCAATATGCCTCACGGCCCTATGATCCTTAAAATTGATGATTATAACATCACCATTTTTGTCCTTTGGCCTAACTCCCACCCAATTAGCACGCCTTAGACTTATAATTTCGCCATTTATTGAAGCAGGTAACGGTCTGTTATCACGGAGCCAAAAAACAACCTTATTTCGCAATGCTCCGTGATCTTCCCGTTTACCCGCGGGAAGTTCTGGGACCACTGCCATTACAATGACAAAAGGGGCAGAGTCAGGGGTTAAGTCCACGACACAATTAATTTTAGTTTTTTTGGGGGCAGTTGTCAAAGCATTCCCTTTACATAACTTGGACGTTTGCGGGTCCTTACTACCACCTTGATTTTGGGTGTCCCCTGGTTTAGATGGTTGCTCATTAATTACCGGAGCCACCAATTGGGGTGTAACCGTCTCTGGGGCTGGAGTAATTAACATAATTGCAGGGCTACCTGCTCTTACCCCCTTTTGCACGGATCTCTGTTTTTGCAGGGATACCGGCGTTATTACTGTTGGTGTTATAGGTACTAGTGACGGAGGGGGCCCTATTACAATAGATTTTACAGGTGGATTGGCCTTAGGTTTTACAGGTGGATTCGCCTTAGGTTTTCCTAGCCCCTTTACCAGGTCAAGTAGGAGAAGGGAATTGTGTTCAACCTTCTTCTCTATTTGATCTAGATGAGCACACATCATATTTGTCTTGTCTAGGAGTGGTTGCATCGCACCCTTGATAAGTTCTGCAATTTTGGCCATCGTGGCCACCTCACCTCCTAGAGTTTGGCCAGTTTGTGTCAGGGGCACACAGACAGCCCCTTTTCTTATTTTATGTGCTCGATTTCCCAGTGGCTCACCTCCCCTTTTTAAACTATTTGTCGTAGTAGGGGGGGATGTTGGGGACATGGGAGATGGCTCAATGGGGAGTCTAGGGGAACCCGATAGCCTAACAGTATCGTTCCCATTAAGTAAATCCAATACAGATGAACTAGTAGGAGTGCTGGACAAAGGGAGCTTATTAATCAAGGTGGGGTCATAAGAAGACTTTTCTATATTATCGATGACCCCCGAAGATGACAGATCAATAAGGAGTAGAGGATCTCTAGGGCATTCGGGCACAGTAACATCCCCTTTTTCTCCTATTTTAGCTGTTCTAGTTTCAAAAAATACTGATGGAGAACCAAACACTCCCCCCCCTCCCTGCTTGGTTTTATGGTTACTTTTCCTTTGCTTTCCCCTGCGTCTCACTCGGGCTTTCCTAAATATACGTGGGGGATCCTTTGCTACAGGCTCCTGTGTTTCGGAGGAGCCTATACCTGTCCCCTGGGTGTTAGAAGCCTCATCATTCTGACCCGCATGGATCAGAGCCACTACCGTCGTAGTTTTACATATAGGGGCAGGCGGCTCCTCCAACAAGGGAGTATCTGTAACAGTAAGTGGAAGCTCTGGAGAGTTTGTCAGAGGAAGCTCCAATCCCAAGGACGCCCTTCTGTTGCTGTTAATTAGTGCAACCTTTTTAATTAGGAAGTTGTCCATAGTTACAGGTTTGGGAGGCATAGTAGGGAGAGTTCCAGTAATAATAGTAGCAAATGTGGTATATAGGCAGTAAAATCTAACTCACATATGTAATGAGCTAGAAAAGTGATGAAATAGGGGGTATAGCCCCGGCCCGGCTCCCTCGGTCCCCGGAGGGCCACAGAGGGCCCGCCCTTTGCCCGGGCTTCGCCCCGAGTTGCGTCCCGCGGTGCGTCCCGCGGTGTGGTAAGGGCCACTCTTACTTTATAGAAAGAGGTGAGGGGCGTGGCCGCCGGGGGAAGAGGCACCAGCTGTGTGGAACTCAGGCTGCTGGTCCTCGCAGTCCCCCGGTAGGCTCGCCGCGCTGGAAAGACCTGCCGGACTCGACCTGGGAGCGAGATTGCCCTTCCACCGACTGTGGACGCTCACACCAGGGAGGACGGGGTCAGGCTGACGGTGAGCGGCACGAGCGGAGCGGGTGTCGCGAACAGTGGCTGCAGGACGGGAGCAAAACAGCAAGAAATCCGCCCGCAGGCGAGGAAGGTATGGCCACAAATCACCCACTCAGGCAGGCAGGCACGGCGTTGAAATCGCCGCGGTTTGGGGGCGTGGCCGCCGGGGGAAGAGGCACCAGCTGTGTGGAACTCAGGCTGCTGGTCCTCGCAGTCCCCCGGTAGGCTCGCCGCGCTGGAAAGACCCGCCGGACTCGACCTGGGAGCGAGATTGCCCTTCCACCGACTGTGGACGCTCACACCAGGGAGGACGGGGTCAGGCTGACGGTGAGCGGGAACAGTGGCTGCAGGACGGGAGCAAAACAGCAAGAAATCCGCCCGCAGGCGAGGAAGGTATGGCCACAAATCACCCACTCAGGCAGGCAGGCACGGCGTTGAAATCGCCGCGGTTTGGGGGCGTGGCCGCCGGGGGGAAGAGGCACCAGCTGTGTGGAACTCAGGCTGCTGGTCCTCGCAGTCCCCCGGTAGGCTCGCCGCGCTGGAAAGACCCGCCGGACTCGACCTGGGAGCGAGATTGCCCTTCCACCGACTGTGGACGCTCACACCAGGGAGGACGGGGTCAGGCTGACGGTGAGCGGCACCCGCAGAGCGGGTGTCGCGAACAGTGGCTGCAGGACGGGAGCAAAACAGCAAGAAATCCGCCCGCAGGCGAGGAAGGTATGGCCACAAATCACCCACTCAGGCAGGCAGGCACGGCGTTGAAATCGCTGCGGTTTGGGGGCTTGGCCGCCGGGTGAAGAGGCACCAGCTGTGTGGAACTCAGGCTGCTGGTCCTCGCAGTCCCCCGGTAGGCTCGCCGCGCTGGAAAGACCCGCCGGACTCGACCTGGGAGCGAGATTGCCCTTCCACCGACTGTGGACGTTCACACCAGGGAGGACGGGGTCAGGCTGACGGTGAGCGGCACCCGCGGAGCGGGTGTCGCGAACAGTGGCTGCAGGACGGGAGCAAAACAGCAAGAAATCCGCCCGCAGGCGAGGAAGGTATGGCCACAAATCACCTTGGTAATCATTAGCATCCTCATCTCTAACAGTGAGGAGCTTATCTCTACCTTTACCTTCAAAGGAGAGCCACAATATTGCTGCCCACTGACTCTGGGGTACCTGCTGTACTTTGCAGGCTCTCTCCAGAGCAGTTATCCACTTGTGGATATCATCTCCTGCCTTATAGGAGGGCACTATTTTACTCAGGTGTCTATTATCAAAACTCCTGTCTTTATCCCTAGGGATATTGCTGCCAACAGTGGGTGCTAACCCACTCAACTGTTGCTCTCTAGCAAAGGCAAGTTTCTCTTTGGCAAGGGCAAGTTCTTCCCTTTGAATCCTCAGATTAACTTCCTTCATCTTTGCCTCATGCTCTCTCCTCTGAGGGGAAGTCATCCTCCTCTGAGCAGATGCAAGAGAGGCATGGGAGTGAACAGATCTGTTGGAGTCCCTAGAAGGAGATCTATCTCTCCTGACCCCAAAGTTAGGCCTGCTAGTGGATGGCACTAGGGCTCTCCCAGTTCCTTCCCCATGTAGGTCTAAGTTGGCCCTGGTAAGTCTACCGACTAAAGGTTGGCCATTTTCTGCCTCATCCTCAGATAAGTTTCCCTCTTCCCTACCATCTACATTCTCTGTTTCAGGGGGGTTAGAGTCTTGATCACCTGGATCACCTTCTAAGCGGGGCATGCTCCCATCTGGATTAGAGGGGCCTGCATTGGCAGCCCTTCTGGCATCATATGTCTCTAAGAGACCTAACAGAAAAGGAGTGGTAGGGTTAGAACCCTGTTTCAGTTTCCTGGAGGTACACAATTGTCCCATCTCCTGGAAGCTGAGGGCTGCATATCTGGAAAGGACCTGTGGAGGGTCACTAACCACAAGGGGAGCCACTGAGATCTCTCCTGTGGTAGACATGCTTTCTAGTGAGGTGTAAGTGGTGCATTTACCTACACTATGGGTTTTCCTACTGATCCCTTGCTAAGAGTTGTAGTCAGGGTGTGTTAGGCCCTTTCTACTACAACAGCTGGTTCAGTAGAACTCAGAGTATTTCTAAGCTTCTTATATGTACCTTTGGTACCTTATGTGATCTTTCAAATGATATTTCAAGATTATACTTGGTAAAAACAACAGCAAGCTCAAATCCCAACCGCTGTACACCAATGTGAGAAGTTGGCCTGATATATGATGCTCACTAGTTCTAGTGATCACCTTGTATCAGTCCAAACAAACCTTATGGTGATTGGTTGCAAGTCAACCTTATAGACCAGCTATCTTAATGGTAGCATGGACAAAGCAGTCTTAGGCTAAACTCTTTTGGCATGTGAAGCCAGCTGTTTTACCACATATAACCCCTTGAATACCAGATGAAAGGACACCACACAGGTTGTTATAAAAATAAACAGTATATTTATTAATAACAAACACCTCTGAACTCTTTATGAGATCAGAGGGCTAAGCACATGACAATCTCTTAGGAAAAATACGATAATTTGCAGAAAATTACAATGGTGCCCTAGGGGCACGGCAAACCATATACTAAGTAAATGGTATAAGGAAATCGATAGAAGGAATGGAGCTGTTCAGAGGCTGTAGGATCGCTGGGGCTACACTATCCTAACCTTAGGTAAGTAATAGGAGGCCCACGGGACGCGTGTGCAGAGTGTGAACTCATGCGCGAGATGCGGAACAAAGTCAATGGACAGTACAGTTTACGAAAAAGGTGAGTACGGACAGTCTTTACTATCTAGGACTAAAACGACTGGAAATCTGGACACTAGGAGAGTTAATCTACCCTTGAGCACTGAAATGCTCTTGTTACCTCACCCACGGGCTGCGGGTGCATAGGTGTCAAAGTGTGTCGGGTTTCCGCGTCGAAGTCTATGGAGCCTTGAAGAAAGATGCTGCAGGCGACCAGGAGGAAGATGTCCGGTGCGATCCACGGGTGGATCGAGGAAGAAGAGGACCTGAAAGCAGAGGGGAGAGTGTTCAAAGTCACTAGCCAGTGACCGGTGTGGAACCAGGAGGGAACCAGATGCTGTCGTCCCGATCAGGTGAAGAGTGGACGCTTGTCTCTGCACCAACGTGGACCAGGAGGTGTCTTCGACAACCAGGATGGAGGCACGAGCTGTCCCACGCAGGCTCTCGCTGTCGGCGGTGTCGGATCCGAATTTGGAGTCAACAGGCCTTGGCAAAGGCAACCCACGCGGTGAGTGGAAACGGCGTCTGGAGTGGACCAGGAGGGTCCAGGGTGCTCCTCTTTTGAAAGGGAGCAAGGGCCAGTCTGGAGCAACCAGACCAGCAGTGTAGATTTCTGGGATCGTCGTCTAAGAGGTCACTAGCCAGCCGGCAAGTGACCAGACAACGCGTCGAGCAGCAATCAAGCAAAAGGGCCCCACGCAGATCTCGTGGATGCTGGAGGGCTGGTCTTTGGTGCAGGAGCTGCTCGGGGCTGGGGCTTCTCAATCCCCAAAGCACTTTCTTGAGGAGGCCTCAGAAGTCGTGCTGGAAGCGAAGTGCAGTCTCTTCAAGATGGCCGGTCCCACGTGTCTCGTCGCACCCACGGGTCTCAGCTGTGCTGCAGATGTGGGTAGAGGTCGGAGAGGTCTGGGAGTCCGGGTCTCGTCGGGCTCTGAAGTCTGGATCCGGCAGGAAGGACGACAAAGTGGACCGCTAGGACGCTTGATGGTGCCTGCATTGCAGGGTGGACACTCCTTGCCCACAAGGGAGATTCTTCAGTCTTCTGTGGAGCAGAACGTCGAAGTCCAGAGTTTCTTCTTGTAGAGTAGTTCAGGATAATTCTAATTTGGAATGGGACCAGCTCCTACCTTTATTCTCCTAAAGGGGGCTGTACTGGTGACTAGGTCCCTCCCATGGGTGGAACCAGGAAGGGGGGTGGTTACACCCCCTATCCTTTGTCTGGTTTCGCGCCAGAACTGGGGCTGGAGTGCCCCAGCAACTGGTTTGAACCGGTGTATGCACAGGGCACCTTTTGTGCCCCAGGCATGTCTCATTCCTTTCAGGCCTCCCTACCTCAATACACAAAATCCTGTCTGGGGTGGTGCTAGCACCTCCCAAGGCAAGAAACCCTTTGTCCAGGCCTCCCTCGCTGGAAGGACTCCCAGCAGCAGGAGGTCAGACTTGTGTCTGTGGTGGCAGCATCCATTTTGTGATGCTGAGGCTCGAGTTAACTTTAACCGGGATTCACAGTTACATACATGTCGTGTCCCTCTAGAAGGGTGGAATGCTACCCCCGTCGCCAGAATTGGCGAGGGGGTATTATTCCAATTCGTATGACACCTTACTCGACATGTTTTGATAATGTTATACCAGAGTTAGCATTCAACCGCGAGGATTATAATGCACTTAAGAGTATATGGTATAGCGTTATCATGGAACAGCTATAAGGACTTGGTTCCGCAAACTGCAGACAGGCTCAGCTCATGCTAGAGCACCATCTCTCTGAATTCCAAGCACTCTGCCTTCAGGATTGATAAGGCCTGCCATAGGAGTGACTGATAGGAATATATGAGTCCATTTTGGGGTCAGATATAGGTAACTATATCTACAGCAAGGGGTGATTACACCACCTTGCCCCAGCTGTCTTACCAGCCAGTTGTGTCTGTTTAGATGGCCAGCCAGGGGTGACATAATACATGCTTCAGCCCCTGGTAGGCCCTGGGTACACCTATGCCCTGGGTACCTAAGGTACACTGTACAGGGACTGATAAGGTGGCCCAGTACCAATTGGTAAATGCACCTAAAGTACATGGATGTCAAATTAGAGAGAGAACAGCTAGGCTGTGGGTCTGATTAGCAGGCCCACAGCCAGGGAAAGTCGTAAACCAGTGAAGCAAAAAGCAAAAATCTGGGTTGACCATAGGATTGCAGACCCCACTCTCCTACAGAGAGCGCCATATTTTCAGAGATATAGCTCACTCCTCCCCTTTCCCTTGCGCCGGCGATCATTACAGCTGCTGTGCGCCACACACACACCTTAGGGCCATAGCGCTAGGGTGTGTGAGTGAGTCCAGCATAGGTTTTGTACAAGAAGGGTACCCTTCCTATACAAAATATGATACCCAGACAAATACAATGTTTTTCACACTTAAAAGGAAGGAGAAATTAAAGCATTTCTCCTTCCGTACGCCTACTTGAAAAAGGTGCAGTTTTCTCACGCTAAACTCAATCTACTTCATTTAGTAAATTGGTTGTAGTGAGAGAAACCCTGGGTGGGTGCTTGGGGACACCCATGCTCCACCCTTGATATGCCCCCATGGCACTAAGTAATGTGAAAAAGCGCAATGCGCTGCTTCGCATTACTTTTCCGTTATTTCTAGCTCTAAAAAGTAAATTGGGAAAAAATGATTTTGCGACGATTTGCGTCACTTTTGTGACGCGAACACAGTGTAAAATCCTAGTAAATCTCCCCCTCAATGTGCTGGACAGCCCTGCTGATTTTGTTACTGGCGGACAGTTTTGCAGCCCCGAGTAACAAAACCAGCCTCCATCTCGATGACCATTAAGCCAGTCCGGCCTTGGTGCCTGGGCCTATTTGTTTTCACAGTCCGACCCTGGATGGGGTCCATAAGGGCTCTAGTGCTCGGGTGTCTCAGAACTGGACAGCTGTGGCTGCTTTTATGTTACATCCTTAAAAAAAGTTAAACAGTATTTTTAAAAATACCACATTCCTAAACACAGACAGAGCAGCAGTACACAATCTATAAAATAAAATAAGGAAGACATTAAGGGCCCCATGCATCAAACCAAAAACCGGTCGCAAACGGGCAGATTCTCAGAATCCGCCCCTTTGCCATCGGTATTTTTGCATTTGGGATGCATCATCTCAAATGCAAAAATCGCAATTTGAGGAATCTCTAAATTGCGATTCCTTAAATTGCGATTGCATTTAAGGAATCCCAAATTGAGATTCCTTAAATGCAATGCATGAAAGTAAAAAAAATTAGCGATTTCGCTAATAGGAGTAGCAAATTACCATGAAGTTGAACTTCATGCACTTTGAAAAATGCACTTTTGTGCATTTTACAAAGTTTCATGGTGCGCACACACATGCCCTTAGGGCATGTGTGTGTGCAACATATGTGCAAACACCAATTTCAGAGATGCAACAGGGTGTAATTTTGACACCCTTGCACCCTTGAAATTGCATGAGCAATTTGCGAGTACCTACTGGTACTCGCAAATTGCTCATGCAATCTCCAATTCATTCCTATGGGCCTGGCCCATAGGAATGAATGGGACAGCTTTCCTTAATTGCGACTAGCAATTTGCGAGTAGCAATTAAGGAATGTTTAGGAATCGCTGTTTTTATAGCCATTCCTACATGCATAGGCTTTTGTGCGATTCCTAAATAGCGATTCCTTAAAAATCGCTATTTAGGAATCGCAAAAGCCTACGTTGATACATGTGCCAGTAAATGTTTTCTACTGCTTTTTTTTTTAAAGTGCCATGGTTAGGGAACAGTCCGCCACAAATTCCACACTGGAGTGCTCTTCACTTTTCTTGCGGCGGCGTCAGTCTGTGAGAGGGCGGGGCTGCCAATCCATCCTAATGTGACAAATTTTATTAGTCACAGTGGGGCGCAGGCAGGTAGCATCATCTCAATGAGATGTAAATCATTGCAGCAGCAGGGGCATCATTGGAAGCTACGTTCTCATGCTGCTGGATTGCTCCTTACAGTGCGAAACGGCACCCACAGTGTTCCTGGGCAGGCCTCTTCCCACAGACACGAAGGGGAAGGGGGAGGAGGTCCCGCAACTCAGAGGCCGTCCTTAATGTGCACGAAACAGGGCTCCAAATATTTTTCAAGTTCAAATCTTTCCTTCCATCCTTGAACGCATTTTAAAAATAAAGATGTAGGGGAAAGGACTTTGCTAAATTAAAAAAGTAGGGGCACGCCGTGCCCGTCCGATCCCGCCCACTTCTACCACTGTTACAAATGCATACAAGGCGGTCTCAAGGAGGGACTACTAAGCCTATTCACGTACGAAAAGCAACGCTTTCGAAAGGACAGTAACAGGAACGAGCTGAAAAGATGGGCGGGGAAATGGGCAGAGCCCATACCTCAATCCAGCATGCCTCGCAGTCCAGCACATGCGCTGCCCAAGCTCGACCTAAAAACTCACAGGAGACCTTTTCTTTGTTAGAGCACCAGGCAGTGTCAAGTTGAATTAGCATGGCCACATAAATACTGAATTATAAGTTCAGCATGTTTGAAAATCAGACTGACCCGTTGGACGGGAGCGTAGAGAAACCATAAAAGTAATGAAAAGTACTTCATGCATTGTGTGATGAAAGAAGCACTCTTGATTAATTTATTAGCTCTTGCCGGAGGCAATGCACGCACTGTCGCTTGCAGAGATCTTTTTTCTTCTTAAAAAACAAATATTACAAGTGATTAATTAGTTTTATCGTGACTCTCATTTCTTTTCTTTTCATTGGTCACTTTAAGCTGATTTCATTTTGCCTGTCTCGCTTCAGACAGCTTTGTATCATTTGTTTTTTTACTTTCTTAAGATTCGACACACACACGAAACAAAGCACTTTCGGAAACAGATGCGTGTACTTTACAACTCCCTTCGCTTGGCCCTCGATTCATTGCTGCTGTCGTAATTGAGCAGTCAGTTATACTAAGAAGCTAGCTCCTCACAAGAGTGCAAAAGGAAAGAGTCCCGAGACAGATGGGTAAGGACTGATAGTGCAAACACTTATTGAATCAGCAGCCACGCACATGCACAAGAAAACTAGCATTTGCAAAGCCAATAGGTCTCGCCTATGCATCAGCTTTTGGCTTTGCCAATGTGTTTTAGTTATGTTGCACACCAGCAAGGCTGCTGTTCATCATGGATAAAAGTTAGTGGTGCAGTGGAGAGCAGAGTGGATTGTCATAGAGTGGAGTGTTGGGTGGAGCTTGCCTGGCCTGAAGATGGCTGCTTACTAAGCAAGCTCCTTTGCCCACCATACACATCCGGCACCAAAAACACAGTGGATCGCTCTTCAAACCACAGATCTCTGTGTCTGGCTGATTCCAACACAGCAGGGAACTGGTATTTGCCCGGGAAGGCCGGATGAGCCAGCAGATTCACAGGACGTCCTGTGCTGCATAGCGGGTGCGACCTACGGCTACGCTAGCTGCAGGGAAGGACGCTCTGGGCTACACAGCGGCGAGATAAAGAAAAGGGCCGGCGCCATGGCAGAAGATACAGGCGGTGAATGGCTGGCGAATGAATCTGGGATTTTGCTGTGAAAACTGCTAACTGCGTCCATCGGTGACAAAATACGACACCCTCGCGGTATCTGGCTACGAGGCACAGGTCTCCTCTCATGGAGCTGACGGAGCTGACAACTGGGCCTTTGAACCACAAGGCTGCTGAGGTGGAATGAGAGTGCGCTCATCGAGGGAGTCCAACAAGAGAGGCCCCAGATGTGACGAGCCACTGCTGGGGTACGCGGCTGAGCCTGGGGTGTCCCTGTTCATCTGCAGAGCCCGTATTGCCGGGCCGGTGGCGATCTCCGAATCACTGGCATTGCCGATTCAACAAAAACAGGTAACATGGAGAAATTCGTAGAAAAAATCCTGGTGGATTTATTGGGTCGAGACATTTTTTCTGACAATATTTATGGTGGAGTGGGCTCACCGAACCCTGGCTCTTCAGTGGCTGCCGGGGGAAAAAGCTCGCACAATAATAGCGAAGTTGCTAAACTATGGAGATAGCGATGCAGCACTGCACCGTTCAAGGAAACTGAAAACCCTCTGGCACGAGGGTGCAGAATTCTCCATCTTCCAGACTTCATACTACAGGTTCCGGAAGATCGGAAGAAATTCCTACCGGCAAAAAGGAAACTACAAGAAATTAACATTAGCTACGCCATGCTTTATCCAACCCACCTGAAGGTAACGATCGACGGCAAGCCGAAGATCTTTGGAGATCCAAAGAGCCTGCAGAAGTTTCTGCAGCAGCATGAGAAGGCTGGCAAAAGGCAGAGATCTCTCAGAGGGGAAAACAGTACGTCACAGTGTGCAAGTTGCACTGCCACTGGTCACACATCTCACTCGACACACAGAACATAATGTAGGTACTAAATGGGCGGCTGTATGCATAGCTTCTTCCTACTCATCCTATGCCAGAGGGGTGGTAGTAATGATTAAGAAAGGGACCCCATTTGTAGTGCTATACACACGACATCGACAAACAAAGTAGCTATGTTTTTGTGCAGTGAACGTTCAGTGGCACTATTTTGACACTAATCCACTTGTGTCGGCCAAACACGGATGACCCAAATTCTATGCTCACATATGGGCATGGTTACATAACATGTCACCATCAGCGGTAGTGTGATGAGGTGATTTTAATTCAAGGATCAATCCAGCCTTAGACAGATCAACTCACACAGATCAATATGGTAGACAAGCAACTAGCGTGCTCAGAGAAGGTATGGAAAAACAGGATCTAGTAAATCTTTGGAGGTTGCAACACCCAACCATACAGGAGGGCACTTATTCCTCGTCAACACAAAATGTCCGGTCCAGGATAGACTATTGGTTAGCTACCCGAGGGGTCAGCTACTGGACTGAGACAATAGAACATATGAACATTAGTTACTTACCTGTAAACTGTGGTTCTCCAGTATTGGTGTCTTTCATAGATTCACATGCTTGAATATTCCCGTCGTCGAAGTGGGAATCCCACGGTACATAAAATAGTAGTAAAATATATATATGTATATATATATATATATATATATATATATATATATATATATACACATATAGAAAATTATATAATTATAGATATACATAAGAAATGTAATACATATAACATATACAACGTAAAGTTAAAAGTACCATAGAACTGAAAAGGCCCATAGAAGCCTTAAAGGGAGAATTCACTTTAGTAACATATCATAGTCATTATAATAGTCCACATTCCAGCCAATCAGGCAACAACACCCTCTTGAACCTTCTCCTCAGAAGCTCAAGCCGTCAGATTTTCGTAGCACCAAAGTGACCAAGAGTGCATGAGGAGAAGAGAGCCTCTGAGGGGAGGAAGGGTGGGTCGCATGTGAATCTATGAAAGACACGAATACTGGAGAACCACAGTTTACAGGTAAGTAACTAATGTTCTTCTCCAGTATTAGGGGTGTCTTTCATAGATTCACATGCTTGAATAAGAGTAGAAAGCAGTATAGTAATACACGAGTCATAAAAGGCAGTTCAAAACCAGATAGGTAAAAGTATACATTGAGATATATGGCAAAACCTTTTATGACAGGAGGCAGGAAGCAACAGAGGCTCACCTTAATGAAATAGATTTCGTAGCACAGCTTGGCCCACAGCAGCATCCGCGGTGTTCGCTGATTCCAGGCAATAGTGCCTCGTAAACGTGTGTCTGCTTGACCACGTTGCAGCTCTGCAGATCTGGCGCAGAGGCACTCCAGCAAAGAGGGCGGTAGATGATGCCACAGCCCTTGTCGAGTGTGCTCGCACCGGAGCAGAGAGGGGCTTTCCGGGCCGGAAATGGCAGAAAGAGATGGCAGAAGAAATCCATCTAGTAATGGATTGTTTGGTGACTGGTTGTCCTTTGCATGTTCGGCCATAGGCCACAAAGAGCTGGTCTGATTTACGAAAAGGAGCGGTGCGCTGGATGTAGAATTTCAGGCAGCGGTTTAAATCCAAGGAGTGATATTCCGACCTGCCAACTCATTGTGTTCAGGTTCCAAGCATGCAGTTGGAGATATGCCGGATGCGGATGGCAAATGCGGCCTTGGTGCATGGTAAGCAGGTGAGGCAGAGGGCGAAGAGGTATCGGATCGCACATGGACAATAGGAGGAGGTCCGTGAACCACGGGCGACGCGGCCACCTGGGTGCAATCAGTATGACATGGCATGGTTGAAGCTTCATCCTGTGCAGCAGGCGCGGAATGAGAGGGAGCGGGGGAAAAGCGTAGACGAATTCGCTCGACCAGTTGATCGAAAACGCATTCCCGCTCGACTCTCTGTGGGGATGCCGACTTGCGAAGCGTCGGCATTTGCGGTTGGTTGGAGTCGCAAACAAATCCAGGTGTGGTTGGCCCCACTGGCGAAAGATGTAGTCCAGAATGGGTTGGTAGAGTTCCCATTCGTGATTGTCTGCCAGAGATCTGCTGAGACAGTCGGCGAGGGTGTTGGAGACGACCGGCACATGCACTGCTGTCAGGTGAACTTGATTTTGAATTGCCCAAGTCCAGATTTCCTGCGCCTGTCTGGAAAGCAGGAGTGATCTCGTACCTCCCTGCTTGTTGAGGTAGTACATGCTGGTGGTGTTGTCTGTCCGCACCAGCAGCGATTGGCCTTGTATCAGTATCCGGAAAGACTTTAGGGCAAGGAAGATGGGCAAGAGTTCTGGCAGATTTATATGCCACGTGTGTTGAGCTGCAGTCCACTTGCCCTTGACTGACATTCCGTCGAGGTGTGCCCCCCAACCCTCCAAGGAAGCATCCGTTGTGAGGGTGAGTGTAGGAGCTGTCTCCTGGAAGGGCCGCAAGGCGGCGATATTCGGAAGGTGAGCCCACCATTCCAAAGCTGTGTGAATGCGGGGGGTCAGGTAGAGTTTGTTGTTGAACGACCGCAAAATTTGTTTCCATTATTTGTCTACCTCATCCTGTATGACTCTCATGTGAAGTCTGCAATGTGGGATCAGATGTATGCAAGAAGAGGCCATGCCCAGAAAAGATTTCAAGATCCGGACAGAAACTGACTTTTTTGATTTGAGATAAGCGACCATCTTGAGTATGCGAAGTTGTCGCTCTTGGGACACAAACACCTGTGCCAGACGAGAATCGATTAAGGCACCTAGAAAGATTCTCTGTTGTGAGGGACGAAGATTGAATTTTTCCTGATTCACAGAAAGGCCCAAGGTGTGAAAAAGTGAGAGACAGGCCAGAGTATGCTGTTTTGCTGTGTGACGTGTCTGTACTTTTATTAGACAATCGTCTAGATAAGGGTAAAATTGAATTCCTTGCAGGCGAAGGGAAGCTGCGACCGGAGCCATGATCTTCGTGAAGACTCTCGGCGCTGATCGGCGGCCAAAAGGCAACACCTTGAACTGGAAGTGCTTCGATCCGACAGTGAAGCGAAGATATTTTCTGTGTTTGTGATGTATTGGCACATGAAAATATGCATCTCAGAGGTCGATAGTGGAGAGGAACTCTCCGGTATTGAGGTATTGCAAAATTTCCAGTAGGGTCAACATTCGAAAAGTTTGTGACTTGATGAATTTGTTGAGGGCTGGTAAGTCCAGAATGGGGCGCCATTCTCCCGATTTTTTCTTGATTAAGAAGAAGCGGGAATAAAAGCCCCTGCCCTGTTGTGCTCGAGGGACCACTTCGACAGCCCCTTTTTGTATCATGATCTTGACTTGAGCCAACAGATCTTTTAGATGAGGTGGGGGAGGACCAGAAGGTGGACGGGTGGGTGAAAATTTTGTAAACTCAAGAACATGTCCTTTCGAGATGACATCTAGGACCCAACGATCCGAGGTGATATGAGACCAATTGAAGAAGTTTTGGGAGATTCGACCTCCAATCTTCAGAGTCGGAGAACACTTGTTGGGGAAGTCACTGCTTTTTGGAGGTGTTTCCCCCTCTGTAATTATTTTTCCTCCGATAAGGTCTTGAATCGGTCTGGCGATTTTGAGATTGGTAGCTGTATCTTTGCTTGTTGTCGCCATAGGAGCGATATTGGGTGGAGCCACGAAAAGTTGAAGAGCCGCCTCTGCCACGTGCTCCTCGAAAAGGCCGTTTTCTGTACTGGAGGCTTCCTAAGGCACGAGCAGTATCTGTGTCCTTTTTAATGCATTCCACAGCATCGTCGACATGCTTGCCAAAAAGGGAATCACCATCGTATGGCAAGTCAAGAATTCTCGCCTGCACCTCGGGGCGAAAAGCTGTAGATTTGAGCCCGCCCTGGCGTCGTAAAACAGCAGCTCCAGCGAGCTGTCTGAACCCTGTAGAAGAGATGTCAACAGCGCAATATATGATCTCTGAAAAGATTTTTTCCCCTTCTTGGACTATTGTCTGGGCCTCGGCTCGGACGGAATCTGGCAGCTGGTCAATCAAGGCTGCGATCTCTGACCACATTTGGCGGTCATACCTTCCAAGGATGGCCAGGGAGTTGACCGTTCTGACCGTTGTAGCAGCCATGGTGGTAAATTTCTTGCCGATAGAGTCCAGCCGGCGTCCTTCTTGATCCGGAGGGGACGTAAGCGGAGTGGCCGGATTCCTTGAACGTTTCTGGGCAGCCTGCGTTACAACGGAGTCTGCCTTTGGGTGTGAAACAAGGCATGTTGGAGAGTCCGCAGGCGCCTTCTACTTTTTGTCTAGACGTGGTAACACAGCTGGGATGGAATTTGGTCGTGCCATAAGTTTTAGGCCTTTTTGCCAAATAAAATCAATAATTGGGATGGTATGGGTTTGCTTCAGAGGCTGATCTTTGAAATCATAGAGGAAGCAATCCGTTTGCTGCATCTCTAAGGTTAAATGGAAACGTTTGGCAGCACGTACCATTAAATTATGAAAGCTTCCAATGTTTACCGGCGGGGAAGGCAATGGCGATGTCAGTGGCGTAGATGGTGTCTGGGCTCTATAATCATCCCAATCTGCGAGGACATTATCTGCATCCTGATCAGTGTCCTGGAGCACATCCGTATCATCATCAGTGTCTGGCCGCGGATGAACCGGCAACTGCGGCGTCTCCGCATGTATGGGTGCTGGCGCCGCAGGTTGAGGAGTTGGTGAAGTAGGCGCAGATGGAGGGAACCTGCGATTGTAATCATCCAACATATTCTGCAGGTTGGTCACCAAAGAAGATGGTATTTGAGTCATTTGTTCCTCATGATGTGCCTCAAAGCGAGTATCATGGACAGGAAAGAGAGCACACCCCTCCACCTCATACCCCTCATCATCTTCTTGGCACTTTATATTGAGTTCGATGGACTGGATGCAGGACGAAAAACGTCATTAACATAGGATCCATCATCAGAATCGTCTTCTGCTGACTCAAATAATAGTGTTGGCAGAGTTTCCGTCATAGGACTCAAAGGAACTGGACGTTTGACCACTGAAGCTGTGACCACCGTGAAAGTTGTTGCAGTAGCTGGTGAATGGTGGGTCGTTGACGGTCCCGTAGACGAGGTGGCAGTGGAAAAAAATGTAGATGGCAATGGAGCCGTTGACGGAGATAATATCTTCTCCTTTGTCTTCAAGGACGTAGCTTTACGTGCCGTCGACGGAGCCGCCGACGAAGAGGAAGTCGTCGACATGGATTTCGCCGTCGACGAGACAGCCGTCGACAAAGGTGGAATCGTCGGCGTAGACAACACCGTCGACGAGGATGTCGCCGTCGATGAACTGGTCACCATCGACGAGGGTGCAGCCGTCAACGAGGTCTTGGCCGTTGACGGTGTCTTTGCCGTCGACGAGGTCTTGGCCGTCGACGAGGTCTTGTCCGTCGACGAGGCCTTGGTCGTAGACGAAGTCTTGGCCGTCGACGAAGATATGGTCGTCGACGAAGATATGGCTGTCGACGAGGGACGTGTCGACGGGGCCTTCGACGAAGCAGGTTTAACGGCCATCGACGATATCTTCAGAATAGATGAAATCGGCCTCACCTCTGGGAGCGTCGACGACGAGGTAGACGTTGTCGTCGTCGTCTTCGGAGACATAGAACATGTTGTCGTCAACGTTGGAACTGCGTCGACGGACCTCGTAGTCCCGTCGACGAGCTGGCGCCCGTTTTAGATGACGAGGGCACAGCTTGGGATTGCGACGCCAGAGAACCAGGTCCCATAGGCGTGGAGGAGGCAAATCGCGTGGGGAGACAGATTTAGAAGCGTCGACAAGCTTCTTTCTCTTCAGGAAAGGAGAAGGCATCTCAGTCTCTGACCCACGCTTGAGAGAGGCTTTAGAATGGAAAGAAGACACGCTTTCCATGTCAGAAACAGCATCTCCGGAAGTCTTCAACTTCTGTAGCCACAGAAGGAGACGGGCCTCTCTATCCTTTAAAGTCTTAGAGGAGAAGGTCCTGCAAAACTTGCAGTTCTTTACTTCATGGTCCGGATAAAGACAGTAAATACACTTATTGTGAGGATCTTCATGAAAAAGGCAAAGCTTTCCACAGGATGAACAAGGTCTAAATAAAGATTTTTTAGTTGTAGACATCTTGATAGTTGAAAAGAGCAAAAGAGTTGAAGAAACTGAGCAGAGCTCAGGGAGACTCCCTTCACACGACGTGCGGTAGAAAATCTGAGGGCTTGAGCTTCTGAGGAGAAGGTTCTAGAGGGTGCTGTTGCCTGATTGGCTGGAATGTGGACCAATATAATGACTATGATATGTTACTAAAGTGAATTCTCCCTTTAAGGCTTCTATGGGCCTTTTCAGTTCTTTGGTACTTTTAACTTCACGTTGTATATTTTATATGTATTACATTTCTTATGTATATCTATAATTATATAATTTTCTATATGTGTATATATATATATATATATATATATATTATATATATATATATATATATATATATATATATATATATATTTTACTACTATTTTATGTACCGTGGGACTCCCACTTCGATGACGGGGAATATTCAAGCATGTGAATCTATGAAAGACACCCTTAATACTGGAGAACTGTTATTCTTGAAACCAGAGTTCTAAAGAGAATTACAGTTGATAAGTATAACATTAGTAGATGCATTATCAGCATTTATGACAACATGCAACCTAAAAAGGGTGATGTCTTTATAAGCCTTTCCATTTGCTAGTGTGCCTTATATCTAGTAGTTTCAATTATAAAGATTTCATTTTCAGGAAATATTTCTTTAGATACGTAGAGCTAATATAGGTAAAGTGATTCTTTAAAAAATTGTAGGGAATACAATCGACACTGTTGCGTATTTAGAGTGACCAGTGT
This sequence comes from Lissotriton helveticus, assembly GCF_964261635.1. Classification (NCBI taxonomy): domain Eukaryota; kingdom Metazoa; phylum Chordata; class Amphibia; order Caudata; family Salamandridae; genus Lissotriton; species Lissotriton helveticus. Next base: position 1,935,294,953 of record NC_136065.1, read on the forward strand.
ACAGTTCTGTTTTTTTCTCAAATCTATATTTTCCCCCCGTTCCAGGAAGATTGTTTATGCATAGGCTACCCTGTTTTAGATTTAAACCTATAATAGCTGATAAAACCACACCGAAAGGAAATTAGCCCTCACCACCACAAACTAAATGTCATTCAAAGAAAGGAAAAGTGATTAAAAGAGCAATTTTTATTTCTTCCTGAAGGGGCTGATACAATGTACCTTTGCTATACATAGCATCAGCAAGAAAGACAGGGCTACCATTATTCTGCTTGAGTTTTGTTGTTTAGTGATGTCCCTAAAAGATTGTTTCTTCTTCCTTTTGCTTTTTTCAGTTTTGTGATCTTTGGTCCAGAGAGGCAGGAATAGAAGCATGTTTTAGGCCTATTTAGGCCTTATTTATTAATTTCATAAACTGTAGAGACTCAGGAGATATCGAAATCATTTTTGATATTTTGGCTACGTTTGATTCTTTCACTGATAAGTGAAAAAGCTGGTTTCATAAGAATCTTTCCTAATATGTACCATCACATTTACCCACAGAATTGTAGTGTAGTTCCTATATTCCTAATAGGCTCTGCGCATTGGAATAATACATCCTATAGATGTGACGTAGGACTTATGTCAACTAGGTCTCTATTGAAATATATTAGACTTAATTGAGAGTGCCAGCTAGCTCAAAGGTCACTAGAAACTTTCTCGAGTTCACAAGAATCGATTTAGTTTCTGACAACCGCATAAACTTGACAACTTTGTCTCCCAAGATAAAACTGATCTTCAGAGTCGTGGAAACAATAGATAGATATTTTACTCAGTCATTCGTGCATGCTTCGTTTCACTAGAGGTGCAGAGAAATAGATAGACGGGCGTTTTCAATAAAAGGATTTATTGAACAGTCTTTTTTCAAGCATAAGAAATGAACTGCTACAAGCGTAAAACTGGTTGCACAATATAGTGCATACAGAAAAAGAGTAGAATAAAATAATACTGTAAGAGCATTGTATGGTTCCTAGACCATACATAAATACATACATAAATAACAGAGGCTAAAAAGTACTCAACTGGTGCTTCTACAATACGCCTACCCCGATGTACCTCACCTAAGCTTAGTACGAGGGAAGAAGTAAGTCAAGTGTAGTATAAATTTAGTAGTCTTTGCCAAGAATCTATCCAAGATTTCTCTTAGGGTCTAATCAGCTCCGAACCTTGGTTTAGAATAAAGAAGGTCAATCTCAGGACTCCATTTCCCAACAACCCGCAAGGGTAGCTTGGAAACACTGGAGCTGGATTTCTCGGCAGGAGAAAAGACAGCGTCTCTCTCAGTGCGTTTGCTGGAGGGTCGGCTTCCTTCAGCACTTGCTGTAGCAGGATGTGTTGGGCAAGTAGATAGTCGAACTGCTCCAATCCACCGTGTGTTTGCTATGGCAAGTGTGGGCATATTTATACCTTGAAGGTGCCGAGTTTGACGTAAAGGTGGGCATAATAACGTCATCAAATAGTCTCAGTTCTTTGAAACCTCCATGAGTTCTTGGACAAGTCAGTATTCGAGCAAGGGGAAGCCGAGTTTTCCAAGAAATCGTTGTGGATTTTCGGAACTAGTGGAAGTAGCCCTACGGTATTTGGACTGCATGAGCTATGTCTAAATATGGTTATGATTTCTATGCCTATATAAGGATATGATGATTTATACCTATGTAAGGGCATGAATCTAGAAAATTACAATAGGGTCCTAAAATGTTATACAACAGAATGGGTAAACCCCTTTGATACATCATCCGCCTTTTTTAGTGAATCAGTATTGATAGGTGAATTGCCAAACACCCCAGGCTTTAAACATTCAATGCAAGGTGTAGTGACAGGTATATGTGAAAAGAGGGCTATCACCAGCATCTGGGATAGTGGTGAAAACATGACACCATAAATTTAGAAAACATGGAACGCAGTGTCACTTGGAATGCTGCTGCAAAACATTCTTACCAAGTTTGACAAAGATTGGAGTACTACTGTATGTAGTTCAGCTGTGTTTTGTAAAAATTTATTTGGGCCTCATGTACCCTGTACCCTCACTGTCTATACACATGCACAATTAGTGCAGTGCAGAAAGCAAGCAATAATAAAAGCAAACCATTCCATAAACACAAAAAAGCACAGTTTCTGTTATTTTAATGCCACGAAAATATGTAACCACTGATAACCAGTTTTGTAATGTATAAGAGCATTGAAAATAAAACACTAGAATTATCCCAAAAAAGGTACTTAAAACAGGAAAGCTTATTTATACAGTACATCATTTTTGGTGTATAAATATAAAAGCTGAGAACAGTAAAAAAGGGAACATGAAATGCTATTTTTATTATCACAGAATTACAGCATGGAAAATGTGTAGCAATTTATTACAATGATAAAGTTATGTATTGTTCAAATTTCTAAGTGGAATTTGTAATTTTATAAATTGTAATACTAATTTATATTTTTTCTTTTTATACAGATCAGTGGCACGATCTACTGAAGTAATGTGGTTTAGTAAATAGTTACAGACCCACTCATACACTCAAACACCCACTCAAACACTGACACAGCCACTCACACACTGATACAGCCACTTGCACATCCACTCACACACCAATACAGGCACTATCACACCCAAAACAGTAACTCACACACCCAACCACCCACTGATACCGCCACGCACGCATCCATTCACACATGATTCAGCCATTCACACACGATACAGCCACTCATACACCAATACAGCCACTGTCACACCCAACCAATCACTAATACAGCCACTCACACACCCAGCCACATGCTACTAAAGCCACTCCCACACCCAGTCACACACCTATAAATCCACTCACACACCCAGCAATACACCGAACAAGACGCTCACACACCCAGGTGTTCACCAATACATTCACTCACACACCCAACCGCACACCCATTAAGCCACTGACACCCACTCACACACTAATACAGCCACTTACACACTGATACAGCCATAAACACATCCACTAACACTGATATAGCCACTGACACACTTACCAGCACACCCATACAGCTACTCAAACAGCCACTCAAAAACCCAAATAGCACTGACACACCCAGTCACACATCAATATACCCAATCACACACCCAGGCACACCAAATACATATACTCAGACACCCACTCACACAGCCATACAGCCACTCACACCCCTTTGCCAAATACTACTAGTGCCACACACACACCCAGTCACACACTAATACATCCACTCACACACCAATACATCCACTCAAACACTCATACACCCAGCCATACACCGACAATGACACTCACACACCCAGGCACACACCAATACATCCATTCAGATACCCAATCACACACCCACTCACACATCCACTCACGCACTAATACAGCCACTCACACACAGATACAGCCAATCACATATCCACTCACACATGGTGCAGCCACGTACGCACCCACTAAAACACCCATACAAGCACTCAAATATTCACTCATGGACCCATACAGCCACTCACACACCCACTTACACTCTAATATAGCCACTCACTCACCCGGCCACACACTGATATAGGCACTGACCCATACAGCCACACACAGACCAATACAGCCACTCACACACCCACTGATGTGATTTGAGTAGTTTTTGCCAGAGCTGTCACGACTGTCTTCTGGAGGTCAGATGTAATGAAGGGATAGATCTTCCTAATCATCTTTAGGATGAAGAAAACTGCTGATACCAGGGCATTGACCCGACCTTTGAAAGTCAATCTATCATCAAAGATAATCCTTAGATTCCTCAGAGGTGATAGTAGGGAGCCAAGGTCTATAGGCCACGAGCTAGATACCAGAAAGAGGTGTTATTTCCCAGGAGGAGAACCTCTGTTTTCACCAGAGTTAAGTTTTAGACAATTGGTCTTCATCCATTCCTTAATCTGGGCCATGCAGATGTTGAAACGTTCTGTTTCATCTAGGTTGCTGGATACTGAGACAATTAATTGGGTATCGTAAGCGTAGGAGACGACTTAGGAGCCGAATGGTCTGATGAACCTGGTCAGTGGGGTAACATATAAACTGAAAAGTGTTGGGCTTAGCAAGGAGCCCTGCGGTACCGCATATGGCAGCCTTAATTGATCTGAGGAGTATACTCCCATCGCCACATGTTGTTTCCCATCTGACAGGAGATTCGCGTACTTTAAGAGCAGTACCTTTTATTCCAAGCTCAGAGAGACAGTTGATTAGAATGTTGTGATTGGCCATGTCGAAAGCCGCAGAGAGATCCAATAGGATCAAGGCGACCTTTCTCACCATTGTCCATGACAGATCTCAATTCTTCAGAAGCCTTGACCAGGGGAGCCTCTGTGCATCTCGAAAGCCAAATTTGGATGGATAAAGAAGTTTATTGTAATTTATTGAGGATTTTCTATATTTAGCACCTTTTCTAATACTTTCCAAAATGGCAGTCAGGAGATAGACATATAGCTGCTGGGCTCCAAAGGGTCCAGGTTAGGTTTTTTTCTTAAAGGGAGAATAGAGGCCATTTTACATTCGACTGGAAAGTATCCTGCTTTAAAGATCTTGTTGAATATGTTAGCCAGTTGGTCACTTACAATTTCAGGCACAAGGTGGACTATCATAGGAGGACAAGGGTCTAAGGGTGAGCCAAAATTGGTTGTCTTCACTAGTTTTAAGACCTGCTCAATATTCAAAGGAGAAAACATTTCCAGTACTTTGGAGAAGGAGGTATTTTGGAAACTGGGCTTCTGTAATGTTTAGCTTATTAATAATGAAGGGGTTGAAGACTTCCTCCATTAAGCCTTCAAAGAATTTTGCTAAAGAATTACAAAAGTCCTGACTATAGTTGTTATTAATGGGTTCTGGTACCTTAGCTAGGCTTTTTTCCATATAGAATAGTTCTTTGGTAGAGTTCTTGGAGTGTAGCATTTTTTTAGAGAGGAATTTACTTTTCTCTTCCAATAAGTTTTTGCAATCTGTTATAGATTTTGAGTAGTTCTTCCTATCCTGTAGATCATAGTTGGCTATCCACTTTCATTCTTTCCTTCTACAAAGCTGTTTTGTTGTTCTGAGTTTTTTGGTGAACCATGGCTCGGAAGGAGTTTTTCACAGTCTGGGAAAGGATTTTATGGGAGCTAATGACTTCACTGCTGCACTGGATCCATGAAGAGTAGATAAGGGCTGCTGAGTTTACATTTAATTTAGCATTTGGCTTAGTGTTGCATAGCAATGATTGAAATTCAAGGTGATTGATATTTTGCCAGGCACAACATTCGGAAACAGGAAGAGTTGTTGTGCCTAGATTGAGGATGTGGAGTACTGATCCTGAACATTACCGCTTTGTAGTCTAATTACAATATCAGCATCACATCTGTGACCATTAGAGAGGAATTACTTATAAAGATACCATCTAATATGTGGCCTGCTCTATGGATGGGATGCTCTACCAGTTGCCTCAAATCAAAATTGGTCATTGTACTGACTAAAAAAGCTGTGTCACAATCATTCAATTTTCCCCCAATAAAAGTTACATTCTACCAGTACCGAAAAGTCTGATGAGTCAGAGGTTCTTTGCCCGGAGGTCAATAAACCAGTAGACCTCTGAAGGTATAAGTTTTACTGAGTTCAATTCGAAATGGAAGGATTTCGCAGTCCAGACAACTCTGGCTGAAGAACCTGATACTGAAAAATTGTCCCTAAAAACAATAGCCATCTCCCCATCACACACACACACACACACACACACACACACACACACACCTCTACCTATCCTATTGGCTCTAAGAACTGAGCAACTAGCTAGAACCACTTGAGCCAGACCCAGCTTGGAGGTTAGGTCTGCCCAGGTCTCGGTGATAAATTTAATGTACAGATTGCGTGTGCCTAACAGCTCTGCAAAATCCAATTCATGCTTCATTAAGGAACTCGTGTTCAGTAGTGTGCAGCTAAATGATTCAGGGCGGGCTGTTTATTAGCCTCCATGCAAATTTACAAGATTTCTGGCTTAGATGGTGTCATATGTGAAAGAGCTTACAGAGGGCACACTGTGTGGAGCCATGGTTCAGCTCAAAGATAGCACAAGTAGAATTTTCACCTGCTGTATTACAGGCCATTAATTCCTCCCTTGAGTTTTTGACTAAGAGCGGTAGTCTTAATGGAAAACAGGCATGGGTTGTGGCGCTAGGCATGGTCCGGATGCAGACAGGCTTGCCTTAGGTGCGCCAGCAATGCGGACACACTGACATAATATTTTAATAGCCCGCTGAGTAAGGGGGTGTATTTTAGGGGGTGTGGCAGAGCTTTGAGGATTCCCAGCAACGAAAAAAGGTGGGTGAAGGAATAAGCAAACCGGGGTCTAGCAACCCATTAATCCTTTGGCAGATTCCCCTAGTGAAAGATAGTACTGGTAAAAGAAAGTCTAGTTAAATAAAAGAAGGGAAATAGTACAAATAAAATAAATATAAAATAGGGTACAAACCCTCTATAAGATGGCACCCAGTCTAAAGGGAGCCAGACAACTCCAAAATAGCACGGGTGTGCCTACAAGGAACTAAAAATGGGCTGTGTCTGACCAGAGGTCAAGTTGTATCAGGCTTTTGCTTAGATGCTGTGCGGACACGCTGACATATTATTTAAATATCCTGTTGAGTAAGTGGGGGTATCTCAGGGGGGCGTGGCTGAGCTTCAAGGATTCACAGCAACGAAAAACAGGTGGGTAAAAGAATAAGCAAACCGAAGTCCAGCAACCCCTTAATTCTCCGGGAGGCTCCCCTGCTGAAAGATCGTACTGGTAAAGGAAAGTCTAATTAAATAAAGATGGGAAATAGAACACACAAAATCAATTTAAAATAGGGTGCAAACCCTCTATAAGATGGCACATAGTCTAAATGGAGCCAGGCATCTCCAAAATGGCATGGGTGTGCCTACAAGGAACTACAAATGGGCTGTGTTAGACTGGAGGTCAAGTTGTATCATGTTCGTGCTCAGAAGCTTACACACTGATACAGCCACTCAAATACCCATCCACACACTGATACAGGCACTGACACACCCACTCACACATCAATACATCCACTCACACACTCATCCGAATACTGATACAACCACTCACACATTGATACCGCCACTGACACACCCACTAACACACCCATACAGCCACTCACTGATCCATACACACACCCATACAGCCACTCACACATCCTCACATACCAATACAGCCATTCGCACCCAGCCACACACTGATACAGCCATTTACACACCGATTCTCACACCCGTACAGCCAAGCACACTCCCACTCACACTTATACAGCCACTCTCACACCAACTCACACCCATAGAGCCTCTCACTCCCACTCACATACCCATATAGCCACTCACATACCTTCACCCACCCATACAGCCACTCACACACCCACTCATACAGCCATTCACACACCCATACATAAGGCAATAGGTATTCAAACAATCACAAGCAACCATATAACACACAGTTTTTTCTTTTTTTTTAAACCAGAAAATGTGGTATAACAAGAACCTTTTTTTGTTTTTGAACTTCACTTTTGCGCTGTGCTTGAGAAATCTATTGTTTTTAATATAAACTTAAAAGGGGCTTACTTTCCTGACTTCTCGTTGGTTCCTTGTGTGCCACTTACCTTTCCTCCATTTCTATTGGCTGTAGCATATTTTCTTGCATTATGCAAAGTTTGTTCCTTGTCTGCTTCTCTTATATGTTTCCTGCTGCTGAAATACTATTAACATCCGCTTTGGTGGAACTATATTTTTAAAAAGGTTTCCCTTTACTATTGCAGCATATTTATAAAACAATTTATCACCCGGGTAAATTAAATGATTTGCATAGAATCACAAGATCTTGCGTGGTGCCACCGAGAACCGAACCTGGATCTGTAGCTCTTGAGTCAGCAACTCTGATCACTGTGCCACATCCTCTCCATTCCTGTGTTATCTGTCAGGGAACTTTTTCTTTTTCCCGGACAATGATTGATGAAAACAGTTTTTCATTCATTACATAGGCGAAACTGATGCATTACCAATGGTTGTTTTCTTTTTTTTAAACACTTTGTTTTTGATATGTTTTGTTGTTGTTAAATGCCCAGTAGAAAAAAATCAACTTTTAAAACAAAACGCACAAATCCTGTGCAACAAGACTTTAACTGTTATACTTATGGCTTTTCACTGCCTGAAGAACAGCAGAGATGGACTGCTACCCAACAGACATCACCTTTTTAAAGTGTGCAAAATGCTCATATATTGGAAAGTTCAGGAGCACTTTGAGGCAGATGCTGTAGCGCTTCAGCTGGGACAGTATCAACAGGAACTACTCGCTCTGCATGACATGTCGACTGTTCCGGCGCATCGCGTTGTCTATCCGCCCTTGCAAGCTGCTGACGATGTATCTCCTTCAGATGCTTTAGCATACATACATGCTTGTACCATGTGAATATATCTTTGAAGTACCCCTCGACAGCTCCTTCTCATACATAGGCGGCACTTGACCTTCTTGGCAACAACCTTTTATTTTACCTAATGGGATGCTAAAGAATTCCCAGGCACCTGACTGCTTTTTTGAGGGAATTTCTCTTCTGAAGAGCTACTGTCTCTCTCCTACTGCTACTGTTGTGGAATATTTGGATATGCCATTTTAATGTACCAAAAACAAAAAAAACACCAATCCACAAAACAAAACTGGAGCTGCAGTGTGTCTAAGATATAATTTCTTAGAATCACACCGAAAGGAGGAAAAGAACTGGGAGGGGACAACCTCTACAGAAGCATGAAAGGTGTTTTAACCAATGAAATCTCTCTGTTGTTGTGTCACATTGGATTTGCAGTGACGTTGCAGTGACACCGGTAGTCACAGGGAGTCCGGAAATATGTAATAAAACAACCTTCTAACGTAAAATTACTCTATGTGATTTTAGTAAAGCACTTACCTCAAACATTAATTTTATAGTGTTTATATAACCTGTGTGTATGTTTTTAATTGCTGTTAGAAATCAAGTCAGATCCGTGGATGTCCCCGCGGAACCTCAATGTATGTATCGGGACAGTTTGCGACGGATTTGGGAATCAAAAAAAAAAAAAAAAACATAAAAAAAGATATAATATTTTGTTTTTAAAATAAATATTGTTATGTAATTTAATATATTGATATACTTTTTTTTAATGTTCAATAATACTTCCTTAAAATCAGTTAAAAATGTTTACGTTAAAGTAATATTATAATTGGGTGGGCTTTATTAAAATATTTTTTTTTTCAAAAGAAAACAAAGAAATTCACAAAAAACCAAAGGTTACAGGGACATTATAATTAGGAAAAAAAGAAAAAAAGAAACTTAGAAGTTCAGTGTCAATACTGGGCACCGTAGACAATGGACGCGTCTGCATTTGGGCCACCGGCGGTTTTGCTGACGTCGAACGGGCTGACGACGGTGCCTGCTAAGAAGAGTGCATCGACACTCCCTGTTTGGGGATCTTTGTTGATGTCTTTTTCAGCAACATTGCCGTCGACGCAGCAGGCTTCACTTTTACTGACACTATGGTCGCTGGAGATTTCAACGACATCACCAGCTTGGAAGGCAGTGAAGAGAATGTCGATGTTGTCGTGATTGTAGTGACAACAGAGACGAACATGGATGAGGACGTCGGCGAGAAAGCAGTTTTCGATTCTGAGGTGACGGAATCGTAGTTTTTGACTTTTGTAGAGACTTTGAAGCTGTCTTGACAATAGGGGTAGCAGCCGAACGTGTAGTACAATGGTGTAATATAAACCCCCAGAGCCCCCGCGCAGCGGGGTGCCCCCTCAGCAAAATTGGTAGGTGGTGGGCTTGGGAAGGGGGCCCCCTCCATGTAAGTCGCCACTGGTGTAGTAGGCTGTGAATTACATGTTTGTGAGGGAAGCACCTTCTTTGCAGTTGAAGATTGGTCATTAGCCTTGAAGGGGTGGGTGCTGCTTTTTGCCACTTTAGAGGGTTTTGGAGACAAAAGCTCCACATAACTTGCTCTCTTTTTAGAGGAGACAGTCTTAAGTGAAGTATCACTGTTGTTGTCTGATTGAGGGTATTCCTTTGTTTCTAACTTCTGTAGCCACAGAAGAAGTGTATCTTCTTTATCTTTCAGAGTCTTTTGCAAGGCAGAACAGCAAATTTTACAATCTCTCACCTGATGGTCTGGGTGAAGGCAATAAATGCAGTTCTTGTGAGGATCATTCAAATGAAGCATCAACCTGCCACAGGAATCGCAATGTCTAAACAATGATCTCTTAGCTGATGTCCCAGAGATGAGAAGTTGTAGAGAAGATCAAGAAACGCTGTTTCTGAGGAAAACTTTCTATCAGGAAGGCCAAAAATCAGAAATACTGAGCAAAGCTCAGGGAGATTCTCATCACACGACGCGCTGTAGAAAATCTGATAGCCTGGAGCCTCTGTGGTGAGGGTTCTAAAGGGTGCTGTCACCTGATTGACTGAACTTTATACCATTTCTAATTACTCTAATGAGCAATTAAAGTGAATGTTTTTCTAACTGCTTTATATGTACCGTGGGACTCCCACTTCGACGACGGGGAATGATTCATGGATATGAATCCATGAAAGATCCAATACTGGAGAATCTGATCTACAGTTCTTAGTAACTCCTTAAAATATGGTGATAGTATATTTATAGAAATTGTCACTTATTTGTTCAAGCTATTATGTTTGTTTAACATTGCAATGTCACTATGTATACCATGGGAATCCCAGCTCGACTACAGGGGTGATTCAAGCATGTGAATCTAAGAAAATCCAATACTGCAGAAACATATAACTCTGGTTCTACTAACTGGAGTTTTACTCTTCTGGTTCATTTTAATTTATTAAAATATCCGCTATTTTTCTAAATTGGTTCGAGATAGTTCTTGTATTGTGTGTTCACGTTATTACTGCTTGTGTGCTGCATAAATACTTTACACATTGCCCGTAACTTAAGCTTAACTGTTTTTGTGGCAAGCTAGCAGAGGGTTAAGCACAGGTTTATTTAGTGACTTTTGTGGATCACCATGACAAGAATGATGTTTATTATCTGAGTGGGGCTCTCACCTCTCAGAACTAATAATCTAATTTCTTACAATCAATAGCTGAAGAACATGGATGTGAGTTTCATGAACAGGCAGTCAATGAAAAAATGAAAAAGAGGTTCATGCATGTACTCCAGAGTAACTAGCACATCTAAATGCACTCTTGCAGATGCACAAAGCAACATTGTAAGCTGTAAGTTTGTAAAGGTACTGTATGCTGGACGAGATTGCCAGAAGGTCATTTGTAGGACTACATAATGCCAATCGCAGTCGTTTTTGGACATCGGGAAGTATGACAATCGAAGCCTGGGTGTCAGAGTGGACACTGGAGTTACTGTTATATTCTTGGAGCGATTGAATGCACAGAATGGCCTAGGAAAAGGTTGAGTGCATTCAGCTGCTTGGTGTCCATAGGGGTCCACTTGGTAGGAGGGGTTGTGCAGTGTAGAAGCATACACAGATGCATCATATCATATCAATCAATCATTCCATCAGTGAGTTTTAAGCGCACTACTCACCCGTGAGGTTTTCAAGGTGTTGGGGGTGAGGGGGGAGAGGGAAGCAGCTCCGGTCAGTTGAAGAGCCAGGTTTTGAGGGTCTTCCTGAAAATGTGCAGGGTGGGGGCATCATGCCTGATGTCGATACGCAGTTCATTCCAGGTCTTGGCCACAATGTAGGAGAAGGTTCTTCCGCCCATTCTTGCGCTGCAGATGCGTAGGGGTTCGGCGAAGTCGCGGATCAGAAGTTCCTCTTGGGTACGTGGAAGGACATCTTATTGCTAAGGTATTGGGCTCCGGTGTTGTGGAGGCATTTGTAGGCGTGGGCGAGTATCTCGAAGGTTAATCCAAAAAGGTATGCAGTTCCTAACTGGTTAAGGGGAGACAGGTTAACTAGGTGGTCATACGTCCTTGCTTAATAGCAGGAGGAATAAAGAATTTCTTCTTTTGGAATTAGGGCCCTCACACACCCTGCTGGGTGTCATGCTTCATCATAGGGCGTGCTCCTCGTCAGGTCAGCGCTGCAATACCTGATGGGCTCCCTATGAGGGGATCTTTGGTGGAAATCTTTTATTCCAATATGCCGCTTGGTGCCGTGGGGGTGAGGGGCCTAAAGGTGTAGATGTAAGGCGTGAGGATAAGTGGACCATGGGGGGTTAAAACAGGAAATGGAAGTCCAGGGAAGAAAAGTTTAATCAATTTGGCTTCCAACCTGGTTAAAAAACGGTGTGGCACACTCCTGATATAAGGTGTCAGGATACCCCGCTCAGTTAAGTGGTCAACATGTTTATTGCCTGGTTGTCTTACGATCTAGCGGCAATTCGTCAGAACCAAGGAAAACAAAAACAATCTACACACAAAGAAATCCCACCTCCTGGCCCCAGCAGCGAGTGGGTAGGTCTACCGACATTGTTGCAGTTTAGCAAACAACACAGGGATTTCTATGGGTCTTACCTGCCGGGAGTCACCAACTCTAACTGGGTTGGTTATCAAAACGACAGGAACCACATTACAGGTGTTTTATGTGGTTTATCAGGGACATTTGACCAGACAACCACTGAGTGTGTAGATAGCTTTTCTTCTAGGTCCTGACGAATTGCCGCTAGATCGTAACACAATCAGGCAAGAAACATGTTGATCACTTGCCAGAGCGTGGTATCATGACGAGAGCGCCATACCAAATTTTAACCAGGTTGGAAGCCATATTGATTGAACTTTTCTTTTCTGGACTTCCATTTCCTGTTTTAACCCCCCATGGTCCACTCCTCATTCCTTACATCTACAACTTTAGCCCCCTCACTCCCACGGCACCAAACGGCATATTGGAATAAAAGACCTCCGCCAAAGAGCCCTTTTATAGGGAGCCCGTCAGGTATTGCAGCACCGACCTGACGTGGAGCACGCCCTATGATGAAGCATGACACCCAGCTGGGTGTGTGAGGGCCCTAATTCCAAAAAGAGGTATTCCCCATTCCTCCTGCTATTAGGTAAGGGCGTATGACCACCTAGTTAACCTGTCTACCCTTAACCAGTTAGGAACTGCATACCTTTTTGGATTGACTTCACTTGAGCAAGTATGCTGGACCTCTTAAAAGCCCTTAGTCCCCCCTTTTTGGTCTGTATCTTGAAGGTTATTCTTTTCTTGATGGGGAGCCAGTGGAGGTTGTGCAGGTGCTGGGTGATGTGTTCGTGTCGGGGGATGCCGGGGACGAGTCTGGCTATGGTGTTCTGTATGGTCTGGAGTTTGCTGAGCAGAGACTTGTTGGTATCCGCATAGAGGCCATTTCTTTAGTCCAGTCTGCAGGTTATGTGTGCGTGGGTGACGGTCTTCCTTGATTCGGGGGGATCCATTTGAAGGTCTTTCGGAGGATGCAGAGGGTGTTGAAGCAGGTGGAGGTGATGGCGTTAACCTGCCGGGTCATGGAGAGGGAGGAGTCAAGTATGATGCTGAGGTTTCGGCCGGGGTTCGTGGGGGCAGGGGGACTGCTAAGGGCAGTGGGCCACCAGGAGTTGCTCCATGCAGAGGACTAGGGCCAGAGGACGAGGACCTCTGTCTTCTCCGAGTTGAGCTTCAGCCAGCTTCTACTCATCCAGGATGCAAAGTCCTTCATTCCTTCCTGGAAGTTAAGTCTAGTGGTGATGGGGTGCCTGGTGAGGGAAAGGATGAGCTGGGGGTCATCGGCGTACGATACTATGCTGAGTCCGTGCTGTTTGACGATGGCGGTGAGGGGGGCCATGTAGACGAGCGACGATCCTTGGGGTACTCCGCAGTTGGTATTTGTGGGTTCGGAGAGGAAGGGTGGAAGTCTGATTCTTTGGGTTCTGCAGGCAAGGAAGGAGCAGAGCCAGTCGAGGGCGGTTCCCTGTATGCCGGCTTTTTGGAGTCTGGCAGTGAGTGTGCGGTGGGAGACGGTGTCGAAGGCTGCAGAGAGGTCGAGTAAGATCAGGGCTGCGGTGTGTCCTCGGTCGAGGAAGGTGCGGATGTCGTCTGTGGCAGCGAGAAGAGTGGTCTTAGTGCTGTGGTTGCTGCCAAATCCAGATTGGGAGGAGTTGAGGATGGAGTTTTTTTTAGATTCATTTCGTTAGTTGGATGTTGGCAGTCTTCTCCGCGATTTTTGTCAAGGAGGGGAGGAGCGAAAACAGGTGGTAGTTCTTTAGGTCCGTGGGATCTGCGGAGTTCTTTTTGAATAGGGGGTGCACGTATTACTCTATGAAAGGAATGAGAGCAGTGGTGTAGGCACAGAGTGCTCTTTCATAGGGTGAGTGCAGAAGTGTACAATGCATGCAGTGCTGTGATACAAGGTGAGTGCAGTGATGCCCTAGGACAGGGTAAGTGTGAAAGTGTTCAGTGCATAGAGCACTCTATGACAGAGTGAGTGCAGTTGTACACTAGGACAGGATCTGTGAAGTGATGTATGTTGTGTGGAGTGCCCAGGGTGAGTACAGAAGAGAAGAATCCACAGAGTGCCCTAGGACAGAGTGACTGAAAAACGTATACTGCACAAAATTACTATTTCAGTGACGAGTGTAGTGTATATGGTCCTGTTAGGTGTATGGGAGTTGGACTGTGGAGAATCCCTATGACAGAGATGAGTACAATTATGTAGATGTACGTAGTGCCCTATAACATGATGAGTGCAAAGATGTTGAATGCACAGAGTACCCTTTGACAGGGTGAGTGCTGCAAGTACGTTGCATAGAATGCCCTTTGCAGCTGACGTTAAGTTTCATCTTACATCAGTTAGGGGATATTTTAGTTGATAGCGTGTTGTGTGGTTTTAAGGGAATTTGATTGAGTCCTGTTTAGAGTGTTTGCAACACTTACTAGCTTGCATACAAGTCTCAGTTTTGTGGTCATTGTGAAGGAGGGAAATATGTTGTTTTCTGCTTCTACATTTTCCAGTTTAATTATGTGTTATTAAGGGGGGAGTTGTTCCGGGGTCTGTTTCTTCAATGTCCTCCACGTCTGCTGCTGCCCAGCATGGAATGTAAGCTCTATATGTCATGTAAGAGATGTCATCTTGTGTATGTGTGAATGTGAAGATCATTTGGAGTAGGAGGCTGAGTAGGAAGGTGCCATGGGCTTGGTAGTGCATTTAGACTGGTACCTATTATCATCTACACTTTAATCGAGGATAGGAGGTGGCCTAACGGCTAGAGCAGTAGACCCCGTAGCTTGTGTCCCGGGTTCGAGTCTCGGCATGGACGTTCAACGTACTGTGATTCTGGGCAAATGACTCAATCTCCCGGTGCCTAACAAAAGAAATTAATGTGTCTGTAACGCAACCGATGCTCATGTAAATCGCTTTAATACCTTCAGGTCTTGTTCGCACTATATAAAACTAATTAAAAAAACACAACTAAGCCTACTTTAACTTTGGAGTCCAGTTTCTTTGTATATATTTATAAATATGCACCAACTCAAGAAAGCAACAGTGTACATTATTTTAAACCTCCACATCACAAAAAACATGATAAAGTATACCATTAAATAAATGTTACAAAACACTGAAAGAAAAGCCTAATGGAAAAAGTGGAGTAATTCGTTCACAACCAACCTTTGAAAATCTGGCTGGTGTCCAAGAATTTTTGACTCCAACCCCTCTTAGTTTACTCTTTAGCTCCCCACTGCCCTTCTTCTTACACCTGATCCACGCTGCCTTTCTTGCATTTCTATGGCCCGGAACTTCCATGCCTCTTATAACAGGCTTTTTGGGGCTAACATGGAAACGAAAGTCAAACATGCTACCCACGTACGGGCCAACAAGAACATCACTGCTTTAATTGCTGAGTACTTAGGTCATGGTATCATATGTCAAGGTATTGTCAGCTGTTCTGAAGGAAGGTGTGTGCAGGGTGAATGGTGCATTGTCGCGCATCGGAGTTTTTCATCGATGGTATTCCATATAGATACAGAATGGGAGAAATATTTAGCCTCTATGCTCAGGGCAGTGCATCGCAGTCTCCCACTGTAGAGCATGTCTGCGCTGCAGCTTTAATGAAGTGTGCAGCTCCTCTGCTCATTAGGAGTCCGTATTGTCAATAAACGAGTCGATAATGCTGGTTGATGGCACCGGGAGAGCGGCTGCAGTACATCCGCAGGGCAGAGGCCAGCACTGCCACACATTCGGATCTAACACAAAAGGATCAATAACAACCTCAGAATTAATTCAAAGCCATCAATCAGGTAGAAAAACAAGAGGCAGCGAGAGGGTGTATTCAGGAGCATCATCTCAGTTCTAACCTCGGCCTACCCAGATTACAGTCGTGCTTGGTACCCCTACTGGGAAGCAATTTCCTCTTCACTGTAGTAAGGCTTCACGGATAAAAGTCGGGTTGGCTTCCTACAATGACCCAAAGATGCCATCTTCATTCAGAGGTGCGTGCACTATTTGTGTTAACTTCCACTAGCAGTGTCTGAGATTTCAGTTCCGACTGCCATTGTTATAGTGGCCTTTCGAGAAGTCTAGCGTTGCCATATGGGCAGCTTGAAAGAGCCAGACTAAGTGGGACTTTTTTTTTTATTCTTGTGGCCAGTGATGCGACTAAAAAACGGCCACACACTGTCCAGAAAAGCCAGCCCAACACTGCTACCTCCTTTCTCACAACAGTGCCCCAAAGGTAGCGCCCCTCAGTAATAACATCGCAGATGTCAATTGTGTCATCTTTTCTTAGCAGCTTCTCGGATGTGCTAACTTGCCCCATAGTGTCCCCGATTTCTACAGTCAGCTTTTCCGGCAGCGCCCCGGATAAGGCAACCGAACCTCTCTGCAAATTTTATTAGTTTTGGATTTACCCAGGAGGATGCCAAGGATATTACTTTGCTGCTCGTAAAAAATGTTTGTGTGGCTGGTGTTGGTGCCAGTGAAGCACTAAGACCCTTGGTTTGGTGAACTTCTCTCGTAGGATGTATACAGTGGCTAGGAAACTCCCTCTTCTTTTCCAATGTCATGAACGTTTCTGTCAGTGCTGCAAGCAGTGAATTGTATCTGTGTGACTATCACAAAGGAACGAGCCAGATAAGGAAATATACAGACTTTTTTTTAAACATAAATCAGGAATTTTACGCCAGGAGGATCTTCTGAACGGCCTTAAATCACCTGTAGGGCCACAGACTTGGAGGCCTTTAACCACTTTCTGATAATCTTGCCAGTTGTTATAAGTGAAATCTTGCACAAATCTTTACGTGGCTTCCAATATAGATATATATAAACAAAGGAAGGAGTATCACCATTGGACCTAACAAGGTCCTAATGGAGTGTAGGGAGAGGGAGAATACAAAAGAAAGGTATTCTTTTGTTAGAAGACCCATCACTCACCAACCTGGTTGGTGACATGCTTCATCAGCGGGGTCCCACCCGGACAGCCGAGTGCTATCCTGGTGTGCTGCGACACCTGACTACAGTAGAGCGGGTAGTTTTTTGTAAGTGTAGTGTGAAAAAAGTGAGTTGAAAATTGGCCAAGTATAACTTCATAGAAAAAACTTTATTCTGAAGCTACTGGACAATGTTAAAAGCAATTCTTCGATACTTCCGTTGGTTAGGTTGACCAACAGTATATATGTGAGTGTAAAAAGGTCTACATGTTTCAACCTGTTGTGGAAATTGCCAGGTTTTCGTCAGGACCAAGTGATGGGAGACCTGGGCGGTATACACACGCTAAGGTGTATCCAACCCTCGGCCCCTGTGACCTAACTGCGTACTTACAGTACAAGAAGGAGGGGCTGAAGAAGACAAGGACAGTGTACTGTGCATAGATGACCAAATATTGGGCATAGACTGCTCCCAGACATGTAAACCGTTGTGCGACTTTACCATAGGAGGGATTCAAGTATCCATGGTGGCCGACTCAGGGTCCCCATATACCATCATACAACACAGTATTTGGGACAGAGATTTCGCACAGATCATAGGCACACACCTCCTTCCCCCGGACATTCATCCTGTCACCTTCACATGGGAACCCATTCCCATGGCGGGATTTCACCATCTACAATTTGAATTCAAAGGCCGCACGGCGGACAGGAAACTTTATGTAGCAGAGAAGGGACCCTCCGTGTTAGGATGGGTGGATAAAGGAGAATTACGCAAGTTCTCATGACAGCACCCACACACACATACGAAGACAACAAGTGGAAGTCAGAATTCCCGACGGCTTTTGGAGGCACCACCGGCAAGTTGACAAAATTTACTCACAAGATATGCCTCAAGGAAGGAGCCAAACCAGTAAGCCATAAAGTAAGGAACATTCCTTTTAATTGCAGAGAGGCAGTGCAACAAGAACTGTAACGATTGGTAGACAATGGAATAATTGAGCCCATCGAGAGCGCAGAATGGCTGGCTCCCCTGGTCATAGCCAGGAAGCCCAACAGGAAAGTGCGCCTATGCATAGACTTGAGGGAGCTCAACAAAAACATTATAGTAGAGAAGTTCCCATTGCCAAGGATCAACTAAATATTAGCCAAGACGAAGGGCATTAAATGGTTCTCCACCATCGACTTAACTTCCACATACCACCAGATAGCGTTACACCCCACGTGCAAGAAGCTAACCTCGTTTATTACACCATTCGAGTGCTACCAGTTCCGGCGGATGCCATTCGGATTGGCGTCTGCCACAGCGGTGTTCCAGAAGTTAATGCACAAACTGTTCATAGACACGGAAGGGGTGCAGTATTTTCAGGACGACATCCTGCTCATGGGGAGAACCAAAGCAGACCACGCCGCCAAACTAACAGCGGTGCTGCACATCCTAACACACAATGGCCCCACTGCAGAATGGGACAAATGCAAGTTTGGAGTAACCTCGGTTACATACTTGGGCCACGAAATAAGCAACAAGGGCATTGCACCGAAACAGGCGAATGCCAGGGCAATAAAGGGTGCACCCACACCCAGAAATAAGGACGACGTCCGTTCTTTCATAGGAATGGCTGAATTCTACAGCAAGTTCGTTCCCCAGTTCGCCACCAAAACACACATTTTGCGTCAACTACTGAAGGAGAAAACAGCATTTGCATGGTCGGAGGCCGCCCAAGAAGAATTTCGACAAATCAAAGAAGACATCTGCAACGCTGTACCTCTACATGGATTCGACCAGAGTGCGTTGTCTATCCTCACCACAGACGCGAGTGATAGAGGGCTGGGAGTAGTCCTAATGCAGAGATCCGAAGAGGGTGAATTGACAACAGTCAGCTTTGCGTTGCGATTCCTGGCCCCGAAGAAGCAAAGTTCAGTGTGGTGGAGAAAGTGATGTTAGCAGCAACCTGGGCGATGGAGAGATTTCGCCAATACCTTTGGGGTTCTTGATTCCTGCTCAGAACAGACCACAAGCCGCTGGTGAAGGTGCTCACGTCCAGCGGACACGTGAGGTGCCGGGTTTTTAGGAACCCGGTGGTGCCAGGGAATAACACCCGAAGACCTCTGAGTTCCCCTTGTTTCGGACCACAGAAACACGGAGTCTTCTAGTCGCAGTCAGAGATCAAGTTTTATTGATAGCTACCAAGTAACAGGTGTCCTAGAAGCACGACAAGCACGGGTCATGTGTTCTCAGGAGACTGTTCGTTTTTACAGAACCAGCCTTCTCCTTATATACAGAAATAATAGCTGCAAGCAAGAATTCTTGAGTTTATGATACGGCTGTAAACATATTTCTATAATAATACAAAGAGCGAAGTCATGTAAGCAAGCCCACATTATAGATGTCCAGTTCGTGATAGATTACCCAGCCAGACCCGGAACTCCCATCAGATGTCGATGAAACATCAATAAAGGAAGGCACCACCCAGTCATAAAACTGGCCATAAACAAGGAGTATGGACAGGTGCATGTTTGTAGAAAGCATGGTCTGTATGTAGTGAATGGTTTGAGGAATGTTATGTATTGATGCTATCGTATTTGGCCACTGGGCGAGGGGCTGCCCAAACAGGTTTGGCTAAAGGCAATGGAGTCAGTTGGGACAGGTCAGGGGGAATTGGTGTATATTTAACAAGGACCCCCTGAGTACATAGATACAAAAGTTCCTAGGTCAGGGAAAGGAGCAATTGACAGAAAACAACCTAGGCAGCTTATGATTTAAGTGAACACATATAATAATATAAAGGAACACTAGACTGAAAAATTACTAAAAAGTAGGGTAATTTTTATTAATGTTTAAAAATTAAAAACCTTCAGAC
Organism: Lissotriton helveticus; assembly: GCF_964261635.1. NCBI lineage: Eukaryota > Metazoa > Chordata > Amphibia > Caudata > Salamandridae > Lissotriton > Lissotriton helveticus. The sequence continues at coordinate 1,935,315,208 of NC_136065.1, forward strand.
ATAATTCACAAGTTTCAGTTCATATACATCAAAGTATTGACAAAAATAACAGGATTTGAGATTCATTGTGCCACTTATTTTGTAAATTCTTTATGTATATGTAGGATTCTGTTATATATTTTTATTGGTGATTACACCGCACATGATTTTAATTCTGCTAATCCTGTTATTTTTGTCAATACTTTGATGTATATGAACTGAAACTTGTGAATTATGTCTGAAGGTTTTTAATTGTTAAACATTAATAAAAATGACCCTACTTTTTAGTAATTTTTCAGTCTAGTGTTCCTTTATATTATTATATGTGTTCACTTAAATCATAAGCTGCCTAGGTTGTTTTCTGTCAATTACAGGTCAGGGGGAAGTCAGGGAAGGTGGACGTGTCCTTTTAGATCAAGCTCGACCTTTAATTGACTTATCATGAGGGCAAGACGTAAGATGGATGTCGTTCACAAAATGGAGTCTAAGGGGTCGGGACGGAAACTACGATTTAGGGTCGTTGGCGACCCTCGATTATGACGCAAATGTATAGGAATGATGTCCTAATCATTATCGGTTCGTGGACACCAAATTCGTCATGGTACGTTGATATTTTGTGACACGGGTATTGGACCTCGATATCGGGATAACAACAGGGTCCAGATTTTCAGAACCACAGACCCTCCTTTTGCCCTTATGTAAGGCAATAATTCATGTTAATCTGAGTCCAGATCTGTATGAAGGAATTCGTGGAGATGCTGCTGTAACATCATTCTGTTGCTCAGTTCGTCCCTTGACACAGGCTTCCGTACACATGAAGTAGCACAGAGGCCACAGAGTGCAGGAGCGCACTGTACACACAGGCAGAACATAAACAGAAGTGCTAAGATCATCCCAATGAAGATCAGTGTTTTCCATCCCCAGGCAGTGATCAGTCCCCAGAACCACCCTAGCAAGGACCAATCTCCCTTTTCCACGTGAAGGGAACCGGATATTTCGTGTAGTTTAGAGATGGCTTGGTACACTGTCGGTGCGTTATCAGGGATGAAAATGCAACAACTAGATTGGATCACTCTACACACACCACCACGATCGGCGAGTATGATATCTAGGGCAACTCGGTTCTGAAGGGTCATAAGTCGATCCGACTGAAGCTCGGTCGTCAAATTGCCAAGTGCTCCGGCCGTTGTAATCACGGCGGATTCGACTATCCTAGATAACTGGCGAATATTCCTGCTGTTCACCATAGGCCCCCAAAATGGCAGAAAACCCTTTGCGAAGTCAGCGAATTCCTGACCCGCGGTGTCGTCTTTACTCACGACACCTCTAGCTGTCCTTATCCGATGGTAATCTGCTTGGGCCGTGTAGGTGGGAGGCAGCAGAAATTAGATGAAACACGTGCCTGAGAAGTCAGGGGGCAACCATGTATATGCTTGGTCGTGGCAGACGAAATACGTGCCTTTGGCTGCTAAGAGTATAGGGGAAGTTCGAGAAGCGAACACATATGTTTCCGTGCATATGCTCTTTCCTAATTGTGCTTTGGGATCCCTACCAATACCTTGTAAACATAGGTGACCTCGGTGGGGTACTATCCAAACTGGGCGGGATTTCTTTGCTGTCTGGCTCTTACTCAGGTAAACCCCATATTTAGTTACGTTCCAACGAGTGTATGGAGTGAGTTCATCTTTGGGGATCGTTAGATATGTGTCGAACTCCCTACTCATGTTTCTTATCCCTGCCACTAGTGCCTTGTTGTTAGAATCGCTTTCAATGGAACCGGTTGGGTATGGTTCTAGGGCGAACAGGAACATGGTCTGGAAAGCCCACAGAGAACCATAATAACTGAATGGCAGGATGAAGTATGGGATACCCTTATCGGTCGTGTGCAGCATGAGTCCGCATATCCAACAGTTTGATGTGTTCATTATGGACTGGTGTTGGTGTAGGAGTTGAATAATTGAGTTATTTACAAATTCGAGTCTTCTGGCAGACTCGTGTTCAGGTAGATGGTGAAAGGAGTGTGGAGAGAGAGTGGGAGGAGGCGTTGGCCGGGTGTCATTTTGGAATAAGGAAACTTGAAATACGAATAGAGCATAACCAGTCAAGAACATTACTATGCTACACAGCATTAAAACACATATTATTAAAAATCTTCTTCTGGACAGTATTGTACACAATTGTCTTTCAAAGTTCGTGAATCTGGCAGGTCTCTCTACCCTTGGAAACTCCATCCTCTACTTGCTGCCCGCGGTGGTAGGTTGGTTCTCCCAGGGAGTGCGCTCTGTTCAGTCCGGGGTAACTCCCTTGGACCAACCAGAACCGTTGACCTAAACGTCCCCAGTTGCACTCCCCAGACTTCAACCGCGACCCTAGCAGCAGAACCGGATGGCGGTTCGAAAATCAAAAATGAGCTAGTTCCCTGGGACGAGAGAGCTGAAAAATCAAAAAATAGTTCTTAGGGGAAAAGAAATCACATTAGTTTGCTCTTTTATTAGTCTCTGGGGTTAGATCTCAGGTTGTACCGTCGTTTCCCAGGTACGGAAGTGTCTTCAAACAATGTCTCAGGTTCGGTAGTGTCCAACTGCATAGACGGTGGCACAAGTCCTTGCAAAATACGATCACTCTCCTTTTCGGCGCCAGTCTCTTTTAAACGTGCATCGCTGAAAGGGATGAAGCGAGGTATGGATTCTGTCTCGGAGTCGGCAATTCCTTCGTTGACCCACCGGTCGTGTGGAAGGGGCAGAGGGACCCGTTTACAATGGGTTCCGTGCACCCAGTTCTTTTTGCCTTCCACCCGAACAGCGGACCTCGTGGAAAGAAGTACCAGGTATGGTCCGGTCCACCTCGGCTGTCCGTTGTTGGTGCGCTGGAAGTTCCGCACCAGGACCCACGTGCCGGGTGTGATGGAGTGACCTGGATCGTCAGAGGCTGGTGGAGAGGAACTGTGAACCTGTTGGTGTAAAACACGCAATTTAGCTGTCAATTCGCACAAATAGTCAAGCAGTACGGGGTGTTCTATTTCGCTGAGTTTCTTTGGTCTTGGCACGCCCCAGACGTTGGCTGGGCGGCCAAACACTATCTCGTGAGGGCTAAGTCCTAATCTGGAATGGACAGTCATTCTCGTTGACAAGAGTGCTAGGGGCAAGGCGTCAGGCCATTTAAGACCTGTACTGGCTTGGATCTTGGCTAGCTTGAGTTTCAACGTGCCATTGTAGCACTCTACTAATCCAGCTGATTGGGGGTGATTTGCAGCGTGGAACTTCTGGTGTATGCCTAGACACTCACACACTCTCTTCATCACGCGTCCTATGAATTCACTTCCATTATCACTCCAGACAATTCTAGGCATACCAAATCTAGGGAAGAACTCTTTGACAAGGGCTTTGGCAGTTGTCAAGGCGGTATTATCCTTAAGGGGGTACGCTTCCACCCACCTGGAAAAGGCGCAAACAACAACGAGCACATACTTTAGATTGTTGCACCTCTCCATGTGGATGAAATCGAGCTGCAAAACCTCGAACGGATACGTTGGAGGCGCAAAATGACCAGCTGGAGTTGGGGTTCCCCTACCGGGATTGTACTTTAAACATACCATACAGTTTCTGACCACATTCTCGGCATATTTCGGGATATTGCTATTCTGCCATACTGGGGCCAATAGTTTACATATTCCTTTCGAACTGATGTGCGCAATGCCGTGAGCCATTGTTACTACTGCAAGTACATATGCGTTAGGTAATAGCCATCGCTGGTGTTCTGACAATTCGACCCAACAACCATTCGCATCTAGTCTACCCTTACTTTCTCTCCACTCATTCAACTCTTTCTCAGTTGCCTCGGCTTGTATAGATTTCACGCGTTCAATGGTGTCTTCGCACATTCCCACATCAGCAATCCATCTAGCGGGACCCGCAACATACATCCGACTCATTGTGTTCCTTGCAGTCTCTTTCGCAACCTCGTCTGCAAATGCATTCCCGCGGCCAACATCATCCTGAATCTTTTTGTGTGCACTGCATTTCATAACGGCAACTTGTAGGGGCAAGGTCAGTGACTCAAGGAGTTCATTAACTAGCTGACCATGTTGTATCTTTGCACCATGTGATGTAAGGAAACCACGTTCTCGCCACAATCTCCCAAAACTGTGAGCCACACCAAAGGCGTACTGGCTGTCAGTGTAGACATTCACTCGCTTTCCTTTTGCTAACACACATGCTCTGGTAAGTGCAATAAGTTCTGCCGCTTGTGCAGAATTATGGGAAATGCGCGCGGTCTCTATAATGGTGTGTAATGTTGTTACGGCATATGCTGCAGTCGTGTCACCATTCGGCAGCTTGAAACATGAACCATCAACCCATAAAGTGTCATTGCATTCAAGAAGGGGAGTGTCCTGTAAGTCTACTCTCCCTTTTGTCTCTTCTTCTGTCCTAAAGCAGCAGTCATGTTTATCAATCTTGTTTGTTTCTGTCGGAATGGGTAATAACGTTGCGGGGTTCAGTGTATCACACCTCTTTATGTGGATGTGACTTGCTAACAGTGTAAGTTCGTAACTCGATAGTCGAGCGCTAGTAAGATGTTGTGTCTTCGTCCTGTTTAGCAAAATGTCTACTGCATGTGGAACCATAACGATCAGAGTATTATTCATGACTAATCCAGCAGACTGTCGAATGCAGACAGCTGCTGCTGCGGTAGCCCTCAGACAACTTGGTAGGGCTTTAGCCACAGGGTCTAGAGTTTCCGAAAAATACGCGCATGGGCGCTGTTTGTCCCCAAAGTGTTGTGTTAAGACTGATAATGCACAACCTTCCTTCTCATGGACGTATAATGTAAAAGGCTTACTGTAGTTGGGGTTTCCCAACACAGGAGCCGAACACAATGCATCACGCAACTCGTGAAAACTCGTCTGACAATCTTCAGACCAGGGCATAGGATTGGGCGTGTCTTTACAGAGTAGCGCCAGCAAGGGTTTAGCTAGTAGTGAGAAATTCGGTATCCATTGTCTACAGTACGATGTAATGCCCAAGAAGGCTCGAACCTCTCTCTGTGTCTTTGGGGCACTGAGTTCTGTTATTGCCTGTATTCTTTCTGGCGTCAGTCTCCTTCCCTCCTTCGATAAGATGTGACCTAGGTAGGTTACTTCTTGTCGGCAAAATTGTAGTTTGGAAAGAGAGACTTTGTGCTTCATGTCACATAAGTGACGCAACAATGACAGTGTAGCTTGTTTGCAAATTTCTTCAGTGTCTGCGGCGATCAGCAGATCGTCGACATACTGAAAAAGAGTTGACCCATCTGGTAGAACAATGGTGTCTAGTTGTGTTTTCAGGGCCTGACTGAATATGGATGGGCTTTCGCAGTAGCCTTGAGGAGCGCACTTGAAGCGGAAGCTTCGTCCTCCTAAATTGAAACCGAAAAGATCTCTACTCTCCTCGGCAATCGGGATGCTGAAGAAAGCGTTCTTCAAGTCGATCACCGAGAACCAATTTGCTGAAGCTGGAACCATTGTCAATAAAGCAGTAATGTCGGGGACAACTGGAAACTGTGGAATAACTACCTTATTCACTTCTCTGAGGTCGATCACGAACCTGTATACAGGCGGTTGTGAAGGATCCGTACGTTTTAAGACGGGCAAAACTGGACTGTTACAAACATTTCCTGTTGTTTCTTCGATGACGTCTTTATCAATCAGGTCATAAACAATCGTCAATAACGCTCTTTCACATTCACCAGATATCTTATATTGGGGAATACGTGGCAACCTAACGTTGGCTTTCAACGTTATGACATACGGTGCTATCTCCAAACGACCTACATCATTAGAACCGTTTGCCCAGAGTACCTCAGGAAGACACGACAATTCAGTTGCAATATTTTCTTTTGACACATACATTGGAGAAACTATTTTCTTACCTAAAGTAAGCTGTACTCCCAATGGTGAACAGTACAAAGTCGCATATAACCTTTTTAGCAAATCCAAACCTAACAAATTTTCACCGCAACCTGTGGTAAGAATGAGGGGTGCCTCTAATTCGCATGGGCCAATAGAAAGAGATACAGGACTGGAGATCGGGTTTCTAACAGGGGCGCCAGAGAAACCTACTGAAACATTCATTTCGCCAGACAAAGGTGCGCCAGGAAGTTTCGAGTGCATAATAGAACTTTTTGTAGCACCAGTATCCAGCAGAAATGGCTCTGACACTCCTGAGGTAATCACCTCGACATAAGGTCCATTCTGATCTACTGGAACTGAAACAACTCCCTCTCTTTGTCCATGGCTGTCCTAGCAATCATTACCCTCATTTTCGTGTTCGGTGTAATAGTCGTCAGCATAGTACTGGGCTGACTTGGACGATGCATTATTCTGTTGGTCAAAGCTGTTCATGGAATTCTGAGGCGGAAAAGAAGTCGTATTCTGAGTGAGATTTCCACGGCCCCTACCTCTAGGGGCATGCTGAACACCTCTTCCCCTTACACCTGAAGAACCGTTTAAACGTCGCGCAAGGGCCGGACAATTACCTTTAAAATGACCCTCTTCCTTGCAATACGCACATTGATTCGGGCCATACGTAGGACGCTGATGGGAAAACTCGTTTCCTTGCGCGTTTCTCGAATACTGCTGTTGTTGTTGATAATTGGGCTGACTAGCCGTGCGAGGCGGATAGGCCTGCTGGAGAAGAACCTTAGTTTTCAAATCTTTCGTCTTCTTATCTGCTTTATCTAGCTCGTCTTTACGCCTATTTTCATAGTACTGGGCTGTAGCTAAAATCTGCGCCGACGTAGAGACAGCCCAAGCACTCTCCGAATCTTTCAGTTTGTTACATAGTTCAGGAACCAAATTATGTACAAACTTGTCTACAAACAATCTTTGGCCACCCTCGGTAGCCATATCTTGACCACTATGATCGGTGAAAGTTTCCTCAAATCTCGTGAAGAAGTCAGACACATTCTCATCTTTCTTTTGCTTACATGCGGATAGCTTGTCCCAGTTTACGCGCACTTCAGGCATTATTGTTTTCATGTACGCTATAATCCTACCGGGAAGTTCAGCTATTAACGGCTCAGGTTTAAAACCACCGACTTGTCTAGCATCTGTAGTCGCAATGTTTGCCCACGAGTCACCTAGTTCCTGATCGTGATCCGTATGACGGATTTTGCTCCATTAAGGATGTGGAACAACGTTCCCAAACAACATGTCTACATCCGCTAAATTCATTATACATGAGCTTGCAGTTTGCGATAACTCCTTATAATACCCAGTCGGGTTTTTACGAGGGTCAGGTAGTGACTGCTTGAGTGCCAACACTTCCGATCTTTTCCAGGGGACATGTACCCATACACACTGGAAATGAGGCAGAATCGGTGGATTCGCATTCTCATCACCTTCCCTCCAAACCGGAGGAACCTCTCTCATGGGGTACTGTCTCGCTCTCTTCCTACTAGACGTACCACATTCAGATGATGACCCAGAATTACCACCCGTACTTCGATATGATAATAATATCCCAACTGCTTTTTCGACATCGGGACCTATGATCATGCCTTCCCCAAATTTAAATCGTACATTGCACAACTCTCGAGCGTTGCTCTCTTGACCATTATCTTCCAAATCCTCACACAGAAAAACACACATCTGTTCAAAAACATATCTTTGCGTCGGTTCATCCCATTGACGGAAGACGTTCACGACGGACTCTACATCATATCTCGCTGTATCCATAGCCCAATTCCGTGCTAACTTATTCAGTGATTCCCTCTCTTGATAATCAGGCATTTGGCTTCGTAATTGTCTTGGTCCCGTATTAGGGGTCGTTTTAGGCGACCGAAAAAGTGGTGAAGGAATGTTAGTAGCAATGCTGGCCATTTTATGCCAGACGAAAGGTGAAAGCGGAGGAATAACTGGTGGCAGAACAGAGTCACGCAAAGTAGGAACAGAAGCATTCGTAGAGCGAGTATCAGAAGAAATAGAAGGTGTGCTAGGCGGAGTTGTAGGAGGAACAGTAGGAGAAATAGATGTAATCGGTGAGCCTTGAGGAGGCTGCACCAGAGAAATAGAAGCCAGTTGAAGAGCAGCTGGTGAGTGCTGTAAAGGAGCCGGCATAACAGCTACCAGAGGTGCAACTAAAGGTTGCGGAGGTGCTGTGGCATTTTGTGCATAGCGCGGTGGCGAACTTAGCAGATGTGCCATTAATGGATCTGTTTCACGCTCTTTTATTGTTTCTTTCTGAGGATGTTGTAAAACAGGATAGCATTTATCTATTGCCATTTTACGTTGCCTGTGCAACTGCTCACTTATTTGTTCTTCTTCATTGTCTTTAAATTTTATCGCGGCTTGCATTACTGAAATACCTCTTTCTCTCTTATTTTTCTTTTCTAATTTAATTTCCTTTTGTTTGGCCTCTTTACGCCATAAACGGAAAGAGTCAAACATCGCCGGCCGGGCTTTCTTCTTGAACAATTTGACCTCTAGATTATCTAAAATTTCTGAGTCGAAACTACCATATTGGGGCCATTTTAAAACACCATCCTTACGGGTGTATTTTATCCACACTTCATTATATGCGATAGGACCTACGCCATGCTTCACATAGAGCTCATACGTTGGAGTTCCAATCGGAGGAACCGGACAGGAATCCTCTAATCGGGAGTCCTTACTACAACCAAGACAAAACAAGTTTCCAAGTCTGCTAAAACCAGGCATCTTCGCTCACTAGTCTAGCTTCAAACTTCAAAAGATTATCTATTACGATATTTCTCGTGAAAACACGAGTCCTTCGGCTTTGGGGCTTGCAAGTACCAAATCAAGTCGTATCTCAAGGATACAAAAACTAAGGACATACTAAGGACTGGGAGACGCTCCACTTATACTTAACTGAAGTATTTGAAGATCTGTGACGTCGCTAGAAGACTCGTCTATCGTTTCGCTCTACCAAGGATCACTGGGTCCAAAACAAGGCGATAGTCAGGGCAGCAGTCCTTCGTAGCCGTCGGGACGCGGGGAACCTCGCAGCAAAGACCTTCGGAACCACGTCGACATACAGGGGTCGCTGAAGTGGCTGGCCGTCCTCCGGAATTTTCACACGAAGCTCCTCACGAACATCTGGCTTCGACCGTCGCCGCTTGATACCGCCCCGAGTTGGGCGCCAACTGAGGTGCCGGGTTTTTAGGAACCCGGTGGTGCCAGGGAATAACACCCGAAGACCTCTGAGTTCCCCTTGTTTCGGACCACAGAAACACGGAGTCTTCTAGTCGCAGTCAGAGATCAAGTTTTATTGATAGCTACCAAGTAACAGGTGTCCTAGAAGCACGACAAGCACGGGTCATGTGTTCTCAGGAGACTGTTCGTTTTTACAGAACCAGCCTTCTCCTTATATACAGAAATAATAGCTGCAAGCAAGAATTCTTGAGTTTATGATACGGCTGTAAACATATTTCTATAATAATACAAAGAGCGAAGTCATGTAAGCAAGCCCACATTATAGATGTCCAGTTCGTGATAGATTACCCAGCCAGACCCGGAACTCCCATCAGATATCGATGAAACATCAATAAAGGAAGGCACCACCCAGTCATAAAACTGGCCATAAACAAGGAGTATGGACAGGTGCATGTTTGTAGAAAGCATGGTCTGTATGTAGTGAATGGTTTGAGGAATGTTATGTATTGATGCTATCGTATTTGGCCACTGGGCGAGGGGCTGCCCAAACAGGTTTGGCTAAAGGCAATGGAGTCAGTTGGGACAGGTCAGGGGAAAGTCAGGGAAGGTGGACGTGTCCTTTTAGATCAAGCTCGACCTTTAATTGACTTATCATGAGGGCAAGACGTAAGATGGATGTCGTTCACAAAATGGAGTCTAAGGGGTCGGGACGGAAACTACGATTTAGGGTCGTTGGCGACCCTCGATCATGACGCAAATGTATAGGAATGATGTCCTAATCATTATCGGTTCGTGGACACCAAATTCGTCATGGTACGTTGATATTTTGTGACACGGGTATTGGACCTCGATATAGGGATAACAACAGGGTCCAGATTTTCAGAACCACAGACGCAAACGCCACACCTCGCATAGCTAAAATGACACTGAAGCTTCTGGACTATGTGTATGATGTCGAATACATCCTGGGCGCCAAGAACAAAGTCGCCGACTACCTCAGCAGGGCGGCGGCGATGGAGGAGGCACCCAAGCCCACAGAGGACGATGACTACACCATAGCCTTTGCATAGCACCAAGAGGCAGTCATAAGTGCACAAGAGTGGAAGACGGCTGTTGCGGGACAGAATAAGGGACACGTACTCCAGCTCTAATTAGCAAAGAGCAAAGAGCAAAGAGGGGAAGGAGACATTTCCTCTTCCCAGTCCTTTGTTGTACTCCCAAAGGTCACCGATGGTATGCGGGGGAGGTTAACAGCTTCTTCTCGGCTCCGTTGTTTGGGACTCGGATCCAGTTCCACCTCCGTAAAAGAGAAAAGTAGAACGGGTGTCAGTTTGGTTGTGATAGTGGTTTACCTCACTGGGAAAGGGGGTGAAGGAGAACACTCGTGCAGCACTGCTAAATGTGGTGAAAGACGTTCAGAGATGGGAGTGTGAGGTGAGAGTGCTCGGGGAAGGGTATTTTTACAAAGACGAGAGCAGCTGGTGGGGCGTAATGCTACTTAGCAGCGCTCTGCGTCCTCCCAACCCAGCCCGCAAAACGCTCAGGTACCTGGCCAAGCCACACCCCTCCTGGTGCGTGGCTGGACGAAGCGCGTTGCCGTTGGTCACCTGGCTCTCCCACAGCGCTTGGCAATCCCTCATCACGGTTCTGGTCCTCTTCTCTCGCTGAATTCTTGTCCACTCCTCTGGCTGTAAGGAGACAAGAGGGGGAGATAGGGGTGTCGGGGTCCACCAGTCTACCTCAGTTCCCTCCTCTCACTGCTCCGACCACCCTTCGTCACAACGGCATATGACAATGACGCAAGCCTCACAGCAGTTAAATGGTTCATTGTCACAGGGTGGCCGCAAAAGAAGAAGTTGGATGCAGAACAACGGAAATTCTACGGAGTCCAGGAAGAGCTGTCCGTAGGGGACAAATAAATATTCCTGCTGCGGGGAGACAAAGTAGTCCCTCCGGGCCAACTGGTAAAACACCTACTCACGATACAGCATGAAGGACTTTTAGGCATAGTGAAAACTAGGCAGAGAGTCAAACAAGCATACTGGTGGCCTGCACTGGACAACCAAGTGGAGAGGCATGTCAGGGAATGTGCACAGTACAGTTATGCAGACAAGACGCAGACCACACTGCGACCACCAGTAGGGAAGTTCAACAATCCAGTTAATCCATGGGGCGAATAGGCAGTAGACATCCTAGGCCCAATATTGGACGCGCAGAGCGTACCTAAATATGTCATCATGCTTATAGACTGGTATTCCAAGTGGCCGGAAATCGATATATGTGAAACAGTGAGTGACATTAACATAACCACCTATCAACATGAACTATCTTCAGCCACTTCACTTAGTTGTTATTGTTTGTATTGCAGCATTGCTAAAGGGGGGAGATATGTAGAGTTGCGCTCCAATGTTCCAGTTACGTGACAACTGGGAACACTGGGAGCACGAGGGGCCATTTTGGGGGAGGTCCGTAACCCAGCCGCTAGACGGGCTGGGACTGATCCCGGCGCTCCCATTAAAAGTGTACACTCCCACACAATCCGGTGTCCGCCTAGTAATTACCCCTAACCGCCTCGCAACACCAGATCTGAAGAACTTCCTTCCAACTGGGCCCTGTCTGTTTCCCTCCTCAAGAGAGGAAATTTAATGGATTAGCCTCAAATACACAATCTGGTTGTGAACTGATTCTTATTAATAGAGTCTCTTGTCCTGGTGACTTTTATTTTTCATAAAGTTTAGTAGATACCATTTTCAGAAAGATCTTCATCACAGCTCAGTATTGAAAAAAATTACAAAGCAATGAATTTGGAAGCTGAACTACAGATGTCAAGGCCTCACAATGGGATTCCCTCCCGGTCTTCAATTATGAGTGTTGGAGAGTAAGGTCTGCTTCCTAAGGTCAACCCCACTTTTTGCTTTGCTTTACTGGTTTTCGACTTAGATGTGGCTGTGGGCCTGCTAATCAGACCCACAGCCCAGATGCACTCTCTCTAAATTTAAACCATGTACTCTAGGTACATCCACAATTGGGAATTGGTTCACCTTATCAGCCCCTGTACAAGTGCACCATAGGTGCCCAGGGCATAGGTGTAACCAAGGCCTACCAGGGTCTGCAGCATGTATTATGCCACCCCTGGCTGGCCACTCAAACTGACACACTTGGCTGATCACTCAGCTGGGGCAAGGTCGTGTAATCACCCCTTGCTTAGGTATAGTATTCCTATATCTACCCTTATATATAGACACACAGTAACCTATAAGTCACTCCTATGGCAGGCCTTAACAATCCTGGAGGCAGAGTGCTTGGTTATGTGTGAGATGGTGCTCTAGGATGAGCTGAGCCTGTCTGCAGCTTTCGGAACCATGTCCTTATAGCTGTTGTATGATATTGCCATACCATATACTCTTAAGTGCATTATAATCCTCGTGGTTAAATGCTAACTTTGGTTTGGCTTTATCCAAACATGTCGTGTAAGGTGTCATACGCTTTGGAATATTACCCCCTCGCCAATTCTGGCGACGGGGGTAGCATTCCACCCTTCTAGAGGGAGAAGACATGTTATTGCTGACTATCCCGGATAAAGTTAACCAGAGCCCCAGTGTCACAAAATAAACGCTGCTGCCACCGACACAAGTCTGACCTCCTGCTGCTGGGAGTCCTTCCAGGCACGGAGGTTTGGACAATAGGTTTCCTGCCTGGAGAGGTGCGAGCACCACCCCAGACAGGACTTTGTGTATTGGGACAGGGAGGGCTGAATAGATTGAGACACTGCCTGAAGCACACTAGGTGCTTCATGCATACCCCAGTTCAAACCGGTTGCTGGGGCACTCCAGCCCCAGCTCTGGCGTGAAACTGGACAAAGGAGAGGGGGTGTACCAACGCCCTTCCTGGTCCCACCCATAGGAGGGACCTAGAAAGTGATCCAGACCCTTTTAGTTGTATAAAGGTAGGAGCTGAGCCCTGAGACTTTAGATTTGATCCTGAACTGAAACTTGACACGAAACTCTGGACATTCGACGTTCTGCTGAAGCTGAAGACTGAAGAATCTCCCTTGTGGCCAAGGAGTGACCACCCTGGCCAACCAGGTACCATCCAGCAAATCAACGGCTTGCTTTGTCGACGCTCCCGCCGGAACCCGAGCACAGAGCCTGACAAGACCCAGACTTCCAGACCTCTCTGACCCTCTCTTCGCGACTGCAGCATAGCTGAGATCCGTGGAGGCGACGAGACACGTGGGACCGGACATCTTGGAAAGCCTGCAACTTGCTAACTGTGCAGCTCCTGAGGTATCCTCGAAGCTGTGCACTGGAGATTGAGAAGCCCAGAATCCGAGCTCCACCTGCACCGAAGATCAGCCCTCCATACTCCACGAGTTCTGCGTGGGGCCCTTCTGCTTGTGTTCTGCTCGACGCGTTGTCCGGTTGCTGGCCCGTTGGCTAGTAGCCTCTGTGACCACAATCCTTTTGAACCAACTCGCTGGTCTGGTTGCTCCAGACTGGCCCTTGACTCCCTGCAAAGGTGAGGCACCTCAGACCTTGCTGGTCTGCACCAGAAGCCTTCTTTGAATCCTATGTGGGTTGCCTTTGCCAAGGCTTGTTGACTCCAATCGGGCAGTCAACCCCTCCATCTGCGAGAACCTTCGTGGGACAGCTCGCCTCCAGCACCTGGTCGTCCTTGACTCCTCCTGGTCTGCGTGGCTGAAGAGACAAGCTTCACGAAAGCACCTGATTGCTCCACGACGTCGTCTGGTTCCTTTCTGGTTCCACCCGGTCACTGGCTAGTGACCCAGACTCTGTCCCCTCTGCTTTCAAGTCCTCTTCATCCTCGATCCACCCTTGGATCCACCCGGACATCTTCCTCCTGGTCGCCTGCAGCATCTTTCTCCAGGTCTCCATAGGCTTCAACGACGAAACCAGACACATCTACACACCTATGCACCCGCCGTCCGTGGGTGAGGTAATGCGAGTACTTCGGTGCTCCCAAGGGTATTGACTATCCAAGTGTCTAGGTTTTTAGTTGTTTCCTCCTAGCTAGACCGGAAGTGTCCTGAATCCTTCTTTTTCTAACTTCTAAGTTCCCATTGACTTTTCATTGACTCTTGCGTGTGTGTAAAGACACTGCACGCGCCGCCTGTGGGCCTCCTATTTCTAAACTAAGGTTCAGATAGTGTAGCCCCAGCGATTCCCTAGGCCCTAGGCCTTTCCTTTTCTCGTGATGAGGTACTTATACCACTTTCTTAGTATATGGTTTGCTTCGCCCCTAGGGCCTAACTGTAAATTGTGCAACTTAACGTATTCTGACTAAGTATCTTGTTATGTGCTTTGGCCTCTGATCTCATGAAGAGTTCAGAGGAGTGTGTTATTAAATAAATACATATATATTTTATATATATATCCTGTGTGGTGTCCTTTCATTTTATATTCAAGGGGTTACATACGGTAAAACAGCTGGCTTTACACGCCCTCAAGAGTCTTTTAGCCTAAGACTGTTCTGTCCACGCTACCACTAGGATAGCTGGTCTATAAGGTTGACTTACAACCATCACCATAAGGGTTGTTTGGACTGGTGCAAGGTGTTCACTAGAATAGTGAACATCATATACCAGGCCAACTCCTCACATTGGTGTGCAGCGGTTGGGATTAGAGCTTGCTGTTGTTTTACGACTTGTAATCTTGAGATATCATTTGAAAGATCACATAGGTACCTGTAGGTACATATAAAAACAAGTCTTAGTATACTTAAGTTCAACCGAACTTAGCTGTTGTAGAGCCTCGGCCTAGCACACCCTGACTACAACTCCTAGAAAGGTTCTGTAGGAAAACAAATAGTATAGGTAGGTGCAACACCACACCTCACTAGAAACCATGTCTCAGACAGTGAACCCCAGTGTCAGTCAGTCAGTCAGTTAGACTTTATTCGATTTGTTAAAATCATAAAAGGCATAAAATTTACATACATGCATAAAAACAAACAATTCATATTTTTACAAAACAGTACAGAACCCTTGTAAACAGATACCGTGCAATTAGTCGGGATAAGGTAGCGTAAAAATGCAATTGATTAAGATAAAACATATGGTGACACAATTTTTGTCTTAATTCTACATGCCGCCACTAAAAAACTGGCCACACAATAGATGATGCGGGTGTTACTCAACAACTGGAGATAAATGAATGCGGGCCTGGGGGGTGGAGCTTGCCGGCGCCGATGGCGGTCGCTCGATAGAAGAGCTCCACGCCATCACCAGGAAAATCCGTCAATTATCCTGATCTCACGGAGCCAAAGCTACTAAAACGGGGACACACAGCGGCTGGACGCCTCCGACGCCTGCAGCGGGTGTTTTAGAGGATCCCTGCCAGCCCAGACGAAGCGGGCGTGAAGACCGAACCTTCGGAGCACCAGGCCGCAGACCAGCGGCCTCGATTTACTTGCTGCCCGGCGTGCGTCACCCGACGGGCGGCCGACTCGCGACCTGACGGCCTGGCCTGGTGGCAGGCGGATCGCCCACCACGGCCCGAGTGCGAGTCTGAGCCTCGGGTGCGACAGTTCTTCTCGGCGCGCCCCTGGCGCTGCTGGCGGCCTGCGGTGACACGGTCAGTAAGCATTGGCTATGCCTGGGCTCACGAGGGCGCGCAGGGTAACAGTGAGGCCTGGAACTGTTGGCCCTCTACCACCCCTGGACGCAACTTGCACACAGCGGGCTGCCTGGGCCCATAGAGAGATGCCCCCCTGCGGCGCTCGCTGGGGCAGAGCCGGACCTTGAACCCTATGAATGCCCGCTGGTGTGTGCAGTGAATAGTCGTGAGGAGGGGGAGACATTGCGCGCCCAGGCGCTCATCTCACTGCTGCTGACCATTGCCTGGCTACACTGGGAATACCTGGGGGCGGCACACTGAACGGCCACTGACCCCCCCTCACTGGACACTGTTCGGGGGGGCGCCCCCTAGCCTCCACAGCATAACGGCGGAGAGGAAGCCTGGTGACAAGACGGAGCGCAGTCCACTGTCTCTAACTGCAGTGAGAGACACGCGACCCTGGTGAAATCTTGCGGCTTGTCGCCTCCCGTGTGATTGCTGGGACTGGGCGGCCGGAGAGTGGCATTGACCCCGAGGAGTGGTCTGCTTCCTGCGGTGTGGTGCACGGCCTAGTGCCCTAGCGGCCCACGCGGCAACATGGGAAAGGGGGACAAGACCCAAACTAAACTCCCGTTTGAACAGCGCTGAACCAAGGCCCCAGAGCCCCAGGAGCCGGAGACTGCGCAGCAGAATAGGGGCGCAGACGGCTCGATTTATTCTGATATTAAAGAACTGCTAGTCACAATGGAGAAGGGCCTGCAAGATAGTATGGCGTCCATAGGGTCTAATCTTGATGCCCTGACGTATCGCATGGACCGCATGTCAGAAAGAGTGGACAAGCACGCGGACCGTCTGGATATGTCGGAGCGACGCCTGACTGAAGTCGAGGAGGCGCAGACGGAGCTGGATAAGGACCGCAAACAACTTGACAAACTGCTCCAGGTCATACACGACAGGTCAGAAGATTTGGAAGCCCGCTCTCGGCGTTCTAATATACGGATCATGGGAATTTCGGAGACGACACACACGGGAAAAATGGAGCTCTTCGTGGAGAAACTATTGATTACACTGTTGGGAGATGATGTCTTCTCACCCATATCGGTTTGAAAAGAAGCTAAACAGAACCCCGATCCTCGCTCCCGGACTCTTATGAACTGCCGTCCTAACTCTATTCGAATATTGGACTGTGAAAGAGATCTCCACATCGGGTAGATTTACTCTCATCTACAGCCGCCGAGCTGGTAACTTATCACATGTTTACCGGTCCGCGGAGCGAGTGCATGAATTGCTCGAAATTGAAACAGAGCCTATTATCATTGGTTTTATACAAAATTCCCATAGTCGTGATTCTACGAAATACGAGCAGATTTCTATCACACTAAAACTAGAAGTTATTCGTGACGCCGACCTGAACCCAACATATAAATCAGGCGACCAGGTAACAACAGAAGTAGCGAGAATTGCGTATGTCGCAGAATTAGCTGAATTATCAAACACTAGCCGAAACAAACCGAATCTTTTATTTTTCCGCATCAATTTAGTCTATCTGAACCCCTTGCGGTCTGGAAGTGATGAAACGCTCTTCATCTATTCACAAGATCTTTTTTTTTTTAACATACCATCTTGTTAAATTTATACAATACACGTGGCTATTCTCCCGAAGAAGGCGCTGGTCGCCGAAACACGCGTCGAGATCTATTTCCCTTTGCCACTTTTTACTGTTTTTTCCAATTATTAATTGTGTTTAAGAACTATTTTCTTTTCTTTTATTGTATTTCCAATTATTGTGTCTTTGGTATTTGGAATATGAATTGTAATTTTCTTTTTTAAATGAATTTTGATATATGTGATTTTAATAACAGTGTTAATAAATATTGAATATGGACCTTTTGTAACCTCTCTTTGTGGATAATATTGTTTTTGACAAGCGTTACATTTAAGTGCCTAGGTTGTTTTATTTCAATTGTTGCTTTATCCCTGTCCTAGGACTTATATTATTTGGTTCCTCAGGGGGTCCTTGATACTTATGCCAATAGTCTTCTCACCCATGTTCATAGTGGAAAGAGCGCATCACACGCTGGGTCCCCGCCCTCGTCCGGGAGCCCCCCCGAGACCAATCATTGCCAAGTTATTAAATTACAGAGACAGGGACACGGCGTTGCGGATTGCTCGAGAGAAGGGGAAGCTGCAATACGAGGGCGCTGACGTCTCGCTATACCCGGATTTCACGGCGAAAGTGCAGGAAGAACGCAGGCACTTTGCTCCCTACAAAAAGCAATTACGCGACCTAGGCCTGGACTACACAATGCTCTACCCGGCGAAGTTACGGATTAATCGTCAGGGCCATTCCCACTTTTTCACTGATCCTAAAGACCTACAAAAAGCCCTAAAAACGTGGGCCAAGGAACGGAAAAGTAGCCCCAGAAGTTCAAACGGCGAGGAGGGACAGGGCGGCCAACTGGACGAACAGGACTAGGAGCGCCACCCACACTGGGTGTTGCGCGCCTGGCTTGAGCGATGAGAGACCTAGCACTTGACTCGGAGACTGGGTCTGCATCTGCGAGGCCTCATTCCGCCTGGGCGCAGAGGGATACTGTAGTCCTGCAATGCCGACTGGGGATAAGCTGATCTGCGATCTGGTGAGAACTTTCCATTTCCCCATCTATTGTATGACTTTCAGTGCTATGCTTCAGCGTGCGCTGTGGCAGCACATGCCTTTTGATACAGTGTTCAATCATAGACTGCCTGAGAGCGGCTTGTGGGGTGGCTGCTCAGCTGGTGGGGAATGCCTGGGAGGCACAAAGACTCATGTATGGCTCTTGTTGATTGATATACTTGTGGTGATGGCGTTAGGGGCGAAACTGATGCAAACTTGCACTGATGGACTTTCCTGTTTTTCTTGCAACCTCAGCCCCAGCGCTGTATGCATTAATGGTCCCCACGGGGGCTTCTTTGAGTTGTTTGGGATTGTTTGTGGAGGGAAGTCGTATCTTGCTAGGCCGTGTTTGGGTTGGTCTGCTGTGGGAGGGGGAGGGAAGGGGTTTTGACGCAACTTGGGGGGGGTGAACTCTTGCATTGCAACACACAGGAAGGGATAGTGAGGGGGAAAGGATGCTGTTGACATGTCACAGATTAAGCGCGCTGGTCCGGTACACTGCTGGAGACTTAGCGTTCTCCACACTATGCACAACATATCAGGATGACTGGCATACCTGAAGCGCAGGAGCATACACAGACTGCCATCATTTGCGCCCACACTTGGAACGTCAGGGGGCTGAATGATTTCAGGAAACTGAGGAAAGTGCTGAGCTACTTAAAGAGGCAAAATATAGATATAGCACTGCTGCAGGAAACCCATTTGCCACTCTCTAGTAGGATGTTACGCAGCAAAGGTCTGGAGGGGAACATACCTGCCGCTGGGTTCACGACGCACGCCAGAGGGGTCATCACATGGGTTAACCCGGGATCGAAAATCACGCTACAGACACTGAAAACTGATCCAGAGGGCAGATATGTTATAGCGACCTGTCAGGGCATGGGGCTGGATTTGTTGGTGGTGAACGCTTATGGTCCCAACCACGATGCCCCGGAATTCTATGACTCGCTAGCTGCAATGATCGGCACATATGACATGCCCCAAATACTCTGGGGGGGAAACTTTAACCTGACGCTTAACCCAGATATTGACAGGTCCACTGGCCCCCCTCGAAAACCGTCGGCTGCGGCACAGATGCTGACCGCTAAACTCCTTGTCCTAGACATGGAGGACGTATGGAGAAGCAGAAATGTAGATCCGGGAGGGTATACCCACTATTCGGCTTACCATGGGGTGCACACTCGAATAGATGATTGGTTTGCTACCTCGGGGATGTTCCGTAGTATCAGACATTGTACGGTCCTACCGCGCACGCTATCGGACCACTCCCCCGTGCTGTTGGTTGTGGCGGCTCCGGCTAGGAAAATACCCCCCTTTACGTGGCGCTTTCCACCATACTCGCTCCTAGACCCCAACTTCAGAGGGGAATTGGCAGAGGCTATTGACCTATTTTTTTTAACAGAATGTAGGATCAGTGGAGGATTTCCAAATGGTGTGGGAAGCGTTTAAAGTTTATATACGGGGCATTGCTATGTCCAAACACTCCAGCCTCTTGAAGGCTATAAGGCGCAGGTTATCAGACTTAGAAAACCAGTTGCAGGCCCTTGAGAGACGGCTGCTGACCCAGCCGGATGACGCTACGGAGGAGGAACTAAAACACCTCATTGCGGAGTACCACGACGAGGGGGACAGGGAGGTGAAACACTTGGGCAAATATGCCACCGCCCGTACTTATGGGGAAGGTGGTAGGCCTGGCTCTGTTTTGGCTAACATCCTTAAGGGCAGGAGAGGAAAGCCGCTGGTCACAGAGGTGAAAACTACTGATGACCAATGCGCCACGGATGAGGTGGATATAGCTAACATATTCAGAGATTACTACTCAGAATTGTACTCCACGAAGTGCGGGGATTTGTCGACTGAAATCCTGGATTACCTGGAGCATATAAAGCTCCCGTTCCTCACTAACTCACAAAGGGAATTTCTCATGCTTCCTATACAACTAGACGAGATTAGGGAGGCCCTGGCCTCCATGCGCACGGGCAGTGCGCCGGGCATGGATGGCCTGACTGTAGACTTTTACAAAACGTTTCAGGAACAGCTGCTGCCGCATATCTCCACTCTGATGAATGACATCTGTATATAGGGTAGCATGCCGAGCTCCATGAGGGAGGCAATAATAGTTACTATCCTCAAGCCAGGTAAGGTGCATGACGAGTGCGGTTCATACCGCCCGCTGTCGCTGCTAAATGTCGATGCTAAGCTGTACACCAATGTCCTGGCGACAAGGCTTGCGCTACTAGCCCCCGTATTAGTGGCCCCTGAGCAGGCAGGATTTATACCAAGCAGGAATTTGACGTATAATATCAGAACAGTGTTAGGGACTATCCAACATGTCAAGCAGGACATAGCGGCCATGGCAATATTCCTCGACATGGAAAAGGCATTTGACTCAGTGGAATGGCCGTTCCTACTCCAGGTGCTACGCAGGATGGGACTAGGGGAGCCCTTTCTGCAAATGGTTGGTGCACTTTACAAGGGACCCTTGGCTAGAGTGCGAATCGGCAACGCGGTTTCGCAACCCCTCTACATTGGCAGAGGAACTCGCCAAGGGTGCCCCATGTCACAGTTGTTGTATGCTTTGGCGGCGGAGCCGCTGGCCGGCACGCTGAGAGAGTACCATAGCCACAAAGGCATACGATTCCCGACCTACAAAATAGTGGTGTCAATGTACGCTGATGATACGCTGCTCTATGTTCATGACCCTGCGACTAGCCTGCCCCCGATGCTGAGAGAAGTGGTCCACTTCGGGGCGCTATTGGGCCTTAGAGTCAACTGGGCAAAATCTATTGTCTTTCCTCTCACGCCTGCGACTAAGCGAGTAGAGATGGAATACCCGCTCCAGTGGTCCGAAGACCCGATTAGGTATCTTGGAATACATCTCCACTCGGATCCGGAGCTGCTCATCAGCCAAAACTATGGGAGAGCAGTTAGCAAGCTGGAAGATGACATAAAGCTTTGGAGTAAGCTGTCGCTTACTCTGATGGGTCGCATTGCCATTATGAAAATGGTGGTCCTGCCGCGCTTCCTTTTCCTATTTAACGCCATTCCAATAGTACTATCTAAGGCCTTCTTTCAGAGGCTGACGAGTCTCATGATTAACTTAGCGTGGGAAGGGAAGCAACCCAGGGATTAGGTGGTCCATCCTCACTCTGCCCTACAGTATGGGAGGCCTGGGTGCCCCAGATCTTTAACTTTATTATAGGGTGGCACAGGCGTCGCACCTGCACACTTGGATACATGGTGACACGATGATCCCACATGTTCGCATGGAGCGACTGTTTGCACACCCGCTACCGCTCCCTGCCTCGATCTGCAGACCGTAGGACTGTAGGACCGGATGGCTGGACTCCATCACTGCCATCAACCACGCTTGGCACTCGCTTCTACAGCGGCGGGGAGGTGCGCTGCTATATTCACCTGATATGCCCCTGGAGTGGATGCTCTGGCTTCCACCTCTGGGAGAACAGGGTGTAACTAGGGACCTGGCGAAACTTGGTTTACACCGAGCGGGCGACCTCTTTCAGGATGGCGTGGCCAAAACCTGGGTTCAGGTAATCGGCGACCGCAGAGAGATACCACTGCTGCAACGCTTTCAATTCCATAGGGTGCGGAGTGCTCTTTCGAAGTTGCTTGGTGCGGACATGGCAGAACCGCCAGAAGTACTAGAACTGACACATGTCATTAAGGCCAAGGAGTCCCGCAAACTCCTTACGAATCTCTATAGGATAGCTGGGCCGCAGGGTGAGCACCAGCCCATGAAAGCGAGACTGGCTTGGCAAAGAGACCTGGGGACCACGTTAGACGACGCAGCATGGCGCTACTGCTGTGAAAGCACGAAGCGCATCTCACTCAATGGGCGGCATAGGTTGATCCACTTTAAATTCCTGCAAAGGGTCTACTACACTCCGGAAATACTCCATAGGTACGGCCTGCGACAAACAGCAGACTGTGAGCGATGCCACTTTGCCAATGCAGACTTTATGCACTTGGCATGGAATTGCCTGGGCATCCACGCTTTCTGGTGTGACATCTTCTCGGAAATGAGTAAGATCCTGGATGTAGCCATGACCCCGGAGCCAGGCCTGGCGCTCATACGGAACTCCAAGCGGCTCCCGGTTGCGAGCCGTAGACTCACGGATATGGGGATGTTAATGGCCAAGAGAGTAGTGGCACATTGTTGGATGAGAGGACCGCTCCCTCCCAAACCTAGATGGGCGCGAGACATGTTATACTGCAGCACCCAGGCGGAACAGTATAGTGAACCGTTGCCCCCCAAGAGCCGCCCTAAAAACTTTTGGGCTTTGTACAAAACGTATCTAAGCGGTACGGAGCGGGAGGGGACCTCGAGCTCGGAAACGGGGACCCTGGACCAGCAGATTGACAATGGATACTGTACTGGAGGAACGCACACATGCCTCTGAGTCTGCTGCACGGAGCTCGTTGGAGGGGGAGGAGACTAATGATGGATAGAGAGTGGGGTGGACTGCGGACACAATGCTTATCTGACGGGTGACTGGGGTTTGGACCCTGCTGTGGACACACTGGCTTGGGTGGCCCAGACTTAGCGCTGGCATTGCTCCTGCGAACATTTAGGATAGGCATGGACGTGACATTGGAAATGGCCTCATTACGGCACTTGCACTCTTACTTCGCACTGTGAATGCAATGAGGGAGGGGTGGGGGGGGAGTCCTCAATTGGGTTGTTGTTGGGATTGGTTAAAGCTACGACACGAATGCACCTGCCCTCAATCTAATCCTCAGTGTTGAGGGGAGGGAGGGAGGGGATGAGTTGTTGGCTAAACACTGAAATCAAGCCAGATAACTACTGAATGCCATTACGAGAAGGCTTGCTGGTTGACTTGTCTGGCCCCTTGAGGGCTACGCCGCCGGACCCCCGGGTTGTCGCGTGATGGTCTGTGTGTACACTTGTCCGATCTTCAGTTTACATATGCATAACGCGGCCGGCCCTTGGGGTTGTAGGCATGCAGCTGTGTCTCTGTAGTTTGTGCCAATAAAGGTTTAAAAAAAATAAAAAATTTATGCGGGCCTGACTTGATAAAAGCTGGCCTCTCACAGGATTGGTAACAAATATTTTTTCCCTATATCCGTATAAAACCCGCAAAAATTGATAAAATGCATTGTATCTTGTTGAGAAAAGTTATCACAGTTACAAGGTGGGCCCCGTTCTGGTTTGGCCCATGATTGGTAGCTACCCAAGGTAAAATGGATCAAATTGAATTTAAATTTGCACAATAAGAATCTATGAAAGGGTTTGTTTACGATTCTGAGATATGGCTCAAGTGAGGGGGAAATTGTTAACATGAAGTGCGATCTAACTGTTGGTTTCACAAGTTCCCGCTCCTCATGAGCCACTCTCGCCCTATCTAGAAAATGAATCTTGATCCAATTAACATCCTCCCTCCTAATGCTAGATGGTGACAGAAAGAGCTCCGGGCGTCCCAACTGCGTAAAAGCATTTCTCAGATAATCCAACCAGGGTATTTTTTTTGCGTGATCCAGTGCCATGACATCAGTCAGAATAGCGTGGTTCAAAGTTAATTCAGGGTTAAGCCATGTTTTTGCCCAGAATGTTAGTGGGGCCAGTTTCAACCTATCTGTTACATAGTCCAGGCCCACCTCGGAATAGATCGAAAAGGTGGGGGTGGACTTGGGAACAGACAGAAGGAGTCTCAAAACCCCTTTTTCCACTCTTTGAATCATGTTGTGACATGCGTAACCCCACAAAGGTGAACCAGAGGTGGCAATTGGGATACATTTAGTGTTATAGACTTTTAAAAGAGCCTCCATGGGCCTGGCCCCTAGCCTTTTTGCAAAACCCAAAAGGGCTGACGTGGATAGAGCCACGGATATGCTTTTAGCCCTGATTTGGGGGGCCCACGACCCCTTCTCATGGAAGAGGACCCCCAAATAAGGGAAAACAGCAACCCTTGAAACCACCTCACCCTTGCAGACAAAGGTTTTAGATTTGAGCTTGTATCTATGGTGGGCAACCACCATCGAATGGGATTTTTTTAGCATTTATCTTTAGATCTAGCTGGTCCATAAAAGCCCCAAATAGGTCCAACAGTCTCTGGAATCCGATACCAGTACGCGCTATTAATACTGCGTCGTCCTCGTATAGGAGAGCTGGTATTGTTACATCTCCTACACGCGGAACGTCCACCCTTGCTACCTCTAGATACTTTCCCAGACCGTTAATATAAATGGTGAAAAGAAGGGGGGCCAGGATGCAGCCCTGGCGCACTCCTTTCACTGATTTAAAACAACTCGTGCACCTACCTTCCTTGGTGACCCTAACCGAGGCAAACAGCTCCTGGTGAAGGGACGCCATAAAGTTAACAAGTGACGGATCAATCCCGATTTCAAGTAGGATTGACCACAACTTAGCCCTGTTTACTAGATCAAAAGCCGAGGAGAGGTCCATGAATGCCAAAAATAACGACCCCTCCTTGGCTACCGTATATTTAGAGATTGAGAGGTGCAAGTTGGAACATTGGGCCAAAGTGCCTCTTTTCTCTCTAAACCCATATTGTATGTTTGAAAGGCCCCCCTGCTCTATATTTTGTCCCTTAGCTTGAGCAATAGAACCCTGCCTAGTATCTTAATCGCAGAGTCTAGGAGGGAAATAGGTCTGTAGCATGCAGGGTCATCTCGCTGCCCCTTTTTGAAGATTGGCACAATAATTGAGGTGACCCAGGTAGTAGGAAAAATGTTACCATTTGCGGCGCAAAAGAAGTTTTGGTGAATGTCTATAAAGGTCTGCCGGTACGCTATCCGGCCCCAGCGCCTTGTTTTTCGAGGTCTCTAAGATTGCTTACTCCACTTCGTCACGACTGAAGAGTAGAGGAGCAAACTCCGAGGCCGCCGGTGAACAACCTTGAGCACTGGTGTCTGAATCGCCATAGACTTCTTTAAAATGAAGGAGCCATTTAACGTCAGGGATGACACAGTCCATGACCGAGTTATCTAGGTCTGAAAAAAAAGGCTGATTAATTGTGGCCCAGAACTGGCTGCTATCGCGCAATACATTTATTGAAAGTAGTTTGTCCCATGCTTCCTTTTTTATGGCGTTTTTCCTGCCACTAATGGTTAACTTATATTCCTTCCTCAGATTGGCGATAGCAACCATATCTCTCGGGGTACGTGTCAATGCCTGTTTAAGTGCCTTATGGGCTCTTGAGAAATTAGAATCAAACCATTTATGTGGCTTATTACCTCTCTGACTAGGGTTGGCCGTCAAATCATTGGAGATTTGGGCACATATTGACTCGAAGGCCCCCATGATTTCTAAATTGGTAGCTTTATGGTTCTGACAGATAGCTATGTTACCCTCGATTTTGGGGAGTAATTTTTCAGTAAAACTTTCGGGTACCACCTTTGCCCACTTAAGCCTTCTCCCTTGGTCCGTGGGTACTAGGGCAGCCTCCATTTGGGAGGAGCAAGACTTATCACCCATGAGGTCTCCCCAGGACGACTCAAGCAACACCGGGTTGTGGTCGCTGTATATCGAGGCAATTACTTTATACTTCACAACCCTATGTAAGATACCGGGGGTCAGAAAGATATAATCTATTACTGAGCCATGGTCGGTGCCCTTATAAGTACTTGTTCTTATCTCGCCATCTGTGTTAGTCGGTTCAAATATATTAAAATCGGCCAGCAACTCTTCAAGGGCCTCTCCTGACTTGGTATGCTCAAAATGGGGGATCGTCGTACCTGATGGTCCCTCATGCTCTCCTGTGTAGCGTAGATCGCTACAGGGATGGATATTAAAATCGCCTATTAAAATGAGCTCGAAATTAGTGTAGTTATTTAGACTGAGGTTAGATAAAAAAATTTCCAGGGAGGCCATGTGTTCGTTACCATCGTCCCTTTCCCCGGAATTATAAAAATTGATAAGAATAAATTTGCGGGTGGGGGAAACTACCCATTCCACAATTAGAAGGTTAGGAGAACCCACCTTAATCGGGTTTAGTGTCCCTAGGAGTTTTAATGAAAAGAGGGAAATGAGGCCACCCTTTGCTCTGCCCGCACTGCTTGGGATGGCCGGAACGGCAAAACTTGTAAAGCCTTCCAACCAAAAACTAGGGGAAGGGTCCCACGACTCCTGGATGGCTATGATGTCGTGGCTGGAAACAAAATCTACCCAGTCTGTATCTGCCCTTTTAGCTCTGATGCCAGCAACGTTCCAACTAATGATTTTACAGGCCGCTGTCACGTCGGGGTTGGGAGCCCCACATGTGGCAAGCATCGTTGTGGCTAGCTGTCAGTCAATTTCCTCTATGAAAGAGGGGAAGAGCGGTTACTCAGAACCGGCCCAGGCCCCGCGCCAGATGTATGAGCTGTCTGAAGGTGGAGTGCCATCGGGACACCTTGCCCCCCTTTGTGGAATGCGGGCATGGATTCCCACCTGAACTAACACCTCCTAATGCTGAGCTCCAACCCCTCCCTGCCATAGCTAGGCGACGTGCCCCGTAGTAAGTATCTGAGGGTGGGTAGAAGGTATCTGGAGGCGGATAGAAAAAATCCAGGGGAACCGGTCTCATGTTACCAGTTTCTGAGATCTCCGAGCCATCCCAGAACAATCTGTCGGCCAAATCAGAGCTATCGAAGTTTATTATAACACAGTCCCCCTCTATGAACTTGGCACGATTTCCGATCCAACCCACCCTTCTTGCCATGATTATCCTGTTAGAGATATTCGTCCCTCCACAACAGGAGTCAGCACACCATTGTGTAGCCTTATGTATTAGGTCAGACACAGGTTCGGACTCTCCCTTTTGAGTGGGGCAACTCCAATGAAAATTGCAACTAAGGGAGCGGCCTCCGGGGGCAGGTCTAATTTTAGTTGGCAACCCCTTACCCGTGTACTGATGGGTGGGCGATGTAAATGAACATGGCTGTCTAGGGGGCTTGAGTTGGGATGAATAATATCTAGACTATTAGGAGCTGTGCAAGGGTCCCGGGTCCTGAGGTTATCTACTGCCATCCCATTTTTAGTCAGCATGGGTTCAGAAGGTCTAACTACATCATTAACTCTGTTGCCAAGGGGGGCCACGGCCATCTTGAGGAGTTCCTGGGCTTGAGCCTGTTTGTTGACCAGGGTATCAATAATGGCACATTTCTTTAATAGTCCAGCAAGGCAAGTATTCAATGTCTCCATGATGTCTTTTGCTATGCCCACTAGCAAGGGTTCGATGCGGGCAATAAACAGAGCCTCTAACTGGTCGCCAAGATTGTCCTTCGACACAGATGCAATATTTGAAACACGTTCTCCCTTTTTCCTCCTTTTTGAGATCGTCTTTGGCTCGTGGCCGGTCGCCTGGGTCCGCTGTCACAAAGGCAGAGCAGGGGGGTTGCCAGGATTGCCAGGGGAAAGAAGGGCAGTAGTAGCGACAGTGGGATTGGGTTTCAGCACAACCACCTCCGGCTCTAGTGGAATGTGCGGTGCTTGGGCAATGTCAGTAACATGAGATCTATTTAAGGGGCGGGGGGATGCCAAACCCAGCTCCTGTTCGGCATTTGAAATTTCCTTTGACAGGGCCCCGGCAGCTGATGAAAGGAAGGAGATAATAGACTCTGAGTGTCTCGGTACTTTGGCCTTCTTCCCCCCCTCCTCGGCATTTGTTAGTTTCTTGCGCTTACCCATAGTTGGTTGTTGGGGGGCTGGCCCAGCCCTGCCTCCTCCTTCCCCGGACGGCCACAGACGGCCCGCCCTTTGTCCGGGCTTTGCCTGGCGCAGTCCCGCGTGCGATCCCGCGACGCGGGGGCTGTGATCCTTTTTGTGCGCCTCCTGGCGCGGGAAGTGCGCCAGGAGGTTCTCTGCCTACAGAGGTAGATCCCTTGAGGACTGCTTCGAGATAAGAAGCCCTAGCCTTCCAAGAATTGAGACAATTGTGTACTTCTAGAAGGCTAAAACAGGGTTCAAAACCTACCCTCAAATTCCTGGTTAAGCTCTTAGAAGAGTATGATGCTCAACAGCCACCTAAGACAGGTGATACAGGTAGTGCAGATGAAGTCTTTCCCTCCTCAGATGATAATGCTGATACACTGATGAGGAAGAAGCAGGGGTGGAAGAGGAAGATTCTGATCTTGAGGTAAACAGCCAGGTCCCAGTCAGAAGACGTAGCCAGGCTAACCTAAGCATGCATGGGAGTCAGTATGGGCAGCCCCCATACAGACCCCTAAGTGGGCTTATCCGGAGGCAGAGGAGAGGAACATCCCACTCTAGGGAATCTCTCCAATCTCATGCTTCAAATAGCTCTCATGGCCCTGCTCAGAGAGGGATGATCTCCCCTCAGAGAAGGTAACATGAGGCAAAAATGAGAGAGGCAGCTCTAAGGATTGAGAGGCAAGAACTTGAAGTTGCCTTGGCCAAAGAGAAGCTTGCTCGTGCTAGAGAGCATAGAGAGAGTGGGTTAGAACCCACTCTCTCTATGAGATAAAGATAGGTCCTATGAGAATAGACACCTAAGCAAGATTGTGCCCCCCTACAAAGAAGGGGATGACATCCCCAAATGGATAACAGCTTTGGAGAGGGCCTGCAAAGTACCGCAGGTACCCCAAAGTCAGTGGGCAGCAATCTTATGGCTCTCCTTTTCAGAAAACGGTAGAGATAAGCTCCTCACAGTTAGTGATGGGGATGCTAACAACTACTCTGTCCTGAAGAGTGCTCTGATTGATGGGTTTGGCCTAACCACTGAACAGTATAGGTTGTTGTTCAGAGATACCCAAAAGACACAGACTCAGGACTGGGCTGATTTTGTTGATTGTGCCACTAAGGCTCTGGAAGGCTGGTTATTGGGAAGTCAAGTTAAAGACTATACAGGATTGTATAATTTGATCATGAGAGAGCAAATACTTAACAATTGTCAAAACCAGTTATTGCATCAATACCTGATTGACTCTGATCTGACCTCTCCCCAAGAATTGGGAAAGAAGGCAGACAAATGGGTCAGAACCAGGATTAAGCAGAAAAACCAGAACCAGGGGGGTGATCAGAAAAAGGCAGACCATAAGGGTAATGAGCATAAATCAAAAGACCAGAAGTCTTCACCAGGCCCCCAAAAGGCACAGGGGGAGGGTGGCTCCAAAAAGAACAAACAGAAACAATAAGGCCCAAAGAAGCCCTGGTGTGGATACTGTAAATCAGTCTCTCACTGGTTTAGTGAGTGCACCAAGAAGGGCACAGCACCAACCACCATTGCCCCTACGGCAACTGTTCCCTCTAGTCCAGCTGTTAGTGTTGGTTCCCAGCAAAAGGGTGTAGTAGGGTTGACCCTGGGAACTGAGGTGGGCTCTGGCCTAGTCAGAGTGCCAACTCAGGCTGTTCTTGTCTGCGATGGGGACATAGCAATGTCCTCTACTGTAAGTCCCATTAATCTGAGCAAGTACAGGCAGACACCTTTTATTAATGATAAGATAGCTCAGGCCTACAGGGACACATGTGCCAGTGTTACCATGGTGACACCTAACTTTGTGGACCCTGAGCAGATCATACTAGGTGAGACCTACCTAGTGACCAACGCTAGCAATGCCACTACCTCCCATAGTATGGCAGTTGTTAACTTCTCCTGGGGAGGGGTAACTGGCCTCAAATGAGTTGTTGTGAGTTCAGACCTTCCTGTAGAGTGTCTGTTAGGTAATGATCTTGAAACCTCAGTCTGGTCGGAGGTGGAGTATAGGACCCATGCAGAAATGTTGGGAATATCAGCACATGTCCTTGCTGTGACCATGTCACAGGCCAAAAAGTGCTTACCTGAACAGGTGCTGGATCTTGGAACAATAGACCAGACACCAACCAAGAGAAAGAGCAAGAGGGTTAAGGCAGTGCCTTCCCCTCTGCCTCAGGTTGAGGATCAGCCCTCCCAGGAAGATGATTATGAGATCCAAGAGGGAACTGTCCTAGAAGAGCTTGAGCCTGATCAGGTTGAGTTTCTTGGGACAGGGGGACCCTCAAGGGCAGATTTGAGGCAGGCACAATTAGATTGTTCCTCTCTTGAACCCCTCAGACAGCAGGCTGCTGCTGAGGCTGCTGGGAATGCTCAAGGTACCCATAAAGTGTATTGGGATGATGGGCTCCTTATTCAGAGGCTAGAGACCCCAAGCCTGGTGCTTCCAGGAGGTTGGTTATACCTCTGCAATTTAGGGGCTTCCTTCTTACCTTGGCCCATGATGTTCCCTTAGCAGGACACCTGAGCCAGAACAAGACTTGGGAAAGGCTTGTCCCTCACTTTCACTGGCCCCACATGTCAGAAGATACCAAGGAGTTTTGTCGCTCCTGTGTTACCTGCCATGCCAGTGGCAAATCAGGTGGCACAACAAAGGATCCCCTCATACCACTACCTGTGGTGGGGATACCCTTTGAGAGAGTGGGGATAGACATTGTAGGACCAATGGACCCCCAAACAGCATCTGGGCACAGATTTATACTGGTGGTAGTGGATCATGCCACCAGGCATCCAGAAGCTATTCCCCTGAGGACCACAACAGCCCCTGTTGTGGCAAGGGCCCTACTTGGAGTTTTCTCCAGAGTGGAGTTTCCAAAGGAGGTTGTCTCTGACAGAAGTGCAAACTTGATGTCAGGATATCTAACTACAATGTGGAAGGAGTGTGGTGTCAACTACAAGTTCACCACCCCCTATCACCCACAGTGCAATGGGCTTGTGGAAAGATTCAACAAGACCCTCAAAGGGATGATAAAAGGGTTACCTGAAAAGCTGAGGCGAAGATTGGACATCCTTTTACACTGCCTTCTGTTTGCTTACAGAGAGGTCCCACAAAAGGGGGATGGTTACAGCCCTTTTGAGCTTTTGTTTGAGCATCTGTAAGAGGACCCCTATGTCTTGTGAAGGAAGGATGGGAGTTACCTCTCAAAAAGCCTAAGCAGGACATAGTGGACTATGTACTTGGTCTCCGCTCCAGGATGGCTGAGTATATGGAGAAGGCTTCTAAAATCCTTGAGGCCAGCCAAGAACTTCAGAAAGCTTGGCATGACCAAAAGGCTGTGCTGTGTACCAGCCAGGACAGAAAGTGTGGGTGTTGGAGCCAGTGGCCCCAGCAGCACTCCAGGACAAATGGTCTGGACCCCACACAATAGTTGAACAGAAGGGAGAAGTCACCTACTTGGTGGACCTTGGGACTCCCAGAAGCCCCGACAGGGTGCTTCATGTCAACAGACTCAAAGCCTTTGTCGACAGGGCAGACATGGGCTTGCTCATGGCTACAGATGAGGGGCAGGAGGAAGAGAGTGACCCTCTCCCAGATCTGCTTACTCAGAACAGGACTGCAGACAAGTTCTTCAGTCCTTCAGACATCTGTTTTCCCTGACCCCAAGTCAGACAAGCTGGTGCACCCATGAGGTGGACACTGGTGACACTCTGCCTGTCAATAGTAAGATCTACAGGCAACCTGACCATGTCAGGGACTGCATTAGGACAGAGGTCCAAAAGATGTTGGAGCTGGGAGTTATTGAGCCCTCAGAGAGCCCTTGGGCCAGTCCAGTAGTCCTTGTGCCAGAACCTCACACCCAAGATGGTAAGAGAGAGATTAGGTTTTGTGTGGACTACAGAGGTCTCAATGCTGTCACTAGGACAGATGCCCACCCCATCCCCTGGGCAGATGAGCTCATTGATAGATTGGCTTCTGCCAAGTTCTTGAGCACATTTGACCTGACAGCAGGCTACTGGCAAATCAGACTAGCTCAGGATGCAAAAGCCAAGACAGCATTTTCGACCCCAGGAGGACATTATCATTTTGTCGTAATGCCCTTTGGTTTGAAGAATGCACCTGCCACTTTCCACAGGCTGGTGAATCAAGTTCTCACAGGACTGGATGAATATTGTGCAGCTTATTAAGATGATATTGCTGTCTTTAGCTCCACCTAGGAGGATCACCTGGTCCACCTGAGGAATGTTTTAGAGGCCCTGCAAAAGGCAGGCCTCACTATCAAGGCCACTAAGTGCCAGATAGGGCAGAGCAAGGTTGTGTACCTGGGCCACTTGGTAGGTGGGGGTCAGATTCAACCACTGGAGAGCAAGATCCAGATCATCAGAGACTGGACTCCTCCAACCACCCAGACACAGGTCAGAGCTTTCTTGGGCCTGTCTGGGTACTACAGGAAGTTTGTTGTCACTGGACAGTTAGCTGTCAAAAGGCATTTGATGACCTGAAGCAGGCCATGTGTACTACACCTATTCTGAAAAGTCCAGATTACTCCAAAGAGTTCATAGTCCAGACAGATGCTTCTGAGTTGGGTGTGGGAGCTGTACTTTCACAACTGAATATAGGTGGTCAAGTCCAGCCCATTGCTTTCATAAGAAGAAGGCTGACCCCTAGAGAGAAACGTTGGTCAGCTATAGAGAGGGAGGCCTTTTCTGTGGTTTGGGCCCTGAAGAAGCTGAGGCCATACTTGTTTGGCACTCACTTTAAGATTCAGACAGTCCACAAGCCCCTCCTATGGTTAAATCATATGAAGGGTGAAAATCCCAAACTTCTAAGGTGGTCCATTTCCTACAGGGGATGGACTTTACAGTGGAACATAGACCTGGGACTGACCATGCAAATGCAGATGGACTCTCCCGATATTTCCACTTAGAACATGAAGACTCAACTGGTCAAGGTTAGTTTAATGTCCCTAAGTTTGGGGGGGGGGGGGTTGTGTAGGAGAGTAGGGTCTGCTTCCTATGGTCACCCCCACTTTTTGCTTTGCTTTACTGGTTTTCGACTTAGATGTGGTTGTGGGCCTGCTAATCAGACCCACAGCCCAGATGCACTCTCTTTAAATTTAAACCATGTACTCTAGGTACATCCACAATTGGGAATTGGTTCACCTTATCAGCCCCTGTACAAGTGCACCATAGGTGCCCAGGGCATAGGTGTAACCAAGGCCTACCAGGGGCTGGAGCATGTATTATGCCACCCCTGGCTGGCCACTCAACTGACACACTTGACTGATCACTCAGATGGGGCAAGGTTGTGTAATCACCCCTTGCTTAGGTATAGTATTCCTATATCTACCCTTATATATAGACACACAGTAACCTATAAGTCACTCCTACGGCAGGCCTTAACAATCCTGGAGGCAGAGTGCTAGGTTATGTGTGAGATGGTGCTCTAGCATGAGCTGGGCCTGTCTGCAGCTTTCGGTACCATGTCCTTATAGGTGTTCTATGATATCGCCATACCATATACTCTTAAGTGCATTATAATCCTCGCGGTTAAATGCTAACTTTGGTTTGGCTTTATCCAAACATGTCGTGTAAGGTGTCATACGCTTTGGCGAGGGGGGTAGCATTCCACCCTTCTAGAGGGAGAAGACATGTTATTACTGACTATCCCGGTTAAAGTTAACCAGAGCCCCAGCGTCAAAAAATGCTGCTGCCACCGACACAAGTCTGACCTCCTGCTGCTGGGAGTCCTTCGAGTCACGGAGGTTTGGACAATAGGTTTCCTGCCTGGAGAGGTGCGAGCACCACCCCAGACAGGACTTTGTGTATTGGGACAGGGAGGGCTGAATAGATTGAGACACTGCCTGAGGCACACTAGGTGCTTCACGCATACCCCAGTTCAAACCGGTTGCTGGGGCACTCCAGCCCCAGCTCTGGCGCGAAACTGGACAAAAGAGAGGGGGTGTAACCACCCCCCTTCCTGGTCCCACCCATAGGAGGGACCTAGAAAGTGATCCAGCCCCTTTTAGTTGTATAAAGGTAGGAGCTGAGTCCTGAGACTTTAGATTTGATACTGAACTGAAACTTGACACGAAACTCTGGACATTCGACGTTCTGCTGAAGCTGAAGACTGAAGAATCTCCCTTTGGCCCAGGAGTGACCACCCTGGGCAACCAGGCACCATCCAGCAAATCAACGGCTTGCTTTGTCGACGTTCCCGCCGGAACCCGAGCACAGAGCCTGACAAGACCCAGACTTCCAGACCTCTCTGACCCTCTCTTCACGACTGCAGCATAGCTGAGATCCGTGGAGGCGACAAGACACGTGGGACCGGACATCTTGGAAAGCCTGCAACTTTCTAACTGTGCAGCTCCTGAGGTATCCTCGAAGCTGTGCACTGGGGATTGAGAAGCCCCGAATCCGAGCTCCACCTGCACCGAAGATCAGCCCTCCACACTCCACGAGGTCTGCGTGGGGCCCTTCTGCTTGTGTTCTGCTCGACGCGTTGTCCGGTTGCTGGCCCGTTGGCTAGTAGCCTCTGTGACAACAATCCTTTTGAACCAACTCGCTGGTCTGGTTGCTCCAGACTGGCCCTTGCCTCCCTGCAAAGGTGAGGCACCTCAGACCTTGCTGGTGTGCACCAGAAGCCTTCTTTGAATCCTGGGTGGGTTGCCTTTGCCAAGGCTTGTTGACTCCAATCCGGCAATCGACCCCTCCATCTGCGAGAACCTTTGTGGGACAGCTCGCCTCAAGCACCTGGTCATCCTTGACGCCTCCTGGTCCGCGTGGCTGAAGAGACAACCTTCACGACAGCACCTGATTGCTCCACGACGTCGTCTATTCCTTCCTGGTTCCACCCGGTCACTGGCTAGTGACCCAGACTCTGTCCCCTCTGCTTTTAGGTCCTCTTCATCCTCGATCCACCCTTGGATCCACCCGGACATCTTCCTCCTGGTCGCCATAGGCTTCAACGACGAAACCCGACACATCTTCACACCTATGCACCCGCCGTCCGTGGCTGAGGTAATGCGAGTACTTCGGTGCTTCCAAGGGTATTGACTATCCAAGTGTCTAGGTTTTTAGTTGTTTCCTCCTAGCTAGACCGGAAGTGTCCTGAATCCTTCTTTTTCTAACTTCTAAGTTCCCATTGACTTTACATTGACTCTCGCGTGTGTGTAAAGACACTGCACGTGCCGCCTGTGGGCCTCCTAATTCTAAACTAAGGTTCAGATAGTGTAGCCCCAGCGATTCCCTAGGCCCTAGGCCTTTCCTTTTCTCGTGATGTGGTACTTATACCACTTTCTTAGTGTATGGTTTGCTTCGCCTAACTGTAAATTGTGCAACTTAACGTATTCTAAGTATCTTGTTATGTGCTTTGGCCTCTGATCTCATAAAGAGTTCAGAAGAGTGTGTTATTAAATAAATACATATATATTTTATATATATCCTGTGTGGTGTCCTTTCATTTGATATTCAAGGGGTTACATATGGTAAAACAGCTGGCTTTACACGCCCTCAAGAGTCTTTTAGTCTAAGACTGTTCTGTCCACGCTACCACTAGGACAGCTGGTCTATAAGGTTGACTTACAACCATCACCATAAGGGTTGTTTGGACTGGTGCAAGGTGTTACCAGGCCACTTCTCACAATGAGCATCATGTACCACAATGATATCCATGTCTCCAAAGCCAGAACATATAAATAACAGGAGGGTCTTTCTTTTCCTTCTTTCCCCTACAGCAGGGGCTTTTCAGAAATATTGAGGGTATTCCGTTAGTGAAAGTGCAAAAACAGAAGAAAAATGAAAGCTTTTCACTCAGAAAATGCTGAAAGAGTATTTCGGTCTCAAAGAAATCGAGTGTAAGAGTATAGATTGGTATTTGGTCAAATGCTCCTGTCAGGGACGTGAAAAAAGTCCAGTGCTCAGGAGCTGGAAAAAAGAACTGATATTACTGCAATTGCAGAGCATGATGAGGTAGTGGTGCTCTGGCTCCGTTCAAAAGAGGTTCATGAATGCGTTTAGAGGTTAGCCGCTTCTTATTTTTTCACTAGTGACATTTTGTAATTGATTTTAAATATATTTGAAGTTAAAAAAAGGAACATTCTGCAAGTGTAACCTATACAGGGACTAACAGAGACTATTTCTTAAGATAGATATTAGTTCCTGAGAAAGTGCTTCAGGATCCTGCACATGTACTAAACTCTTCAATGTTTGCGACTTTAAAGTAGGTCCAACAATGACGAATGGAGAAAACAACACAAGGAGAGAAAAATTGGCAAAACCAATAGTTCTCATCCAATGCAAGAGCTACTGGCTTTGCCTTTGTGTTTTAGCCATGTTGTACACCAAAGGGCTGTTGTGTACATCACTAACCTCTAGCCAGGCTGGCTAAAGGTTAGTGGTGTAGAGGAGCATGGAGTGGACGGAGTGTTGTGGAGTGACATTGAGTCGAGTTGAGTAGAGCAGAGTGTCTTAGAATGGCATAGAGTGGAGTGGTGTGGAGTGTTGAAGACCGTCCTGGAGTCTCCTGGAGGGAGAAGAGTGTTGTAGAGTACAACAGAGTGAAGAGGCATAGAGTGGAGTGGAGTGTCGCAGAGTGGAATGGCATAGTGTGTCTTAGAGCGGTATAGAATAGATTAGAGTCGAGTGGCGTAGAGGGAGTTGTGTTCAGTGGAGTAGAGTGGCGTAGAGTGCAGTTGATTGTCAGAGTTGAGTGGCATAGAGGGGCGTAAATTGGAGGGACGTAGATTAGAATAGAGTGGCTAGTGTTGAGTGGTGTGGTGTACATAAAGTTGCATAGAGTGGAATAGAGTGCCATTGAGTAGACTGTTGTAGAGTGCAGTAGACTGTCAGAGTGGAGTAGAGTGTCAGAGTGGAGCAGAATGTCACAGAGTAGAGTGCCGTGGAGTGGCATAGAGAGTGGCGTAGAGTGTCGTAGAACGGAGTGGCATAGAATGTCATGGAGTCAAGTGGCACAGAGTGGCGTAGTCGAGTGGAGTAGTGTGCTGTGGAGTGAAGTGGAATGGAGTGGCTTTGATGGGGTTGCATAGAGTGTCAGAGTAGAGTGTCATAGAGAGGTACGAGAAAAGTGTCGTACAGTGGCACAGAGTGGAGTAGAGTGGAGGGGCGAAGAGTGGAGTAGAGTGTCATAAAGTGGAAGAATGGTGTAGCATAGAGTGGAGGGGCATAGAGTAGAGTAAAGTTTCATGAGGGAGTGGTGTAGAGTAGTGCGCCGTAGAGTGGTGTGGAGTGGCGTAAAGTGTCACAGAGTGTTGGGTCGTAGTCTGGAGGGACATAGAGTGGAGTGCAATGTCGTAGAGGATAGTGGCGTGTTGTATAATGGAGTGGCGTGTCAGTGTAGAGTGGAGTGGTGTATCGTAGAGTAGAGTGTTGTGTCTTAGAGTGGAGTGTCGTAGAGTGTAGTAACTTGTAGAGTGTAGTGTTGGAGTGTCGTGTCGTAAAGCGTAGAAGAGTGGAGCGGCTTAGAGTGGCACGTCGTAGAATGTAGTAACATGGATGCCTTAAAGTGGAGCGGAGTAGCGTTGAGTGCAGTGTTATAGAGTGGCATAGAGTGGAGTGATGTAGTGTGGAGTGGGGTAGTGTGGAGTATGCATTGTGTGGTAGAACACTGCCATTACAGACAACACATTTTCAACTGAAATGACTATTACATTTGCACAGACAAGAAAACAAGTTACTTACCCGAAACTGTGGTACCAGTATTGGTATCTTTCATAGATTCACATGGTTGAATCATTCCCCGTCGTTTAAGTGGGAGTCCCATGGTACATAGAAAGCAGTACGTAATGACTTTAACATTAAAGTTAATCGAGAAAAACATTCACTTCAATATCTCGTCCTAGTCATTAGGAATGGTCCAAACTCCAGCCAACCAGGCGACAGCACCCTCTAGAACCCTCTCCACAGAGGCTCCAGGCTCTCAGATTTTTTAGCTCAAGTGTAGCATAAACCTAATAAAATCAGTGAGGGGAGCCTCTATAGGGAGGAGGGTGGGTCACAGGTGTATCTAAGAAAGATACCAATACTGGAGAACCACAGTTTACAGGTAAGTAACTTATTGTCTTCTACAGTATAGGGGTATCTTTCATAAATTCACATGCTTGAATCCAAATAGATAGCAGTTATATCATAGGTGTGCATGCTGATAAAAAGGTATGCAGTATGAAATGTACATAATTCTGTACGTCACAAAGTGTATCATGAATTCACATGCCCCTTTAATATACATAAATATATATGTATAAATGTATATATATATCTAGATATATATATATATACATTAATACCTAAAAATGCACAAACTAAAAAAAGGTAGTGAAATCATCTATCAATAATAACGATATCCAAACATATAGGAAGGCGGGAAGTATTGAGGCTCACCTTATTGAAAAAGATTACATAAAACCGCTTGTCCCACAGCTGTATCGGCATTGCTTGTAGCTTCCAGACAGTAATGCTTAGTAAAAGTGTGCCTGCTGGACAAGGAGGAAGCTCTGCAAATCTGCTGAATAGGCACACCGGCAAAGAGAGCAGTCGAAGAAGAAACTAGTTCAAGTAGAGTGAGCCTTTACTGTTGAAGGTAGAGGTTGGTCTGCCTGCTGAGGGCAAAACTGAATCACTGAAGAAATTAGTGACTGGATATCCCTTTCTGATTTTACCATAAGCCACAAAAAGCTGATTAGAATTGCGGATGCTGGCTGTCTTCTGTAAGTAGAATTTTATACACCTCTTTAGATCCAGGGAATGCAGAGATCTTTCCACTGGTGTTTGTGGATTTGGGAAAAAAGTCTTTAATATTAGTGGTTTGTTTAAGTGAAAGTCCGATGGAACTTTAGGTATAAAGGTTGGATTTGTTCGAAGTATAGCAGTCTTCAGTAAACTGAAGGAAAGGATGACGAGTAGTAAAAGCATGTATTTCGCTTACTCCCCTGGCTGATGTACGAGCCAGCAGAAGAGACGTTTTCCATGTAATGTATTTGAGGTCAGCGCTTTGAATAGGCTCAAAAGGGCTCTTCATAAGTTGTGCCAATACAATGTTGAGAGGCCAAGCCAGAGGTGGGCGTCTGATTGGAGGGAACATTTTAAACAATCCTTTGAGAAATTGTTTTATAATTCTTGAAGACCAAAGCAACTGTGACCCATTATGCCGCAGAAATCTGGAAATTGCAGCAAGAAAAACCTTAATGGAAGAATGAGAGACCAGATTTAGCCAGCTGCAGGAAAAAAGGCAGTAATTGTTCTGGTGACGAATAGATAGGGTGCACCTCTGAGCTTGCGCACCAATGGCAGAATCTCTTCCACTTGAGTTTGTAAGTCTTGATGGTGGACGGAGCCCTAGCATTACAATCAAACTATACAAAGATAGTATCCCTCTTGACCTATATTGCTTTGCATAAGGCTTATTATAAGTTCATACCTGGGGTACACAAAAATTGCTCTGCTACACACAGAACTGATGTTTTATTTATTCTCATTTTATTTCATTTTTTTACCTTTTTTTTTTTAAGTAACATTCATCTATTGTATTCCTTTTTTTCCTTATAACATACGGAGTATTGTTTTTTCAGAAATTTGTTGAGACAACGAAGGTCCAAGATGGGACGCCACTCCACCAATTTCTTTCTTATGAGGAAATATCTTAAATAGAATCCTGTTCCTCGCTGTAAATCTGGTACCACTTCGATGGCTTCTTTCTGCAACATTATCTTTATCTGAGACAAAAGTTATTTTAGATGAGTAGAAAGGTGTGAGGGCAGTTCGGAGTAATGTGCTGAAATTCCAAAGTGTGACAATTGGAAACTATATCTAAAACCCATCCATCTGTTGCTATTGAATACCATTCGGGGAGGAAAAAGGAAATTCTTCCACCAACTTTGGCAGAATTGGTGGGTACTGTGGCCGGCACTGGGCACTTGTCACTGTTTTTGTTGTGGTTTTCTCTGCCTCCGAAGGCAGCCTTTCCTCTATAATGCTTGTAGGTAGCAGCATGAGGTTGCTTGAACGACTGCTGATGTTGCGATGATGAGTAACTGGATTGACTTTGATCCGGCTGGTACTGCTTGCATTGACTATAACCTCCCTGAAAGGAAGACGAACCACGTCCTCTTTCTCCATGAAATGGCTGCTTCCTGCACTGCAGTGCACCAAGAGCCTTTGCAGTAGCAGTATTCTTCTTAAGAACTTGAAGTGCTTCGTCAATGTGGTGACCAAATAGGGATTCGCCATCGTAAGGCATATCAATTACCTTTGTTTGAACTTCTTGCTTGAAAGAAGTAGCTTTTAACTAGCCTTGACGTCTCAGGACCGCTGCCACAGCCAATTGCTGGAATCCTGTAGAAGAAACATCTACAGATGAGATCCTTTCTCCCTCCTGAAGAATTTTAAATGCCTCAGCTTTCGATTCCTCAGGTACCATTTCTATAAAAGGCGAAATGTCCGACCACATTTGGCGGTCATACCTGCCCAAAATGGCAAGGGAGTTGGCCGCTCTAACGGTGGTTGCCGCCATGGTGGAAAACTTTTTACCAATGGAATCGGGACGCCTTCCATCACTATTAGGAGGGGCAGACAGTGGAGAAGCAGGATTACTGGCACAATCTTGAGCTGCTTGTGATATCACTGAATCCAGCTTAGGTTGTAAGGCAGGCAGGTGAATTATCAAGCGCCTTCTACTTCTTCTCAAACTTAGGAAAGACTGCCGGAATTGAGGCTGGTGTTCTCATGACTTTTAATCCCTCTTGCCATTAACATCTACTATGGGAAAAGAGCAAACCTGTCTCTTGGGCTGTTCCTTGAAATCATAAAGGAAACAATCAGCTTGCTTGGTTACCATGGAAGCTGAAACCTCTTTGCTGCTCTCTCCATTAGGGTATGGAAACCCCCTATGTCCTCAGGTGGCGAATCTATCGAAGGTGGGGTGGAAGGCGATGGTGTTTGAATCTGATAGTCGTCCCATTCGTTAGGTAGCGATACCTCATCCAGTTCTCCCTCTTCTTTCTCTTTGTCAGTGTTATGAATCTCCTGATCCTGTGCTTGTGTTGCAACTGGTAATGGAGAAACAGGAGGGGGAAATCTAAGTAGCAAGGAAGGCAGCGTAATAGGAGTTTGAGGAAGTGAAGATGGTGGCTCTGAAGGAGGGAATCTGCGATAGCAATCCCCTACCATATTTTGTACGTTTGAAACTAGGAAAACAGGCATTTTTAATAATTTGTTCCCTTTGCCTATCTTGGTTGGTGTCCTGAGGATAGTACACATAGTCCTCCTCTTCGCCATCCTGACACTTTATGAGAAGGTCCGACGGACTGCGAGCCACCCCAAACATACCATCGTCCTCAGATTCCTTTTCATCCTCTGGAAATATTTCCTCTGGAGGACAGGGGGATACCTTACTTGGAGAAGTGTGAATAGGCAATATCACTTCTTGGAAAGCTCTTCTCTTAGGCTGAAGTATTGTATTTTCTTAAGATGCTGCCAAATTCATCGATGGGACCAACAACAACGAAGATGTCAAGCAAACAGTCGACGAGGATGTCGTTGATGAAGTTTTCGTCGACAGTTCTTTCGTCAGCGGTCTTGACATTGATGAGGATCGTCGACGAAGATCTGTATCCAAAGTCTTCTGCTCCGCCGACGAGGCAACCATCGACGAGGGTAACGCTGACGAAAGAGACTTATTCTTTAGAGCAGCCGACAGCTGCGGCGGCGATGAAATATCCATTGACGATGGATTTGACAGAAGTCCTTGTTTCTTCGTCGACGTTGAAGACGATGTTGTCATCAGGGAAGAAGGTCTCACCCTCACGGAGACTATAGTAGACAGAGAATAGCCGACGACATGATGAGCTTGGACTGAGGCAAAGAGAAAGTCAACATCGTCGTCGTAGTTGTGGCAACGGAAGTTCTTGTCAATGAGGGTGTCATCGACGGCTTTGTCAACGGAGCATATTTTGTATGTGATATAACTGTCTCGGGAAGAAACATGGATGTCTGCTTTATTTTTGAAGAAGTTTCAGAAGGCGTAGAGGGCACAGATTGACTCTTATGAGCAGCTGGTTCCTTTTTAGAAGAGGTAGGCTGGTCATTAGGTTTTAAGGTGTGGTGATCCTCCTTCAGCACCTTAGCAGCCTTAGGAGACACCAGCGTCACCAGCTTCGCCTCACTTGAAGCTGTAGTCTTGAGTGAGGAATCAATTTCCTCATAAGGCAGAGGATTCTCTTTAGTTTTTAACTTCTGTAGCCACAGAAGAAGGCGTCCTTCCCTATCTCTCAAGATATTTTTAGAGAAAGTTCTGCAAATTTTACAGTCTCTCACCTGATGATCAGGATGAAGGCAATAGATGCACTTCTTGTGGGGATCGTCTGAATGAAGTCTAAGTTTCCCACAAGAGCTTTTTGAAGAAGACATGTTGATCTGAAGATGTGAAGTAATTCAGAAAGCCAAAGAGAAAGTACTGAGCAGAGCTCAGGGAGACTCCCCCTTCACACAACGTGCGGTAGAAAATCTGAGAGCCTGGAGCGTCTATGGAAAGGGTTCTAGAGGGTGCTGTCGCCTGATTGGCTGGAGTTTGGACCATTCCTAATGACTAGGATGAGATATTAAAGTGAATATTTTTCTCTATTAACATTAATGTTAAAGTCATTACGTACTGCTTTTTATGTACCGTGGGACTCCCACTTAAACGACGGGGAATGATTCAAACATGTGAATCTATGAAAGATACCAATACTGGAGTACCACAGTTTCAGGTAAGTAACTTGTTTTCTTGTCTGTTCAAATGTAATAGTCATTTCAGTTGAAAATGTGTTGTCTGTAATGGCAGTGCTCTACTGATTTTTATGTACTGTGGGACTCCCACTTCGACTACGGGGAATGATTCAAACATGTTAATCTATGAAAGATACCCCAGTACTGGAGAAATAGTTTTACTAATACAAATACACAGCGACCAAACAATAATGTATTTATTTATTTTGATCATAAGAACATTTTTGTATCCAACACACTTCAGAATTACAAAAAACTGCTTTATTTGTGCTTTTCTAATTATGATATATGAAATATCTGCACAGTTCACTTACAGAAAATGAAATGTTGTTGTTTGGTACGAAAAAGCCTTGTCTTTCAACCCCCAGCAAGATTGTCACATAAATGCTATGACTTTGAAGTCAGAAAAAAAAAATGTAAACAGCATGTTCCCTCAGAAGACAGAGCCTTATATTTGACCTCTGTTTTTGAATGCACAGAAAATATGACAAGATAAGAACAACATTTAAACGCCTGTTTTCTGAAAACCAGCACAGTTGGAAGAATTCAGGGAGCCAAGTAAAAATGGAATGCTCACTGGGAAGGACTAACTCAAGCTGGACAGCTTAAAACAAATAAAGCCAGCAAACATAAATCAAGCAGCTGTCCCACAAAGCCAATAGTAAGCAATGGGTGGAAAGCATTCTCACGGCAGCTTTCAGAATGTCCCGAAGAAGTTTTTAGCAAACCGCAGCTG
Organism: Lissotriton helveticus; assembly: GCF_964261635.1. Classification (NCBI taxonomy): domain Eukaryota; kingdom Metazoa; phylum Chordata; class Amphibia; order Caudata; family Salamandridae; genus Lissotriton; species Lissotriton helveticus. The sequence continues at coordinate 1,935,358,778 of NC_136065.1, forward strand.
TGCTGGCTGGTAGGCTTCAACTTAATAAAGAAACATGAAGGTTGAGAGAAGAAAGGCACTATAAAAGAGAAGTGACAGATAAGACAAATGTAACAGAAAATAAGAGAGTAAAAGATAAAACTTTGGGATACAGGCTATCCTTGTCTTCAATAAGAAAGGTTTTTCCATGAAATTACAATATTATCTGTTACATATTGAATATGCTACTTACCAGTATGCATCTGTTCTTGGCATGTAGGGCTGCTGACATTCATATCTATAGCATAGATCGCCGCCTAGTGTTGGGTCCGGGTGATTGCACATTGTTGTCCTGGAAGAGTCTTCGAAGTATCACGAGATAGGTGGCTCCTCCCCTGGACTACAGTGCACATGGGCATCGACTCCATCCCCAGATTGTTTTTAGCCATTGTGGCGAAGATGGAGTGTAACAGTGTGAGAGATGACCATGCTAAGAATAAGTGTATATTCTGCAGCCGCTACAGGCACCGGGGAGGAGGGCAGGCGATATGAATGTCAGCAGCCCTACATGCCAAGAACAGATGCATACTGGTAAGTAGCATATTCAGTTCGAGGCATGTGGGCTGCTGAATTCATATCTATAGCATAGAATAAACAGCAGTCCCTCCATTAACGGTGGCTGCCTGTGCCAGCTGCAGATGTCTGAAAAAGTGTCTTTAGAACAGCTTGCCCTACAGCTGCTTGCTGCTTGGAGTGCACATCTACACAGTAGTGTTTAGTAAATGTGTGTGGGGTAGACCATGTGGCTGCTCTACAAATGTCTTCCAAAGGGATATTACCAAGGAAAGCAAAGGAGGCCCCCAACTTGCGGGTGGAGTGGGCTCTAGGGGGGACCGTTAAAGTGCGCTTAGCCTTGTGATAGCAAATCTGAATACACTTAACGATCCACCTGGCTATCCCTGCCTTAGAAATGGGGTTGCCTTTGTGCTGGGCTGAAAAGGCAACAAAGAGTTGTTGTGTCTTCCTAAAATCCTTTGTCCTATCTATGTAGTACATCAAAGCTCGTTTGACATCAAGAGTGTGGAGCATTCTTTCTGCCACTGTCTCTGGGTTTTGAAAGAACGCGGGCAGCTCAATGGTCTGATTGACATGGAACTGCGAAACCACTTTAGGAAGAAATTTAGGGTTAGTGCGCAGCACCACCCTGTTGGAGTGAATCTGTATGAATGGCTCTTGTACTGTGAGCGCCTGCAGCTCACTAAAACGTCGCAGAGACGTAATGGCAATGAGAAACGCCACTTTCCATGTTAAGAACTGAATCTCACAGGAATGCAGAGGCTCAAAAGGTGGGCCCATCAACCTGGTGAGGACCATACAGGAGCTGGAGGGGTCCTGGGAGGGATGACCCGTTTAAGTCCTTCTAGGAAGGCTTTGATGGCAGGCACTCTGAAAACGGAGAGATGCTGCTTGTTTTGGAGATAAGCCGCTATGGCGGATAAGTGTATCCGAATGGAAGCATATGCTAGATTGCATTTGTAAAGATGTAACAAATAACAGATGATGTTGGGAATGGATGCATCTAGCGGGTTGATGTTGTGTTCAGTACAGTAAATGACAAACCTGTAGTACTGAAAATTCTGGACTCGTGTAATGTGTCTGCACTCGAGAATAAAACTTCATCGTAAATGGACGAATTTAGTGCCAAAAGACCGAGAATGACGAGTACGTCCTGTACAGGTATTTTCAGCATATTCAAGTGACGATTTCACTTTGAAATCGTCACTCTCGTTCAGAACCCTCGGCTTCCATTTTGTGTATGGCAGCCATTTTGTGAGTTGCCCTTTACATAGGCTTATAAACCAGCTGGATTCGACCCCAGAAGGACACGTACACCTTGATCGACTTTTCCTTGACCTATGCCAGTTGGAACCATTGCCCCAGGCCGGACCTGTTAGGTCAGTTCCTCTCCAGTGGCCAAGCAATATAGCATCAGGGCTCAGCCGGCCATAAACCTCCTCATTGCGCACACACCTGCCGTATCTTGCTCACATCTGTCTTTACTCTTTTGCTTCACTTACTTTATGGTGGGGAGGTGCCTGTTTTATTGGGGGTCCACTGATATCTGATGAAATGTTGGGCCTTGCCGGGTGATTTGTTATGGGCAGCACGACGTGAAATATGTACATGTCATCATGACTCTGCTTTTCTTTTGTAAACCAATAACTGTAAATGACATACTACAAATTCGAAGAATGTTTGCCTGAAGCTGAATATTCTGTATAAAGAGAGAAGCCCGACTTTGTAAATTCGAGCAGTCTCCTGAGAATATACTTCCCCGTGTTGTACTTCTAGGACACTTGTTACCTTGGTTGCAGCCAATAAACTAATCTTTGACTTCACCTAGAAGACTCTGAGTTTCTGTGGTCTGAATCAGGAAAAGGACTCGAGGTCTTTGGGTGTGTATTCCCTGACACCGCTGGGTTACCGGTTAAGTACCGGTTCTGAAAAACCCAGTACCTCAGTTGGCGCCCAACGTGGGGCGATTCCAGCGGTACCGGTCCAGCCAGAGGTTCGTGAGGAGCTTCGTGTGAAAATTCTGGAGGAAGGCCTGCCACTACATCGACCCCTGCATGTCGACGTGGTCCGAAAGTCTTTGCTGCGAGGTTCCCCGCTTCCCGACGGCTACGAAGGTCTGCTGCCCTGGCTATCGCCCTGATTTGGACCCTTGAAGTTTGGTAGAGCGAAACAGTGAGAAGAGTCTTCTGGTGACGTCATCGATATCTCAGTTAAGTATAAGTGGAGCGTCTCCCAGTCCTTAGTTGATCTTAGTTTTGGTATCCTTGGGATAAAAAGTTTTGTGTTGGTACTTGCAAGCACCAAAACCGAAGGACTCGTGTATTCACGAGAAATATCGTAATCGATAAACCTTTGAAGTTTGGAACTAGACTAGAGAGCGAAAATGCCTGGTTTTAGACTTGGAAATTTGTTTTGTCTTGGCAGTAATAATAGGGACTCCCGATTGGAGGACTCATGTCCGGTTCCTCCGGTTGGAACTCCAACCTATGAGTTGTATGTGAAACATGGGGTAGGCCCCATCACCTACAACGAAGTATGGATTAAATACACCAGGAAAGATGGTGTTCTAAAATGGCCCCAATATGGTAGTTTTGATTCCGAAATCTTAGACAACCTTGAAGTTAAACTCTTTAAAAAGAAAGCCCGGCCGGCAATGTTTGACTCTTTCCGCTTATGGCGTAAAGAGGCCAGACAAAAAGAAATTAAATTAGAGAAGAAAAATAAGAGGGAAGGGAATATTTCAGTAATGAAAGCTGCTATGCAGTTTAAAGACAATGAAGAAGAACAGATGAGTGAGCAGTTGCACAGACAACGTAAAATGGCGATAGATAAATGCTATCCAGTTTTGCCGCGTCCCAAGAAGGATGCAGCAAAAGACCTTAAGGAAGACCCGTTAATGGGCCATTTGTTAAATTCACCACCCCCCTATGCACAAACAGCCACGGCGCCTCCGCGACCCTTAGTTGCGCCGCCCATGGTTGTTATGCCTGCTCCTCTACAGCACCCACCAGCTGCTCTTCAGCTGGCTTCCGCTCCTCCGGTGCAGCCTCCTCAAGGCACACCGACTACATCTACTTTGCTTATGCCTTCTACGACTTTGCCTAGTGCACCTTCGATTTCTCCTAATGCTCCCTCTGCTATTGCCTCTACTTCAGCCTTATCTCACCCTGTTTTTCCACCCGTTCTCCCTTCAGTTTCTCCTTCCGTTCGACAGAGAATGGCCAGCACTGTAACTAATATTTTCTCACCTCTTTTCGGGTCGCCTACTACGACCCCTAACACGGAACGAAGACAGTTGCGAAGTCAACTGCCTGACTACCAAGAGAGAGATGTATTAAATCGTTTAACTCATACATGGATTATGGATACTGTAAAATATGACGTTGAATCTGTCATGAAAGTTTTCCTTCAGTGGGAAGCACTGACACAGAGATATGTTTTGAACAAATGTGTGTTTTCCTCTGTGAGGATTTGGAAGACAATGATTTAGAATGCAACCCGCAGGAGTTGTGTCGTGTACGGTTCAAGTTTGGGGAAGGAATGATCGTAGGTCCCGATGTCCAAAAAGCGGTTGAGATATTGTTGTCTTATCGGAGTAAAGGGAACACTTCTGGTTCGCAATCTGAGCGCGATACACCTAGGAAAAAGGCGCGACAGTATCCCATGAGAGAAGTTCCCCCTCAATGGAGAGAGGGTGACGCAACGGCTAATCCACCTATTCTGCCACACTTTCAGCGTGTGTGGGTACATGTCCCATGGAAGCGAGCTGAAGTTTTAGCACTTAAACAGACATTACCTGATCCGCGTAAAAACCCTGCAGGATAATACAAAGAGTTGTCGCAGACTGCTGGGTCATGTGTAATGAATTTAGCCGATATCGATATGTTATTTGGGAACGTTGTTCCACAGCTTTTATGGGGAAAGATTCGTCACACGGATCATGATCAGGAATTAGGTGACTCATGGGCTAACATTACTGCGACCGATGCCCTACAAGTAGGTGGCGCTAAGCCTGAACCTTTGATAGCAGAACTGCCTGGTAAAATAATTGATTATATGAAAAAGATAATGCCTGAAATACGCGTGAATTGGGATAAACTATCTGCATGTAAACAGAAGAAAGATGAAATGGTGTCAGATTTCTTCACCAGATTTGAAGAAACTTTTGTCGACCACAGTGGTCAAGATATGAGCACAGAAGGTGGTCAGAGACTGTTCGTCGATAAATTCGTGCACAATTTGCTTCCTGAGTTGTGCAAGAAGTTAAAGGACTCGGAAAGTTCTTGGGCAGTCTCGTCTTTGGCACAGATATTAGCTACAGCACAGTATTACGAAAATCGAGACAAAGACGAGAAAGATAAAGTAGAAAAGAAAACGAAAGAGTTGAAAACGAAGGTCTTGTTACAGCAAGCATATCCACCACGTGGTGGTGGCGGTCAAAATAATAACGGTCAGAATAATTACCAGAGTAATTTGCAGCAGCCTCAACAATATCCGAGGAACTCGCAAAGGATCGAGTATTGTCAACCACGTGTTTCTGTAGGTCCCAACCAATGTTCGTATTGCAAGGAGGAAGGTCATTTTAAATATAGTTGCCCTATCCTACTACAGCGCGCGAATGGCGCTTCTGGTGTAAGAGGTCGAGGTGCTCAGCAAGCGCCTAGAGGAAGAGGACACGGGAATGCCCCCCGGAACGAACGTCCCCTTCCACCTCAAAATTCCATGAACAAGTTTGATCAGCAGAATAACACATCTGGTAGGACAGCTCAGTACTATACAAATGATTACTATACAGAAAGTGAGAATTGGGAGAGTAATGATTGCTAGGACAGCCAAAGACAAAGAGAGGGAGTTGTTTCAGTTCCAGTAGATCAGAGCGGACCATACGTTGAGGTGATTACATCAGGTGTGTCAGAACCTTTTCTGTTGGATACTGGTGCTACGAAGAGTTCCATTAAGCACTCAAAACTCCCTGGCGCACCTTTGTCTGGCGAAACGAATGTATCAGTAGGTTTTTCTGGCGCCCCGGTTAGAAATCCGATTTCTGACCCTTTGTCTCTTTCTGTTGGTCCTGGTGAATTCGAAGCACCCCTTATTCTGACAACAGGCTGTGGTGAAAATTTGTTGGGATTGGATCTGTTAAAAAGATTGTATGCGACTTTGTACTGTTCTCCCTCGGGAGTACAACTCACTTTAGGTAAGAAAGTGGTTTCTGCCATGTATTTGTCGAGAGACAAACTTCCAACAGAGTTGTCGTTTCTTCCGGACATTCTTTGGGCTACTGGTCCTAACGATGTCGGTCTTTTAGAAATTCCACCATATGTAGTAACATTGAAAACCAATGTTCAAATGCCACGAATTCCCCAATATAGAATTTCTAGTGAAGGCGAGAAAGCTTTGCTAGCGATCGTTCACGAGTTAATTGAAAAGGATGTGATTGAAGAAACACAAGGAAATGTTTGCAATAGTCCTGTTCTACCGTTTTAAAACGAACTGACCCATCTCAGCCACCGGTGTACAGATTTGTGATCGATCTCAGAGAGGTGAATAAGATCGTGGTGCTGTCCCTATAGAGCCTGTAGGGAAATGTATATTGCAGGGATCTAACACAGAAAATAACCCTGTGGAGTTAATTGTAGAAGCTTCACCTCTTATTCTGGTACTTGCCAATGTTCCCCCTTTAAAAACAGGCCAGATAGAACACCCTGAATCCCTATTAAATAAGGCACTCCAATGGCTAAGTAATAATATGCATATGTGTCCTGGGGGCAAACACAAGCTGGCAGAAGATTTGCTAACGGCAAGACGGGTAAAATGGATAGGGAGCAGGATTAAGAAATTCCCTGGGGACTGTGTGGTTTTGAACCTTAAAAGCCCCGAAGTTTTACCAGAAATCTTGAACAATCTTCTCCCTCCCCAACGTAGAACGGCAGAACTAATTCCACTTACTCTGGACTTTTTCTATAATAGGAAAGGCCTAGTGTCAAATCCGAGTGTTCTGAGAACCAAATGGTCTACAGTGGCCAGTAGAAGTGCAAGGGAGGGTCCTTCTAATGTCTGGGGGTTAAACCTAGATAATAGATTTACAGCATTGTCTAACTTAAACGAGTGCGATTGACTCACAATAGATAAAGGATTATTAGTGGAACATCAGTCGAGTCATCCCATATGTCAACTAGACAAATTACTAGACCAACACATAAAAAATCTAGCATCAGATCATAAGGTCCCTCTAAGCTCAAACTGCAATGCACCTATAATAGGGTCAGATGGCTCTATTAATACTAGATTAATAGTTGGGGATGAGTTAAGAGCTGAGCCGGGGGGAATGTTAAGTGTGGACCCTAGGGGAAATATGGAGGTGCCATGTACATTAGGCCCAACTCCAGGAGAACGATCATTGACTTTTATATCTTGGAATATAGCAGGCATAGCGAGTAAGCTAGACACCCCAGAATGGGCTGATTATATTGACAGGCATGATATAGTTATGATGCAAGAAACTTGGTCAATTAACCCAGTATTTCGTATGGGGTATTTAAATTTTTATAAACCTGCATCTAGAGGTGAAAAAGGACGTCCCTCTGGAGGACTGCTGATATGGGTTCGCCAAGCAATGACTTGCACTATATCACAAAGGCAAATAATATCCAATGACATCTTAGCACTGAACATCAGATGGCCTAATGACCAAGAAGTAGCTCTGTACAACATCTACGCTAGGGGGGTTGGTGCAGGTATTCCATCTGAAGTATTCACCACCCTAGAACAAGATGTTGAAACCCTTCCACCTAATCCACATATCATTGTGGGCGGTGATTTTAATTAAATAACTTTTGAGCCCCTAGGAGAAGAGGATAGGAGCTTAACGGAAGAGGAAGATAGTAAATGGGGAATACCGCAATTTGAGATTCCTCCCATAAAAAGATGGAGTGCTACGGCCATTAGGATAAAGAGTCTCTGCCTCTCCAGAGGATTGAGAGCCACGAATGGGAGGACACCATCTGACTTAAACGGGAATTTTACCTTTGATAATGGTCGTGCAACAAGCAGGATTGACTATTTTTTAATTGATGTAAGAGCATGGTCTAAGCTATTAGACATGGCAGTTGTATCAAGATTAGAGAGTGACCACCATCCCCTGCATATGACATTTCACCCTTATCAAGAGTCTAGAGCACTTTTAAATAATAATCAGATGGTAACACAAGATGTTGTGTGCTCTAATAATCAAAGACATCTGAAATGGGGAATGTTGCTAGGGGATGGAAGGAAACTAGAACATTTGAAAAAACTAGTAAAGGAGGAAGTGAGCAATATCAAGGCCCACTATGGGAATCCTAATTTCCAGGAATACATGATGGAGGCCCATAAAAGTCTATTTAGCAAACTGCAAAGCTTTTTTATTAAAACAGTAGACCCAACTACAGCCAAAAAACATCAAGCCGTTAAAGGCTGGTATGATAAAAGCTGCAGATTGGCAAGGCAAAATTTAAGTGTAGAATTGAAAATAGGAAACCCAATAGCTGTTTAAAGGGCAAGAGATATTTATAGGCTGACGCAAAAGCAATCAAAGAGGCGTTGGGATGAAGAGGGCTGGAGTGAGCTAAAACAGGCCTGTACCAACAAAGACTCCAAGCGGTTTTGGGCCTTAGTTAAATGGAACAGGGGTGGGGCAGCTGCCCAACCACAAAACCATGTGTCAAAAGACGGCTGGAATGATTTTTTTCAACCCCAGTATGCCAGATGTCCGATATATGCATCCATATCTCCCCCCCAAACTGTCTTTTTTAATGACCAAATATTTACTGAAAAAGATGTCAGCTTGGCACTGGATTGCGTGTCAGGGGGAAAAGCGCCGGGTATGGATGGCATTCCAGCAGATGTTTTTTTATCTGACCGGATTTCTTGGTGCACATATTTCACATGGTTGGCAAATGCAATAGCTATGGGTGGAGAAGTCCCAGCCTCGTGGAAAGGGGCTGAAATCATCCCTATATTTAAAAAGGGTGATAAACCCCAGGCAAAAAATTATAGACCCATTAGTTTAATTGACACTGCGCAGAAAATAATGGGTCGATTAGTCCAGAACAAACTACAGCAGTGGATTGAAGATCAAAATATATTGTCGCCATACCAAGCGGGATTTCGCCCCTTGACTAGTAGTGTTGACCAAGTTTTTTATTTCCTAGCCATTTATTGGAGAAATGTCACGCTGCGAAATGGCACATTGTATGCAGTTTTTGTGGACTTAAAAGCCGCATTTGATCTGGTCCCGAGAGAAAAACTGTGGGAAACCCTGGCTGATGTGGGAATAAGCCATGAACTCCTTACCTTGCTGGTGCGCCTCCATGAAAACAATTTTGCAAAAATAAGGTGGGGCAAACAGGGGGAAGTGACGGCCCCTTTCCCAGTGGAACGAGGGGTGAGGCAAGGGTGTGTCCTGGCCCCAACGCTTTTTTCAATCTATATAAATGGAATTGTGGAGTATTTAAATAAATCCCCAAATGACGCTCCAATCATAGCAGGTGTACACGTCCCCGTACTAATGTTCGCGGACGATACGCTTTTACTATCGCGTACGCCTAGTGGATTGCAGAAAGCGGTTGACGCTTTTGGGGATTTTTGTGATAGCCGGGGTCTGGAACTAAACACCAGCAAAACTAAATTCATGTGCCTGAGTTCCCAATCAGCTTTCAAGGGGGTGATAAAATACAAGGGCGAACCACTGGAAAAAGTAGATGCCTTTTCCTATCTAGGAATCATCCTACAACATGACATGAAATGGAAATCACACATTAATATGGCATCTTTAAAATTTAGTCAGTTAGCAGGCGCAGTCACCATCAAACAACACATCTCTGACAAGACCTATAAATTGTGCACTCGAAGTTTATAGTATGAAAGTATTGAGTGCATGCTTATATGGGTCTGAGCTCTGGGGTTTTTCAAATTTAGGAGACTTGGGGCGGGCGGAAAATAGATTTCTGCGAGGGCTTGTTAGGGCCCCACAAAGTACCCCCATAATCCCACTAAAGATGGACCTAGGTAGGAAAAATATTGAAGACATTGCCCGCCTACGTCCTCTGTTGTATTGGAGGCGTCTAATGGTAACCCCAGAGTTAAGTCATTATGTATCAGCTCTTTTTGATGTTGTGAATTCTGACCGTTTCCATTGCATTACATGGTTAAAGGAACTTCGGGGTACATTGGTGAAGTTGGGCCTTGACCATTTGTGGGGTAATAAGGATGTTGCCTCATTTCCTTCGAAAAAGCAACTGAAGGATATCTATTGGGAGTCGGTATATGTATCATTGTATCGTAAAGGTTTTCAATCTACCCTGTCATCACGCTTTTTGGACACTAAACAACTTCCATTTTATGAAAAATATTGGGATGTAATTGAACGTCCATTTGACAGGAAACTATACTTCCAATTCCGTGTGGGAACACTCCCAGTGAACGCTTTTAGACAACACTGGTCCCCATTGCAGGACGCTTACTGCGACCATTGTAAAAATCAAACAGAGGACATTGCGCACCTGCTTTTTTCCTGCCCCTTATACGCTATTCCCCGTCGAAAGTGGCTAAAACCAGTTTGCAAAAATATGGGTACTCGCTGTTGTTCACAAGCCCTAGGAATTTTAGTATCTGATTGCTCAACGCCATTAGTAATAGGAGTAGCAAAATTCTTGGCCTGGGCTTGGGCAATAAGATCACGTACTTTAAAGCCTACTGGTTAATATGAACTATGAACTGCCTGTCTAAACTTGCTCGTTTTTTTTTTAATTTTCCTCAATGAATTTTTAAAATGTATGTATACATTTTTTAGAATTTATCAGCATTCGACTTTTGTTGTTTAATATGTTTTTAATGAATTATTCTTATGCTTAGTATTTATTGTATCATGGTTACGAGGTTTGCTTTTATGACTAAAAGTCGAATAAAGCTTTGAAATTTGATTTGAAATTTGATCGTGGTGCCACAATTTCCAGTTGTCCCAGACATTACTACATTATTGACTATGATTCCAGCTTCTGCCACTTGGTTTTCGGTGATTGACCTGAAGAATGCTTTCTTCAGCATCCCGATCGCCGAGGAGAGCAGGGATATTTTTTCCTTCAGTTTAGGAGGTCGAAGCTTCCGTTTTAAACGCGCTCCTCAGGGCTACTGTGAAAGTCCATCGATATACAGTCAAGCTCTAAAAACACAGCTTGATACGATTGTTTTGCAAAAAGGTGCTACTCTTGTACAGTATGTTGACGATTTGCTCATAGCTGCGGATACTGAGGAAATTTGCAAGAAAGCAACAATGTCATTGTTACGCTATCTGTGCGATTTCCATCACGAGGTGTCACTTTCCAAGCTTCAATACTGCCTACAAGAGGTGACCTACTTAGGTCATCTCTTATCGAAGGAGGGAAGGAAACTGACCCCAGAGAGAATTCAGGCAATAGCAAAATTGAATGTGCCAAGAACACAGAGAGCAATACGTGCTTTCTTGGGCATTACATCATATTGTAGACAATGGATCCCCAATTTTTCATTATTGGCCAAACCTTTGGTGGCGTTAACGTGTAAAGATACACCCAATCCCGTCCCTTGGTCTGAAGAGTGTCAAACGAGTTTTTCCGAATTACGCACAGCATTATGTTCGGCTCCGGTGTTAGGTAACCCCAACTACAGTAAGCCTTTTACATTGTACGTCCACGAGAAGGAAGGTTGCGCATTATCAGTACTGACTCAGTCATTTGGGGACAAACAACGTCCATGCGCGTATTTTTCGTCGACTTTGGACCCGGTAGCTAGAGCATTGCCAAGTTGTCTAAGAGCCACAGCGGCAGCAGCTGTTTCTATTTGACAGTCTGCTGGCCTGGTCATGAATAATACACTAGTCGTGATGGTCCCACATGCAGTAGACACATTGTTAAATAGAACCAAGACACAGCACTTAACCAGTGCTCGATTGTCAGGGTACGAACTGACTTTGCTAGCAAGTCATGTGCACATTCAAAAGTGCAACACCCTTAACCCAGCCACATTATTACCATTCATAGAAGAATCAGATGCTTCAGAACAGCATGATTGTCTTTATAGAACAGAAGAAGAGACGAAAGGAAGAGTAGACCTCTTCGACACTCCTCTTGCTGAATGTGATGGTACATTGTGGGTGGATGGTTCATGTTTCAAGCTTCCGAATGGCGATACGACTGCAGCATATGCTGTCACGACTTTGCACACGATTGTTGAAGCTACACGCATCCCACATAATTCAGCTCAGGCAGCGGAGCTAATTGCACTCACGAGAGCATGTGTGTTGTCGAAAGGAATGAAAGTGACTGTCTACACCGACAGCCAGTACGCGTTTGGTGTGGCTCACAGTTTTGGACGATTGTGGAGAGAACGTGGGTTCCTGACTTCGCATGGAGCTAAAATTAAGCATGGTCAGTTGGTAAATGAGCTTCTAGAATCACTGACTTTGCCTTTACAAGTGACGATTGTAAAATGTAGTGCTCACAAGAAGGTGACTGATGACGTTGGTCATGGAAACGCATTTGCTGATGAAACCGCGAAAGAAACCGCAAAGAATGTGATGAGCCGAATGTATGTTGCAGGCCCTGAAAGATGGACTGGTGATGTTGGAATATGTGAGGACACGATAGAAAGTGTGAAGTCCATCCAAGCTGAGGCCAAAGAGAAAGAGTTGAGCACGTGGAGAGAGAGTACAGGTAGAATGGATGCAAACGGTTTTTGGATTGAATCGACAGAACATCAGAGATGGTTGTTACCCCATGCATATGTGCTTGCAGTAGTCACAATGGCTCATGGAATGGCTCATATCAGCGTGAAAGGGATTTGCGAGTTGTTGGCCCCAGTGTAGAAAAATTCAGGAATTCCCAAGTGTGCAGAGAATGTTGTCAAGAATTGCATGGTGTGTCTGCAACACAATCCTGGTAGGGGAACCCCAACTCCAGCTGGTCATTTTGCACCTCCTACGTATCCGTTCGAGGTTTTGCAGCTAGATTTCATCCACATAGAAAGGTGCAACAACTTAAAATACGTGCTCGTTGTTGTTTGTGCTTTCTCAAGATGGATAGAAGCCTATCCCCTAAAGGACAATACAGCCTTGTCCACAGCGAAAGCCCTTGTGAAAGAGTACTTCCCTAGATTCGGAATGCCTAGAATGGTCTGGTCTGATAATGGGAGTGAATTTGTGGGTCGCGTGATGAAGAAAGTGTGTGAAGGGCTAGGCATTAGGCAGAAGTTTCACGCTGCAAATCACCCCCAATCAGCTGGATTAGTAGAATGTTACAATGGCACTTTAAAACTTAAATTGGCCAAAATCCAAGCGAGCACAGGTCTTAAATGGCCTGATGCTCTACCCTTAGCACTCCTATCCACCAGAATGACTGTGCATTCGCGAGTGAAACTCAGCCCCTATGAGATTGTCTTTGGCCGGCCAGCCAACATATGGGGAGTGCCTAGGCCCATGAAGTACAGCGAGCTAGAACACCCTGTTTTGCTTGACTATCTGTATGAATTGACGGCTACATTGCGTGTTTTGCATTAACAGGTCAACGACACCCTGCCTCCGGTCTCTGAGACTCCGGGACACAGCATTGACCCTGGAACCTGGGTGCTGGTGCGGAACTTCCAAAGGACTAAAAACGACCAGCCCAGGTGGATGGGACCATACCTCGTCCTTCTCTCTACCAGATCGGCAGTTCGAGTGGAAGGGAAGAAGGCCTGGATCCACGGGGTCCACTGTAAAAGGGTACCCTTACCTCTGCCCTATGACCAGAGTAAAGAACCTGATGCCGTGCCAAATACCGTCCCTTTTAATGATTCACTTGTAAAAGGAACTGACTCTGAACAAGAAAGCGAAGACATTTTGCACAAGGCTGTGCCACCATCCAAGCGAGTGAACATTACAGAGCCTGACCTTTTGTTCCCAGATCAGACAATACCTGGGAAGCAACGGTATAATTTGAGACCGAGAAAAACGAACTAATAAAGTCATTCCTTTTGCAATTTGAGACTAAGATCCATGGACAAATAAAAAAGATACTTCTTTTTCCCCCAAGTACTATTTTTGAAAGTGCAGATCTCCCATCTAGGTAACTTGCTTATTTTTGTTTCTCGAACCGCCATCCGGGTTCCGCTGCTAGGGCCGCGGTTGCCTAAAAAGTCTTTTGGGTGCAGCTAACGACGTTATTTCGGTAGTTCTGGTTGGTCTAAGGGAGTTGCCCTGGACTGACAGAAGCATCCTTTAGCAGAATCAACCTACCACCGCGGGCAGCACTCTAGAGAGGATGGAGTTTCCTGATGTGGAGAAACCTGCCAAACGAGCGAACTGTAAAAACATGTTATGCAATGCGATGAGAAAGAAAAGTTTTTTCATAATGTGCATTTGTATGTTATTCAGTATGATGATATTTTTGATAGGTTACGCTTTATTCTCCTTTCGTGTAACATTTGCTCCCACTGCATCACCCATACCTCCTACTACTGTTTCCTCTCATTCTTTCCACCCCCTTCCTGGCCATGAATACAATAGAAGATTAGAGTTCATTAATAACTCCTTCATTCAGCTATTGCACCAGCACCAGCTAATGATGAACACAACTGACTGTTGGGTTTGTGGCCTTATGCCTCACACTACGGATAAAGGTATCCCTTATCTAGTTTTGCCTTTCAGTCGTAATGGCTCTGTATGGGCGTACAGAACGATGTTCATATATGCACGTGAAATCCTACCCCTACGTTCTGTAAAAGATAACCTCAAGACTAGCGCCCTAGTAAAAGGCATAGTTGACATGATTAAGGAAGTAATTTCTTATGAAGATACTCCTGATGATGAGATACTTGCATATGTAAATTGGAACGTGACCGGATATGAAGCCACTCTCAGTGAGAGACAGCAAGCTAAAGGATCATCCCCAATATGGATCGTACCCCATCAGGGTCACCTGTGTCTGCAAGGTATTGGCAAGAATCCCAGAGCTCAGTTAGGGAAGAGTGTCTGTACAGAAACATATGTCTTTGGATCTCAGACTTCCCCAGCGTTTTTAGCAGCTAAGGGTACTTATTTTATCTGTCATGATAGAGCCTACACATGGTTACCCCCTGACTTTTCGGGCTCATGTTTTGTTTCATTCCTGTTACCTCCCACCTACACAGCAGCGGCAGATTACCACAGGACAAGGGTAGTTAAAGGTGTCTTGAGTAAAGAGGACACTGCAGGTCAAGAATTTGGGGACTTCGCAAAGGGTTTTCTGCCGTTCTGGGCACCCATGGCTAACAGTAGGAACATAAGACAATTGACAAGGGTAGTTGAGTCCACCGTGACTGAAACTGCTGGTGCCCTTAGTAACTTGACTGCTGAGCTCCAGTCGGATCGTCTTATGACCCTTCAGAACAGGGTCGCCTTAGATGTCATCCTTGCAGACCGAGGTGGAGTATGCAGATTGATCCAATCAAGTTGTTGCATTTTTATCCCAGATAATGCTCCAACAGTGTACCAGGCCATCTCCAAACTACATAAGATTTCCGAATCTATTCATGTGGATAAAGGAGATTGGTCATTGATGGGATGGGTCTGGGAACTGATATCCGCCTGGGGATGGAAAATTCTAATGGTCATTGGGATGGTCTTAGCCATTCTTTTCCTGTTCTGTCTATGCATACAGTGTGCTCCTGCAATATGTGACCTCTGTGTTACATCATGTGTAAGGAAACCTGTGTCAAGAGATTAACTAAGTACTAGAATGATGTTACAGCAACATCTCAATGACTTTAGGGATATAGATCTGGACTCAGACTAACATGAGGATAGATTAATTGCCTATGTAAGGGCAAAAGGAGGGATTGTAGTACTGAAAATTCTAGACTCGTGTAATGTGTCTGCACTCGAGAATAAAACTTCATCGTAAATGGACGAATTTAGTGCCAAAAGACCGAGAATGACGAGTACGTCCTGTACAGGTATTTTCAGCATATTCAAGTGACGATTTCACTTTGAAATCGTCACTCTCGTTCAGAACCCTCGGCTTCCATTTTGTGTATGGCAGCCATTTTGTGAGTTGCCCTTTACATAGGCTTATAAACCAGCTGGATTCGACCCCAGAAGGACACCTACACCTTGATCGACTTTTCCTTGACCTATGCCAGTTGGAACCATTGCCCCAGGCCGGACCTGTTAGGTCAGTTCCTCTCCAGTGGCGAAGCAAGATAGCATCAGGGCTCAGCCGGCCATAAACCTCCTCATTGCGCACACACCTGCCGTATCTTGCTCACATCTGTCTTTACTCTTTTGCTTCACTTACTTTATGGTGGGGAGGTGCCTGTTTTATTGGGGGTCCACTGATATCTGATGAAATGTTGGGCCTTGCCGGGTGATTTGTTATGGGCAGCACGACGTGAAATATGTACATGTCATCATGACTCTGCTTTTCTTTTGTAAACCAATAACTGTAAATGACATACTACAAATTCGAAGAATGTTTGCCTGAAGCTGAATATTCTGTTTAAAGAGAGAAGCCCGACTTTGTAAATTCGAACAGTCTCCTGAGAATATACTTCCCCGTGTTGTACTTCTAGGACACTTGTTACCTTGGTTGCAGCCAATAAACTAATCTTTGACTTCACCTAGAAGACTTTGAGTTTCTGTGGTCTGAATCAGGAAAAGGACTCGAGGTCTTTGGGTGTGTATTCCCTGACACCGCTGGGTTACCGGTTAAGTACCGGTTCTGAAAAACCCAGTACCTCAAACCTCTTCCATTTTGCTGCATAGCAGGCCCTGGTGGTGGGCTTTCTAGCCTCCCGTATGATATCCATGCATTCAGGAGGCAAGTCAAGGAAGCCAAACTCTAAGACTTCAGGAGCCAGATCGCCAGGTTGAGCTGTTGCGGCTCTGGATGCTGCTTGTCGCCACGGCTCTGCAGCAAAAGCCTGGGTGTGAGGTGCAGCCTTTGATGCGGTACCACGGAGAGTTCTAGAAACGTGGTGTAACGTGGTTGGCGTGTCCACGTTGGAGCAACCAGGATGAGTGTCATCGAGTGTTGCTTTAGCTTTCGTGCCACCAGCGGTATGAAAGGTGCTGGGGGAAAAGCGTACGCAAATCTGCCTGACCAATTCATCCATATCGCATTGCCCTGCGACTGTGGGTGAGGGAACCTGGTGGCAAAGCTTTGGCATTTTGCGTTTTCCCTTGTGGCAAACAGGTCTATCTCTGGATGACCCCACTGCTGGAAGTACGGGCGGAGTACTGATGGATGTATCTCCCACTCGTGCATCTGGTGGCTGTACCTGCGGAGCAGATCCGCCATCTGATTGTCCTTGCCCGGGAGGTGTTCCGCCATGAGGAAGATGTTCCTCTGAATGGCCCACTTCCACATGCTCTGAGCCAGATGAGACAACTGCGGAGAGTGCGTACCTCCCTGCTTTTGAATGTAGTACATGGCCGTCATGTTGTCCGTCCGGATCAACACGACTTTGTTGCACAGATGTACTTTGAATGCCTTCAATGCCATGAAGATTGCCATCAGTTCTAGGTAGTTGATGTGCATCTTTTTCTGCTGCGTTGTCCATAGTCCCTGCACTGTGTAGTGAAGTACATGAGCTCCCCATCCCTGGAGAGATGCGTCTGTCGTCAGGATAATCTGTGGCACAGGCTCTTGGAACGGTCGGCCTTTGCAAAGGTTGTGTGGAGTCCACCAATGCAGAGAGCTGTATGCCCGACCGGTCACCAACACTAGGTCGTTCAACTGTCCCTGAGCCTGAGTCCACTGATGAGCCAAGCATTCTTGGAGCGGACGCATATGTAGTCTTGCGTGCGTGTAGGAGAGTAGGGTCTGCAATCCTATGATCACCCAGATTTTTGCTTTTTGCTGCACTGGTTTACGACTTTCCCTGGCTGTGGGCCTGCTAATCCGACCCACAGCCTAGCTGTTCTCTCTATCCAAATTGTACTCAGGTACTGAATTGGCACTGGGCCCTCTCTAAGTCCCTGTACCCAGGGCTGAGGTGCACCCAGAAGTCTCCCAGGGGCTGAAGCATGTATTGTGCCACCCCTGGGCTGACTAACTAAACTGACACAACTGGCTGCACGACAGCTGGGGCAAGGTGGTGTAATCACCCTTTGCTTTAGATATAGTATACCTATATCTAACCCTAAAATGGACACACAGATCTCCTATCAGTCACTCCTATGGCAGGCCTTAACAATCCTGAAGGCAGAGTGCTTGGAATCGTGTGAGATGGTGCTCTGGCATGAGCTGAGCCTGTCTGCGGCTTTCGGGATCCATCCCTTAGCCGTTTCCATGATATCGCATACCATATACTCTTAAGTGCATTATAATCCTCGCGGTTATATGCCAACTCTGGTATCGCTTTATCAAAACATGTCGAGTAAGGTGTCATACGAATTGGAATACTAACCCCTCGCCAATTCTGGCGACGGGGTTAGCATTCCACCCTTCTAGAGGGACACGACATGTATGTAACCTGTAACCCCGGTTAAAGTCAGACAGAGCCTTAGCATCCACAAAATGGATGCTGCCACCGAGACACAAGTCTGCCCTCCTGCTGCTGGGAGTCCTCCCAGAGCAGGAGGCAAGGACAAAGGGTTTCCTGCCAGGGGCGGTGCCAGCACCGTCCCAGACAGGGTTTTGTGTATTCCAGGTAGGCAGGGCTACAGAGGAAGGTGACTGCAAGTGGCACCCCGGTGCTCACTGTGCATAGGCCGGCTGAAACCAGTTCCAGGGGCACTCCAGCCCCTGGCCTGGGGAAAGCCCGCCAAAGGAGAGGGGTGTAACCACCCCCCTCCTGGTCCCACCCATAGGGCAGGACTTAGTCGCGTGCCAGCCCCCTTTTCCCAGATAAAGGTAGGAACTGGCCCCCTTCCAAATTAGATCATCTTTGGAATCAAGACACGACTTTCTACGAAAGGACATCAAGATTTCTTCTTCAATATTCTCCCTTGTGACTAAGGAGTAGTCACCCTGCATCCGCAGGCACCACCTTAAGAACACTGCGGTCTGCTGCAAGTCCTTCCTCCGGAATCCGACTGTCCAGCTCGACAAGACCCGGCTTCCCTGGCACCTCCGACCTCTACTCACCTCTACAGCCAAGCTGAGAACCGTGAGTGCGACGAGACCTCAAGGGACCGACTATTGCCAAGACTGCACGACTTCTTCACAGCAAGCCCGCCGGGTAATCTACTGGCGAGTGCTTTGGGGTCCGAGAAGCCCCGACCCTGAGCAGCTCCAGCACCGAAGATCAGCCCCCCAGCATCTCCACGATCGGCGTGGGGCCCTTCTGCTTTTTGCTGCTCACCGCGTTGTTTGGCTACTAGCCCGCTGGCTTGTGGCCTTCTGAACGACGCCCGACGACATCACTGCTGCTGGTCTGGTTGCTCCAGACTGGTTCTTGCTCCCTTCCAGAAGAGGAGCACCCCGGACCCTCCTGGTCCACTCAAGACGCCATTTTGAGTCCACCGCGTGGGCTTGAATTAGCCAAGGCTTTGTTGCCCAATCCTGGGTCCTTCGACGCCGACAGCTTCATCCATCGTGGGACAGCTCGCCCCTCCATCCTGGTCGCCGACAACGCCTCCTGGTCCGTGAGATCTGCAGAGCACAGCGTCGCCCACTCACCTAGTCGAGGTGACTACCCTCCGGTGCCCTCCTGGTGCCCCTGACTACTGGCTAGTAGTCACGAACTTGGTCCCCTCTGCTTTCAGGTGTCATCCATCTTCGAGATCCAGGCTTGGATCACTTCGAACTCTCTTCACTGGTCGCCTGCCAGCATCTTTTCTTCCAGGCTCCTGGTTCGTCTACGAGGATTCCCGACGTCTTTTGAGACCTATGCAGCTGCAGCCCCTGGGCTAGGTAACTTCGGCATTTCGGTGCCCCAGCATAGCCTCACTATCCAAGGGTCAGGATCCACTGTCGTTTTCTTCCTACCAGGTCGGGTTCGCCCGTGAACACTAACTTTAACTTTACTAGCTATCATAGACTTTGTCCCGCATCCCGCGTGAGAGTGCACACTCTGCACCCGAGTCCCCTGGGCCTCCTAGAAGTAATCTAACGATTCTATAGTCAAGTCCCAGCGATTACAAAGCCTATTAGTACTGTACTTACCTGCTAGTAGTTTCGCATTCCACTTTTTGAGTATATGGTTTCCCGTGCCCCTCGGGCATTTGTATATACTGTGCTAACTTAAGTATTTTTATAAGAGTTTTGTTGTGTGCTTAGCTCCCTGTCTCATAAAGAGCCAGGGTAGTCTTGTTATAAATAAATACACTGTTTATTTTCATAACAACTTGTGTGGTGTCCTTTCACTGGGTGTTCAAGGGGTAATGTGATGGTAAAACAGCTGGCTTAACACGCCCTCTAGAGTCTTAGCCTTAGACTGCTCGTATCCATGCTACTAGGATAGCTGGTCTATAAGGTTGACTTACAACCAATCATCAATAAGGGTTGTTTGGACTGATACAAAGTGCTCACTAGAATAGTGAACATTATATATCAGGCCAACTTCTCACAGTGCGGGACTATGAAGATGCAGGAGGCCATCATGCCTATCAACTGAATGAACACTCTTGCTGGAAGCGAGTGTTGCGGTTTGAACTTTTGGATCAGCGACTAAATGCTGTTGATCCTCACAGAAGTTGGCTGAGCCGTGGCTGCCAGAGTATCGATTGTCGCACCCAGATATTGCAGCACATGGGCCGGTTGAAGGTGCGACTTGGGATAATTTAGTGAGAATCCCAGAACGTGAAGGAGGTGAATGGTGTGGGACATGTTGGCGGCGCACTGCTGGGCCGACTTTGCTTGGACAAGCCAGTCGTCCAGATAAGGGTAAACGTGAACGTTCTGCCTCCTGAGGTACGCAGCTACTGTCGCCAGACATTTTGTGAACACCCTGGGCGCTGTGGTCACCCCGAAGGGCAGGACCTTGAACTGATAATGCCGACCCAGAATTGTGAACCTGAGGTATTTCCTGTGTGATGGATGCAGTGGAATGTGGAAATAGGCATCCTTGAGATCCAAGGTTGCGAGGAAGTCGCCCCGATTGAGAAACGGGAGAACCTGCTGCAGTGTAAGCATATGAAAGTGTTCTGATAGAATGTACTGATTCAGGGGTCTGAGGTCCAGTATGGGTCTGAGGGATCCGTCATTTTTTGGGATTAAGAAGTACAGGGAGTACACCCCCGTGCCTTCTTCCTCCAACGGCACGAGCTCGATTGCCCCTTTTTGCAGCATGACTAGTACCTTCTGCTGCAATAAGTGCAAATGCTCTGTGGACATAGGACGGTGTTTTGGTGGCACGTTGGGCGGAGTGGCTGTTAACTCCAGAAAATAACCGAACTGGATAAGTTTCCTGACCCACCTGTCCGTGGTGATGGATTTCCAGACGGGCAGGAACTGCTGGAGTCTCCCCCCCGACAGGTGAAGTATGGTCGGGGGGCAGTGACAAGGCGTCACTGTTTACTGGTGGCGGAGGAGCGGGAGTTGTTGTTTCCACGACCTCTGCCCTTGGTGCTGTTGCCCCGATAGCCGCCTCTACTCTGCTTGGTGTAAGAGGACTGCGCCCCACTTTTATTGTATTGCGTTTGCTGGGACATCTGGCCTCTGAAAACACCTCTATTGCTTGAGCGACGAAAAGTACTTCCCCGAAACTGCTGGGACTGGAGAGCCCCCATGGATTTTGCAGTTTCGGTATCCTTCTTTATCTTTTCCAAGGTGGTATCCACCTCTGGACCAAATAACCTGTCCGGGTTAACCGGCTGATTGAGGATGGTAGTTTGTATCTCCGGCTTGAAACCAGAGATTCTGAGCCAGGCCTGACGTCTCAACATGACACTGGTGTTAATGGCTCTGGCCGCGGTGTCCGCCACGTCCAGTGCACACTTAATGGAAGCGTTGGAGATAAGCTTCCCTTCCTGAATAAGCACCTCAGCTGCCTCTTTATACTGATCTGGAAGATGTTGCAACAGGGTCACTAGTGTGTCATAGTGCACCCTGTCATATCTGGCTAGTAGCGCCTGAGTGTTAGAGATACGCCAGATATTGGCCGCTTGAGCCGCCACCCTCTTCCCTGATGCCTCCAGCACTTTAGATTTCTTGTCGGGGGGAGGAGCATCACCAGAGGTTTGTGAGTTCGCCCTCTTCCGGGCATTAGAGACGACCAGAGAGTCCAATGGCAACTGGCCTCTGATGTAGGTGGGGTCGCCATGCGCCGGCCTATATTTTTTTTCAATCCTTGGGTTGACCACCCTGGCCCGTGTGGGTTCCTTAAAAATGTCTGCAGCATGTTTGAGCACCCCGTTCAGCATGGGGAGAGTCTTGACAGTCTTTTCTGCAGTGGAAAAGGTATCAAAAAGGAAGTCGACTTCGATAGGGTCAGTGTGGAGGTCCACGTCGTGGTTTTTAGCCGCCTTCTCAATTAGAGCATTAAATGCAGCTGAATCCTCGGTAGGAGAGGTCTTGACAGCGTACACTTGAGGGTCCTGGGCAGTTTGCTGATCCCCTGGGTCACCTGCAACTGTCCATGAGTCGTGGTGATCCTCAGGATCAGTGTTGGCAGGAAAGCCATACTCCTCGTCATCACCATCCCCACCCTCCACATCCGAATAAGTGGGTGAGGGTGTAGCCACTCGTGGAGTCCGTGTAGCAAGAGGCTCCACCAGAACAGGGGATTCCGCAGCAGGCTTCTTGCGCTTCAAAGGAATCGTGTAGGACTCCAAAGGCTGGGTTGCCGTGATCTTCCTCCTGTAGAGGGTGAGTTTCCCGGTGTCGGCGTCGATATAGTGTTCCGACTGCTCCTCCATCGAGGTTTTAAGCTCCCAAGCGGCTGCGAAGGCTTCCGCGCCGTGGACACTGGTACGGGCGCTTCGGTGACCGACCGTGGAGCGAAGGCCTTTGGTGCTACCTTTGGCGGCAACGTAAACAGGAGTGGCGCCGAAGACTTTGGCGTCGTGGCAGCTGGCTTCGCGGCGGAAGCATCCGTCGGTGCGGACGCGGAAGCCTTGTACCTGATGCGTTGAAGAGAATCCGACACCTGCTTCGTAAAGGAAGCGGACGGTTTCGTCGATCCGACAGACGTCTTCGGTCCACCAGCGAGTGAAGACTCTAGCGTCGATGCCTTATGTTTATCCGGTACCGGATCAGCCTGTTTCTGCGCGCTGTGTCCCCCTGCCGGTCCGACGGCCTTGTGCGTCGACGGCTTCGTGCTGGCGGCCTTGACTACAGGGTGCGGGGCCCCAGTCTTCGGTTCGACGCCCTTAGCCGATTTCGGGTCGACGGCCTTGACCGACTTCGACTCGGCGCCCTTGACCGACTTTGGTTCGGCGCCCTTGGCCGACTTCCCCGGGTCGACAGCCTTCTTCGGCTTCGGCTGCCCCGACGTGTCCGAAGACGAGGAGGCGACCGGAGGGGCAGACGTCTTCAGTTTCGATGGCGTCTCAATTACCTTCGCTTTCGTCGACACCGAAGGTTTCGGTTTCGTTTTGACCAACGTCGGCTCCGCAGAAGTGTCCGTAGCCGGGCCCATAGGCGAGGCCGTGGATCTGGGTGGAAGGTCTTGGGTAAGGCCGCGTGGCGATCCCTCGACCTGAGCCGTGGTAATTGTTCGATCGGGGCCTAGCTCTTCACACGAGCTATCTTCCGTGGCCCCGTAGGCCTCATTGACGTCTCCTACCTCGTCGACGACTTCTGCTGCCTCGACCACCTCAACGTCTGCGTCGTATCCGTAGTCGATCTCCTCCGTTGGAGGGGAAACTTGCAGATGAACCTCTTGCTTGTCTGCTTCTTCTCTGTCAAAGATGTCCACCGGTGCCGGGCCCGACTGCCGGGCCTCCTGGCGCGCCACGCGCCGAAGTCGAATCGTCTTCTTCGATCGAAACCTGGAACAAGCCATACAGTTGGCTTCATCGTGGTCCGGCGACAGGCACTTGTTGCACACAGGGTGGACGTAGATGTGCGGGTACTTAGATCCGCACACGGGACATTTCTTGAACGGACTCCGTTCCATGATGTCGTCGTAAGTCTTGCTGCGTCGACTGGGCCCCGAGTACCGAATAGCCACACGACTCCTCTGGACGTCCGACTCGGGAACTGAGCCGGAACAGAGTTGGGACCGAACGCAAACAATACCGACGTATAAGAGAAGGCCTTTGGGCCGTAAGAAAAGTCTATATCGATTCCGAACTGGAGATGTCGAATATACATCCGAACCCAATGGCAGAAAAAAACAATCTGGGGATGGAGTCGATGCCCATGCGCACTGTAGTCCAGGGGAGGAGCCACCTATCACGTGATACTTCGAAGACTCTTCCAGGACAATAATGTGCAATCATCCGGACCCAACACTAGGCGGCGATCTATGCTATAGATATGAATTCAGCAGCCCACATGCCTCGACCATCGATTTGCACAAATACATCAGTACTAGGATATAATACATCAGCATGCTATACAACTGTGGTTTCCATACATCAGGTTTCATTTCAAATTTCTGTCTTAGTCCATTACACGCAGGAGGATATGTAGTACGGCCATTCCTCCATAAAATTCAGACATATTGTGACAGAGTGACAGTGATCAATCCATTTGCATTCCAAACATTGCAGAATGCCCCTGAGGTCGCCTTCTCTCTTCAGCAGGCAGCTTGTTCAATCACTTGCCGCCTTATTTCATCAGAGTTGTGGTTGTAGTCAGTGAAATGAGACAGAAGGGGGCATTGGAAACTTTGCATTTAATCCTACTTCTGAGTTGCCCTATGCGCTGTTTCACTAGTGGTGTAGTTTGCCCTAAGTGTATAAGATCACAGGGCCACCAGAAGGAATACACCATGACAAGGAATCCATCCAAGGTGTGGCTGTTGGGCAGTCCCCTCCTGCCTTCCATAACACAATCTCGCTGTTTTTTGTTTCCACGTTAGAGATCTGGTCTTACAAACCCGTCGGTATTTGTTTTCAAACTATTAGCAATAATTCCCTAAATTGAATGAATGAATGTCAGGATTTCTAAAGTGCGTGGCTACTCTAAGGAGTTTCCCGGTGGGCCACATCTTCTATAAGCGGTACAAAAGGGGGTGGTGATGGACGGAGCATCTGAATCAATCAAACACTCACACCCAGTCAAAAGATCTGGGTTTAATCAATCACCGTTCTTTAGCCCACTCTGCCACCCCAGTTCTGACATGGCTATATGCAAATCAGCCTGAGCCTGTGCCTCATGGGAACAGTCCAGCCCGAACTGCCAAGCCATGTCTTCCCTGGATCAGAAACAAGCTTCCGAGGACCGGTTTCTGGCATTACAGCCGTCTTCAGCCCAGCTTGCTTGAATCCAGTGGCAAAGTGAGCAAGGGACTCACGTCTGAGCATACCCTGCCACACTTATGGCGGCCAAAAGCGGTACAAAAGGGGGTGGTGATGGACGGAGCATCTGA
The DNA here is from genome assembly GCF_964261635.1 of Lissotriton helveticus. NCBI lineage: Eukaryota > Metazoa > Chordata > Amphibia > Caudata > Salamandridae > Lissotriton > Lissotriton helveticus. The sequence goes on from NC_136065.1 coordinate 1,935,383,765, forward strand.
ATCAATCAAACACTCACACCCAGTCAAAAGATCTGGGTTTAATCCATCACCGTTCTTTAGCCCACTCTGCCACCCCAGTTCTGACATGGCTATATGCAAATCAGCCTGACCCTGTGCCTCATGGGAACAGTCCAGCCCGAACTGCCAAGCCATGTCTTCCCTGGATCGGAAACAAGCTTCCGAGGACCGGTTTCTGGCATTACAGCCGTCTTCAGCCCGGCTTGCTTGAATCCAGTGGCAAAGTGAGCAAGGGACTCACCTCTGAGCATACCCTGCCACACTTATGGCGGCCAAAAGCGGTACAAAAGGGGGTGGTGATGGACGGAGCATCTGAATCAATCAAACACTCACACCCAGTCAAAAGATCTGGGTTTAATCCATCACCGTTCTTTAGCCCACTCTGCCACCCCAGTTCTGACATGGCTATATACAAATCAGCCTGACCCTGTGCCTCATGGGAACAGTCCAGTCCGAACTGCCAAGCCATGTCTTCCCTGGATCGGAAACAAGCTTCCGAGGACCGGTTTCTGGCATTACAGCCGTCTTCAGCTCGGCTTGCTTGAATCCAGTGGCAAAGTGAGCAAGGGACTCACGTCTGAGCATACCCTGACACACTTATGGCGGCCAAAAGCGGTACAAAAGGGGGTGGTGATGGACGGAGCATCTGAATCAATCAAACACTCACACCCAGTCAAAAGATCTGGGTTTAATCCATCACCGTTCTTTAGCCCACTCTGCCACCCCAGTTCTGACATGGCTATATGCAAATCAGCCTGACCCTGTGCCTCATGGGAACAGTCCAGCCCGAACTGCCAAGCCATGTCTTCCATGGGGTGGCTGAGTGGGCTAAAGAATGGTGATGGATTAAACCCAGATCAGTTGACTGGGAGTGAGTGTTTGATTTGCTCAAACGCTCCGTCCATCATCCCCTTTTGTATCGCTTTGTTCGCCCTAAGTGTGGCAGGGTATGCTCAGACGTGAGTCCCTTGCTCACTTGGCCACTGGATTCAAGATAGCCTGGCTGATGAGGATTATGAATACGAAACCGGTCCCAGGATGCTTGTATCCGGTCCATGGAAGACATGGCTCGGCAGTTCGGGCTGGACTGTTCCCATGAGGCACAGTGTCAGACTGATTTGCATACTGCCATGTCTGAAATGGGGTGGCTGAGTGGGCTAAAGAATGGTGATGGATTAAACCCAGATCAGTTGACTGGGGGTGAGTGTTTGATTTGCTCAAACGCTCTGTCCATCATCCCCTTTTGTATCGCTTTGTTCGCCCTAAGTGTGGCAGGGTATGCTCAGACGTGAGTCCCTTGCTCACTTGGCCACTGGATTCAAGATAGCCTGGCTGATGAGGATTATGAATCCGAAACCGGTCCCAGGATGCTTGTTTCCGGTCCATGGAAGACATGGCTTGGCAGTTCGGGCTGGACTGTTCCCATGAGGCACAGGGTCAGACTGATTTGCATATAGCCATGTCCGAAATGGGGTGGCAGAGTGGGCTAAAGAATGGTGATGGATTAAACCCAGATCAGTTGACTGGGGGTGAGTGTTTGATTTGCTCAAACGCTCCGTCCATCATCCCCTTTTGTATCACATCTGCTATAAGGTCACAGAGCAGCAGTGCGGAGCAGATCAGTAGCGGCGTCATTCAGCTTCACTTGCTTCCCCAACATCATAGTTTCATCGCGCCACCGCTACCACTGCCTCCCGCGGTCTAACATCTTGACAGCGAGAAAAGTAAGGCGGTGGTTACAGATGGGGAGCTCGAGCGCGTGAGAGTTACTGCCGGAATTGGTGTTGGCGCTTCTACTACCCGAATTCCCGAGGCAAGGGTGGCCGTCTTAGTCGGCAGCCGCAGGGAGTGTGTGCCCTCGGTAAAGCGCGGAGTGGCCTGAATACACCCAGTGAAGCCCCCAACTCTACCCTGTGTGCCCCGCATGTCCTCCATCCACCGGCCTCCCTGATCTCACTCTCAGAAACGACGGTAGAGCGGTGGTAGCCAAGCGGGAGTGGGAGCCGGAGTCAGCGCCAGAACCAGAGCCCAAACCAGGTGGAAACAGGCCAAACTGGGGGCGAATTAGGCTTCCTCTCACGCTTACCATCACGCCTACTATCACTACTAGAGCACCAAGAAGGAGTTTAACAAGGTGCCTAAAGTGGGGGGTGAACATTACAGAGAACCACGTAGAACCGCAGAGAACTTACTCAAAAATCCATACAGGAGGACCAGGAAAACTAGTCAAACATCATCTCAATCAATTAAGCAAATCAAACCAAGTAATTAATCAATACTAAATAATCAACCACTCGAGCAGGCAAGCAAGCAAGCAATCTTGAACAAACCGCTTTAGGGGGGATAACTACAACTTTAACTTCTTGAGAGCGCTATGAGGTCAGGGAAAGTCAGGAAAGCAAAAAATAACGTCCCGGCAAGAAGACGCGGCAGTAGCAAGCCCAAGGCACCAAACGAAACATATAACTTGTTGGTGCAGGAGCTATCTCCATCAGAAAACCTGATCTATGAAGAGGTAGACTCGGATACCCTGAGTAGACTGGCAACAAAGGGTTATCAACCAAAAATGTACACAATCTTCTCATTCTTAAAAGAACCTGGCTCGTTCCTTAGCACCTCAATTAGCAATCTCAAGGGACTCCCTTCCCCCATGGAACCCGAGGGGAGCGCCTAAAACACTTCCCCTGGAGGCGAAAAAAGCGAAAACACCAAAAACATAACACAAGACATAACGAGACACGAGAGAGGCATAAGGGCTGGACGGGGGGCAAGATCAAGAATGTGGAACTGAGGGCAAAGCTGAGGGTGAATTGAGAACGCACACACCCAAAGAAAGTTCCATCCAAGCCGAAATGACTGTCACCGGCAACGGCAGCTGCAGGGACAATTATAACGTTAATAATAGCAGCACAAACGATAGGGGCTACCCGCTTGAGATGAAGATAGCAATCCTGTCAACTTTGCAGTCATCAATTACAGAAATAGGGGGTTGAGCGAAACAATCAAGAGCTCACTAACAACAGAAAATCAGATTCATCCACAAATTCTTAGCCACAAACCCTTAGACAGCCATCAACCAAGGACCCTAACGCTCAGGATCAAATAAGAGCAAACCTAGGACCCAATATCAGCAGTCCAGTGGCAGTTATCACCACAGACCAGGGCCCAGTCCAGACGACTCAACCAGACCGAGATCCAGAGGGAGATGGGAGAGAGCAAGGAAAAACAGTGAAAAGAGAGGATACAGAAGAAACAGAAGAGATAGAAGAGTCAGAGATAGAGTATGACCAAACGGATATTTCTAAACTAGAAAATACCCCTCAGAGGAGACAACAGAGGAGTGGGAGAGGCTAGTAGCATCATACTACCCAGTTATCCATAAGGAGGAAGACCGCAAACGAGAACATGATATAATCCCAATCACAGAAGAGCTTTGAAAGGGACCGGAAATACTATGGTCATCTTTGCTAAACACGTTACAGCGATCAATAAAGGCAATGCAATTATCCCTCCTAAACTTTCTAGCCATACATGTAGCCAATATCGATAACAAGATGGCAGACATGAACGGCATGATCAAGAGGGTCGAAGCAGAAACAAAAATAACGCAGGCGAGCTGTGCCTGCCACACAATTGTGGACAAACTCACAATGATCCCATTATTACTGGGGGTATCCTGTCTGACTTAAAAAAGAAAACTGACAACGCAAAAGATGAAGCAAACTTAGGCATTGCGAATGCATCAACAAATCCACATTTCAGCCAGTCAAGAGAACAGCTTGGGAGCTTAAATCAGCTGAGCTCTGCACATGATCCCCCCCAGTAGTCTCAGCAGCAATACAAGAGACACAGACGGTAAGGACATAAGTCCACTCCAACAACCAAGAGGTATTGGGCAGAAAAAAAAGAGACACGGAACCTACCAAATACATCAAATCCTAAAACCAAGAATGGGCATATGGCCCAAACCCCCAAAGGGGGTGAGCCAAACAGCCCTAATATCTTGGAGAAAATCAAAAATGAAATCTACGCCGCAGTTGCAGGGAAAGCCTCAAAGCTGCCTGCAGTAACACAACAAATGGATTGCTCTGAGCAAGTGAACACACAGCCCAGCTATATGCAGGGACAACAGGGGAAGGTCCAAGAAATCATCAGTCATCAAAGCCCGCCAGGCCAAAGCATGGGGAAAGAAAGCCCTCAAAAACCCAGGGAACAAAATAAAGAGGGTGAAAACAAATAAGGAAAGGGAGAAAAAAGACCAGAAACATAAAAGCATTCTTTAAAGTGGTAAATTGACCCCAGAAGAAGAAGATGAAGCAGAAACAGAAAGGTCATCTGTGGCCATAACAACATCACCGGCCAAGGAGACGGAACAAACTGTACAAAGTCAGAATTCCAACTACACAGGTAAAGGCAAAATTGCAAGCGCCAAACAGAAACCATTCACCGAAAAAAGAAGCCCACCAACGAGACAAAGAGGGCAGACAGTAATGATCCCTTAAAAGCCCAAAGGCTGGGAACATCGCTAGCCGGTAGCAAGGTAGCTTCACTGACACAGGGCCCTACGTCGGTAGAAGACACGGAGGTAATAGATGCGCGGGTAGAAGTGCCACTACTCGGAAAGAGAGCTGACTGGACACAGGTCAAACCAGTCACTGAAGAACCTAAACAACGGGACCACAGGCAGGAGGGAGCCGAATGTGGCATAATCTTACTCATTCCAGAGTACAAGTCAAGAGGCAAAGGGGATACCCTCAACCGAGGCAACATTTTAAGCTATTTATGCTGTACCCGGCGAAAATCAGGGTTAATCGCCAAGGCCATTCACACATATTCACGGACACAGCTGCGCTTCAACGAGCAATGAAGAGTTGGGCCAAGGAAAGGCCTAACAACGTAGACCGCTTGACCGAGGAGGGAGAAGCCAGCAGTCGGCTGGATGAGCAGGAGTAGCTGCCTTCAGTGTTGGTGGTAGGACATGTTTGCGAAGCACTGCATTGCACGATGGTGTTGAATTTGATGTCAGATTCTGCGGGGGAGGGGGGTAGACCTCGAGGTGTTCTGTGAGACATTTGAGGACTCCTGAACTTCGTTGCTGTGAACGCTGTTGCACTGCGATATGGGGGCGCTGGGTTGGGGGGGGATTGGCACACAGGGTTATAGTTCATTGTGTTACTTTTACGCTCACTTGGTGCTGATCTACACGGCGCGGCGGTAGCTGGGACGTGGGCCTAGAAACGGACAGTGCACGGATATCAGACTGAGGATGTTTGGCGACCTTGGCCCCAGCACGCAACGCACCACAGGGTTGTTCAATTCACGGCTGGGACTGGGGGAAGAGGGGCTGGGGGGCGGGATGGGGTCGGTCAGTCCAGGTTGGGGGTGGTCTGTAGTGGGAGGGGGGAAGGATTTTGTCCAGAAGTGTTGTTGAGTTTGGGTCGGGGGGGAGGGTATCTAGAGGTAGACTAAGCATACTGGCATTTCCTGAAGTACGCCTTGACTTGCCTCGAACACGCTGTTCCCACTATTGGGATGTTCGCTGATGCCATATCGGGCAGCCATGACTCGGCGGCCCTGATACAAGTCCTCACGTGGAACGTTAGCGGCCTCAACGACCATCGTAAACTTAGGAGAGTATTGAGTTACCTGCAGCGACACAGAATAGATCTGGCTCTCCTACAGGAGACGCACTTGCCGACGGATAGCAGAATGTTCCTCTCGAGGGGCTTAGCTGGTAATTATACCACGGCTGGATTTACTACGCACTCTAGAGGGGTTTTGACATGGGTAAACCCGAGAGCCAGGCTGCCTCAGACCCTCTTAATGGCCGACTCGGAGGGGAGATATGTCATCTCTAGGTGCAGCGCAGGAGGGAGCGATTTTGTAATGGTCCTAACTTTGACTCCCCGGATTTCTATAGAACCTTGGCATCTGCCGCTCGCTCTCATGCTTCTTCGCGCATGCTCTGGGGGGGGGACTTCAACTTAGTACTTGACCCCGCGCTGGATAGATCTGCAGGCCCCCCGCGTAGGCCATCTGCAGCGGCACAGGCGCTGAGTAGGGAGCTCATTATACTGGATCTTGAGGATGTATGGCGCTACAGACACACTGAGAAGGGAGGGTACACACACTACTCTGCATTTCATAATATACACACTAAAATTGATTACTTTATGGCGACTCTGGTACTAATGAGGAGCGTCAAGTCTTGCATAGTGCTGCCGCGCACCCTCTCGGACCACTCACCAGTACTCATGGAGCTGCACTCGCCCACCCGAAATATACCGCCGTTCACGTGGCGTTTCCCACCCTATTCACTACTAGACGACAGGTTCAGAGGGGAACTTGCGGATGACATAGACGTCTTTTTTGACACTAACGCGGGCTCGGTGGATAGCTACCAAACACTATGGGAGACGTTTAAAGTATATATTAGGGGTATGGCTATGTCCAAACATTCCAATGTCCTCAAATCCATCCGAGGGCGACTGACGCTTCTGGAGAGGCAGCTGTCCGCCCTCGAGCGAAGGCAGCGAGTCTGCCCAACCACTGCGGTCCTCGAGTAAATTAAGAGTTTGCTTACCGAATATCATGAGGAGGCGGACAGGGAGGTGCAGCACATGGGGAAATACGCTACGGCCAGGACATATGGAGAGGGGGAGAGACCTAGTTCCCTGCTAGCCAGACTTCTAAAAGGCACTAGAGGGAGGACACAGATTACTGACTTGAGGACAGCTGAGGGTGAATTGGTCACCGGGGCCGCTGAGATAGCTGACCGGTTTAGAGACTTTTACGCGGACCTTTATTCGGCAAAAGGTGGGCGCGTGGATGATGACATCGCGGACTACTTGGACCACATTGCATTGCCTATGCTCTCAAATGCGCAGCGGGAATTTCTCATGTTGCCCATTGGCAAGGATGAGATAGTGGAGGCCTTGGCGAGCATGCGCTCAGGTAGCACTCCGGGCTCGGACGGACTCACAGTGTGCTTTTATAAAGCGTTCCAAGACATACTGATCCCGCACCTTTCGGCTCTGTTCGACGATATCTGCATGGAGGGTAGTATGCCACCATTGATGAGGGAGGCCCTGCTGGTCACTATACTTAAGCCTAATAAGCCCCATGAAGAATGCGGCTCGTATAGACCGCTTTCGCTCATGAACGTAGATGCCAAATTATATGCCAAGGTGTTAGCTACGCGTCTCGCACTCCTAGCGCCCGAGCTAGTTGCCACCGAGCAGGCGGGATTCATCCCCAGTAGGAACCTCACGTATAATGTTAGGACGGTTCTTGGAGTGATCCAACATGTTAAACAGGATGTGAAAGCCTTAGCCGTATTCCTTGACATGGAGAAGGCTTTCGATTCGGTTGAGCGGCCCTTCATGACTAGAGTCCAGCGGCGCATGGGGTTGGGCGAGCCCTTTCTCCAAATGATCGGCGCCTTGTACCACGAACCGTCGAGACTGCGAGTAGGAGACCTGGTGATGGACCCTTTTCCCATTGGCAGAGGGACAAGACAGGGCTGCCCTCTATCGCCGCTGCTCTATGCGCTGGTGGCGGAGCCATTGGCCTGTGCACTACGCGAATACCATTGGCACGAGGGTGTGAGTTTTCCGGCCCATAAGATAATAGTTTCTACATATGCGGATGATACCCTGCTCTATGTCCGAGACCCGGAGAATAACTTGTCCTCGGTATTGCGGGAGGTGGTGCGGTTCGGCGTCCTCTCGGGCCTAAAGATCAACTGGTCGAAATCGGTGGCTTTTCCCTTAACCCCAGCTACCAGACGCTTTGAGGCGGAATATCCACTGCAGTGGTCACAGGACTCGGTCCGCTATTTGGGGGTCCAGCTGCACACGGACCCTGAGATCCTCATCCGTGAAAACTACGGTGTGGCTTACGATAGGCTGGAGGATGATGTGGCAAGGTGGTATGAACTACCGCTCTCTCTCATGGGCCGCATCGCCATCATGAAAATGGTGGTACTGCCGAGGTTTTTATTTCTCTTCAGCGCCCTCCCGGTGGTCCTATCCAGACATTTCTTTAAGGTACTCACGCAGCTCATGGTCAAACTGGCGTGGGGGGGTAAGCAGCCACGAGTGAAATGGAGTACTTTGACGCTCCCATACGAGATGGGCGGATTGAATGCGCCGGACCTGGAGTTCTACTACAGGGTGGCACAAGCCTCGCACCTCCACACTTGGATACACGGTGAGGCCTCTATCCCACATGTCCGGCTGGAACGACTGTTCGCAGATCCCCTCCCTCTCCCAGCCACAGTATGCCTTCCGGTCGATCGCAGGACGGATGTCCTGGACTCCATAGCTGCCACGAACCATGCATGGCACTCCCTAACTCGAGCCCGGAACTGTGTAATTCTTTATTCTCCGGATATGCTGCCGGAGTGGGGGCTATGGCTCCCTCCATTACAGGACAAAGGAGTGACAAGGGCACTGCGCTCGCTGGGCGTAGCTAAGTTAGGCGACCTGTTCCAGGAGGGCCGGGCGAAGACATGGGAGCAGATATCTGCAGGTAAAGACGCTGCCTCCTTGCTGACGCGCTTCAACTTCCACAGAGTGCGGGGATCCCTGCTGGGTCTCCTGGGCCCTGAACTTGAGGAACCGCCGGAAGTTCCGGAGCTTACACATACTATAAAGGTCGCGGAGCCCCGGAAATTGATTACTATACTGTACAGAAAGGCAATTATGTATAGGGAACAGGACTTAATGAAAGCCAGGATTGAGTGGCAGCGTGACCTTCAAAGTCCCATAGATGACGCCATGTGGCGGTATTGCTGTGGAAACACTAAAAAGATCTCGCTGAACGGGAGACACAGGCTTATCCATTTTAAGTTTCTGCAGAGAGTATATTACACCCCGGAACGGCTGCACAGGTATGGCCTAAGACAGACTACGGAGTGCGAAAGGTGCCATGCTCTGGTTGCGGATTTTCTGCATCTGGCGTGGCTGTGCCCGGCTATTCAGAAATATTGGGGCGATATATTTAAGGAGATGAGCGAAATTCTGGAGCGGGAAATTACCCCGGACCCTGCATTGGCCCTACTGGGGTACTCAAAGCCACTACCGGTGGCGCTGCGGAGACTGGCGGACATGGGTATGTTGCTAGCCAGGCGAGTGGTAGCGACCAGCTGGATGAGAGGGCCCCCTCCGTCCGCTAAGAGATGGGCACGATATGATTTATTGCTGTACACAAACGGAACACTATAGCGAGTTACTTCCTCCTACTTCTCGCCCTAAGAACTTCTGGGGGCTATATAAAACGCACCGGAACACAATGAGTGCAGCGGGAGAGCGGGGAGAGGCGGGTGATGACACACTGGCAGCTTCCGGGCTTGCATCAAGACAGGGTGTAGGCTAGGCAGATCTCCAGGAACTGAGACTGCAGCTGAGGCTCCAGGTGCGGGCGGGTTGCTCTCTGTTCCTCCCCTTTTTTGAGGATGCGCTAGGCGACTGTGGACACGCATGGGCGGACCAGATGTGTAATTGTAGAGGCGGAGACGGCGAGGGCAGGTGAAGACTACATGACTTATAGGATTGGTCAGGATAGGTATGGCGGGGTGGGGGATGGGAGGGTAGTTCCTTGTTTGCGTAATGTTTGTGAATTGAGGTTTACTTTTTATTCTAGAACACTGCTCATCGTGATTATTGCTTATGTCAACGACGGGGTGGGACTCCGGGAGAGAGGGATCTCTTCTTTATATTAGTTGGAACTATCGCCAGCTGACCAGAGCTGTTGAGACTCGGTTCATATGTGAAAGCTACAACGCCACCGGACCCCCGGGTTGTCAGTTATTTGGCTGTGTTTTATTTGCTTGTCATCTAATGTTTTGCCCCGACTACGGACGCGGCCAGCCTCCGGGTTGTAGGCCTGAAGCTGTGTTACACTAATTTTGCGACAATAAAGTTTGTTGAAAAATTAAAAAAATATATATATATATATATATATATGTGTGTGTGTATATATATATATATATATATATATATATATATATATATATATATATATATATATATATATATATATATATATATATATATATATATATACCTACAACATAAAATATCATAATAAAAACATTATATTATAAAATAAAAAAATAAAATATTTATACATGTTTAAACTTACATTTGGCACTCCATTGAGTTCAACAGTTGGGAAAGTGTTGGATAGCAAAGGGTAAAAAATACTATTCCCACTCCAGTGTGTGCAACAGTAGGGAAAGTGTTGGATAGCGAAGGGTAAAATAATTACTATTCCCACTCCACTGAGTGCAACAGTAGGGAAAGTGTTAGATAGCGAAGGGTAAAAATTACTATTCCCACTCCAAAGAGTGCAACAGTAGGGAAGGTGTTGGGTAGCGTAGGGGTAAAAATTACCATTCCCACTCCAGTGAGTGCAACAGTAGGGAAAGTGTTGGATAGCATAGGTGTGCAAATTACTATTCCCACTCCAGAGTGTGCTACAGTAGGGAAAGTGTAGGATAGCGGAGAAGAACAAATTACTATTCCCACTCCAAAGAGTGCAACAGTAGGGAAAGTGTTGGATAGCTGAGGGGTCAAAATTACTATTACCACCCTGATTAAATTGAAATTGGACACAGAAACACACGGAAATTCTGGACACAGGAACACACGGAAATTCTCTGTTCCTTACAAGCAGACATGATAGATTCTAAACATTTGCACACATATGTGAACACGTACCTCGTTGCCTCTCGCCAGGACCCCTGCCCAGAAGCTGCTCGGTTCGCACTCATACGGTAGGGAAGAACTCTTGGCTATCAATTTGGGGTCTATTTGCTGGGGAGGAAGTGTGCTTAACTTAGGGGAAGACTCTACCAGTTGTCCGGCCTGTTGTTACACTATACCTGCCCCTGCACTTATATCATGTGCTCCGGGTGCCCAGCCTCAGACTGGGCTGAAAATTATGCAGCTTAATGAGAGGTCGTTGGCTAAACATTACCTGGAAATTTACGATCTTGTTATGGAGGAAGTCCCTGACGTGTTTTTCTTGTGTGAAACTTGGCTCAGCGAGGACATGGTAGCGGAGCCTAACCTAGCTTTACCTACTGGATACTCTATTTGCACGGTCAATAGGGAATCCAGGGGAGGGGGCATTGCAGTAATTTTTAAATCCTGTTACTCTTGTTTGTTCACTAAGGAACCCATTGAAGGCTGCGAATATGCCCGTTTTAGGATCTCTGTGAGACCCCACCTTACGCTATCAGGGTTCCTGATATATCGGCCCCCTGGGCCGACTGCCAAGTTTTAAAATTCGCTCCTGGAAAGAGTTAGCTCGCTTGTTGTGGGCCCGGCCAATTTTAGTATTTTTGGGGACCTGAACTTACATCTTGATTTAACTCACGATAGTGAAATCTGCAGTTTCATTGCATGACATGGCGGCTTTTCAGCTGAATCAATTGGTATGCGGTCCCACCCACACTGCAGGGCACCTGTTGGACCCTATATTTTCTAAAGTTCAGTCTTTTAAGGTGGATACGACTACTCCTATGGGCTGGACTGACCATGCCTTGGATGTCATGTCTGTCCCGCTCACAGAGCCTCGTTACAATGATTCTGTAAAATTGGTTCTCAAACGTCCTTGGCGTAAATTGAAACTTGAGGAGTTCCATGACTTTCTAGGCAGGAACCCTCTGGGCCCTTTATCCGACTCAAAATCTGACTATGGCTCATTTTGTGACTGGATAAAACTCGGTCTTGACTCTTTGATCCCTGCCATATGGTTCAAGGGGCCATCCTCTACCACTAGCCCCTGGTACACTGATTCCTTGAGTGTATTAAGGAAAATATGTAAAAAAGCTGAGCGAGAGTGGAGAAGGGAATATGATTCTGAGAAAAAATTGTGCTATCTCGCCACTATCAAGCAGTACCATAAAGCCATTTGTAAATCTCGGGCTGATTACTATGCGAGTCAAATCAAGCTGAGCCCTAACCCAGCAAAATATATCTTTAAGATTCTTAAAGATCTCAGGTCTAAGAAGGTCTCGATGCCTGCTATATCATCGGCACAGTAGTGTGATGATTTAGCCACCTTTTTGTAGAAAAGGTGCGTGCCATTTACCATTCTTTCCCTCCAGCCCCCTCTTGCTCTATCCCAGTGCCCCTAGACACCGGACCGCGGCAGACGGTCAGCCATCCCTCACTTGTCTCAGGAGGAGCTCACTCGGTTGAGTGGTAAAATTAAAACTGGCTCACCTTCTGACCCTTTAAGGCCATCTCAATTTAGAGAGTCCTTTTACATCTTCCAGGCCCCTCTCCGTAATATAATCAATGCCTCCTTCTCCACTGCTATTGTACCTGCTCTTTGGAAACAGGCTTGTGTGTCCCCCATTGTTAAGAAACCTACATTTGACCCGTCCAAGCTGGAAATTTTTAGGCCCATTTCCCTGCTCCCTTGGGCGGCGAAGGTCGCAGAGACACATGTTAACAACGTGCTCACTCAATTCCTGCAATCCAATGATATTCTTCATGTTTCTCAGAATGGGTTTCGATCGGGACACAGTACGGAGACCGCTCTCTAGGCCACCTCTGAGCACCTGCGGTCCATTCTTGATGACGGTCAAAGCGCGGCACTTATTTTGTTAGACCTTAGTGCCGCCTTTGACACGGTCTCACATAACATCTTGCTACAGCGGCTTGAGGAAGCTGGAGTGATCGGGTCAGCTCTGGAATGGTTCAGATCTATTCTGACCGAGAGATCTTTCAGTGTCTGCTCCTCCGTTTCTCTCTCAAGCCCATTCCATTGATCAGGGAGTACCCCAGGCCTCAGCTCTGAGCCCGGCTTTGTTCAATCTTTATGTCCAGCCTCTGGCTGCGGTCGCAAGGCTATGGGACCTGGTTATGGTCTCATATGCGGACGATACGCAGTTGGTTGTCACCTTGGCGGAAGGTTCTTCTCCTAATGCCTCTAGGTTTAGAGATGGGATAGCGGCTCGTTGGATGGCTTCCAATTGTTTGCAACTTAATGCCAACAAAACCGAGGTTTTGTTGGTTGGGAAGAACGTTAATCTTTGGAACGAGCAGTGGTGGCCAACCGTTCTGGGTGCAGTTCCCACGCCTAAGACCCTGGTCAAAAATCTTGTGGTTTGGATGGGTGCTTCCCTTAGCTTTCGGGATCATACTAGGAAAGTCGCCGGCACTTGTCTCTGCCTGTTGCGGGGTCTTAAGCCCCTTTTGAAATTTTTTTATCCCACTACACGTCAGCTGGTTATACAGGCTACTATTCTTTCACGGCTTGATTATGCCAGCTCTCTTTTACTTGGGGCTAATAAGGCCGAAATATGTCGGCTACAACGCGTCCAAAATTCCGCCGCAAGAGCGCTTGTAGGTCTCCCACGATTCTGCTCTGCTGCTGATACTATCCGGAAACTGCATTGGCTTCCTATGGAGAGTAGGATTCAATTTAAGGCACTGTGCCTATCCTTTAAAATTGTGAAATCAGCCCACCCCAGCTAATTGAGCAATTTGCTCACTCTGTATGTTCCCAAGCGCAGGTTACGGTCGGCAGGCCGGCAGTTGGTCGTTGTACCTCGGGTTAAGCGCAGCCGGGCGGGAGGGCGTTCCTTCCGCTATCTGGCAGCTAGGCTGTGGAACTCCTTGCCGGAACAGATCCGTGGTATGGACTGTTTACTCGCCTTTAGGAAAGCGGTCAAGACTTTCCTCTTCCCATTAGCCTAACCTTTGGTATTTTTATGTAGTTCTGGCTGTTAATATGTTTCTGGTTTCTGTGCGTTCATCACCTTGTAGCTGAAAGCGCCGGGACGCCCCTTCGCTGGGGCAGCTGTGCGCTATACAAGCCACTTAACATAACATAACATAACATAAAGTTCAATGAAGGCGAAACAGTGCTGATTGCATACAAATCTCATTTGTATACAAACACTGAAATGCGTTTTGCATCCACAGAAAAAATACTGACAGCAGTGCAGACTGCTGTAGTGAGAGAAAGAGCACTGGCTCAGGGGAAACTAATAATTGTCGGGACTCTAGTACCAACCTTAGAGGCTGTTACAAAAGCAAGCGTTCCAAGCGCAAAAGCACTGCATCCGCGAGGGATACAATGAGCCAATTCTCACAGCAACAGATGTAGATTACAAATTTGACTCAACATTAAAAACACAAACATTTCTGCAGTACGTACAAGAATATCCTCTCCCGAATGAAATAATGCCTCTAGAACAGTATGAATACATCATTTACACTGACGGATCTGGCCAGCCAGCCATAGGTAGTAAACAGCAATACAGCGCAGCATTTTCGGTTGTAAAGGGACATATGCGGGACGGTAAGTTCCGTCCTAGCAATACGCAGACACAGTCACTAGGAGATTGCACATCACAGCTGGCAGAACTGAAAGCCCTGATACTGGCACTAAAATATACGGCTCGAGAATTCCCACGCTCATTGTGTTTGATTCGTTTTATTGTGTCCACTGATACAGTGAATATATTGGGGCCTAAATCGGCTTTGAGATTTCAAAGGTTGCACAAGAAAGCACAAGCTGCCTTAAGAACAGGTGGCAGAGCTAAGAAAAGAATTGCCATAGGCTCATGTAATTCACACATTGAGTCATTAGCGTGTTGCCGTGCACGTTGAAGGGAATTCAGTGGCTGATGAAGCAGCCAAGGCAACAGTGAGAACTGCTGCCTTTGCTGCAATCACTCGTTCTAGTACAAGGATAAACGGACAGATAATGATAGCTGTGAATGCTACGGGCAACAATAGCTCAGCCTTGCCAAAAGGTTTTCCACTCAAGTACTCCTACAAGTTAGATGCACAAACATTCCATATGCTCAAATTCCAGGAGAGGGGATAAAAGAATACTAAACATGGATTGCACATTAGGTTTACTTCTAGCTGCACCGAGGGTCTGGGTTCAACAGATGCAGGTATTGCTGAAACGATTTCACTACTGAAACAACGTTATTGGTGGTCTGGTATTACCAAACAGACCAAAGGCTTTGTCCTTAAGGGCGACATCTGTCAGCAGAGGAAGGGTCCCACCGTAAAGCAATCCTTAACAGCAAGCGTATTAGGCTCAGGTGGCCGTTGGTTTAATCACCTATATGGGGTCCAGAGGGCGCTTAATAACATGCCAAGAAGTTCCCTAGGGGGCAATACTCCATATGAAGTCCTGTTTGGGACTAGAATGTGGGCACCCAGCCTCAATTGTGGCGGGTGAAAAACCATTGTTTGGCTATTTAACAGGAACTCCTGGCATTACAAAGCAACGTTCAAGTAAAACGCACCGCCACTGGGGAAGTGAAAGTTGTCCTGGCAAGACCTGCCTGGGTCCTGAAGATTGGGGACCTGGCCAGAGAAAAGATTGCGGACAAGAAAGAGTTTGGGCAATCTTACAGATCGCCTGTACCTGGACTGACTGTGGACAGAACAAGAACAATACTTCTTCCGCCACTTGTCAGCAAGAAAGAAAGAGGATTTGTATCAATTGATCTGATCAAACCACACTTTGTGGCAGATACTCAATAGTAGGCTGCGTGGGCTTCTGGGTAGCCGCCGATCTTCTCTCGCTACCATACAGGAAGTTCAAACAGAAAGATAAATACCTTTTGAAGATTCTACTCCCTAAAGTGAAGTAGTTACAAACTATGGAATGGAACTCGTGCCTGTTGAAATTGAACAAAAATACACCTGAAATACAGATCTCAATTCGACCTAATACAGACATCTATGTGAATATGTCTCGAAATGAGTCATCTGCCAGTTCTATAAAGCCTGCTGAGTCACCAAAGATAGATCGAACTGCGTCTGGCTACTTCATCAATTTTAATACTTCCTCTCTGGATCCAAGTGAACCAGAGTTACCACCACCCACCAAAATCCCACAACCAATACATTTGTGGTTTCTACCTTTGGCTGAAAAAGACTTACATTGTATCTCCATGGCTACAGCTCTGGATTGCTATAGGTCTACTGTTCCTAGTCCTTTCGATAGGTGTAGTGACTGTCTTTTTCCTGCTTATGAAAGGAAATTACCTCCCAGAACGCTCCGCAAGACCGAATGTGAACTTGGCCCTGAAACCGCATGCATCATCACATTTTGAACAAAGAGACCTGTCCTTAGTGAACATTACAGCAATTCCAGTTCCTGAAGGAATAGTTTGGGACAGGGTTTTATAAGATGTATATGGTCCAACTGAACTTTTTAAAATACCACACCTGTTTAAAATTCTCTAAGTGATATTATCACCTCCAGTACTTTCTCTGATGATTGGGACTTTGAAACTGTAAATACTATGCTGTCTGATTTAGAACAATTTGCTGCATTTTCCAGTAGTGAATTGTATGATGATACATTTGATTTAGACACCATGTATTGTTACAAACACTATGGTTATCATTTCTTGCACAAAGCTAGTATCCCACTGTGAGGAAGAGCATTCCGGGACCCAAGAAGTGGGACACTTTCCCCATTACCTTTCCACGTCTCCTCTCCTGTATTCACAGAACTCACCCGAGGAGTGCTGGTCCTTTAAGACGACAGGCTTCCCAGGTCAGCTGTCGGGGTCACGTGGTGCCGAGGGCTTCAAAGTGGAAGCCGTGAGAGACAGTGGGCGTTCACTGGGACCAACGGACGGAGAACGCCAGGAGAAGACGCTTGCTCGGACATACTCGGTGTTTCCGTGGGACAAAGCAGGAAGCCTTCACGAGGAGCACGAAGACTTGCCAGCCGAGGAGAAGAACCGGAGCAGAACGGAGCCTGACGACGGAACAGACGGGCAGCCAGACCCTACCTGGCAACGCGACAACTCGAGCCACGGCCCTGGAGGGACGTGGCTCCACAAGGTATGGGGACAAATTTCCTCGGTGTGGGGGCGCGCATTAGAGGGACCTAGAGGGGGAGTAAAAACGGGAGAGAAAGAGCCAAGCCCGTCTTTAACGTTTTAACGCAAATTGCATGGCATGAGACATTGGTGACGGTAGAGGTGGCAGTTCCCTACACTTTCCCTGATTCCCTGCGCCAAAAGCTGTAGATTGCAAACAACGCCCTTACAGGGTTCTTTTGTTTCTTTTCCTTTATGGTATCAACGGGCGACGGCCGCCAACCCTGTAACATCTTGTTGGCAATAAACCACTTAAATAGATACTCGCGCATCCTGGTCTGCTTCTCCACCACTCCACACGTGGTGTCAGAAGTGGGATATTAGGTCACCTCCAAAATGGAAAATCTTATCCAGCAATGAATTTGCGGCCAAGAGAAGCTGGAATGGGCGGTGGAGTAACAAATGTCCTCTGCCAATGCAGACCGGGAACTTATCAAAGACGGCTTAGCAAATCATGCTGACCAGATGTTGAAGGTGGCTGATGATCGAAGGGATCTTACCACACAACTGCAAATACGTGCGGGTACCGGTCCCAACGTTTCACTTCAAAAATACGTTACTGGAGAAGATCCCGATGCCTTTCTTCTTAATTTTGAAAGGGCAGCAAGGACTTCTGGATGGCCCGAAGCTAAGTGGCCTTTTTTCCTAGCTCCTCTCCTTACTGGAGAAGCCCAAGCTGCCTACCAAGTTGCCAACCCCAATGGTAACACGCCATACACTGAAATCAAGGAACTTATACTAGACCACATGGGTATGGACGCTGAGGCCTATAGGGTAAAATTCCAAAAAGAAAGAGGCACCGCGGCAGACAATCCGAAAACATTGTACTTTAAGTTAAAGGGTGCTGCTGATAAGTGGCTAAAACCTCAGCTACCCTCCAAAGATGAGATCATGGCAATGATATATTTGGAACAATTCCTAGAGGCTCTCCCATATCCCATTCAAAGGTTGCTAAAACAACATCACCACCTTAGTCCGGAACAAGCTGTGGAGATGGCCACAACGTTTTACAGAGCCCAACATATGGCATTACCGTGGGATACTGACAAGACCTCAAAGCCCATGGGTGGTGTGGGTAAGCAGGAAAAGAAACCAATCAAACCTGCCATAGAAGGACTGAAACCTAAACCTTTCAAACTAGAACCTCCTCCACTTCGTAACCCACAATGTTTTCAGTGCGGCGAGTGGGTTCATATTGCTAGGAATTGTCCCAGGAAGAAACCCCAAGAAGAACCCATGGACATTGGTCGTATACCCCGGTCCATTCTATATTCTGCGGAAATGGGTCCTAGCTTTCACGTAAGTGTACAGGTAGAGGACAACAACAAAGGCCTTGCTTGACTCCGGATGTAAGCAGTCCGTGATTTTGCAGTCCTTGGTGACTCCATCGAAAGGAATGGTCAAGGGGACAGTGCCTATAAGGTGTGTGCATGAAGATGTGAGGGCCTATCCCTTGATAAGAGTTACCCGTTACCCTTCCTACAGGCCAGACTTTAGATGTTAGACTTGGAGTTGTTCCTACTCTACCAGAACAGATGATAATAGGGCAGGACAACCCGTCCTTTTTGTTTCTTTTAGAGGAAAAACTACAGAGGCGCCGGTTGTCCTCCTCACCCCGTCCATCCTTCCTGACTCAGGCCCCCTGGCTCATTGATAGCGGGTTCAGCTATGCACAAAAAAATGACCCAACCCTTAGGCCAGCTTGGAAACAGGCTGAGCAAACCTCACAATCGTCCTCCCTTGCTTACCCCTCTTTTCAGATGCATAATGACCTGTTGTATAGGGTGGGAAAGCAGGGCGAGACCCCTCAATTGTTAGTGCCTCAGGCGTTTAGGGAGCATATTCTTTTCTTTGCTCATTCGCACCTATTGGCTGGTCACAGAGGGGCACAAAAAACCATCCAGATGTTACTACAACATTTTTACTGGCCTGGAATATTTTCCCATGTTACTAAGTTCTGTCAGGAATGCGAGGTCTGCCAGAGAAAGAATCCGTATAGACCCCCGGCAGTTCCTTTGCAGCCCCTCCCGGTTGTGGGTAACCCATTTGAAAGGGTTGGTATGGACCTTATTGGGCCTCTTCCACGCACCAAAAAGGGTCACATGTATGCCTTGGTCGTTGTGGACTATGTCACGAGGTACCCAGAAGCCTTCCCTTTAACTCCTACAACCCAGAATATTTCAGAAAAACTAATGGAACTGTTTTCCCGGGTTGGGTTCCCCAGGGAAATACTTACAGATCAGGGAATCCCTTTTGTTTCCAAGTTAATGGGCCAAATTTGTAAAACACTGGATATCTCCTACATTAAGACATCAGTCTATCATCCCCAAACGGATGGTCTTTGTGAGCGCTATAACGCCACTCTTAAACTAACCCTAAAGAAACTTCTGTCTGTGGAGGGGAAGGAGTGGGACATGTTGCTTCCATTGGCCTTATACGTGGTGAGGAGTCAGGTTCAGTCTAGCTTAGGCTGTTCCCCGTTCAAACTACTATATGGAAGAGAACCAAGAAGTCTCTTAGAGATTACTAAGGAAGTGTGGGAGCAAGAAAAAGAGGAAGACACAAAATCCTTTCTTGAGTACACCAAAGGTCTACGCTCCAAACTACATAAACTAAGGGAATTCGCTGACTCAAACCTAGAGAAAGCACAAACAAAACAACAACTATTATACAATAAAGTGAAGAAGTGGCGACAGTTGTCTGTAGGAGACTGGGTTTTGGTCCTTCTACCTGCTGCTATATGAAAAACTAAGTCAGGCTGGCAAGGGCCCTATAAGGTGACAGAGAAAATCGGCCTAACCTCCTACAAGATACAGATCAATCCCAGAAAATGTCAGCTATACCATAAGAAGTGGTTAGGTCCTCCTCCCCAAGATGTCCAACACATCGGGGATGTCTCCCCTCCCAGCTCTACAGTGAGACAATTGATCATTAACCCGGAGTTGACCACGGAACAGGAAGAGACCCTTCAGAAAACACTAACTCCTTTTGAACAGGTCTACTCTGACTTGCCAGGTAGAACCTCTCTAGCTGAGCATACTATCAACACTTAGCCGGGGAAAATAGTTAAACAAAAGTAGTATAGAATACCGGCGGCGAGGAGACAGGCAATAGAAAAGGAAGTAGAAAGTATGTTGGAGCTAGGGGTTATCAAACCATCAAACAGCGAATGGTCTTCCCCTATAGTACTAATGCCAAAACCGGACGGATCTGTCCGCTTCTGCATTGACTTTCCCGCTGTGAACGCTATCTCTAAGTGTGACTCATACCCCATCCCTAGGGTGGATGAACTTATAGAGAAGTTAGGAGAGTCCCAGTTTATCACTACCCTTGACCTTACCAAAGGTTATTGGCAGGTACCCCTCAAAACGGAGGACCAAGAAAAGACCGCCTTCGCTACCCCCAGTGGCCTATACGAATTCACGGTCTTACCCTTTGGGTTGCATGGGGCCCCTGCCACATTCTAACGACTAATGAACCAGGTACTGCATAACCACCAAGAATATGTCTCAGCTTACCTGGATGACATTGTTATATTCAGCCCTGACTGGGACACCCATTTGAAGCAGTGTACCCAAGTGTTTTCCGCCCTTCAAAAGGCCGGTTTGCATATTAATGCAAAGAATTCGAGACTGGGTTTCAGAAAGGTAAAATACTTGGGTTATCTCTTGGGCAATGGAGTTATAGAGCCCCAGTCAGAGAAGGTGAAAGCAATAGTAGAGGCCCCATTTCCCTCCACAAAAAAAGAAGTCCGAGCATTTCTGGTGCTCCTTGGTTATTATAGGCGCTTCATACCCCAATATTCGGAATTGGCGACGCCTTTGACTAATTTGCTCCAGAAGAACGTCAAGAGCAGGGACCTCCACTATCCCACAGGTAGTGCTAGGAAGGCTTTTGAGGACCTAAAAACAGCCATAACGACTGCCCCTGTTCTCCGTTCTCCCGACTTTTCAAAGCTCTTCTTACTCCATACAGACGCATGCTTCACCAGAAGGCATTGAACATCCTGTGCTTTTCATAAGGCGGAAACTGTTTCCTAGGGAGCAAAGATACCCTATAATCGAAAAGGAGTGCCTTGCCATTAAATGGGCAATTGAGAAACTCCGCTACTATTTAGAGGGTGCCCACTTCCTGCTCTTTACTGACCAAGCCCCATTGCTATGGATGAGTCGCAATAAGGTGAACATTCCGCGCATTCTCCGATGGTTCCTTTCCCTACAACCCTACTCGTTTGAGGTCATCCACCGGAAAGGTACGGAAAACGCAAATGCTGACTTTGGTTCGCGTTTTCCATTGTTCCCCGACCGTGAACAAACTGGGGTAGGGGTGTGTGAGGAAGAGCATTCCGGGACTCCAGAAGTGGGACACTTTCCCCATTACCTTTCCCCGTCTTCTCTCCTGTATTCACAGAACTCACCGAGGAGTGCTGGTCCTTTAAGACGACAGGCTTCCCAGGTCAGCTGTCGGGGTCACGTGGTGCCGACGGCTTCAAAGTGGAAGCCGTGAGAGACAGTGGGCGTTCACTGGGACCAACGGACGGAAAACGCCAGGAGAAGACGCTTGCTCAGACATACTCGGTGTTTCCATGGGACAAAGCAGGAAGCCTTCACGAGGAGCACGAAAACTTGCCAGCCGAGGAGAGGAACCGGAGCAGAACGGAGCCTGACGACGGAACAGACGGGCAGCCAGACCCTACCTGGCAACACGACAACTCGAGCCACGTCCCTGGAGGGACGTGGCTCCACAAGGTACGGGGACGAATTTCCTCGGTGTGGGGGCGCGCATTAGAGGGACCTAGAGGGGGAGTAAAAACGGGAGACAAAGAGCCAGGCCCGTCTTCAGCGTATTAACGCGAATTGCATGGCATGAGACACTGGTGACGGTAGATGTGGCAGTTCCCTACACTTTCCCTGATTCCCTGCGCCAAAAGCTGTAGATTGCAAACAACGCCCGTACAGGGTTCTTTTGTTTCTTTTCCTTTATAGTATCAACGGCCGCCAACCCTAGCCTACAGGACCCCGACGTCGCTAGAAGTACAAGAGAAGCGCCGGAGCCATGCTACAACTTCCAGAATTCCTTGCACCGGAGTGTGCCTAACCTTCTGTTTTGAACATTTTGCTTAAAAGACTCTGTCACCGTAAAGACTTTATCTCTGTAACATCTTGTTGGCAATAAACCACTTAAATAGATACTCGCGCATCCTGGTCTGCTTCTCCACCACTCCACACCCACGTAATGTTTTCTCCTACCATCAACGGAAACATTGCCCAACACCGCCAAAGGATAGGTCTACAACATTTGCACAAAAATGTGCTTATTTTTGGGGGTTTAACACTTCAGACCCGAGATCTTATAATAAACTTGAGCCTACACCTACAAAGAAAAATATGCTCACCAATACTAAACAGATATACTTTGCTTCCTTCATTTTCCAACTGTTTTTACAGAGTTTCAACTTTTGTACGGACACCATAGACACAAAAGCTGTCTGACGGACTTAAGTTTGGCACGTTCAGGGAACTGAGGCCTTATTAAGAGCATGCCTCCTACCACTGCAAATTATCTTCCTGAACACAGTGCAACAGAATTCCAGTCTTGGTCTAGCCAAGATCAAGGACTTGAACATGCCTTGGGTTCCCTCCCTCTCACACTTTGAGGGATGGCAATATTTTACACAATAATGAGGATACATTAGATGACATTCTACATAATGGTTTGTACAATTTATCAGACCCCAATTGGAAGGGATGGTTGGTTTGGCCTAGAAACACAAATAGGTGTCAGTAAAGATTCAGGGGTACCACTGAGGAGTTTACTATCCATAGGCCTGACCAACGCTACTTACAACGAGAACACTCAGGATGCTGACATCTTACAGCGTTGGGAAGTTATGCCTAGAGTGGCTAAGAACCTCCACACTGTCCCAGGTGAAACAACACGTGTCCTTACTCTCAGATGACATGGATCTTAGGGATTTTTTGTTAGGTCTCCAGATGCCATGTCAGAAGCAATTCCTTTTCGCTCTCTACAATAAGGTTTGAAAAATCTCTCAACAGGAAGCTGCTGAGAGACTATGTGAAATTGACAGGGTTAACCTAGAAAAGGCTTTGGCAGTGGTCGACAATGGCATGACTAGATTGACATCCAGGATTTATTCACTGGGCAACATGGTGTCTTCTGCAATAGATATAATAGAATAGGATTTATCCATCCTTTAACATGGGCTATCACAATTGCGATCCATTCTATCATTGAGCTGGACGCTGCAATCACTGCGTTCTGGTCAAGTGCCCTAGCAGCATATCAACAGTAAATCTCTGTTTTCTGTATGCAATCTGACAGAAAGACAGATAACTGTGGTACAAAGAGGTGCAAAATATAAAATGCTGCACACTGAAAAATTGGACCAATAACCTTTTACCGTGGCTGAGTCACTCTCCACAGAATGGTTAATCCATGGCCATCTTCCACTGCCAGTCACGACATTCCAATTTCAATACTGTCTGGAGTATCACATGGTAGGCAGGTATGAAGCGTTGGGAGAAGGGTACATACATGAATCTTGGGAACTACCATACAGATTTAGATGCAGGAATGGGGTCACTGACATTTTTCTCAGCGGTTCAGACTGTGAGGGTTTTTTAAGTGGTTCGCTAATGTGTCAGGATATTTTGCTTCACTGAGACTGTAATGCTTTGGTTGCAAACCTATCATTTCACTTGAAAGGATCCCCAGCTGCCGTGATTCATCCGGTGTTCAAACTACTCTCAAATGGGAGTTATTTGATATTGAATCATCAAGGTAGTTGTGGGATGGTACCAGGCATCACATATCTGGCCACAGTAAGTTCCACGTTACTTGTATGCAAGCATTGTTTGAACCGACCCACAACGTTAGGGAGGCAAAACTATGGCCTTCATTAGATGTTTTCCTTATACAGTTTGATTCTCTGAGCAGACTGAAAGCTATGCTGTTACAGAAGGATGTGGCCTTAACCTCAGCCCGAGAGACTTTTGATCTCCAGGTTGCAAAGTCTTCGGCTGTGATACAGGTGTTAGTCTGAAAAAACCTCCCACTCCATTTCAGAGAAATGTTACATTGTATCTTTAAAAGGTCTAATATGAGTGGGAACGTGCACCTATTTAAGATCATAGGTTCTGGACTATTGAGCACCTTTCGGACAATCTTCGGATTTATTCCATCATTTATACATTCCGTATTGGGACGTGATTTTGCAGGACTTCCACTGGTCCTACTACTTGTAGTGGGTATCCTTGTTTACATTTTTCTGCTACACAATGGACGGGCCAGTTTCCAAAGAGATGGAAATAGCACTCCTGGTGCGATGTTGTCATGAACGCATGGTACTTCATCTGGGTGCACCTTCGCTTCGGGAGCAAAGAGAGCATTGGTTTCTTTAGTTCAGATCAGTCTGGGTCTGCCTGTGCTCCGCTTCCTATTCTGCGGTTACAAATGCGTGTTGGACATATGTCTGACCCTTCCATCGGTTGCACCACCGGACTTAGACGTACTACCGGACCCTTTAAAGGCCCAAATATTACAGTGTCCTCAGAGTATTCCAATGTTGATGACAGCATTCTTAGAGCCTCCACGGGATGCTTCAGCTCCTGTCGGAACGGACACTAGCTCTACAACCAGCACACATGTATCAAGTGCTTCCACAGCAGCTGTTGTTGGAACTGAAGATGATCACCTTTGCTCCATTAACCGTCGTCTGTGAATGCAAGCAACAGTGATGTATCTCCCAATCAGGACACAAACTTTTGGCTCTCTGTGTGACGGGAACAATTTGGACTTGTTCCAAAACGAGCCAAATTGTGATTCGAAAACACCATTTTGTTTTATTTTTCTTTCCTCCTCTCACTGAGGCTTTCGATGTGCTTAGTTGGTCTAACGGTATATTTATTTCTGAGAGGACTTATAGAGCTATTTTAACTTCTTCATCGTTTCTAACAAATACCGTGTTTTTCGATGTTTTTATACTTTTTTTTAAAAGGCAAATTTTAGCTTTTGTCGATATTGTTGTCCTGTCGGATGAGGAGTGGGCGTTATGATCCCCAATGTACCCCAATATATACCTAGCCAGCTGCACAACCTTTTTCCTACATTTGTCCTACCTTGCCCTATATAACGGTTCTGGTGCTGACCTTTCCCTAGTTATGTCCCGAATAAATGTTGTGTGGTTTTCCTTGAAAACTAGCCTCATTTATTATGCATGAGGATTCTTAGTATCATATCTTAATCCCCTGCCTAGGACATGCACAGCAGGATAACCATCTTCTGCATAATAACTCTATACAAAAGTCACTGCTATTGTCATCCTTGAATGACAGACCCACAGTACCATAACACATTTAGGTAGAACCCCTGAGGGTCCCTTTCGGGTATAAAAGAACCACATCTTCACTGGGCAACCAGAGGAGAAGCTTCCACGCTGACACAAGCCTCTGAAGTCCCTGCATGCAGAAACTCCAGCACGCAGTGGTCTTACATCCCTTGCGGGGTGCCCGACTTGAGACCAAGACGGAATCCTTCATTCTTTCCCATTAGGTAATTGGGTTGGTTCTTTCCTAGGGGATTCTTGGCTTCACACCTACATACATGTTAGGTACACTTAGGTACATTTAGATAGGGTTAGCATCAAAAGAGTATGCTCGATTACTGCCATGTATCGATATGCCTGCATATGTTTACTGTTTTAGCACCATGGTAAAATTCTACCTTTTATTTACTCTGTCAGTGCTTGTAATCTTATATTTCTGTTTCTGTCTAATGTTTGTCGCAGCCAACATGTTTTATACTAGAATGACGCTGCATCAATAAATGCTTACTGAAAACGTCTCCATCATTTATTCTGTGTATCTCTCTGAAACTAAGTGAGCACGTTTAACTGGGCGAAAAGTGCTGTACTGTTTCCACGATCCCTGAAGGATCAAAGGTTGTCATGTTAAATAGTTGTCAGAAACTATTCGCTCCTTGGTGGGGATAGGGGGCTTATGGTGACACTGTGAGCTAGCTGGTCTAAAGGCAAACGTATTCTTTTGGGTGTCTGGAATCAGTCTGGACATCAATCCCATAGTTTATGTTATCTAAACATGCAGATTTTATGTATTATTAGGAACTACACAACAGTGTCTCCTCTCTCCTGTGGTAACAAACCCCTCCCTCCAGTGACCACAGGACACTCATGGACCCCTATCCTCACCTCCACTGCTCTAACCTGCATGAGTCTCCAGTGTACCCGCCACTCCATTTGCCCCCTGCTGCCCTGTGTACCTTAGGAATAGAGGCTGTTCGATGCCAGAGAGAGCAGTTTTCAAATTTAGAAATGCACTCTCTGCCATCAGACAACATCCTGTTAGAGGTGCAGTGCTGCTGGACATTTCTGCCTGGTCACAGAGAGTGACTGGTCAGAGTTTCCAGTAGAGACCGAGTAGTACCAGTGGGCTTCGTTCTCTCACCCAGATGGGTTATTGGTGGTGCGCAAAACACATGAAATATTTAAGATCAGCGGTGGCATCCTCAATGGCAGGCATTAAAACCAGTAGAGACAAAGGGGACTAAGAGCCGGGAGAAGAACAAATGTGAAGTATGGATAAGTTACTTACCTGTAATCCTAGTTCTCTTCCAGGGGTATACTCATCAAAGTCATAAGCACTGAATAGTCCCGCCCACGTGCGGGATCCCGGAGCAATAGCCAAAAATGTCCACAGATCTGGAGCAGGCGCAGAGCGAAAGCAGAAGTAGATTCCTTGAGAGAGGCTACTCCAGAAAAGTGATTGACCAAGCGATACAGAAATCCATGAATCTAAGTAGAGGGGAGCTCCTAATCAGGAAAGCAGACAGGGAGCCAGACATTGTACAAGGCACAGCTATACCTGAAAAGATAGAGCCTGAGGGTTTTAGGTTAATAACGGGGTTCACTAACCAACATCATCAGATCAGAAGAATAGTGAACAAACACTGGCCTATAGTGCTTAAAGACAATGTGATAGGCAGTAGTCTGCCTAAGCGAATTTCTTTAACCTTTAGCAGGGCCCCCTCTTTAAGGGATCACATTGTTAAAACTAATCCTGATCCCTTTACTAAAACAGAGTGGTGGCAAAAAAACAAAGGCTTCTATAACTGTAAGGTCTGTAAGGCATGTACACATGGTGTAAACACGAAAACATTCAAGGATGGATTCACTGGAAAAAATCATGTGATAACCCAAGTCTTAACATGTAAGACAGAATACGCCATTTATATCCTATGCTGCCCATGTGGATTACAATATGTGGGCAGCACGAGGAATGCTGTCCATAAACGCATATTACAACATTTGCGAGCAATAACGAATGAGGACAGCACATACCCAGTGGCGCGCCACTTTAGAGATCAGCATCAAAGTAACAACAAGGGTCTCAGATATTGGGTTATCGATGCGGTCATTAACAATAGACGGGGTGGAGACAGGGAAACCAGGCTCAGGAAGCTTGAAACAAAGTATATTCTTCTGCTGAATACAAAGGCGCCTTTTGGGCTTAATGTGACAGAGGATCTCCACACTTGCTTGCTCTGAATAAGAAAATTTGGTGGTGGGCTCTCCCCCACGTGGGTAATGTCCAGGGCGGTCATCCGGCTGGGTGATTGTTGTGACAGACCTCGTGGGGGCTGCGAGCACACACCAACTAATAATGAAGGATTTGCTGCTATAGGAAAATTATTTATTTAGATCAACAAACTCTTATCACTGTGCACTATTTTAACCAGGTTAGGAACCAATATGATGAAATACACTACGGGGATCCTAACATTGGATACTTTATTGTTTTGTTTTTTATTTAGGGCAGGGTTTTTGGGTCTTCAAGACCCGGTTTACTTTTACTCACTCTTTCACATCTAAATTTTCAGACATACCAACAATGGCACCCATACAATGATGAAAGCTACAATTACATGCAAAAAGGTTTGAATTGGAATGTGACTTAGGACTCCATTATAAATAATATGACAATGCAATATTTAAGGCAATATTTAAGGCTATATTGTAGACAGTATACAGTTGAGAACCTTTTTGAATTCCCTACCACTTTTTACATCAGATGGAGTTAAAAATCCAATTTTCAAATATATCCAAGATGGGCCTATGAATTGTAAAGTATGCATATTTGCACAGTATTGCTAGATTTGCACATTTGTTCGGATGATGCACTTTAGCACGAATTTGCACTTTATAATGTTGGCACATAGCACTTTATATTATTCTGCTTTTTTTAGGTCCACAGTTAATTTCGCTGATATATATAGTTAAATGGTAGGCAAATCATATGTTATTATTAAAAAGGTTCTTTTTTAAACTGTTTGTCCATTTTTACTGTTCATGATATTTTACAATAATTGTCAAATGAACTGGTTTTGGATTTTTATCAACATTGAAAACAATAATTTATTGCATTTTAAATGTTATTCTTTAAATGTATTTTACATTTTATTGAAGTTACGGATTCTGATTAGCATTGAAAACAGTAATTCAATGTATTTTACATGTTATTTCTTTAATTGTATTTTACATCTATTGAGAATATCGTATCAAGACTGTTGGGTGCCTTGCCTAGTATGTCTTTTATGTCTATACACGTATTTGCACAGGTGATTTCAGTTAATCACACACTAGCACTTTAAAAGGTGTACCTTGCATTGTAATCGCTGTCATGTGATCAAGGCTCCGCTGAGCCGAAACGTCTGTGACTCTTTCTGCGTAATAAACCTGTTAAGTACCTCGAGGTCCGTGTCCGGTGTCTACTTGCTGGCAGAGGAAGCTGCGTGAGCTTGTGAGGAAACGGAGTTCAGGAAATATAGCCAGTGGGATTCGTCCTGGCTTCACACGGGATCCTCCTTGATAATTGGTCGGCGCCATTATACGAATCTTTTCCCTGGATGGCGTTCAGGAAAGTGCATGCTCCGGAAGGAGAAAGGCGTCTGACCCCCAGCTATCGGAATTTGATTGTATTATAGAGCGAACGATTAATCGGCACCTACGGCTGCTAGCGACTCGGGCTCGAGTTGCAACCGTGACTGTGGTTTGCGGATCCGAAGAATATAGGCGCCTAAATCAAGTAAGCTCTTACATACAGACTGATTGGCTGGGAAAGGAGAGAGGTTTAAGCTGGTAAATAGTTTAGACTGCCGTCGATTTAATACGGATTGCTAGACGATACCAGTATAGATCTAAACATTGCAGAAAGATGTCGGGTGACAGCGTAAGGGAACGGGAGACGTTAGCTGCAACAACGTTCTCCGATGACACCCCTATCCCAACCAACATACATGGGAAGAAGAACACTGAAGCTAGTGGCAGCAGCACAACTAAAATCAAAGAACTATTTAAGACACTTGAAAAAAAGTCATTTCAAGAGCAAGCTAAGTGGTGGGAATCGAAGTCACTGCAGCGTTACATCGAAGTGAATCGTATTCCAGCCCCCACCTATGATAATCCAAACCCCGACCTGATGAAAGAGTGGGCAGAGATCAATTTGGAGGCATCGCGTCGCCAGGTACAGGTGCTCATTAAATACGCGGACATAGATAGAGCCAAACTCCTCACAGAAATAGCGGATCTACAAGAGGAAATTGATGGCTTGGGGGAAGATGAAGAAAAAAATAGACTCTCCAAAATTATGTAGGAACGACTTAAGAAGGAGGAGGCAAAAATTGTGGCAAGGAAATCATACAAGTTCCAAAGAGACAGGAATGATTATGAGCTTGGCCAAATTTTTACTTTTGCACGCCAATTTGAAACCTTGCGCAGGGGTGGCCCCAAACAACAACCCAAAGCAAGGAATCCCCAAAGCCATACTAGCACTACAGTAATGGGAACCGACAGAATGAGTGATTCTTCTAATGCCGCAATTAGTTCTGATCCTGACACAGATTCTGAAGCAGACCGCCGCAGGCTAGCACAGGCGGCTAATCTACCAAAGCTTACACCAGGCCAGGAAATGATTTTTTTAGGCCAGGACAGACGGAACACCCTAAGGTCCCATGCAAGGGGCAATCAAGAAAACACAGGGCAAATTACAGGCGCCGCCAGAGGTCGCGGGTGGCAAAAAAGAGGATCTCAGAAGAAGAGAGGAGGTGGAATAGGGCGAAGCAATGCCCTCCAACAGGAATAAATGGAACCACCAACCGCACTGTGGTGAACTTAACTGAGTTGTCACTCACAGAGAAAGAGGAGAATATTCTTAAACTTGGCCTATCCTATGCATCCCCATGTGATTTTGTTTACGCCATTACGCTATGCAATGTATATAAAGCGGTCAGAAAACTTAAGTTACGCAAGTTTTATGCTATGAAAAATAAAGATGGAACAATACCTGATATGAATCCAACAGTTGAAATAGAGGAGTCCGAAGCATCACAAGGAACTCGGATTTTGAGGGAACTATGGGAAACTGAAGGAGCAGGGTATGGAGAAATCCCATGCAATAACGAAACCCGCAAGGGGATTGATGAGAGTGGCAATAGAATTTCAACTACCACCCAATTTAAAGCACCATCTACATTTTATCCCATCTTGCTAAGAGACAATATTGATATTTTCCATGAAAATGTTGTAGCTGAGTTAAAGAAGTTGCAAAGCCAAATAGGAGGCAAAAAACGCAGATATTCTGCCCAAATACAACAATACAAGGCATTGACTGACAAGTTGAATAATGAAAAGAATTTGGTAATCAGAAACAGTGACAAAGGGGGAAATGTCCTCATGACAAAAATTAATTATGACAAAGAGGCATATAGCCAACTGAATGACCATCTATGCTATGAGAAAATCAATAATCGAGAATTATTGACTATTAGAGATCAATATCATCGCAAACTTTGTAAATGGCAATCAGCCAAACTCATCACTGACACTGAATATAAATATCTGAAGATTGAGCACCCTGTTACCCCAATCTTGTATTTTATACCTAAAATACATAAGGACCCCAACCATCCACCTGGAAGGCCAATTATATCTGCACGGGGGGCCTCTTGGAACATACCTCAATTTATATTGACTACTTTTTGCAAGGTTATGTTCAACAATTGGGATCATATATACGTGACACAGGGGACTTTTTGGTTAAGATTAAAGAAATACAAATTCAGGAAGGTGATTGGCTGATAGCACTGGATGTAACAGCACTCTACACGAGCATCTCACATAGCGATGGGTTGGAGGCAATACGATACTACCTCTCCAGAAGGGAACCAGGCAATGAAAAACATACCAAGATGCTGCTAGATATGTTAAGTTTCTGTCTTACCAACAATGTTTTTTTGTTTAATCAACAATTGTACCGCCAGAAGCAGGGGGTAGCAATGGGGGCCAGCTTTTCTCCAAGCTACGCATGTTTACACATGGGGCTTGGGAGGAGCTGGTCCTCGGCTACGGGTATCGACACATTATCAGGAACAATCTAGTGGCTTGGTTCCGCTTCATAGACGATTTGTTCGTCATATGGAGGGGAAGCTATGAAGAAGCCCAGAAATTTGTGGAGGAAATCAATGACAATCCCCTTAACCTCAGATTCACAGCGACTCTGAGCCAAGAAAAAGTCACATTTCTTGATGCCGAACTCTACATCAAGGGGAGTCGTTTGGAATCTAAGGTATTTAGAAAAAAGACGGCTGGCAACAGCATTCTTCATGCTGCGAGTGCCCATCCTATACATTTGATCTCCAGTATCCCATATGGGGAGATGCTGCGTTTAAGACACATATGCAGCAACCCCACAGATCTGGAGCAGGCGCAGAGCGAAAGCAGAAGTAGATTCCTTGAGAGAGGCTACTCCAGAAAAGTGATTGACCAAGCGATACAGAAATCCATGAATCTAAGTAGAGAGGAGCTCCTAATCAGGAAAGCAGACAGGGAGCCAGACATTGTACAAGGCACAGCTATACCTGAAAAGATAGAGCCTGAGGGTTTTAGGTTAATAACGGGGTTCACTAACCAACATCATCAGATCAGAAGAATAGTGAACAAACACTGGCCTATAGTGCTTAAAGACAATGTGATAGGCAGTAGTCTGCCTAAGCGAATTTCTTTAACCTTTAGCAGGGCCCCCTCTTTAAGGGATCACATTGTTAAAACTAATCCTGATCCCTTTACTAAAACAGAGTGGTGGCAAAAAAACAAAGGCTTCTATAACTGTAAGGTCTGTAAGGCATGTACACATGGTGTAAACACGAAAACATTCAAGGATGGATTCACTGGAAAAAATCATGTGATAACCCAAGTCTTAACATGTAAGACAGAATACGCCATTTATATCCTATGCTGCCCATGTGGATTACAATATGTGGGCAGCACGAGGAATGCTGTCCATAAACGCATATTACAACATTTGCGAGCAATAACGAATGAGGACAGCACATACCCAGTGGCACGCCACTTTAGAGATCAGCATCAAAGTAACAACAAGGGTCTCAGATATTGGGTTATCGATGCGGTCATTAACAATAGACGGGGTGGAGACAGGGAAACCAGGCTCAGGAAGCTTGAAACAAAGTATATTCTTCTGCTGAATACAAAGGCGCCTTTTGGGCTTAATGTGACAGAGGATCTCCACACTTGATTGCTCTGAATAAGAAAATTTGGTGGTGGGCTCTCCCCCACGTGGGTAATGTCCAGGGCGGTCATCCGGCTGGGTGATTGTTGTGACAGACCTCGTGGGGGCTGCGAGCACACACCAACTAATAATGAAGGATTTGCTGCTATAGGAAAATTATTTATTTAGATCAACAAACTCTTATCACTGTGCACTATTTTAACCAGGTTAGGAACCAATATGATGCAATACACTACGGGGATCCTAACATTGGATACTTTATTGTTTTGTTTTTTATTTAGGGCAGGGTTTTTGGGTCTTCAAGACCCGGTTTACTTTTACTCACTCTTTCACACCTAAATTTTCAGACATACCAACAATGGCACCCATACAATGATGAAAGCTACAATTACATGCAAAAAGGTTTGAATTGGAATGTGACTTAGGACTCCATTATAAATAATATGACAATGCAATATTTAAGGCAATATTTAAGGCTATATTGTAGACAGTATACAGTTGAGAACCTTTTTGAATTCCCTACCACTTTTTACATCAGATGGAGTTAAAAATCCAATTTTCAAATATATCCAAGATGGGCCTATGAATTGTAAAGTATGCATATTTGCACAGTATTGCTAGATTTGCACATTTGTTCGGATGATGCACTTTAGCACGAATTTGCACTTTATAATGTTGGCACATAGCACTTTATATTATTCTGCTTTTTTTAGGTCCACAGTTAATTTCGCTGATATATATAGTTAAATGGTAGGCAAATCATATGTTATTATTAAAAAGGTTCTTTTTTAAACTGTTTGTCCATTTTTACTGTTCATGATATTTTACAATAATTGTCAAATGAACTGGTTTTGGATTTTTATCAACATTGAAAACAATAATTTATTGCATTTTAAATGTTATTCTTTAAATGTATTTTACATTTTATTGAAGTTACGGATTCTGATTAGCATTGAAAACAGTAATTCAATGTATTTTACATGTTATTTCTTTAATTGTATTTTACATCTATTGAGAATATCGTATCAAGACTGTTGGGTGCCTTGCCTAGTATGTCTTTTATGTCTATACACGTATTTGCACAGGTGATTTCAGTTAATCACACACTAGCACTTTAAAAGGTGTACCTTGCATTGTAATCGCTGTCATGTGATCAAGGCTCCGCTGAGCCGAAACGCCTGTGACTCTTTCTGCGTAATAAACCTGTTAAGTACCTCGAGGTCCGTGTCCGGTGTCTACTTGCTGGCAGAGGAAGCTGCGTGAGCTTGTGAGGAAACGGAGTTCAGGATATATATATATATATATATATATATATATATATATATATATATATATATATATATATATACATATCAATGCTCGAAGGTGTCCACCTTTGAGTAGCACGCGAACAGCAGCTTGGTTTATGTATAGGTGAGGACGGGGATCCACTCGTAGACGCCGCTCCGTACGGGATCTGCCCGACGCGTTTCGAAGCTCCATATGCTTCTCTTCAGGGGCTTTAACGGAAGCGGTGTGCGCAACCGCCGACCCACTTCCCCATTTTATATATAACACACCCACCGATGGGAGGCTCAAATGAGACTGTGCATTCTGGGAAGTGTGGTCCGGGAAGCACACAATCAAGTCCTGTATGGACTCCACAAGTGGGCCCGTCCTCGATTCCAAGTACGACTGCTGCTTCACTTTCGTGACCCCCAGGGTACCGGGGTGGTGCATACTCCGCGGCTGGACGGCCGCGTATAAATCAATGCTCGAAGGTGTCCACCTTTGAGTAGCACGCAAACAGCAGCTTGGTTTATGTATAGGTGAGGACGGGGATCCAATCGTAGACGCCGCTCCGTACGGGATCTGCCCGACGCGTTATATATATATATATATACATAAATACCCATGTATATAGATAATATGCATACACATATACATAAGCAGCCTGAAAAACACCATATTAGGCTCCAAAACTGCCATCATTGCATGTAAAACTTTTACATTTGACAAAATAAAGCCATATAAGTCACCATATAGGAAATATGTAAAGAAGAAACTGCCCTGAGTTTCTTTGAAACACACAACCTTTATTTTCAAAGGTAAAACAGGCAGGATCATAGAGGAATATTTAGCCTAGACAGGCTGCATAGAAAACAATTGAAAAATTGGTGCCATGCCTTTAAGACCTCCAGGATCCCCCAGGCTCCCATCAAGCACCACAGGTGGCAGTGAGGTCAGTTCTTTTGGATGGCATATAACAGTGTAATCACAGCATGGGTAGCAGGTACATATCTAGGCCAGGTATTCGTCCGGGGAGGAGGGAGGGTTGTTGAATAAGCAGATTTTCCTCAGATATCCTCAAGCACTGCTAGGCGTTAGTCGCCTCTAATTCAATCCGTATTTATCAAATAAAGAGGCGGGCGCTGGGAATTGGAAAGCAGGAAACGGGTTTATTTCTTCGAAGGAAAACACGTCGGGTCGGACAAACAGGGTGTCATCTCGAGGTGCTCTAACTGCATCTCTGTGGCCCGGCCTTTTATACACAATCTTAACTCTTTATTGCAGTGCAACACATTCCTGGCATTACTTTGATGTATTGTAAACCATCTTTGGAATCCCCGCTTTAGGCCCGTTCCCACACATATCAACAGTAACTGTCTCCCACCCCGGTCTCAGTAGGTGATTGCTATCGCGCAGCTGGGCATTCTGGCAGTAGCTGAAATACGCGCAATCGGTCGGATCTCATGGGGTTGTGGCATTGATTAATTCCGGCTCCTTTGATGGGAGGCGAGATCCTACTGTACGGGGGCAATAAACTGTATCCGCAGGGGTTGGTTATGGCCTGGGATCGGAAAGAACAGCCAGGTGCCGGGGAGGAGATTATCGAAGGGCCTGTTCGTGCGCAAGGGATGAAAGGGCATGTGGGTTCGGCACGGGAAGTGGCTTCGGGGCAGGATCGTGCTGAGGATGCTTTATGACTCTAGCATGTGTGCTTGGGAGCTGCCAGCGCCTGGGGGATGATTGTGAGGTCAGGGAGACGTGCAGGCGATCGGCAATGTTACGAAATGGCCACAGTGTCTAAAATGGCTGCCGCATACGCGCTCGCAGAGGCCTAAGTTGGACAAGATGGCGCCGGTAATATTCACATCACATTCTAATATTTAACAGTCCTTCCTTTGAACATGCCTAGTCATCTTGTCAATCTATGTCAATATTCATCAAATTCTGTATCTCTCTGTCATACAATGCTTTCATATTTTCAAATTTTGTGTCCAAAGTCTTAGGGCATATTGAGTTCATAAAAAGAGAGCATAAGGGCGGTATGCATTGTATCCCCAGGCAGCAACCACATATTACAAAAACTGGCACCAATATTATCCTCAACAGTTTCCAGCCCCAGTCTTTCAAAATGTTCCAGAACCAGCTTCCAAGTGTCCAACCTTCTTGTTCCTGATGGATCTCTGATGTCAGCCTGTGAAGGTGTTCGATTGCTTTGTAGACTGAAGGTGAGTAGTCTGGGACAAAGGTCAACAGCTGGCACCGGTGATGCGGCATGCTCCCCCATGATCCGCTAGTACCACATCTAAAATGAGGCGGTTCTTTAAAGCCACCAGGCGGACCGCCTGCAGCTCAGCTGTGTTGTTTGTGAGGATGCCGGCTGTGATGTTCAAAGCTGTTTCGACTGCTTGGGTCAGATGTCGGATGGCCCGACTGTTTGCCATCGGACCCCACAGAGGGATGAGTCCCTTTGCTGCATCGAGGAACTGTGATGCGGTGGAGTCTGCTTGCTCTGTGTCCTTTGAGCGTTTCTGTCTGTGATAGCTTGCTGGTGCTACGTACGTTGGAGGAAGGACAAAGGAAATGTAGCAGGTGCTCCCCCAGCCTTTTGGGAGCCAGGTGTAAGCTTTTGTACCGCAGACAAAGTACATATTTAGTGATGCAACAAATGAAGGGGGATCAACAGTGTTCAGAGTCCTTTTTATGGAGCAGGAACTGTGGCCCACGATTTTCGTCCCATGGCATTCAATGCAAACAAGGCCTGAGACGTTCACCACAGATAGGGCCACAGTCAGAGTTGCAGCAGTCCGTTTTCGCAGATATGAGAAGGTGGGTCTGGCTGGGTTGTTGAACACTTGCATTTTGATTCGTTCTTTTTCCGGAATGTTCATTTGAAAGGTTGTCTTTGAGGTCAGAGGGCAAAAGGGAGCAGAGGTTTTTCCAGTTTTGTTCAGCCAGAACTCGTTGTAGAACTGTGTGATTGTTCCATCAGATGTAGTATTGTCTTTGTAGCTCTCTTGTAGGAGCATTAACCAGGCAAGGCAGGACTCATGGACAGAGAAAGGTGAAGGGATGAAAGGAATAGAATGTTCAGTGGCATGTGGTAGCAGCCCACAGATCCAACAGTTCGTGGCATTGGCAGCAAGGTTGTGTTAATGCAGCAGTTGTACAAAGGAGTTGTTCCAAAATTCTTTGCGTCGTTCTCGGAGATGAGGTGACAGTGAGACCAGATAATGTTCTTTCTTGGTGGTAGGCTGCATAGTGAGTCATATTGTCCGGTGAGCAGGAGCACTCTCTTCTATGATCCAGACTGTGACCATTAGTAAGAGGCAGATGAGGGATGCAATGAAAAGTACAATTGTCTTTGAACTATGCAGTTTGGCAGTCTGGGGGTCTTTGCGTTGGGTCTTCGGTCGTCCGGGATCTTCCATCACCTTCAAGAAGCTCGGTGACTGGCAGGACCACATACTTTGTCTGGCGTCTCTCCTGGTAGCCTTTGTAGTGTTAGCTACCGCTCTGAGATTTTTGACTCAGTTAGTGGCCTGCTTTGCCGATGCACTCTCCTTTCGTCGCAAGTTGTACCCTTCTCTGGATGGCACAGTGGCATCTGGAAATTCTGCCAATTTGAGGTCTCTGATTCTGGGTAACAACTCAGGGCTGGTCTGTCTTTGGTCAGGAGCTCTTCTTGGGTGTCCACGTCTTCATTCGTTGCCAATGTTGGGGATATTCTTTTGCAGTGGTGCGCATGGAGCCAATTTTCTTTCCTTCCACTCGAAGTGCAGTTCAGGTGGTGATCAAGACTTGCCAGGTGCCTGTCCACCTGGGTTCCAAACTCTTCAAACTCTGGAAGGTCCAGGATTAAGACATACTCTCCAGGTTTGATGTTGTGTCCGGGGCCCCTGGATGCGTCTGGTATGGCTTGCTGCACCTGTTGGTGGATAACAGTTAGTTCTTTGCTAAGATTATGCAGGTAATCAGACATTAGGATGTCTGGGACATCATGGATGGAGGTTGGCTTCGGCGCGGCCCAAATGTTCATTGGCCGGCCAAAGACAACCTCGTACGGAGTCAAGTGGTGTCTGGTTGGGGTGGAGCACATTGATAGCAATGCCAGTGGGAGGCTGTCAGGCCATTTCAGTCCGGTGGTGGCAACTATCTTTGCTAGTTTTGGCTTCAGTGTGGCGTTGTGTCTTTCTACCAGGCCCGCAGATTGGGGGTGGAAAACTGCATGGAACTTTTGTTTTACTCCCAACCCTTTAAATATGAGTTGGATAACTTCAGCTACAAAGTGGGGGCCATTGTCGCTCCATAAAATTTTACAAAGGCCATAGCGTGGGAAAAACTCTTTCAGCAACACCTTTGCAGTAGCGGTGGCGGTATTGTCGCGAGTTGGGTAAGCTTCCACCCATTTGCTGAATGCGCACACAATAACTAGGACGTATTTCAGACCATGGCACCTTTCTAACTAAATTAAATCCATCTGGAGGATTTCAAACGGATGGTCAGGGACTCCAAACCCTCCCCGTGGTACTACTGTCCCTTTCCCTGGATTGTGTTGTAGGCATACCATGCATTGTTGAACTAGCGGTTTTGCTGAATCTGCTATCTTGTCATTATGCCATAGCCTAGTAATCAGTTTGGTCATGGGAGCGGATCCTATGTGTGCGGGTAAGTGTGCCATGATCAATAAAGGGATCAGCTATGCGTTAGGTAGCAGCCACTTGTCTTTGTCCTTTGTCCTCCGGCAGCCTTCATCGTCTTTTAGTCCCAGCCGAGCCCATTCAGTCAGTTCGTGTGGCGTACTCGTCAGTTGGATATCTTTTATAGTGGTCCTAGCGTCTGTCCAATTCTCTGCTTGTGACCTGGTCACATACATTCGTGTCGTTCTATTTTCAGCTCTGGCTCGGGCAGTGATGTCAGCTAGGGCATTTCCCTGTCCTACAATGTCTGTTACTTTCTTATGTGCTTGGCATTTAATTACTGCTAGCTGCTTGGGGAGGAGGACTGCTTCAGTCAGGGCGGAGACTAGATCTCCATGTAAGATCAGTGTGCCGTGTGAGGTCAGGAATCCCCTTTCCCTCCATTTCTATTTCTATTTCTAGGTTTGGTGAAGCGCAGCAGCTACCCCAGCAATGGGGCGTCCCGGCGCTATAAGACAAGCACGCACCAGAAGACAGAAAAAGAAGGAGGGGAGGGGGGAGGGGGGCTTAAGGAGCAGGGAAGAGGTAGGTCTTGATAGCTTTGCGGAAGGCTGAGAGGCAATCTAAGGAACGAATGCTGAGGGGGAGATCGTTCCATAGTTTGGGACCAAGGACGCTAAAGGAGCGGCCTCCAGTTCGGCAAAGTCTAAACCTGGGGACAGTCAGAAGGAGTTGATTGGAAGAACGGAGAGCACGACCAGGGACATACGGTCGGGCCAGATTCCGCAACAGAGGGGGATTTCCTTGTTTAACGATCTTAAAGATTGTGGTAAGAGCCTTAAATTTGACTCGGTGTTCCACGGGCAGCCAGTGGAGCTTACGGATGGTGGCTCTAGCAGAGCATCTACGTGGTAGGCCAACCAACGTTCTGGCCGCCGCATTCTGGATACGTTGGAACCTAGCTGTTTCCGCTTTGTTTGCTCCCAGAAGGAGGACGTTAGCGTAATCCAGGCGTGATAGGATGGTAGCCTGGATAATTAGCTGGCGAGCTTTAGAGTCGAAGAGCCCAAGTATAGGCCTGAGGTTCCTTAGGAGACCTATGCAGGTGGCTGCCACCTTTTTAGTGTGGGACTGGAAGCTGAGGTTGGCATCCATCCAGACTCCCAGATTTTTAACACAATTTTTAGGGAGTGGAGTGGCGCCCAGGGATGACGGCCACCAGTGCTCGTTCCATAGGCTGGTGTTTCGGCCAAGGAGGAGTACCTCGGTTTTCCCGGCATTAAGTTGGAGGTAGTTGTCCGTCATCCATTGTGCCACTGCTGCCATACCCTCTTTAAACTTGGATGCCGCGATGGACGGGCTTTCCGAGAGGGTGACAACCAGCTGGGTGTCATCGGCGTATGAGACCAGCGTGAGCCCCCACTCTTTTGCCACGTCAGTAAGTGGCTGAACGTAGAGATTAAAGAGGGATGGGCTCAACGCTGATCCCTGGGGGACACCTTGAGCTATGGGATGGGATTTGGAGAGAAATGGAGGGGCCGACACCTTGAAGGATCTATCCTTAAGAAAGGATTGAAACCATGCAAGGGCGAGGCCAGTCACACCGGCCATCTCCAGACATTTCAGAAGGATGTCATGGGATACCGTGTCAAAGGCTGCGCTGAGATCTAGAAGAATCAGCGCAGCACTTTGACCGGAGTCTAAAATCGTCCGGAGATGTTCTGTGGTGGCCAGTAGGGCAGACTCAGTGCTATGGCCTGCGCGAAAGCCATTTTGGGAAGGGTCTAGAATTCCGTGATAATCCACATGTTTCGAGAGGATACCATTGACATGGGCCTCAGCTATCTTGGAAATCCAGGGGAGGAGGGATATTGGCCGGAAGTTTTCCGGTTTAGAAGAATCGAGGGTGGGTTTTTTAATTATCGGTGATACCCACGCTTGCTTCCAAGCTATGGGTACAGATCCAGAGGTAAAAGAAAGGTTAAGGATGTTCAGCATGGGGGATAGAAAAAAGTCAATCGAGTCCAGGAAATGAGAGGGGCTCATGGGGTCAGCTGGGGAGCCGGACTTCACTTTCTTACACAGGTTGGTCAGGTCAGCAGCAGTGATGGCAGGAATTTTGGAAAGTGGAGTGAGCTTAGAGGCTGGGGTCTTAGGTAATCCAGGGGGAGGAGGGATCTGTGGAAAGGTCGCGTAGATTTTTTGGACCTTTTCAACGAAATATGTTGCAAGCTGCTCACATTGTTCGTTGGAAGAAATTTTAGGTGGGGGCGCCCTAGGGTTTTGGAGTTCTTTAACTAATTTGAAGATGGTTTTAGTTGGATTCGGGTTGGAGCCAATTTTGTTGGCATAAAAAGAGGCACAGGAAGATCTAATGGCTTTGTGATAGGTTTTAAGCCTGGATAGATAGTTTGCCTTATCCTGGTTGTTATAGTTTTTTCTCCATTGGCGCTCGGCTTTTTTACACTCCTTACGCATTGATTTAAGGGTATCGTCAAACCATGGATTGGAAGGTGTATTACGTCCTTTGGTCAGTTTAGCCGGAATAAGAGTGTCAAGGCCATTGCTGATCCATGTAGTGAACGAGGTGTAGATTGCGCCAATCTCCTGGTTAGCTTCGAATTGGAACTCTCCAAGGGTTTCATGAAGAGCAGGGGAGGAGAGTTTATGCCACGGTCTTTTTAAACGCTGGTTGGATTCAGTTTTATGCTGACGTTGAGGAGTCGGAACCATCAGTTTAATAAGGTGGTGGTCTGTCCATCCCATCGGAGTGGGGGTATCTGTAGCTGCCTCCTGAATGTTAGTAAAAATTGGATCTAGGGTATGGCCTGCTATGTGGGTAGAAGCATGGACTAAAGAGTTAAGTTGTAATGCCGCGAGGTCTGCAAGAAGGTTGGTGATTGTATGGTCACCCATCGCATCAAAGTGTAGGTTTAGATCACCTAAAATGGTGAAGTTAGCGTATTTGGTAGTAAGCGCTGTGGCCGTTTCGAGGAGGGCGTCAATAAACTTAGTGGCCTGGCCTGGTGGGCGATAGATGTATAGGCCGGATAGCGTAAATTGAGGGGTTACGCTGATTTTAAATTGGGCGCATTCGCAGTCTAGGAGCGGTTCCTTGGTAAAAGAGCAGGTCAGGTGTTTTTTATAGATAATTGCTATGCCACCACCACGAGAATCGCGGTTAATGGCGGCCAGTTGGAACTCGTCTGGGAGCGTTAGGTTAGGGATGGTAGTTATGCCGTCTCGGAGCCATGTTTCACACAGAAACAGGACGTCGGGATTTTCCTCCTGAAGAAGCGAGTTCACCTCAAGGTGGTGTTTAGTGAGGGATCTACAGTTAAGTTGTAGTATCTTCAGCGGCGGGGTTGTTGTATTGAGACGGTCACCCCACACGCGGGTGGGCGTGTTGGTGGAGAAATGGCAGTGGTTGCAGTTGAGTTGCGTGAGACCTAAGATGCCAGTAGCATCAGAACATCTTTGGGTAGGGTTCAGGTGTAAGAGTTCCTTACCGTCATAGCGTATGAGTGGGTCTGGCCTGGAAGGACCAGGGGGGCTGGCGAAAGGCGATGGTCTGGCGATGACGGGCGCAGACGGGCTTGCCTTAGGTGCGCCTTCGGCGCGCAAACGGCGCTCCCGCTGCGCTCGTCCGCTGCGCTTCCGGTGACAGCACATGATGTAGGCGGTAAAGGGGGCGTGGCCTGCGCGGTGGGCGTGGCCCAAGGAGTCGCCGCTTGGCGTCTGTCAGGTCGAGCGTTGCAGCCGGCGCTGAAGAGCGTCCCTCGGCTGTTTAGGTGAGCAAGTTACAAGGTTTACACAGAATAGAATACAAAAGATTTCAAAAGTTTTAAAAAGGTGCTAAAACGCTCCCGGCGAGATTGCCTGCGGAGTGTAGTACAGGTCTGTGTGGCGCTTGTATTTTTGGCGCTTTTATGCGTTCACGAGTAAAGGGGGCGTGGCCTGCGCGGTGGGCGTGGCCCAAGGAGTCGCCGCTTGGCGTCTGTCAGGTCGAGCGTTGCAGCCGGCGCTGAAGAGCGTCCCTCGGCTGTTTAGGTGAGCAAGTTACAAGGTTTACACAGAATAGAATACAAAAGATTTCAAAAGTTTTAAAAAGGTGCTAAAACGCTCCCGGCGAGATTGCCTGCGGAGTGTAGTACAGGTCTGTGTGGCGCTTGTATTTTTGGCGCTTTTATGCGTTCACGAGTAAAGGGGGCGTGGCCTGCGCGGTGGGCGTGGCCCAAGGAGTCGCCGCTTGGCGTCTGTCAGGTCGAGCGTTGCAGCCGGCGCTGAAGAGCGTCCCTCGGCTGTTTAGGTGAGCAAGTTACAAGGTTTACACAGAATAGAATACAAAAGATTTCAAAAGTTTTAAAAAGGTGCTAAAACGCTCCCGGCGAGATTGCCTGCGGAGTGTAGTACAGGTCCATAAGAGGCCAAAATTGTAAACTACCCCGAAGGCATACTGGCCGTCCGTTTATATGTTTACTGTCGTCCCTGCTGCTAAAACACATGCTCGTGTGAGGGCAATCAGTTCTGCCGCCTGTGCGGATCGTTGGGCAATTCGGGAGGTTTCAATAATGGTTCGGGCAGTGGTGTCGGCATATGCAGCTGAGGTGGTGCCATCGGGGAGTTTGATGCATGAGCCATCTACCCATAGCTCTCCGTCAGGTTTTGGGAGGCAGTGACTCGGAGGTCTACTCTACCCTTGGTCTGTTCGTCAGTAAGGGTCACATAGTCATGTATGGGAGTTACATTGGGGTCGTTTTCAGGCAGTGGTAACAATGTAGCCGAGTGGTGCATCGTTTCAGGGTAATGTGTGGTGCCAATAGGGTCAACTCGTATCCGGTCAGTCGTGCACTAGTCAGGTGCTGGGTCTTGGTCTGATTCATGAGGGTGTCAACAGCATGGGGTACTAATACTGTAAGGGGGTTGGAAAGCACAATTCCTTCACTCTGTTGTATCGAAACTGCTGCGGCTACAACAGCTCGTAGGCAGGCTGGTAATGCTCTGGCTAAAGGGGCAAGAGTGGCTGATAAATAAGCGCAAGGGCGCTGTTTGGGGCCAATCGATTGTGTCAGGACAGATAATGCACATCCCTGTTTCGTGTGTGAAAAGGGAGAATGGTTTGGAGTAGTCTGGGGTTCCTAGAACGGGTGCCGAACAAAGGGCGTCTCGCAATTCTTTGAAAGAGGTCTGGCATTCAGGGGTCCAAGGGAGGGGAAAGGGAACATCTTTGGCTAGAAGGGAAAGTAGGGGCTTAACAATGAGACTAAAGTTCGGCA
Organism: Lissotriton helveticus; assembly: GCF_964261635.1. NCBI lineage: Eukaryota > Metazoa > Chordata > Amphibia > Caudata > Salamandridae > Lissotriton > Lissotriton helveticus. The sequence continues at coordinate 1,935,427,467 of NC_136065.1, forward strand.
ACCACTGTCGGCAGAATGAGGTGAGGCCTACCAGAGAGCGGACTTGCTTCTGGTTTTTAGGGACTGGTGTGTCTAGAATGGTCTGGATTCTGTCAGGTGTGAGTTTCCTCCCTTCCTTTGATAAGAGGTGTCCTAGATATGTCACTTGGGGTTTACAAAACTGTAACTTCTTTCGGGAAACTTTGTGACCATTCTCTGCAAGAAAGTGTAGGAGCTGGGTAGTGGCTGGGACTACAAGTGGAATGGTGTCTGCTGCTAAAAGGATATCATCGACATACTGTATCAACACCACTCCGTCCGGTAACTGAACTGCATCAAGCTGTCTTTTGAGCGCTTGGCTATAGATGCTCGGACTTTCGGTGTACCCCTGGGGTGCTCGACGAAATCTATACGAGCGGGATCTTAGGGTGAATCCGAAGAGGTAGCGGCTGTCTGGGTGAATGGGTATGGAGAAGAAGGCATTTTTGAGGTCGATGACAGTGAACGTGGTGGCAGTGGACGGGATCAGGGTCAGGATGGTGGTGATGTCGGAGACTACAGGGTATTGTGGCACGACTATCTTGTTAACCTCTTGTAGGTCGATAATGAAGCGGTATGCCTTCTCATCTCCCTCTCCTTGTCTTTTGATGATCGGCAGAATTGGGCTGTTGCAGATATTGCTTACTACTTTTTCTACAACTCCTGCGTCTACTAGCGGTTGTATTATTTCAATCAGTGCTTTCTCGCCTTCTGGTGATATCTTGTACTCGGGTACTTTCGGTAGGGTCGCGTCCTGTCGTACAGTCACATGCACTGGGTCTATCATCATTCATCCTACGTCTGAGTCAGCTTTCGCCCATAAGTGTGAGGGTAAAGTATCAAGTAGGGACATGTCTGCGTCAGTAATGGGGTACATGTGTCGTGAAGGGCAGGATCTGAGTAGGCTGGGGTTGTCATATAGGATGACTCGGAATCCGTCGGGCGAGCACCTGATAGTTGCTCGAAAATGCTTCAGCAAGTCAAGACCCATAATGGCGTCTGTGGTATTGGAGGAGAGGAGGAATGTTGTGTCAGTGATATTGTTTTCAAGGTCAAAAGGGATCGGTTTGGACAAGGGGTTGGTGGAGGGCGTTCCATAAAATCCTATTGATGTCACGTGTGAGCCAGACAAGGGTGCCCTTGGAATCAGTCGTTTGGATAATGCACTACGTGTTGTTCCTGTGTCTACCAGAAATGGAGACTTCGTGCCTAGGACCTTTGCGATAACATAAGGGCCTTGCTGGTCAACATAGAGCTCGACTGGATCCCTCCCTTGCCCTTGGCAGTCCTATGCAAAGTCGTATGCGTTGTCGCAGTCAGATTGCTGGTACTGATTCTGTCGGGGACGGTCAAATGTATTCGTTCTACCTGGCCTTTCGTCACTAGCGTCGTTTGCGTACCCTCGTCCACGTCCTCTATTTCTCGGTCCATTCGCTAGTTCTCTTGTCTCTTTATTCCTATTCATTTCTAACAGGAGCGGACATTGAGACTTTCAATGTCCGTACTCTTTACAAAATGCACATTGGTTCTCCCTAAGTCTCTACGTCCAGCATAGGGTACGGGTGCATTGTTTCTGGGCGGTGGAGTTCTAGGAGTATTCTGCTGATAACCTCCCTTGTATTGTTCTTTCCCTATATTTACGAATTGTAATTGAGCTATCATAACTCGTTCCTTTAAATCTTTCTTTTTCCTTTCAGAAGCTCTATCGCTTTCATTCTTCTGGTGTTCGTAATACTGGTCCATTTGGAGGATGGCCACGGGCTTTGAGGCAGCCCAACTGCTTTCACTAGTTTGCAATTTCTGTGAAACTTCCAGCAATAGACCTTTAACGTAATTCTGTACAAACAAGTGATGTCCGGTTGCAGTGGTCATGTCCTGTCCACTGAAATCGGAGAACACCGTTTCGAACCGGGAGAAGTATTCGGAGACGTGTTCTTGGGGTTTCTGGCGGCAAGCTGTTACTATAGACCAGTCTACCTTTTTGTCGGGGATTAGGGTCTTTACTTTTTGTACGATCTTATCTGGGAGGTCTAATATGGCTTTCAGGGGTTTCTGTCCAGGGTTTCGTTGCTTATCTAGGATCTCGAGTTGTTCCCAGGTATGTCCAAACAGATCAGTGTGGTCGACTTTCCGGATTTGCTTTCACACATCAGCTGGCAGACATAGCCCAAAGAATAACTCAATATCGACAAGGGTCATGATTGTCGATCCTAAAGCGGTACCCATTTCCGTATAGAACGCGGTGGGATTCTTTCGCAAGTCCGGCAAGGATTTGCGGAACGTCAGGATGTCCTGCCTATCCCAGGGTTGATACACCCAGTTGTATACTACTCTTCCTTTGGCGTCCTGATGATTTATGTCGTCATGAGTTCCTTGTCCTCTTGGGGGAACCCAGTAGGGGGCAGCTTCTTTTATGGGCATCATGTTGTCTAGTTTTTCTATCCGGGGTTTGACTACTACAGGGGTGGCGCTTTTGACTGTTCGTCCCTGTTCTATGAGGTGGCGGAAGACTTCTAAAGTGTAGGAGAAGAGTTCTGCTACGTCGCATTCACTCTCGTCCCCTGTGTCCCCCTTGCTATATAGAGTCATGAGTCGGTCAGGCCCTACATTGTCGTATTTTTCTTCGTATGCTGTGAGGGTGTGATAACAAAAACGCACGACAAAACGGTGTTTGTAATTGCCAGCGTAAGAGTTACACGTGTCTGTTATATATTCTTCGGCGTCCTTCCTATCAACTAAGGTCTTAACTATTTTCTCGAAAGGGTTGCCCACTTTCTGCCTCTCTTGCCCAGGGAGGTACGTTGGGGGCAGGCAAATTACACATAACATATCCATAATATACATTTTGCTTCCTCCCCCCACCCCACGCACACTGCTGCAGTTGGCACAGGTTACATGTTTTCTTATCATCGCCCGCTCTTAACTTGCTTCACTGTTTCTCATTGTTAAATAAAATCATTTTTTAAACTGAAATAACAAATTTTTCATAACCACGCTGTAAAATAATTCCCTGTATCTTCTCTTGAAAACTCTACATTTTTTTGTGTTCTGATCACGGTGCATGTGATTTCCCGTAAAACAATAGATTTCTGTATTGATCAGCAGCATTCAATTCCAACAGTCTTTTTTGTTGTTGTGATATGTGACTAGAGGCCTCGAGGCAGACAGGTTTTCTCAGACTCCGATTTAAAACACCCCGTCCTATCTTGCAGATGGACGGGGGAGGGGTGCATTTTCTAATTTCTACTCCATTTCAATAATCCTACAGCTTGGTAGCTGCAGAAGAGGGTAGAACTATTTCACTCCCATGAGTGATATTGCAGGTCTCTAACTCTTTATTTTTGACATCACTATTTTTTTTTTCACAGAAGCAAAGTTTATTGCACTCCTAGTATTTCTTTAAACTTTTGCTACAAGCACTCTCTGTACTGCACTTGTCCTATGTTCAGAAAGGTGCTGTGTCATGTTTGACTCGTATGTTCTCTTTTGGTTCATTGTTACATAGAATAAAGTCTTCCTGCATCTGTCTGGGTCTCTTTGGGTCCAGTCGACTCCCTTTCCTTCTTGTAAAAGCCATAGTACCTCCCGGTTTCCGCCAGGATTCTTCAACTGGCAGTTCTCCTAGTTGCACGAGTTTGTGCGGCACAAGTTGTATAGCTGCATGTCATCTGCTGCCATTTTGCAGGCCTGTACTTAACGGTGCTCAAATCTTTCAGCGCATCTGCGTAGGTGTGTGGTGCATGCGCCTGATTAAATGTGAACCTTATTTGAGGTGCAGGCGCCGGCAGAACCTCAAAATGTACATATCTACTACTTCACCCCGTTAAAGGGACAGTGACTTTGTCTGACATCCCGAGACCACGGGCCACCAGGAGCCTGCATAAAATATCAAGCACACTCCTCGCGCAGGTTAACGTGTAGGTGGGGCGTCTTCTTCGGAAAGGACTCCTAAAAGCTGTGTTAATATAAGCTTGTGTTCTTGTGCAAACTGGTGCTAATGTAAAGCGTTCCTATACCTTCCGGTCGAGTTTGCGCTCTATAGAACTGCAAAAAGAAGCTGCTTAGCTGGGCCATTAGCGAGATTAAAGACTGCTTGTGGCATGTGCATGCACAATAGGCAGCCAATCTCTTTCTTATCTGAGCATTAACACTAAAGGAATGTCTCTTTATAAAACGTATTTTCCGCAGCACGTCATTAAACAGCACACAGAACAAACCGTGCCACCGGTGGGCTTTCAGATATCACTCGGAGACATTTTTAAGTTCAGGCGCATGGGATTCACAACAATTAGAACGAATCACATTATTGGTTTCTCCTTTCTTTGTGTGATGATATATTTTATAGATTGGGTGCGACTGTTTGGCACCCACGAAATCAGGATGCAGTTTTAGAGCCTTAATAAAAACTTCATGCCAAGCCTTGCATACCTTGCCACACATTTTGTAATGTTTCACACGCAACTATCTGACATAGTTCGCCCTGTGCAGGTACCCTGTACCAGAGTACCTGTTTGTTTCAGAGAAGTGCTGGTACTCTCCAATTAAAGCTATTATGTCTCCCACATCACCAATCACAGTCCTTATACAAATGCTGCAGTTTATATTTTCGTTAAACGGGTCCAATGCGCATAATTTTATAAATTCAGCAAACTTACCACAATAGCTCTACATCTACTGTTGCACCTTAATTCTTCCGAAGTCAGCATGCAGGAATGTGCAAATTGCTCTCACATCCCTTGCTCCACCTACGCTTTCATTTGGTACATCCCATCTTTACTACAATGGAAGTAATTTATAAAATTATGCATACTGGAACTGTTTTACGAAAATCTAAACTGCAACATTGGTATTAGGACTGTGATTGATGATGATATGCTGTCAGTTTAGCAAAGAAGTGACTCTAATTGGGTTCATTGCATACTCCAGATACCGACATGACCAGCTGACCACGGACCAATGAAAGAGCTTGGTATTTGGTTTAAAAGGGCATGGTCAGTAAAAAATTTGAGAGCCACAATCCTGTGATCAAAGCTTGGCTGAAAAGCCGAAACGCGTTGGGAGTAACTGTGAGCTGCCTGCATACTTTATCTGAATATTAAAGTGCCTGAAACCTTTCGAAAAAGGAATCGGTGTACTTCATGGAGAAGTGTGTATTTCTCTGGATTCTTCATTCCTGTGATGCTGAAGCAACCCTGTTAGGGTCTGGGGCGCCTCAAAGCAACGCGTCTGGCTGCTGCGGCAATGCTACTTCTGAAAGGCCCGAAGGGCCGGGGCAGTCACGCACTTTTGCATGGCAGGGGAAGAGTCCTTTTCAACGACAGCCCTCGAGACCTTAAAAAGAAAAGAAGTGTGGCCGGACACGTAGGTCCCGACGGAGGACTAATGATACCTCGCCAGGCAAAGACGGAAAACAAACACGATAACGAGCCACGCAAAGACGGAAAACAAAGACAACAAAAAAACAAGATGGAAAGAAGCCATGGACGAAGACGAAAAAAATAAACGAAAGAAGATGCAGAATGCTGAAGCCACCCTGTTAGGGTCTGGGGCGCCTCAAAGCAGCGCGTCTGGCTGCTGCGGCAATGCTACTTCTGAAAGGCCCGAAGGGCCGGGGCAGTCACGCGCCTTTGCATGGCAGGATAAGAGTCCTTTTCAACGACAGCCCTCGAGACCTTAAAAAGAAAAGAAGTGTGGCCGGACACGTAGGTCCCAACGGAGGACTAATGATACCGCGCCAGGCAAAGACGGAAAACAGACACGACAACGAGCCACGCAAAGACGGAAAACAAAGACAACAAAAAAACAAGACGGAAAGAAGCCACGGACGACGACGAAAATAAAATAAACGAAAGAAGATGCAGAAACGCGCAGAGCAACGAGAAGTCGACGGGCCCCGGCGCCATCTTGGGCGGAATGGCAAAAACACGCCTTGCAGGAAAAAAAAAAAGCAACCGCCCACCGCCGCAATGACGGCAACAAAGGGGCGGAGAGGGAAAAAATCGCCGGGAACGCCCACTAATCGCCTCGCAGAATGACGGACGCCTCTCTCTTCCAATGGCTAGCCTCCATTTATGGAGCTAACCAATGGAAGACAGAGGCGGAACAAAGCCCACATACTATTCTCATAAGATTTCGCCTGCGTGAAACGCTGCTTGCGCAGCTTTCGACAGGCGGAACCTAAAGAGCGGGAACCTGATGGGGCCGAGAGCGTCTTTCAAGAACTTCCTGGATGACCAACATGGAATCATTTTGTGGAATGTTGGTATATAATGACTCCACATCCAGAGTACAAAGTACTCCGGATGTGGGGTCATATCGAAATTCCTCGATAATATTTATCATGTGCATGCTGTCACGAATGTAACACTCATTGACAGGCACGAAGTCCTTAATGAAGTAGTTGACAAAAAGGCCAAGAGGCTCTAGGACCGAGCCACAACCGGATACCATCGGCCGTCCAGGAGGTTTTGCAGTGTCTTTATGAATGTTCGGTAAGGTATAAATTACCGGTATTCTAGGGGTTTTTTGGTCCAAAAACTGATATTCATTACGACTAAGGAAACCAAGTGCAAGGCCATCATCAGTGACTTGAGTTATAAGTTCCTGAATTTCTTTGATAGGGTTGTTAAATAATTTGCAATAATGTTCCTGATTGTTTAATTGGCGTAGGACTTCGCTTTTGTAAATATCAACATTCTGCAAAACAATCCCACCGCCTTTGTCGGCCGGTTTGATAATCAAATTAGAATTGGATTTCAAACTGGCTATGGCTTTCTTCTCATCCAATGAGATGTTGTAAGGAATAAAGGATCTGCGGTTTTCTAATTCAGAAATATCTTTTAACACCAATTTCTCAAAAGTTAAGATTTCTGCAGGAACCATATTGGCAGAAGGCAAAAAAGTCGATGGAGGTCTGAAAGGAGTATTAGATGGAGATAATGGCTTAGGATTTAGTGAGAAAAAAGCATGTAATCTCAACTTACGAAAAAATCGTAATAACTCAGTTTGAATTTCTAAAAAAATGGGCCGAATAGTAGGCACAAAGGACAACCCTTTGCTCAATATAGACAACTCACTGCTAGATAATAAGTGATCAGTGAGGTTAAAGATGGGAAGAGTATTATTAGCTACTGTGGACTCAGACATGTCAACAGGGACGTCAACATTAATATTACTCTGATTTACCATTGGTAATGTTGACGGCGAGTGTTGCGTTTGCCTGGAGGGTGGGCCATCGTTGTGGTTGTTTGACTTTGCCTCTCTTGGGAGGCTCCTGTTGGCCTCGAGCTAAAAAAGGAGTTCTATTTGAGGGCCCGGGGGCATCACTTTGGTCAGAGCTGTCTGACGACTCTGCCGAAGTATCGGAAAATCCCACCAATGTTTGTCGCTTATTATAGCGTCCCCAGGGTCTTTGATTTTGGTTCTGATTATAGCCACTGTAAGCCTTATTAGTATAGAAGTCTTTCAATAGATAGGGGTTAGTCCTTTCTTGAGAATAATTTTTTATGTCCTTTTTTACCTTGATGGATTTTTTATTTTGTTCAATTCTATGAAATTCAACTGTTTTTTCAATTTTTTCAAGAAGTTTTTTACAGTCAGGAACTACGCCTTTGTCATTTATCTGTTTCTCTAAGTCAGTTATTTCAACTTCAAGTTTTTTAAGTTCTTCTGATGCTATATCAATACCAATCACCATCCAATGTCTTGATGCCGTTGTGCTGATATAGCTAAATCCATTCAAGTATACTGTAAGCTACGGCGACTAGTCCATATCTAACATACATGTCCTTATTAGGGGTGCCTTCCAGTGGAGCTGGATGATCTACCTCTAATAAACGATCCGGGTTAAACCAATTACCAATCAGTGGGGAGAAGATAGGCATGACGTATATCGGACAAGTGAAGATCTCAAATAATGGTGGAAAAAGGTCCGCACTACCTATCCTTCACTCCCTGCAAAGACTAGACAGAATATTTCTATTCTTCGTTGTTTGCAAACAGAGAATATCTCAAAAAGAACCAATATATCAAGTAGCAACAAAGGCTAAACGAACCAATCAATGAGTAATACTAGTATTTTCTAAACAATCAATCAATCAATCAAAAACAGTCGTGCTGCACGACCTTACCCGGACCGTATGGACTGTTTCTCGTCTTCCACTTCCAGCGCCCAATCGTCCTCTATTCTCCGTTTTTGCCGCGGCACTCCTGTGGGATCCCAGTTAGGACCGTAGATCACTCGAGAGAGAGAGGTCCGTTCAGAACCGGTGGAGGTCAGATGATCGGCTGCAGACGAGGGTCTTTCGGGCAGGAGCTCTTCCCGATCGTTGCAGTCGTTCACTACGTCGTTTGGACCTCTCTCACTGGACCCACGTGTCGCTGATGGGCCCCGCGTTTGGACGGCAATTGTTGAATAAGCAGATTTTCTCCAGATATCCTCAAGCACTGCTTGGCGTTAGTCGCCTCGAATTCACTCCGTATTTATCAAATAAAGAGGCGGGCGCTGGGAATAGGAAAGCAGGAAACGGGTTTATTTCTTCGAAGGAAAACGCGTTGGGTCGGACAAACAGGGTGTCGTCTCGAGGTGCTCTAACTGCACCTCTGTGGCCTGGCCTTTTATACACAATATTAACTCTTCCCTGGCATTACTTTGATGTATTGTAAACCATCTTTGGAATCCCCGCTTCAGGCCCGTTCCCACACATATCAACAGTAACTGTCCCCCACCCCGGTCTCAGTAGGTGATTGCTATCACGCAGCTGGGCATTCCGGCAGGAGCTGAAATACGCGCAATCGGTCGGATCTCATGCGGTTGTGGCATTGATTAATTCCGGCTCCTTTGATGGGAGGCGAGATCCTACTGTACAGGGGCAATAAACTGTATCCGCAGGGGTTGGTTATGGCCTGGGATCGGATCGAACAGCCAGGTGCCGGGGAGGAGATTATCGAAGGGCCTGTTCGTGCGCAAGGGATGAAAGGGCATGTGGGTTTGGCACGGGAAGTGGCTTTGGGGCAGGGTCGTGCTGAGGATGCTTTATGACTCTAGCATGTGTGCTTGGGGGCTGCCAGCGCGCGGGGGATGATTGCGAGGTCAGGGAGACATGCAGGCGATCGGCAATGTTACGAAATGGCCACAGTGTCTAAAATGGCTGCCGCTTACGCGATCGCAGAGGCCTAAGTTGGACAAGATGGCGCCGGTAATGTTCACATCACATTATAATATTTAACAGGGTTGCTTATGACTTTGAAGAGTATACCCCTGGAAGAGAACTAGGATTACAGGTAAGTAACTTATCCTTCTCTTCCAGGGGATACTCATCAATAGTCATAAGCACTGAATAGATTAGCAAGCCCATCCCCATACCCCTCGGACGAATACCAGCATATCAAAACATTTTACCAACAGATATTACCCAAACAAATTTCTCAGGGATGCTTGACCAAACTGAGCATTTGTCTGAGTGTCAGAATCAAGGCAGTAATGGCGTTCGAAAGTATGAACCGAACGCCATGTGGCTGCCTTACAGATTTCAATAATCTGTACATTCCTAAGCATTGCTATTGTAGCAGCTTTGCCTCTTGTAGAATGTGCTCTTGGCTTGCCCGGAGCTGCTTTTGTGCTAACTGATAAGATAACATAATGCATGACACTATCCATCTAGAGATGGACCTTTTAGAGGCAGGAAAACCTGTATTCAACAGATCATAATTTACAGACTTTGATCAGACTTTCGTACACTCTTTGTTTTATCAAGATAGAATTTCAACACTCGTTTTAAATCTAAAGAGTACAGAGCTCTCCCAGCTGGAGTGTACGGATTGGCAAAAAAAAGTAGGAAGAGTGACTGACTGGTTAATGTGAAAATCCAAGACCACCTTAGGGAAGAACCTCGGGTGAGTATGTAACACCACTCTATTCGCCTGAAAAACGAGATAAGGCTCTGTAGAGCATAAGGCTTGTATCTCGCTTGCCCTGCAAGCAGAAGTGATTGCCACAAGAAAAGCAGTCTTCCATGACAGGTGTTGCAGGGAAGCCTTATGAATGGGTTTGAATGGGGGACCCATTAGTTTAGATAGGACAACATTCAGCTCCCATGGAGGAGAAGGGGCTCTAACAGGAGGATAGACTTTCTTGAGACCCTTCAGGAAATCCTTAACAGGCATTTGAAAGAAAGAATCCTGAGTGGGAGACTTTCTATATGCTGTTATCGCTGCCAGGTGAACTTTCATGGAGGAGAACTGTAAACCTGCTTTGGCCAAAGAAAGTAAGTATGGCAACAGTACCTGTTCTTGATCTCGAATAGGGTCATGACCTTCAGCAGTACACCACATGAAAAACCGCTTCCACTTAAAAGCATAAGGCTTTCTCGTAGAAGCTCTCATAGCCTCTTTTAAAATCTGTATGCAGTCCTGTGAGAGGCCTAAATGTCCGTATTGGATGAACTCAGGAGCCGTGCTGCTAACCTCAGGGACGGCAGGTTGGGGTGGAACACCTTGCCGCTCGCCCTGGTCAGCAGATCCAGATGACACGGCAGCCACCTGTGTGGTACTTTGGATAGGTGAAGAAGGTCTGCATACCACCACTGGCGAGGCCAATCTGGAGCAACCAGAATCATGTCTGTCTTGGACTCGTACAGTTTCCTGATCACCAAGGGAATGAGTGGAATCGGTGGAAAGGCGTAGGGTAATGTCTCTGACCAGTCTATCCACAGAGCATTCCCCATAGGACCCTGGTTGCGAGTAAGGGAAGAGGTGTGCCGCCGCGGCCAGGGCGACTGACTCCGGAATCTGGGGATCACGGTTCGATCCCCGGCACCGGCGGCAGATTAGCCCAGCACCATGTGACTCTGGGCAATAGTTTGCTTAATCTTCCCGACGGCCCCCAGCGCCTAGAGACCCTAACGGGTGATTGTGCGCTTTACAAATGTGGATATTATTATTATTATTACCTGGAGGCAAAGACACGGCATTTTGCGTTTTCGGCGTTCGCAAAGAAATCAATGTCTGGTGTTCCCCAGTTGTGGAAAATGTCTTGTACCTCTTCTTGTTTTAGCACACAGTCATATGATTCAGCGAAAAGCCTGCTTAGGTCGTCCGCTTGAACATTGAGGACGCCCGGCAAGTGAACTGCAGATATTATCATGTCTCGTGCCAGAAGCCATTTCCAGATTGCCTGTGCTTCCAGCCACAGGGGTCTGGAGCTTGTTCGGCCTACTTGTTCAGGTAGTACATCGTTTTTGTGTTGTCCATCTGAACAAGCAGAGAGGTCAATGTTATTGACGGAAAGAGCGCTTTGAGAGCTAGTCCAGCATGTTTATGTGGTATAGTTGCTCTTTCTCTGACCACATTCCTTGGATCTGTAATGATCCCATATGAGCACCCCATCCCTGAAGGGACGCATCCGTCACCAGAGTCTGTTGAGGCATGTCCTCTTGAAAAGGGACTCCCACGATGAGATGAATCTGTTGCATCCACCATCTGATGGAGAGTCGGACTGACAGAGGTATTGATAACCTGTCCTCCCAGCGATTGGAGATTTGGGACCACTGATCCTCCAGAGTCTGCTGCCGAGGTCTCATGTGAAGCCTGGCATTTGGAACTAGAAAAATACACGAGGCCATAGACCCAAGCGGGGAGGAGATCTGCCTGGCCGTGGGCCGAGGTGTCTTCAAGAGAGTTTGACACTTGAGGAGAATGGATGATAGTCTCTCCTCTGAAGGATACGCTCTTGCGTTGACTGAGTCAAGAGTTGTGCCTAGATAGTGTATCCTCTCTGTTGGATTGAGGATGGACTTCTTGAAGTTTACATGCAGGCCGAGCTGATGCAACTGGTGAATACAGTGCGCTAGATGTTGTTACAGAAGAGTGGGAGACGCACTCTTGAGAAGCCAGTCGTCTAGGTAAGGACAGACGAATATGTGCTCTTTCTTCAAGAAAGCCTCTACTACTGCCATGCACTTTGAGAACGTGCGAGGAGCCGACTTCAGCCCGAAGGGCAGGACCGTGAATTGGAAGTGGTTTGATTGGATGCAAAACCGTAGGAACTTCTGATGCTTTGGAGAGATTGGTATGTGGAAATAGGCATCTTGAAGATCTATGGAACACATCCAGGCCCCTAGATGTAGAAGCGGTATTATTTGATGTAATGCCCGAATCCTGAACTTTTCTCGAAAAATGAATTTGTTGAGACATCTGAGATCTAGTATAGGCCTGAACTTCTTGTTTGGACCTTTCTTTGGGACCAAAAAGTATCGGGAGTAGATCCCTTGCCGATGTTTGTGCCATGGGACCTCCTCGATGGCGTTCTTTAGCAGTAGAGCAGACTTCTCTTCCCTCAAGAGATTTATACGATGGGTGACAGTTTTTTGAGGAGGAATGGAAGGTGGAGGGGACTTGAACTTGATGGTATGCCCATTCTTCACAATATTCAGCACCCACTTGTCTAGTGTGATTCTTGTCAAATCTTCCAGGTAAAAACGTACACTTCCCCCCACAGGAGTGGGAAACGGAGATAGGGGAAGCAAGCACTCACTGCTTTTGTTGCTGTTGCTTGGCAGCAGGTGTGGACTGTCTGGAAGTACCACCTCTTCCTCTACCAGCACAACGCTGGGAGAATTGTGACCTTCCTTGATTTTGTTGCGAGGACCATTGAGGGGTTTGAACCATCTGTTGGTTTTGTCGCCGGTCGTAAGGACGGTACCGTCGCCGAAGTCCTTCCTCTTCTCGAGACCTACAGCTTGAAATGTATCAAGCTCGGTCTTCATTCGAGACATTTCATCATCGGCATGAGATCCGAAGAGTGATGATCCATTGAAAGGAAGATTAAGAATACGATGCTGTTCTTCAGGTTTCAGCCCCGTCAGTCGCAGCCAAGCCGAGCGTCGAGCACAAATCCCATGAGAATAGCCATGTGCAGCTAGATCTGAAGCATCAGCCGCTGCACTGATCAGTTGATTGGCTACTAGGCCACCTTCATGCAGGATTTCAAGGAAGTCTTGTTTGTCCTCTTTTGGGAGCTTCTTCGTGAAGCGTGAAAGGGAGTCCCATAATGAGCGATCGGTCCGACCCAGCAGGGCCGAGGCGCTGGCCACTTTCATGTAGGAAGCCGAGGTAGTGCACATTCTCTTACTGACAGAATCCATGGCCTTAATGTCTTTATTTGGGGGCACAGACGATGATGCTGCCCCTGTCTGATTCTTTCGTGCCACCGACACAATCACAGAGTCCGGTGAAGGGTCAGCCCTCAGAAAGAAGGGATCATTATCAGGAGCCTTATATTTCTTTGTGATCCTAGATGGTGCAGCCCCCACCGATGCTGGAGAAACTTCTGTAGAGCAGGCTCCAGCAATCCAGGCACTAGAGGAAGCAAAGGTCTTGAGGAAGACTTTTGGAGCAGGGTTTCAAATATCACTGATGTTTTGGTGGTAGAGACCGGCATTGCAATGTGAAGTTTTGCAGCCCCACGGCAGAGAACCTCATTAAAGGTTAGAATATCATTGATGGGCGATATTCTGCTTTGAGGAGAAGAGGAAAGAATCGGAGAATAGTCTGCCTTGGAATCAGACGACCCTGAAGCCTACAGTTCCATCTTCTAGGAGTTCGGTGGCATGATACCCTACTCCTAGGAGAGCGTGATGGTCGTCTTCTCACCGATCGGGACCTTCTCGGCGTGGTACGCTGGTGTCGCCCCGAAGAATGCACTGACATGATCAAAGGTGACCTTGATCTTGAAGTAGACCGAGGTAGATTAATTCTGCGGATCTTCCACTCTCTAATATCTCCTAACCATCTCCGCGAGATATTGGTTGGTCGGGCTGGAGACGGTACTGGTCTGCCTTGGAATCAGACGACCCTGAAGCCTACAGTTCCATCTTCTAGGAGTTCGGTGGCATGATACCCTACTCCTAGGAGAGCGTGATGGTCGTCTTCTCACCGATCGGGACCTTCTCGGCGTGGTACGCTGGTGTCGCCCCGAAGAATGCACTGACATGATCAAAGGTGACCTTGATCTTGAAGTAGACCGAGGTAGATTAATTCTGCGGATCTTCCACTCTCTAATATCTCCTAACCATCTCCGCGAGATATTGGTTGGTCGGGCTGGAGACGGTACTGGTGAGGGCTCTGTAGACACTTGTACTATCTGAAGCCCTGGGGAGGATGAAGCACTCCCTGATGTCACCACCTGGGCGTCCCGCGTCGAACCGTCCTTCGATGTCGCCCTAGGTCTCTTCGCTGGAGGAGAAGCCGATTGAGATCTCCTCGACGTCGACCTAGATCTCGACCACCTAGACCCAGAAGGCCTTAGATCTCAATGTCGATCTCCTCGACGGTGATCTCTTCGACATTGACCTCTTCGGCGACGACGTTGATGTCATGTGTCTCGACGTCAAATGGCTAGGTCTCTTCGGCGTCGAAGCCCTTGGTGTTCGGCTCAACGTCGATGCCATTGGACCTCTCGCCGTAGATGGCGATCTCGACGTCAGTCCAGAGCCTCTCGGCAGCGAGCTTTGACGTCAAGCCCCGACCTCTTGACGTCGTAGGCGAGCCAGACTTGGACCGCCTACGCGTGGATAACGACCTCATCCTATGTCTCTTCTCACCTTGTCTCAACGACGAGGGATGTCTCGACGACGAAGGATGCTTCAACGGCGAAGGATGTTTCGATGCCGACGGACGTCTCGGCGGCGATTTCAACGCCAACTCTGAGCACAGAGGTACCTTGGCTGACGATCTGTCCCTCGACGGGGTAGGAGACCGTGCCTTCTTTTTTCACCTCTTTCTTTGCGCTCTCTTGGTTGAGAAGAGGGCTTCCGTGAATGATGTTCTTCTCTTCCACTCACTGTTTCCTTTCCTCTCTCTTGTAAGGAATGCAGCTTGATCTTCTCCCTCTCTCTAAGGGTTCTCTTGGAAAACTTGCTGCAGTGGTAACATTGGTCTGGCTTGTGGGATGAAAGCAAACAAGCAATACAGACCAAATGAGGGTCTGACTTAGCCATCATTTTACCACAGGCCGGGCACTTCTTGAAAAAGGCCGGCATTTTGACTGGAAAAAATAGCCAAAAGTCAGAAAAAATTGTATAATTAGTCAGCTAAGGACTAAACACGTCGAGTGAAGTAAAAAAAAATATCTTTCTACCAGAAAAAAGTGATAAAATATCACAAACTGGTGAGCTCAATGCTCCAGGATCCTCACAGAAGGAGCCGGAAAAAAGAACTGACCTAACTGCGACCTGTGGTGCTTGATGGGAGCCTGGGGGTTCCTGGAGGTCTTAAAGGCATGGCGCCAATTTTCCAATTGTTTTCTATGCAGCCTGTCTACCTTAAATCTGCCTTTATGATCCTGCCTGTTTTACCTTTGAAAATAAAGGTTGTGTGTTTCAAAGAAACTCAGGCCAGTTTTCTTCTTTACATATTTCATATATGGTGACTTATATGTCTTTATTTTGTCAAATGTAAAAGTTTTACATGCAATTATGGCAGGTTTGGAGCCTATAATGGTGTTTTTCAGGCTGCATATGTATATGTATATGCATATTATCTATATATATATGGGTATTTATGTATATATATATGTAGATATCCAAAACTAGCAGTCCCAATTTAGGAAGAGCCCGAGGAGAACAAATTGTGTGCAGCAGATCTTTATTTCAAATGACAGCATGCCAACAAAGGATCCTTTGATGAGCAAAATTCACACCATAGTTCCCAGCCAGACACGTTTCAAGTAAGTCTCTTCATCAGTGGCTTTGGAGGAGTGCGAGGGAAAAACGTTTTGCAGGTGCTTCTGCTCTTTAACATCTCCCGCCCCATTGGGCGTGGCCACAAGGCCTACTGGGAGACGTAGTGCACACCATTCTGAACCTCAGTGGGTACGTTGTCCCCTTGTCACCATTATCCTAACAATTCCGGTATCCCATCTCCAGTCCCTTGTCCCGCTTTGCTGCTATCATTCCTGCTGTGAGCAAGCACCCTACTGCATAAGTGCATGCTCATTCTTCTCCGCTAATTGGCTGCATCTTCCTACGCCGCCGCGGACCCGCTAACAAACAGCAGGCAGCTCTCTCCAACGACCCGGGCAGGCCGTTAACAAATCCAAAACTAGCAGTCCCAATTTAGGAAGAGCCCGAGGAGACCAAATCGTGTGCAGCAGATCTTTATTTCGAATGACAGCATGCCAACAACTAACACTAACACTCAAGGAAAAAAATTGTATTACTAAAATCCTCAAGCGCTCCATGGTCACATCAAGGGAATGTTTCAATGAACATTCTGTTAACGTGGTGAAGGTTCCTGGAAATTTAGTGAAACGTATCTAGAATGGTTAAGCAACCTTTAAGGAATGGATCCACCAGTTGTTTTAGGTGTGAATTGAAATTGCATCTTAGCAATATTCCCACTTGCCTTGCCTTAGGCAAGAGATGCATGCTTTTCAAGAAAATGGGCCAATTCCAAGGGTGTGTAGATCTGGAAGAAAAGCCACAAGAGTGAACAGCGTTGAGATCGCTGAAGCTGTGGATGGGTGTTCAGAGCAATTTCATGATGTGTTGTTGACTGTGGAGTGCAATGCTGTTTTTGATACTAAGAAGGTCAAAGGACCTTGGTGTAATGCGTTGTTTGGTAGAATTGAGGTACCAGTCATGGCAAATTCGGGCTCACCTATTACAATCTTATCGGTAATTTTGTTTCTTGACAAGTGTAAAGGAACTGTTGCTTTAACTCATACCAATGTAAATCCCAAAGCATTCGGTGAATCCTATATAGACATGTTGGGATACTTTATATCCAGATTGGAATGTTTGGCAAGATCTATTTGTACAAAGGTTTATGTTGCAGTCAAAGTACGCAACATCATTGGGTGGCAAGACCTAGCAAGAATGGGTTTATACTTAGTTCCAGGTTCGGATCACCCCATAACTGAAGGCTATACTGACGTTGGTGATCTTGAAGAAGAAACTCAGGTGGGTTGTCTAGGGGCCGAAGAGGGCACTTCGAACATCAAGAAGATGTTAGACTGTTTCCCAAGCCTGTTTCCTTATAAACTAGGAACTGTCAAGGGTTTCCAGCATCAAATCCAATGTAAAGCTAATGCCAAAGCAATCGTTCATAAGGTGCGTCCCCTTCTCCTGAGTGCAAGAGATGAACTTAAGTCATTTCTTAAATCCTTGTGTGATGAAGATGTTATTGCATCATGTGACTCCGAGTGGGTTTCCCCCATTGTCGTAGTAAGGAAAAAGTCTGGGGAGGTCAGGTTATGTGCTGATTTGCATTCTTTGAACAAAAATATATCAGAACTCCTTGCTAGTTTGAGGGGTGTTAACTTTTTCTCTATCGACTTACATTCAGCATACCACCAAATACCCCAAAGGATGGATTCTCAGGAATTCACCACTTTTGTTACTCCTTTTGGAGTCTATAAATATCTCAGATTGCCTTTTGCTCTGGCCTCACCGGCAAGCGTCTTCCAAAAATTGATGGAAAATCATTTAAGAGACATCTCGGGCGTCCAGGCCGATTGGGACAACATTTTGGTGTTCGCAACTGATTGGGAAACACACTTGAATAATCTAACCAATGTTTTAGGTGAGCTGGGCAAGGCATGTATGACCATTAGGATGGATAAGTGTGACTTTGGTACTCAGCAATCGGGCTATTTGGGGCACACTGTATCCTCAGAGGGTATAAAACCTAAGTTTTGTTTAAAAAAAAAAATTTAATCTTTTTATTGTTTTTCCAATATTATGCATATTACAGCTCTAGGGAGCATTAGAACCTCAATAAACCTCACAACAACGCATCAAACCTAAGTTATCCTTGATTAAGGCAATTAGTGATGCTGCATGTCCCAAAAATAAGGATACCCTACTATCTTTTTTGGGATTAGCAGAGCACTATACGCGGTTTGTAAAGTTTTATGCTCAAACTGTTGAACCCTTGCGTGCTCTACTGCGGAAGGGCTCAAAGTTTGTTTTGTCTGATGAAATTTCTCAGACCTTTTGCCAAGTCAAGAAATTAATTGTTGAAGCATCGGCTTTGCAAGCCTTCCAGGATAACTGTAAATGCTCCTGATGGTGGATGCAAGCCTCACTGGATTAGGTGCAGTTCTGGGACAGTGGGTTGCTGGTAAGGAATATACCATAGCCATTGCCTCTAGGATGCTTAGACAGTCTGAGACACATTATAGCACAATCAAGCGTGAGGCTCTGGCGTGAGTTTGGGCGATGGACAAGTTTAAGAGTTACATCTGGGATCGAGAGTTTGAGGTTTTTACCGACCACAAACCTCTTATGCACATACTGAGTGAAATCAATTTCGGAAAGGTGTCAGATAGGCTTGTGAGGTTGTGTCAAAACTGCAAGTGTTTCACTTTTCCATTAAGCATATACCTGGAGGAAAAGATTTCAGGGCAGACTGCTTATAGCGCATAGCCTTATCTGACGAGTGTGATGCCGTTGATGTAGAGGACACTGAATGTGTAGTGGCAGCCGTGGATGCAGTCAAAGAGTGTGGTGCTGTAACGGAGCACTCTTGCTTGGCAGCTAATGACAAGGGCACCAGTTTCAAGCAGATCAAAGAGTACACTGTAAAAGGATGGCCAGTGAGTCGAAAGTTAACTGGTGAAATAAGGGCTTTTGCGATGGTGGCTTCGGAATTATCTCGTCAATGACATGGTTATGCATCATGACTAGTTTGTTCCTCCAGAAAGTCTCAGAGGATACATTATCAGGTCCGTGAAGTGCGGCCACATCTGTACTTCTAAGACATCTCAACTTATTAAATTGTATTATTGGTTGGCTTTAGAAACTCAGGTCAACTTTTCAGTTGACCCTTGTGCTAAAGGTCTTGTGTCTGACAAAAACTGGAAGTTAATGGAAACTCCAGTTCCTTTTCCGGGAAAAACTTGGTGCAAGGTTGGGTTAGATTTTTCAGGTCCTTACCATAGTTTGCCTGATAACATCAGGTTTCTCATTTTGCTGATTGATTATCATTCCATATGTTTTGTGATGCGCCTAGCCCTGACAATACGATCAAGTTTTTGAAAAGGGTGTTTGCAACTGAGGGGTGACCCTCCGTGATTGTGACAGACAATGGCACACACTTGGTGTCTCACAAGAGGAGTACGTTTTTGGCAGCCAATGACGTAAAACATTAGAAAGTTGCCTTGTTTTCCACATTTTCCCATAGGTTGGTTAGGAGGGCAAACAGATTAGTGAAGGAAGCGATACACACAGCTCTGGCGTCATGCCAGGATGTGCAAGAATTTGTTTTTGTCAAAGTGTGGTCGCATAACATTTCACCTCATTGCACTACTGGTGCCACCTTTTACTCTCTTAAGAGGAAGGAAAGTACACACAGATGTGTGTCCTGAATGGCTGCCGAACAAACATCGTGTTGAGAGTGCAAAAAGTGACAGTAAACATGTTGCTTTTCAGGTGATGCAGAAGCAGCATGTCATGAAGTTGAGGCTGGATGATGGCAAACGTTTTATAAATATGGATCTGGAAATAAATGATTGTGTCCTTATCAAAAACCCTAAAAAGGTTTCTAAAGGTTTGTCAAAGTTTTCTCTCCTTTTCAAGTGACAAATGGCAAAAAGGGCTGATGGAACAAGAGGCCGCTTGTGCATCTTTCAAACTGTCAAGCCAATCCTTTGTCATGCATTGACAGTTCATCTATCTCCTAGAGAAATGGCCTCACCCCAAAGTTAAAACATTTTCTCTCTTAGCCCCTGTTCTGATCAAATCCATCAACACACCAACAGTCACATCACCACACCAACAGTTACGTCTTGTTATATGGCACACTTCCAATCCTGCTCTGAAATTGCACCCTTTGACTCATCCACAACATCCTCCAAAGTGGCAAGTACCTCCTCAGTGTCCAATTCCACGACTTCTGCAGCTCTGTCCGGCAACCTTGATAGGCAATCGGCCACTCTAGTCTTCCAACCAGGGACGTACTCCAACCTACATTCAAACTCTTGTACCCTTACTACCAGCCTTGCCAATCTTCCCGAATAGTTTTTTTATAACTCCCTGGCCTAGAGCTCTTTATTTATTTTTTATTTTTATTTTGAAAGTTTTATAGAGCGCGAACAAGATCCTCACGGATATAAGAGCGCTTTACACACATATGGGATATGAAGACAAAAGAGCAATAAATAAAGCATTTTATGCAAAGAAGAGCAAATAGTTAACCATAGAGACCAGGCAAGGTAGCAAAGGTGCATAGGTGGTATGGCCGGTTATTGTCATAAAAGGAAAAGTACTGAGTCTCGAGATATCCTGAGCCTATATTCATGTGAATTTAGCCAGGAGGATCGATTTTACTTCTTTTTTGAAGGATGCTGTGGATGAGATGAGTCTGGTTTCTGAAGGGAGGGCATTCCAGATCCTGGGTGCCATCCCTGAGAAGGTGCGTTTGTATGTTGTTTTCTTGTGGAATCTTTGTGTTTCAAAAGAAGATTTTCTGCGCTTCTTGTGGCTCTTGAGCCACCCGAGATCGTCAATTTCTGAGCGAGGTAGCTGGGCGAGTTGTGGTGTATAGCCTTGTGTGTCATCCACGTGATTTTCAGGTGTATTCTAGCTTCGTATGGGAGCCATTTCAAGGATTGTAGGTCTGGAGAGATGTGTGAGCGTTTTTTTGAGCCAGTGATGAGTCTCGCTGCAGCATTAATAGAGGCTCTTAGTGGTACGATTGTCGATATGGGGAGGCCACAGAGGGCGACACTTCCATAATCTATTCTAGGGATAACAAGGGCTTGGACTGCAGTCCTGAAGTCATTGGCTGGGAGGAAGGGTTTCAGCTTCCTCAATGTATTGCTTTGGAAATTAGCTACTTTCGTTGCATTGCAGATATGATGCTGCATATTGAGATTGCAGTCGAGGGTTATGCCCAAAGGTTTCGCTGAGTCGACGATGGTAGGTTGAACGTTGAGTGCAGTGAGATGTTTAAGCCAAGCCTGAGTGATGGGGACTTTGGCGGGAGGTGCTATTAGGAGGAATTCCGTTTTTAGAGCGTTAAGTTTGAGATGATTCTCTGCCAGCCATGTCTGTGTGTTCCTAAGCGTTGCGTTGAGTAGTTTGATGTCTTCAGGGGTGTGTATTTTAAGGTAGAGTTGAATATCGTCTGCGTACATGTGAAATTGCACATTAGATGCTTGAAGCAGTGCGGTGAGTGGTTCCATGACTAGATTGAACAATGTTGAGGATAGGGAGGATCCTTGTGGGACACCTAGTGTTACTGGAACCGGGGTGTATTGTTAATCTTGAATTTCTGAGTCCGGTTGTGCAGAATGGAGGTAAACCACTTAAATACAGTCCCTGATAGACCCATTCTGAGATTCAACAGATCAAGTAAGTTCTCGTGTTTGACCGTATCAAAGGCTGATGAGAGGTCGAGTAGGATGAGGAGGCAGGTACCAGCAGATGTTTATGATCTGTTCTCAAAGAAAATGTCTTACCCCATAAGAACACACTGAAGTAGTTTGTTGCCCAGCCAGCAGCAAACAATTTGCGTTCAATGACAGAATAATTCCGTTCTGCATCCATCAGTGACCTTAAAGCAAAAGCTACTGTTCTCTCTACCTTACCCTGCAGATGTGCCATAACAGCTCGAACTCCAACAGCACTTGTATCCACCGCAATTATTGTTCTTATCTCAGCTCGAAACGGTGCCTTGACAATCGCGTTCCTAACTACCGATAAAGCTGTTTCTTGAAAATCTCCCCACACAAATTTCTTGGCTTTCCTCAGTAATTCTCTAAAAGGTTCTGTCTTGAGCACGAAATTTCTCATACATTTTTAATAATATCCCACAACACCCATGAAAGATCTGAGGGTGTCCCTGTCATAAGGGGCTCTGGTGTTGACAATACCTAGTAATCAATTAACCTAAATATTCCACTTCCTGAACAAGAAAAACACACTTGTCCTTACGCAAGGTCAAACCAGCACCTCTAATTCGTGTCAAAAAGCACATCATGTGGGGTTTCTTTTGTTGGTTTCAGGGATCTAGGGGTGGTTTCCGGGGTATAAGGTGCTAGCACTCATTGGGAATATTTGAGGGTAAACTGTTTTTTTGTTATAAGGTGGGGAGATGTTGAGGTGTACTTAAGCAGTCTTAGCTAGGCTGGGGCTGCAGATTCTATCATGACATTGTAGGGTTCCATGGGGTTGAGTGTTCTGTTATTTGGAAGTTGTTGCCTAGCTGCGCCTGGCACAACTGTGGTTGGGCTTCTCTCTCTGTGTTAATAAATGCTTTACATACAAAGAGTGTCACCCGTCTACGCCAGTACATCAGTCATTTTTAAGTATAAAATCCTTTGACTTCTTCTACATTTGTGATATTTAAATCCTGCACATGCGTGGAGACAGAAGGGCACCTAGAGTCAAATTTCGGGGGGGGGGGGGGATTGGGGGCTTGAATTTTTTTTCGGGGGGGGGGGGGCTTCTGATTCTTCAAGCAAAAGGCAGAGTGGAGCTACAGGGGCTCTAAGAAGGGGTGACAACCATCAAAGCCTCATTAACAAGCAAAAGGTCTTTAAAAGACCCCTGAAGTACTCGGGTGTGGCTGTGTGTGCGCCCGGGCTGCGGCGGTGGGCGGGGGCTGAAGCTCTGTGAGTCCAATGGGCGTTGCACGCCTGCGTGGAGATTGTTTATGAATATCAGAGACAAACACATGATGGACAAATCTGTTTACACAACAAATGTCAGGTCCTACTGATGTCAATACAAGTTTCCTAGGCCTACTGATGTGGAGTGCATGTTGCTTAGCTCCATTCTTTATTGTACATTGTGCCCACCTCAATTGATGAGTGTGCTTGCTGCCTAGCCCAAAGGATGAGAGTGCATGGTGCCAACCCTCACTGATTGGGAGTGTATGGTCGACAGCATCACGGCTAGTGCCCAGCACTACTACAATGAATGGATGATGCCCAGTGACACTGATGGGGGAACTTTTGTCTACCCCACTGATGCAAATGCATGGTACACTGCCTCGCTCGCTTGACTGTGCTTTTTTGTAATAAGTGCATGATAGTGAGCCCCACCAACAAGCATGTTTGGTTCCCAGACCTACTGTGTATAGAATACATGCCTGGTGGTCGGCTCTTACTACTGGAGAATATAAAGCAATGCACAATGATACTCGCCTTCTCTCATTAGAATGCATGGCTTCTAGCCGCACTAATGGGCATGCATAGTTGTCAGTCACCGAGGGTACTCAGCACAGCGCTTGTGCACGCCCAAGTACTACACTCTAAGGGGTCCTGGAATATTACCGGATGGTGATGCGGGAACGGGGAATATAGTTCGGCGACATCCTATCTTCTATTTCTTAGCTCCACCTAGACTGTACTCCTTGGTTGCCATGACTACACCAATTAGATCTGGCGTATAGTAAATTGGATTTCACAGCCGGAATGATCCTTCAGAGAAACATGTTCATTTAAAAGAATCTCACAGGGGTTTGCACAGAAGACGAAGACGTTAACAGATGGAGGTGGGGCGGCTGTCAAGGAGAGATCATGCCAAGTCTGTGCCCACTCCCGTGTCTGTGTGCAAGTGCGATACTGAGAAAGTCACCGTCGCACCTCTTAGTTCCTGTGCCGCGCACAGTGGCTCCCAATTGATGAGCGAACAGCAACTGCTTAAATGGGCAATCCTCAAGAACAAACCAAGGCAGGTTCCGGTTTCGGGACGCAGATCTGAAGCTTCCAGCAGCATGAACACATATCTCATGGCTTACGAGGCAGCCCCACAGGGTCTAATGAAGGCTGCTCCCGTGGATAGAAGTATAATGTTTCCAGCAGCATAAAGAGGCAGCTTCCATTGGCACAAGAGGAAAAGTGGATGAAATAAATGAGGAAAATTGTTAATGCACTTAAATAGCACTAACGATCCCTGACGGACAATTGAAGCACTTATTGTTTGGCGAGTAGCATGCTACTCCGGAACCCAAAATTAGTAGTTAGAAGGTTGGTACATTATGTTTGTTATATTTTGTTTTCCCTTGTGTATTAATTGAGTTAGAAGCGTGTTCTTGATTTCTTGTGTGTTTAGTAGATTTTGGGGTAGGGATAGAATGATAAAACTGGATTTGAAAAGGGGAAGTAGTGAGTTGTTTTTTGTAAGTAATGGTCGTGTCTGATTGTTAGAAAAGAGGGTTACAGCAAGATGACGGCGGATAGCGAGAAGGGGGTAGAAAGTGACATAAGAAACAAGCATTTGCAAAGCAATAGGTCTCGCATTAGGAACGTTTGAGCTATTGGTATGGTAAATGACACATTTTTTATTTATGTGTTGGTTTTGAAAATAGCGAAATTAATAGCTTTGTCATTTACATTGCCAATAGTTTTAACTTTCGCAAATGTGACACCTATAGCATTTGGAATGCAATATGTGTTGTATTTACTTGACTTAGATATATTGATATTACAAATAACAATGGCTTTTATTTTTTTTAATAATTAATACTTAAATAAAAGTTATTGTAATTTATAATGGCAATAGCTTAAACTTTTGTAAATAACTTTTGTGAAGATTATGTTCAAAGTATTTTATTGTGACGAAAATCCAAGAACAGAAGTGCAATATTAACACCTTTTTGTGACATTTGTAATAAAGCTTGAAACATTGCAAAACATATTTGAACTAGTTGTTGTTGAATGGTGGTGGTGCTGAGTGATGCTGTGGTGATGCGATAGATAGATAGAGTGAGTGCGATAGAGTGAGGCCGATAGACAGATAGAGGGAGGGCAATAGATAGAGTGAGGGTGATAGATACATAGATAGAGTGAGGGCGATAGATGAGCGAAGGTGATAGATAGAGTGAGGGCGATAGAGTGAGGGCGATAGCTAGTTAGAGTGACTGCGATAGAGTGAGGGCGATAGATAGATAGAGTGAGGGCGATAGATAGATAGAGTGAGGGCGATAGATAGATAGAGTGAGGGCGATAGATAGAGTGAGGGCGATAGGTAGATAGCTAGATAGATAGATAGATAGTGAGGGCGATAGATAGAGTGAGGGCGATAGATAGATAGACAAATAGATAGATAGATACATAGATAGAGTGAGGGTGATAGATAGAGTGATGGCGATAGATAGATAGCAAATAGATAGATAGAGTGAGGGCGTTAGATAGATAGAGAGATAGATAGATAGAAATCTTCTAATGCTGCGCATCTGCTGGCAGTGCAGGGCCTGCTCTTTACTGGTAACCAAGCACCCAAACCCCGAGTGAGCTGTTCCGCCTGGCACTGGGAAAGAGAGAGATGCATATGTCGAGGCATAATGCAAAAAAAAACAATCTGCCGACGGTCACACCGAGTGCCAGCTCCTTCATTGGGAATTCAGGACAAAAATGCGAAAAATACGAAGAAAGAACGAGGAAGGCAAGCGCTATTACGGCTAAAATGAAACAACTTAAGATCTGTGTAGAAATAACAAAACAAAAGACCGCGTGTGGTGCGCGTGCACTGAAAGGAATGACCTGTAGGCTCTCTAAATAAACAAGCATTGGCATAGCCAGCATTGACCGCATCATAGCACATTTTTTTCCTTTAAGCCATGTTTCACAGTAGCCCAGGCTGCTGTGCAATATGTCTTAAAACAGTCAGGGGGAGTGTTTGGAATTGAGCAAGCAACACATGGAAGGAGGGTGGGGAACAAAAACAACGGGGGTGGGTTAAAATGTTCGGTCAGCAGAAGGAGTGCACTCTTAAAAAGAGTGGACAGTGGTAGGGGGTTTGAGGTGAATTACAAAGAACGGACAGCGGGAGGACACCTTGGGTGGGTTAAACAGAACGGACAGCTTGAGAAGGGTGGGGGTTGGTTTAAACCGAACAGCCTGCAAAAGGAGGGCGGTGGGTTAAACAGACAAATGGTCAGAGAATGGCGGGGGCTGGCGTAACAGAACAGATAGTCGGAGAAGTGAAGGCGGTTGGGGAAATAGAACTAGAACGGACAGGGGAGAAGGGTGGGGTGAGGAAGAGGCACTATATACACATGCACTCTACAAGAGTGCATGTGCAAAAGTTAAACAAGCCCCTGTTGGATAACTGATGGCAACAGTTCGCTTTCACAAAAGTTTTCACAACAAAACGACTTGCACAGTTTCCTGCTGCACTATATGTTGCAGGGATCGCATTTATGCGTGCTTGTTGGTCGTGAGGTTAACCTGTGTAGGATGTAAAGCTACAAACGTGTAATCCTGGAAATGTTCTAACCTCGGTGATTTGTTTAGAATTGCCGCCCACAGCTCGTTTAAACACTGCCACACCTTTGCCCACTTGTAGCAACGCTAGCTAATTACCACAGAAACTCCGCTGGGCAAGACCTACAAAGCAGGAAATATATAGGTTAATTAGTTAACAACATACACCGCCAGTGCGCGTGCAGAGTCGTCTCCAAAGGTCACACCGAGTGCCAGCTCCTTCCAGGGCCGGACTGGTAATCAAAACCGGCCCTGGCAAAGTGCTCGGTGTCCCCCACCTCCCCCTCCCCCAGGGTGGGGTTTGGAGGTTCCGCCGAGCTCTTTGCCAGGGCCGGTTTTCGGCCGATTTTGTTTACAGGGCCGATCTTGCAGCTATACTGCAAAAACGACTCTGTAACAAAAACGGCCCCCAGGGCCCCCAAACCGGCCCTCCACCCGTGCGGCGCACCGGGGGATTGCCCGGTGCCCGCTACGGCCAGTCCGGCCCTGGCTCCTTCATTGTGAATTCAGGACAAAAATGCTAAAAATACGAAGAAAGAACAAGGAAGGCATGCGCTATTACGGCTAACATGAAACAACTTGAGATCTGTGTAGAAATAACAAAACAAAAGGCTCTCTAAATAAACAAGCATTGGCAAAGCCAGCATTGACCACATCATAGCACATTTTTTTCCTTTAAGCCATGTGCACTGTTTACTGCAGCAGGTTTTTTTTCTTTCTTGGCACAACGATAAACAGGTGTGATCTGTTAGTAGAAAAGTTGACCGACTCTGGTTGCCCTTCAAAAATCAAACTGCAGTACTGGGGGAATTCCTGGCGGGGGAGCGGCATTGGGTGGAGGGGGCGAGGAAGCGGCTTCCTTTAAAGTCTGATGCCGATGGTGATCTATACAATTGTAAGGAACTGGATGGGAGGCAGTAAATCTACATCTAAAACATACAAACGCTGAATCCGAACTATCACATGCCTGTGTAATCGTACACTGTGGAAGGAAGGGACTAACATTATTTGTAATGCACGGTTTACTGCAGCAGGTTTTTCTTTCTTGCCCTTCAAAAATCCAACTGCAGTATTGGGGGAATTCCCGTTTTCTCGATTGGAAAAGCAAATAATATGAGTGCGAGTAACTACAGGCTGCCAAATGGTGTGAGCAAAAGAAAGAAGCTCTCGGCATTGCGTGGTGGGGGCGGGGGAGCGGCATTGGGTGGCGGGGGAGCGGCTTCGTTTGATGCAAGTAAGCAACTTTTGCAAATGCCTGTGTATGTTACTTATGTTAGAATATTAGAGCCAGATATTTTGGGCTTTGCCTCTGCTTGTTTTTTGTTGTAAATGAAGCACAGAGGTCTGGGAGGGATTAGCCAAACTCGAAAGTATGTGCAGGTTGGGCCAAAACGAAAATGAATCTCTGTGCAGGTTCTGTTGCAACTTTAAATGTTTAAACTTTTTAATAATAGATGCCTTAGCTTGGGTGAGGGGTGTGGGTGTGTGTGTGTGTCTGTGTGTGTCAGTGTGTGTGTGTGTGTGTGTGTCAGTGTGTGTTAGTGTTTGTCAGTCTGTCAGTGAGTGTGTGTGTGTGTGTGTGTTAAATATTAGATTACGATAAGAACATTACCGGCGCCATCTTGTCCCACTTAGGCCTTTGCGAGCACGTAAGCGGCAGCCATTTTAGACACTGTGGCCAGTTCATAACATTGCCGATCGCCTGCACGTCTCCCCCGACCTCGCAATCATCCCCCACGCGCTGGCAGCCCCCAAGCACACATGTTAGAGTCATAAAGCATCCTCAGCGCGACCCTGCCCCGGAGACACTTCCCGTGCCGAGCCCACATACCCTTTCATCCCTTGCGCACGAACAGGCCCTTCGATAATCTCCTCCCCTGCACCTGGCTGTTCGATCCGATCCCAGGCCATAACCAACCCCTGCAGATACAGTTTATTGCCCCCTAACAGTAGGATTCCGCCTCCCATCAAAGGAACCGGAATTAATCAACGCCACAACCCCATGAGATCCGACCGATTGCGCGTATTTCAGCTCCTGCCGGAATGCCCAGCTGCGCGATAGCAATCACCTACTGAGACCGGGGGTGGGGGTACAGTACTGTTGATATGGGTGGGAATGGGCCTGAAGCGGGGATTCCAAAGATGGTTTACAATGCATCAAAGTAATGCCAGGAATGTGTTACACTGCAATAAAACGTTACAAATGTATATAAAAGGCCAGGCCACAGAGATGCAGTTAGAGCACCTCGAAACGACGCCCTGTTCGTCAGTCCCGACGTGTTTTCCTTCGAAGAATAAATCCGTTTCCTGCTTTCCAATTTCCAGCGCCCGCCTCTATATTTGATAACTACGATTGAACTAGAGGCGACTAACGCCAAGCAGTGCTTGAGGATATCTGGGGAAAATCTGCTTCGTTCAACAATTGGCGTCCCAACGCGGGGCCCATCAGCGACACGTGGGTCCAGTGAGAGAGGTCCTAACGACGGAGTGAACGACTGCAACGATCGGGAAAGAGCTCCTGCCCGATAGACCCTCGTCTGGCAGCCGATCATCCGACCTTCACTGGTTCTGAACGGATCTCTCTCGAGTGATCTACGGTCCTGACTGGGATCACACAGGAGTGCCGCGGCAACAACGGAGAATAGAGGACGATCGGGTGCTGGAAGTGGAAGACGAGAAACAGTCCATACAGTCCGGGTAAGGTCGTGCAGCACAACTGTTTTTGATTGATTGATTGATTGATTGTTTGGAAAATACTAGTATTACTCATATTTATTGGTTCGTTTAGCCTTCGTTGCTACTCGACGCATCTGGTTACTTATATTTATTGGTTCGTTTAGCCTTCGTTGCTCCTCGACATATTGGTTCTCTTTGAGATATTCTCTGTTTGCAAACAACGAAGAATAGAAATATTCTGTCTAGTCTTTGCAGGTAGTGAAGGATAGGTAGTGCGGACCTTTGTCTAACATTAGTTGAGATCTTGACTTGTCCGATATACGTCATGCCTATCTTCTCCCCACTGATTGGAAATTGGTTCAACCCGGACCGTTTATTAGAGGTAGATCATCCAGCTCCACTGGAAGGCATCCCTAATAAGGACATGTATGTTAGATATGGACTAGTCGCCGTAGCCTACAGTAAACTATGGCATAAAAATACTAAAAAAGATCGAGAAAGTCAGTGGCCACTGATAGGATCTTTTGACCTCGCAAAAATTGAAGCGCTAGAAATAGCCCTTCGCAAAAATAGAACCACGCCAACCATGCTTGATAGTCTCGGCATGTGGCGCAAAGAAGCAACGCAACGTAAAAAGAGAGACGAAGCAAAAAGCGATAAAGAACTACGAAAAGCAGCTCACTTAGCTGGTAAAAAGTTGGAAGAGGAAGTGAAGGAAAGAGAAAACGCAAGTAAAGAACGAGAATCATAAACCTCAGGCCAATGCCTTGTTAGAACACCCTCAGCGCTTAACCCTGAACTACCATCAAAGCAAAGTACGGACGATGATTTACTCCTAGGTCCCCCAATCATCTACATGCCTCCTCCTTATGCCCCTACCCACCCCTTAGTACAGCACCTAGAACCCCAGAACTTAACTGAAGGTAGTGCCAGGGCCTCGGCACCCACGGCCTCTGCGCCGACCGAGCCTCTCGTACTAAACACCCCGTCAAAAGGCACCTCAGAAAAGATTGAAACCCAAGAGAAAGAACCGGCGAGAATTCCCCGTTTGAGCACAACTGAGCGGGCCGGCATCGACAGAGTAGTAAAGACCTTAGTCGATAGGAAGGAAACCGAAGAGCGTATCACAGACACGTGTAGCTTGTACGTTGGCAATTACAAACAACATTTCGTCGTGCGTTTTTGTTATCACACCCTCACAGCGTACGAAGAAGAATATAAGGAAACAGGACCTGACCGTCTCATGACTTTATATAGGAAGGTGGACACAGGGGATGAGAGTGAATGTAACGTAGCCATACTCTTCTCCTACACTTTAGAAGTCTTCCGCCACCTCATAGAACAGGGACGAATAGTTAAGAACGTCACGCCTGTGATCGGGAACTCATGACGACATAAATCACCAGGATGCAAAAGGAAGAGTAGTATACAACTGGGTATATCAGCCTTGGGATAGACATGACATCCTGACGTTCCGTAAATCCTTGCCGGACTTGCGAAAGAATCCCACCGCGTTTGATACGGAACTAGGTACCGCTTTGGGATCAACAATCATGACCCTTGCCGACATTGACTTGTTCTTTGGGCTATGTCTGCCAGCTGCCGTGTGGAAGCAAATCCGGAAAGTCGAACACACTGATCTGTTCGGGCATACCTGGGAACAATTCAACAGCCTAGATAAACAACGAAACCCTGGACAGAAGCCCCTAAAAGCAATATTAGACCTCCCAGATAAAATCGTACAAAAGGTAAAGACTCTAATCCCCGAGAAAAATGTAGACTGGTCTATAGTGACAGCTTGCCGCCAAAAACCCCAAGAAGATGTCTCCGAATACTTCTCCCGGTTCGAAACGGTGTTTTCCGATTACAGTGGACAGGACATGACCACTGCGCCCGGACATCACTTGTTCGTACAAAATTATGTTAAGGGTTTGTTACCAGAAGTTTTGCAGAAATTGCAAACTAGTGAAAGCAGTTGGGCTGCCTCGAAGCCCGCGGCCATCCTCCAAATGGCTCAGTATTATGAGCACCAAAAGAATGAAAGCGATAGAGCTTCCAAAAGGAAAAAGAAGGATTTAAAGAAACGGGTTATGATAGCCCAATTACAAGGCGTGAGTATAGGGAAAGAACAGTACAAGGGAGGTTATCAACAGAATACCCCTAGAACTCCACCGTCCCGAAGCAATGCACTTGCACCCTACGCTGGACGTAGAGACTTAGGCGAGAACCAATGTGCTCTTTCTAAAGAGTACGGGCATTGGAAGTCTCAATGTCCGGTCCTGTTAGAAATGAATAGGAACAAAGAGGCAAGAGAACTAGCGAATGGACCGAGAAATAGAGGACGTGGACGAGGGTACGCAAACGACACTAGTGACGAAAGGCCAGGTAGAACGAATACATTTGACCATCCCCGACAGAATCAGTACCAACAGTCTGACTGCGACAACGCATACGACTACGCATAGGACTGCCAAGGGCAAGGGAGGGATCCAGTCGAGCACTACGTTGACCAGCAAGGCCCTTATGTTACCGCAAAGGTCCTAGGCACAAAGTCTCCATTTCTGGTAGACACGGGAGCAACACGTAGTGCATTATCCAAACGACTGATTCCAAGGGCACCCTTGTCTGGCTCACACGTGACATCAATAGGATTTGATGGAATGCCCTCCACCAACCCCTTGTCCAAACCGATCCCTTTTGATCTTGAAGACAATATCATTGACACAACATTTCTCCTCTCCTCCAATACCCTGGACGCCATTATGGGTCTTGACTTGCTGAAGTATTTTCGAGCAACTATTAGATGCTCAACCCAACGGAGTCCGAGTCCTTCTATATGACAACCCTGGCCCACTCAGATCCTGCCCTCCATGACACATGTACCCCATTGCTGACCCAGACGTATCCCTACTTGATACCTTGCCATCACACTTATGGGCGAAAGCTGACTCAGACGTAGGACGAATGATGATAGACCCAGTGCATGTGACTGTACGACAGGACGCTACCCTACCGAAAGTACGTATCCCAGTACAAGATATCGCCAGAAGGTGAGAAAGCACTAATTGAAATAATACCGTCGCTAGTAGACGCAGGAGTAGTAGAAGTAGTTAGCAACATCTGCAACAGCCCAATTCTACCGATCATCAAAAGACAGGGAGAGGGAGACGAGAAAGCGTAACGCTTCATTATCGACCTACGAGAGGTCAACAAGATAGTTGTGCCACAGTACCCTATAGTCTCTGACATCACACCATCCTGACCCTGATCCCGTCCACTGCCACCACCTTCACTGTAATCGATCTCAAAAACGCCTTCTTCTCCATACCCATTCACCCCAGACAGCCGCTACCTCTTCGGATTTACCCTAAGATCCCGCTCATATAGATTCTGTCGAGCACCCCAGGGGTACACTGAAAGTCAAAGAATCTATAGCCAGGCACTCTAGAGACAGTTAGACGCAGTTCAGTTACCGGACGGAGTGGTGTTGATACAGTATGTAGACGATATCCTTTTAGCAGCCGACACCACTCCACTTGCAGTCACAGCCACCATCCAGCTCCTACACTTCCTTGCAGAGAATGGTCACAAAGTTTCCCGAAAGAAGTTGCAGGTTTGTAAATCCCAAGTGACATATCTAGGACAACTCTTATCAAAGGAAGGAAGGAAACTCACACCTGACAGAATCCAGACTATCCTGGATACTCCCGTCCCTAAGAACCAGAAGCAAGTCCGCTCTCTGGTAGGCCTCACCTCATTTTGTCGACAATGGTTGCCGAACTTTAGTCTCATTGTTAAACCCCTACTTTCCCTTCTAGCCAAAGATGTTCCCTTTCCCCTCCCTTGGACCCCTGAATGCCAGACAGCGTTCAAATAATTGCGAGACGCCCTTTGTTCGTCACCCGTTCTAGGAACCCCAAACTACTCCAAACCATTCTCCCTTTACACACACGAAAGAGAGGGATGTGCATTATCTGTCCTGACCCAATCAACTGGCCCCTTGCGCCTATTTCTCAGCCACTCTTGACCCCGTAGCCAGAGCATTATCAGCTTGCCTGTGAGCTGTTGCAGCCGCAGCAGTATCAATAGGACAGAGTGAAGGAATTGTGCTTTCCAACTCCCTTACAGTGTTAGTACCCCATGCTGTTGACACCCTCCTGAACCAAACCAAGACCCAACACCTGACTAGTGCACGACTGACCGGGTATGAGCTGACCCTGGCACCACACATTACTCTGAAAGGATGCACCACTCTGAACCCGGCAACATTGTTACCACTGCCTGAAAACGACCCTAATGTAACTCCCCTACATGACTTTGTGACCCTCACCGACGAACAGACAAAGAGTAGAGTAGACCTCCGAGACACTGCCTTCCCAGAACCTGACAGAGAACTATGGGTAGATGGCTCGTGCATCAAACTCCCCGATGGCACCACCTCAGCCGCATATGCCGTCACCACAGCCCGAACCATTATTGAAACAGCTCGAATTGCCCAGCGATCCGCACAGGTGGCAGAACTGATTGCCCCCACACGAGCGTGTACCTTAGCAGCAGGGACGACAGTAAACATTTACACGGACAGCCAGTATGCCTTCGGGGTAGTTCATAATTTCGGACTCCTTTGGAGGTAAAGAGGATTCCTAACCTCACACGGCACACCAATCTTACACGGAGATCTAGTATCCGCCCTGACCGAAGCAGTCCTCCTCCCCAAACAGCTTGCAGTAATCAAATGCCAAGCACATAAGAAAGTAACTGACATTATAGGACAGGGAAACGCACTAGCTGACGTTACTGCCCGAGCCACAGCTGAAAACAGAACGACGACATTGATGTATGTGACCAGGTCTCAAGCAGAGAAATGGACAGATGCTAGGACCGCTATCAGGGATATCCAACTGACGAGTACACCACACGAACTGACTGAATGGGCTCGGGTGGGACTTGACGATGAAGGCTGCTGGAGGGCAAAGGACAAAGACAAATGGCTGTTACCCAATGCATATATGATCCCCATATTGACCATGGCACACTTACTGGCACACATAGGTTCCGCTCCCATGACCGAACTGATCACTAGGGTATGGCATAGTGACAGGATAGCAGACTCAGCAAAACGCTTAGTTCAACAATGCATGATATGCCTGCAACACAATCCAGGGAAAGGAACAGTAGCACCACGGGGAGGGTTTGGAGTCCCCGACCATCCGTTTGAAGTCCTCCAAATGGATTACATACAGTTAGAAAGATGCCATGGGCTGAAATACGTCCTAGTTATTGTATGTGCATTCAGCAAATGGGTAGAAGCTTACCCCACCCGCGACAACACCGCCACCACTACTGCAAAGGTGTTGTTAAAAGAGTTTTTCCCACACTACGGCCTTTGCCGAATTTTATGGAGCGACAATAGTTCAAGTTCTAGAATTTGTATAGCGCACTACTCACCCGGAGGGTCTCAAGGCGCTTGGGGAGGGATGTGCATTATTTATCGAATAGCCAGGTTTTGAGTTCTTTTCGGAAGGAAATGTGGTACTGGGTAAGGCGGAGGTGAGTGGGGAGAGAATTCCAGGTCTTGGCCGCCAAGTAGGAGAAGGATCTTCCTCTCATGGTAGATCTGTGGATGCGCGGAACTGCGGCGAGGGCTTGATTGGAGGATCTTAGTTGGCGGGTGGGTGTGTAGAAGGACAGTCGTGTGTTGAGGCATTCGGGTCCTAGTTCCTAGAGGGCTTTGTGTGCGTGGGTGAGGAGACGGAACGTTATTCTTTTGTTGACGGGAAGCCAGTGGAGGTCTCTCAGGTGACTGGTAATGTGAGCTTGGCGAGGGATGTTCAATATGAGTCTGGCTGCTGCGTTTTGGATGCGTTGGAGTTTTTTCTGTAAATTGGCTGTGGTTCCGGCGTAGAGGGTGTTTCCATAGTCCAGTCGGCTAGTGACCAGTGCGTGGGTGACAGTCTTTCTTGTTTCGGTGGGGATCCAAGGAAAGACTTTCTTGAACATACGAAGTACGTTGAAGCAGGAGGATAAGACAGCGTTGACTTGTCTGGTCATCGAGAGTGAGGAGTCTAGGATGAAGCCTAGGTTACGTGCGTGGTCCGTGGGTATAGGTGCCGTGCCCAGGGCCGATGGCCACCATGAGTTGTCCCAGGCAGAGGGGGATGGTCCTAGGATGAGGACTTCCGTTTTGTCCGAATTAAGTTTTAGGCGGCTGTGTTTCATCCATTCGGCTACTTCTTTCATGCCTTCGTGAAGATTGGTTTTGGCGGTGTTAGGGTCTTTGGTGAGGGAAAGGATCAGCTGGGTGTCGTCGGCGTAGGAGATGATGTTAAGGTTGTGTTGTCGAGCGATGGATGCGAGGGGGCTCATGTAAATATTGAAGAGAGTGGGACTGAGTGATGATCCTTATGGTACTCCGCAGATGACTTCGGTGGCCTCTGATTTGAATGGGGGGAGACGGACTCTCTCGGTTCTCCCGGCAAGGAACGAGATGATCCAGTCCAAGGCTTTTCCTTGTATGCCTATGTTGCTGAGGCGTTGTATGAGGGTGTTATGGCAGACTGTGTCGAAGGCTGCGGAGAGGTCGAGTAGGATGAGGGCAACTGTTTCTCCGTTGTCCAGAAGCGTTCGGATGTCGTCTGTCGCTGCAATGAGGGCGGTTTCGGTGCTGTGTTTGGCTCGGTAGCCGGACTGTGAGGTGTCGAGGGAGTTGTTGGATTCAAGGAAGGCGGCGAGCTGGCTATTGACGGCTTTCTCAATGACTTTGGCAGGGAACGGGAGGAGGGAGATGGGGCGGTAGTTCTTAAGTTCAGAGGGGTCTGCTGTGGGTTTCTTCAGGAGGGCGTTGAGTTCGGCATGTTTCCAGCTTTCTGGGAAGGTAGCGGAGTTGAAGGAGCAGTTGATGACATCACGGAGATGGGGTGCGATGATGGAGTCTGCTTTGTTGAAGATGTGGTGGGGACAGGGGTCGGTTGGTGAACCTGAATGGATGGAGTTCATTAGGCGGATGGTGTCTTCAGTGTTGATTGGGTTCCAGGCGCTAAGGTTGTTAGAAGGCGGTTTAGGTTCGGAGGTGGGTGGAGTGGACTGTTCATTGGAAATGTTCTGAAAGCTGTTATGTATGTCGGCTATTTTGTTGTAGAAGAAAGAGGATAGCGAATCGCAGAGGTCTTGGGAGGGAGTAATGTCGTTAGAGGCTGCGGTGGGGTTGGTGAATTCCTTGACGATGTTGAATAGTTCCTTGCTGTTATGGGCGTTGTTGTCGAGTCCATCCTTGAATGCTGATTTCTTGGTGGATCGGATCAATTGGTAGTGTTTGCGGGTGGCTGTCTTGAAGGTGGTGAGGTTGTCAGTGGTAGGGTTTTTTCTCCATGTTTTCTCGAGAGTTCGGCATAGTTTCTTCGATTTCTTAAGGTCGTCGTTGAACCAGGGGGCCTTTTTGCTACCTTGTTTGGTTTGGTGATTTTTCAGAGGTGCTAATTCGTCAACGCAGTGAGTGATCCATTGTTTGAAGTTTGGTGGCAGCTTGGTTTGGGTCCAATGAGAGGGCGGGAGGGTTTTGTTTGAGCGATGTGATGAGTTGGTCGGTGGTGATTTTGTTCCAGTTTCTTCGCGGAATAGGTTGTGGGGGGTTGTGGGTCGAGGTAGTTTTGTGGGGGCCAGGGGGTCTGGCGCTGGGCGCGGTCCAGGCGCAGACGGGCATAGACGGGCTTACATTTGGCGCACCTTCGGCGCGCATAGGGCGCGACCGCTGCGCGTGAACGCTGCGCGCGGGGGCATCAGTCATATGTGGATAGTGGAGGGGAGGGGCGAGGGAGGGTCAGCTGGGAGGCGGGATCTAGGTGGAGGGCCGGGCTGGGGGGCACAATCAACAACAGCAAAATGGCAGCGAGTCAACAGCCAAACACGGCTATACCGTGAGCTCAAAAACGCTTTGCAAAGGCAGAAATTAATCAACACAGGCACAAATTACACACGCAGGTAAGGCAGCAAAGTACAATCGAATAAAACGATGAAAGCGCAGCTCAATGGTAAAGCGCTACGCTACAATTGCATTCAGGAAAAGCGCTACAATCCAATTGTATTCAGGCACATAGATAGTTGCAGGAGCAGTGAAATCGGAAGCGCAGTTATTCTTAAAAGGTGAGGAGCAGTTTTTCAGTAAAGCGCAACGATACCAGTATCGGGCAGGGCAGGGAGCTGCGTGAGGAGCGGCCGCTTCTGTGGAGCACAGGGCGGAAGAACAATGGCCCCCACTGCGTAGCCGAAGTTATCCAACTCATATTGAAAGGATTGGGAGTAAGACAAAAGTTCCACGCAGTTTTCCACCCCCAATCTGCAGGCCTGGTAGAAAGACACAACGCCACACTGAAGCTAAAACTAGCAAAGATAGTTGCCACCACAGGACTGAAATGGCCTGACGCCCTCCCACTGGCATTGCTATCAATGCGCTCCACCCCAACCAGACACCACTTGACTCCGAACGAGGTTGTCTTTGGCCGGCCAATGAACATTTGGGCCGCGCCGAAGCCAATCTCCATCCATGATGTCCCGGACATCCTAATGTCTGATTATTTGCATAACCTTACCACAGAACTAACTATTATCCACCAACAGGTGCAGCAAGCCATACCAGACGCATCCAGGGGCCCCGGACACGACATCAAACCTGGGGAGTACGTCCTGATCAAGAACTTTCAGAGATCGAAGAGTTTGGAACCCAGGTGGACGGGCCCCTGGCAAGTCTTGATCACCACCCGAACTGCACTTTGAGTGGAAGGGAAGAAAAATTGGCTCCATGCTCACCAATGTAAAAGAATATCCCCGACCCTGACGACGAACGAAAACGTGGACACCCAAAAAGAGCTCCTGAACAAAGACAGACCAGTCCTGAGTTGTTACCCAGAATCAGAGACACTCGAATTGGCAGAATTTCCCGATCCCACTGTGCCATCCAGAAAAGGGTACAACTTGCGACGAAAGGAGAGTGCCTCAACAAAGCAGACCACTAACTGAGTCAAAAATCTCATAGCGGTAGCTAACACTACAAAGGTTACCAGGAGAGACGCCAGACAAATTATGTGGTCCTGCCAGTCACCAAGCCTCTTGAAGGTGATGGAAGATCCCGGACGACCGAAGACCGAACCGCAAAGACCCCAAGACTGCCAAACTGCATAGCACAAAGACAATTGTACTTTTCATCGTATCCCTCATCTGCCTCTTGCTAATGGTCACAGTCTGGATCATAGAAGAGAGCACTCCTGCTCACCAGACAATTTCACCCACTGTGCAGCCCACCACCAAGAAAGAACACTATCTGGTCTCACTATCACCCCATCTCTGAGAAAGACGCAAATAATTTTGGAACAACTCCTTTGTACAACTGCTGCATCAACACAACCTTGCTGCCAATACCACGAACTGTTGGATCTGTGGGCTGCTACCACATGCCACCGAACATTCCATTCCCTTCATCCCTTCACCCTTATCTGTTCATGGGTCCTGCCTTGCCTGGCTAATGCTCGTGCAAGAGAGCTACAAGGACAATGCTACATCCGACGGAACAATCACACAGTTCTGCAACGAGTTCTGGCTGAACAAAACTGGACGAACCTGCTCCCTTTTCCCCTCTGACCTCAAACACTACCTTTCAAATGAACATTCCGGAAAAAGAACGAATCGAAATGCAAGTGTTCAACAACCAAGCCAGACCCACCTTCTCATATCTACGAAAACGGACTGCTACAACTCTGACTGTGGCCCTATCTGTGGTGAACGTCTCAGGCCTTGTTTGCATTGAGGGCCGTGGGACGAAAATCGTGGGCCACAGCTCCTGCCCCATCAAAAGGACTCTGAACACTGCCGATCCCCCTTCATTTGTTGCATCACCAAATATGTATTTTGTCTGCGGTACAAAGGCTTACACTTGGCTTCCAAAAGGCTGGGGGGGCACATGCTACATCGCTTTTGTTCTTCCTCCAACATACGTGGCATCAGCAGCCTATCACAGACAGAAATGCTCGAAAGACACAGAGCAAGCAGACTCCACCGCATCACAGTTCCTCTATGCAACAAAAGGACTCATACCATTCTGGGGACCGATGGCAAACAGTCGAGCCATCCGACATCTGACCCAAGCAGTCGAAACAGCTTTGAACATCACGGCTGGCATCCTCACCAACAACACAGCTGAGCTGCAGGCGGTCCGCCTTGTGGCTTTGCAGAACCGCCTTGTGCTCGACGTGGTACTGGCGGATCGTGGAGGAGCATGCCGCATCATCGGTGCCAGCTGTTGCACCTTCGTCCCAGACTATTCACCTTCCGTCTACAAAGCAATAGAACACCTTCATAAACTAACATCGGAGATCCATCAGGAAAAAGAAGGCTGGACACTCGCAAGCTGTTTTTGGAACATTTTAAAAGACTGGGGCTGGAAACTATTGATAATAATATTGGTGCCAGTTTTTGTAATATGTGGTTGCTGCCTGGGGATACAATGCATACCGCCCTTGTGCTCTCTTTTAATGAATTTGATATGCCCTAGGACTTTGGACACTAAATTTGAAAATATGAAAGCATGGTATGACAAAGAAATACACAGTATCATGAACATTGACATAGATTGACAAGATGACGAGGCATGTTCAAAGGAAGGACTGTTAAATATTAGATTACGATGTGAACATTACCGGCGCCATCTTGTCCCACTTAGGCCTTTGCGAGCGCGTAAGCGTCAGCCATTTTAGACACCGTGGCCAGTTCA
The DNA here is from genome assembly GCF_964261635.1 of Lissotriton helveticus. NCBI lineage: Eukaryota > Metazoa > Chordata > Amphibia > Caudata > Salamandridae > Lissotriton > Lissotriton helveticus. Next base: position 1,935,467,132 of record NC_136065.1, read on the forward strand.
TAACATTGCCGATCGCATGCACGTCTGCCCGACCTCGCAATAATCCCACACGCGCTGGCAGGCCCCAAGCACACATGCTAGAGTCATAAAGCATCCTCAGCACGACCCTGCCCCGGAGCCACTTCCCGTGCCGAGCCCACATACCCTTTCATCCCTTGCGCACGAACAGGCCCTTCGATAATCTCCTCCCCTGCACCTGGCTGTTTGATCCGATCCCAGGCCATAACCAACCCCTGCGGATACAGTTTATTGCCCCCGTACAGTAGGATTCCGCCTCCCATCAAAGGAGCTGGAATCAATTAACGCCACAACCCCATGAGATCCAACCGATTGCGCGGATTTCAGCTCCTGCCGGAATACCCAGCTGCGCGATAGCAATCACCTACTGAGACCGGGGGTGGGAGTACAGTACTGTTGATATGTGTGGGAACGGGCCTGAAGCAGAGATTCCAAAGATGGTTTACAATGCATCAAAGTAATGCCAGGAATGTGTTATACTGCAATAAAACATTACAAATGTATATAAAAGGCCAGGCCACAGAGATGCGGTTAGAGCACCTCGAAATGACGCCCTGTTCGTCAGTCCCGACGTGTTTTCCTTCGAAGAATAAATCAGTTTCCTGCTTTCCAATATCCAGCGCCCGCCTCTTTATTTGATTACTACGATTGAACTAGAGGCGACTAACGCCAAGCAGTGCTTGAGGATATCTGGGGAAAATCTGCTTCGTTCAACATGTGTGTGTGTCAGTGTGTGTCAGTGTGTGTGTGTGCGTGTGTGTCAGTGTGTGTGTCAGTATGTCAAGGAACGCCAGGCTCGAGGAGTTGGTTTCACCGAAGTTAATTTATGTAAAAAACGTGAACTGCCAGAAAGTTAAACAAGCTCTCGGCATTGGGGGCGCGGGGGAGCGGCTTCCTAAAAAGTGACCTTGGGTAATGTAACTGGTGCTCGCGTAAAGGGCTTTAATACCTTGGTGTACAGTCCGCGCTCTATAAAAACTGCAAAAAAATAAAAATTTAAGCGGACGGTCATGCTGCCATGGCATGCACAAACAACACTACGTTACGGGATGACACCGAGCACGGGACAGAGCGTGGAGAGTCCTTCCCAGTGCAAGCACATGGCTCATCTGGATGTTCGTATTAAGTGGCATTCTTTCGAAAAGTGATGATCGATGCACAGCATCGCGCAACCACACCTAAGATCCCGGAGGCTGTCAGGGGCTGTGCCGATGCACTGCAGCAGGCAAGACGAGTCACTTAACCAACAGACAAAACACCTCACTTCGGCACGTCTGGACTGGCGTGCCTCGCTCACTTTCATGCGATAAACACCCTGGTGCATTAAAGGCTCAAACACGTAAATAATGGGGCATGTTTATTTTCATGTACAGTATTTAAATGACTTAGGCACAGGGTCCACACGTTTGCTTAAGGGATGTTTACGCCACCGTTTTAAGTAGGCACACAGATTTCCCGTTTGCTTTCGTGTCTCGTTTAAAAATAATTCCTTTATATTTCTGCTAAGTTGTATTGATTTGTAGTTCTCTTGTAAGTACGGATACATTAACCTGCCCATGCCTACTTTGGGGACAAAGTTATGTCTGTCCTGATTCGGGGTCGCGTGCAAAGGTTTCGCTTATAAACCGAGGCAGATATTTGTATTAAGCAAGTGTGCGTATCCCAATGTAAAACAATAAAATAGAAACCCTTATCTGGGACTCCTCAATCGCATGCCTTCTTTTTTCCGGATTGAACAGTGGGCATTTCCAGGTACATGGTCATCTCGGCAAAATAAGGACATTAACAGCAACTGCAGCCGCATTTCCTGCTTTTATTTCAAAGTTGTGGGCTGCTGTGAGATGTTAGGTGAGGTTGCGAGATAATTATATATATATATAAACGTAATTAATTACCACTAAAATTGAAAAGTTTCCTGGGAAGCAGCCGGACGGGGAGGTGCTGCTGGCCGATGAGGGTGCCTTTGGCAGGTGGCATGCGTGCAGGAGAGCAGGCTTGGCGGTAGTGCCCTGCCCGTAGGAAGAGTGCGCGCGTGGGTGGCTGGCACAGAAGATTAGGCCACGCCACCCTGCTGAGAGATCCCAGTGAAGCCGGAGCAAACGAGCGTGTAGGAGAGCGGCAGGAGCGCAGCAACAGGGAAGTGGCCACAGAGCGAGGACCGTAGCGTGGGGGGCACTGCTGAGGCCTATCTGAACACTGGGGGGAGCCCAGGAGGTTTTAAATGTAAAGGTCGAATGCGCACAAGGGGGGCCAGGCGTGTAATGTCTGCAGCCGAGAGAAGCCCAAGCTTAATGTGCACCGAACAACCCAAAAAACAAGCTCTCGGCATTGCATGGCCGGGGAGCGGCTTAGACACTTTAGTGAGGCAGAACAAGCTCTGGCATTGCGCAGAGGGGGGCAGGGGAGCGGCTTCCTTTGAAGTATGATGGTGAGGCTCAGACAAATGGAGTGGGATGTGGCTGGCGATGTGCACGCGCCTGGCTCACATGAACTGTACCCGATCCGCAGTTTTGGGTAGACTTTTGAAAGCCTTACTATAATCGCGACAAACAAGCACTGCTAAAGCAATGCTGTAGTCAAGACCTAAACAGGGAGGTGGAAGGAATAGGAGAAAAGTGGGAGTGATCAACACATTCTGAGAAATCTTTTGCTGTTGATTCAGATAAAGGTGGAACAAGAAAGGTGGAGAGGGAGAGTGAGACCGTGAGCTAATATAACAGGCGAAAAAGATAGTCAGGCATGTTTGGAAGGACCGGCTTTTTCTTCATCTCCCAGTCAAGAACTGCGAAGTGAGATACCGCAACCTGGGATAGGAAAAATCACTCAATGAACCCCACATGCAGAAAGAAAGCTCCTTGTGTGGGTGGCCGGCTCTTGTTATTTTGTTCTGCCACTTTAAGAATTTGATGTTGCAGAAAAGAATACGTTGAAAGCGGACGTATCAAACATTGCATCCACTTAGCCAACTTTCATGCATTCAGTGGAGGGCCTTACCAGCAGCACACAAACGCCTTCCTGATGGGGATTTCTACATTTGAAAATAACCTCAACTGAGGAGACGAGACGCCCACCAGGCTTCAAATTAGGCTCTAGATCTCTAGATGTCCAGTGGCTGTACCAGCAGAAGTATCCAGATATGGAACAAGGGGCTTCAAGCAGTGTTTGTGCATGTACAGATGAGTGATAGCATTTGTAGGTGTCTGATTGATTACGTGCTTGCTGGATTTGTCTGTCTCTCCTTGAGGTGAGAACAATTGATTTCAGAGTGAATTAGTCAGTTGAAGAGTGTTTGACAGTTAGTGCTTGAAACGGGCACTGACACAGTCTGCCAGGCGGATAGCCCCAGCACTGGGCTCTTGTCCAACAGACCCAGGCAGGTTACCAGGATACAAAGATCTCTGATGGAGATTCACAAGGTTGACACAGACTTTCACAGGGTGAATGAACAGAACTATCGATGACAATGCTGGAAAGCTTAGCAGAGTGGGATCAGAGGTACACAGATGACACGTAGATCTTTTGATTATTGAAATTGGCACTCTGCATAACTGGGCGCAATAACGTCTGTATTGCCTCACCCCTGCCTGGTTTCACCTTTTTTCCTTCTGACTAACTCTTTTCGCATACTCACAGGAAGTGGGTTGTGACAGTCCTTTAAACCACTGATCTCAGCTAGGTCACTGGGCTTAAAAGTAATTTATCTCATGACATGACACCTCCCCCACAAATTCCACCCTCCCCGATCTCTTAAAGACAAGTGTCTATGCTATAATTGACTTGTGTCTTTCATTTCTCTAGATGTGTCTTCCGTGTTGCTCAGCTAGTATGTGTTGGAATGTTTGATGACCTCATGGAATGCTTGAGTGCCTGGCTTGTGTGTGAAGTGGCAGTTGATAGATGCAGGATGAGTGGCAGGGAGGTTGCTCCTGGTGGGGCTACATTTCCATCTACCTATCTTCTTGTAATTAATTTACCTTTTAACTATGCTTCAATAAATCCAACCTGTTTTATAAACCTGGCTCCAAGGATCCTCCATTTACCACAGTCTATCTTTTGATTTATGACATCACCTTGACCAGCAGGATCTGCTTCTTATACATTCATTTTGATCGTCATCTCAACTGACTGGCTTCTACGAGTTACTGGTGTGAACATTGTGACAGGCTCCATTTCAGTTAAAGTTAGCCTCCATATTTTTAGATCAAGGTGTTAAGGTCATGTTCACAGCTGTTCAATTCTTATTATCTTTGACGAAAGGTTCCACTATTCAAATTTGGTACATTACTGTATCAATCAATCAATCAATCAATCTGGATTTTTAAAACGCAACAAACAACCTATGAGGGTCTCAAGACGCTGGAGCAGTTAGCTGCTGGTTGCCAGTTGCTGGTAGCTAGCTGCTTCGAGGTGATATGTTCATTCGAACAGCCAGTATGGATCTCAAGGTTTTACTGATGGCTGCTTAAAATCAACATGTGGACAGAGTTCATGCATTTTGTGGCCTGATAGCTTAGTCTGTTAACAGTCTCATGTCTCTGAGCCCCGTTTTATTTTGTAAATACAAGTAAAAACCAGCGGTCAATCCCTATATAAAGTCTGGGATTTGACCATTTATTAGGAGAGGCCTTTACGCTACAATCGCCAGAGATATACCACTATGCCAGATCAGCACCCTCTCAGTCTGACAGCTAAATCTGGAAGTCTAGAAAAGGGTGCTCTTAGCCTACAGCTCATTTCCTTCACCGGCAGAACTCCGATTAAAGACAGCTGTATTAGCTGTCAACAGGTCTGTGCGATCATCCATAAGAAATGTTAGAGGCAAGATGACTATTAAATACTGTGACTAAACATATAGGGTAGTGCTTAGAATTAGCTAGTGGGTGCTAGAATGCTAGGAACTTTCAAAATATGTTAGAGATGTTCATTTTATTCTCACTGCTTATGACATGCATAATTGCTTTTATATTTTGATGCTGTGTGATTACTGAGCACATTTTAAGTACTAGATTACGTCTTTTTAAATAAATGTTTAAAACAATCGCTGTTGCTCATGGCACTGTGCTTCATTGTGTTGTTAAAGAACCAAAGATGAAACATGAACGGAAATGATAAGTAACCTGACAACTCTGCCTGCACAGGACTGCTTGGTGGGTTAATGAGTGGGCTGCGGCCACACAGGAATTGCTTCCTAGGTGTAGTGCTCTGAACATAAATCCTTGCACTCGTGGATTAGAAATCTGACCCCTGCAGATCTGGGAAATCCTGAATGTATATCATTTGGCACCCAACGCCGCCTTTAAGAGTTTTCTGGTCTTCTGAGTAGTTCTTGAATAAACATAATCAAAAGTACTAAGCATTACAATACACTGAGACGTCTGTTGAAATCTTGGTTACCTCCTTCAGATAAAATAGGAATCCCCTGTTTACTGTAGATTAGTCAAGCCTGACCCTCAAAAGTGTTTTCCCCATCTATGTTTTTTTATATTTTGGATGGAATGTTTATTGAATCGGTTCATTAAAAATGACGGCTCTCTTGCGATAGGAGTGAATTACAGTGCAGCAATCAAGCAATGTCTCAATGACAGATGTATCCCCGACAAAATTACATAGTTTTGGAAATTACATATGCTGCACACGCCTTTGAGACTTTTTACTCATGGGTAGAGTTTGATCATATAGCGGTCAATACAGGGCATTTTCCAAGATATAAAGCTGTAGCCATATCTGCATTTTAAAGAGCATATCATGACCTGAGGTTCTTTTATCTTACCAGGAACATCAAAATTGGTTTGGTGGTTTGCTACCACGCACACATAGAATTGTCAGATTAAAGGCCTTATTATGAGTTTGTCGGTCCTACAAGGGACGGTACAACATCCAGTCCGCTGTAGGATCGCCAAACCCATAGTTCGACCGCCTGCCAGATCAGGAGTTTATTCTTGCTCTGGCAGGCGGTCCTGCACGGTCTGACAGCAGCAGTCTGGTAGGCTCATAGAAGAGCCTACCATGAAGACCACTGCTCTCAAAACGCTCCCTGCACCTTTGTAGTGTAGCTCCTATTTTCCCAATAGGCTCTGCGCATTGGAATAGTACCTACAGCAGTAAAGGCCTAGGCCAGACGTTAACTAGGTCTACTACTGTCGATACTAGACTTAAGTTTTGGGTTTGCCAGCATAGCTCAGAGTTCGCTAGAAACTTTCTCGAATGTTCAGGAAAGAATTAACTCCCCTGATTAGACAAGAAGGGATTTAGTTTCTGACAACCATAGAACATGACAACTTTGCTCTCCCCTAATCAAGAGTCAATCTCAAGAGTCGTGTGAGCACAAGGCAATTATTTTACTCAGTCAGTACGTGCATTCTTAGTCTCATCAGATTGTAGAGAAAAGGAAGAGACGGGCGTCTTCAATAAAAAGGTGTTATTTATTGATCAGTCTCTTTTCTCGTACAAGAAAAATGGATCGATAATATTGCAATACTTATAGTTAAGTAAAGTGCATACATTAAAAGCAATAGTATAAAATAATACTGTAAAAACATTGATATGGTTTCTGAGCCATATGATGTTTAAAATGATTAAAATATATTTACATACACATATACATTTGACTAAACGTACTCAACTGGTGTTTCTAAATACGCCTACCCCGTGTACCTGACCTAAGTCTAATGCGTGGGCGGGAATAGAAAGTTACAGTTTTAAGTTAAGTTTGTTTTTGCCAAGTGAATAACTAAAGAATTCTCTGTGAGGGGTTATTCAGTTCTGTACCTGGAATTTAGGATGAATGAGCAATGGTATCTCTTTCTCTGCTCTCGATATTCCAGGCTGCCTGCGAGGGCTGCCCGAAAGCGCCGGTGCTGGGTCTCTCGGCTTGAGATAGCAGCGCGTCTCTCAGCGCGTCAGGAAGGCGGGGCTGCTGCCAGCGGGGTCTGCTTCTGCTCTCGGCTTCGGCAAGTATGGCTGCTCCGTCTCGTCACCACGCGTGTGTTTGCATAGGGCAAGATCGGCAATATTTATACCTTAAAGGTGCCGAGATTGACGTAAGGATGGACATAGATACGTCAATAAAGATGTCCTACGACTTGCTCGTTAGCACATTCTTTTACTGAAGTTCTCTGTGAAATCAAAACAATGGCCGCACGGATTTTCCAGGTTGTCATAGGTTTGATTTGTTATGAGAACGTCGTATGCCTTATCAGGGGCTGGAGGAATGTTGCTTGTCTAATTAGATCTCAAGCGTTATGACCTAATCAGATAACACGTTCCTGTGCCGTAGTGTGACTGCGTCAGATAACGGTATCTGCATCATGGGGGCTGTTCTTGCCTCATGGGCTGACTGTTAGTTAACTTGATAGTTAGTTTAACCAGAATAGGGTCAGGAATAGGGGGATCGATTCAGAACCTATAGGAATACATGACACCCACTCCACGCTAACTATGGTCATATTTACTAATCTATGCATAGTATAACATAGTACAACATACTATAGAGTATAGTGTATACCTTACCACCCCAAAATACATAAATGCATTTTGAAATTTTCAAATATACTGAAAAATTGCAGTCATATATATTGTATGCACTTAAGCTATGAATTAAACGCTAAAGTAAACACGCATTTGTAGACATTATTGCTTATTTGGTATATGAGAAATACACATGAAATGGCTCTTAATATGGCTATACAGAAAGGAAGTTCGAGACCATCTCATCACATAATAAAATATTTGTGAACATCCCAGCGGGCAACTAAAGTTTATAAAGTATCTAAAAATAGAAATCTTAGTTCTCTAGGAATAGTTTCTTACTTTAAGCAGAAGATAAGTGTCCCGAAAAATTTGTGAAAAATAATTTGGGGCTGCTAAAAAATTGTTGTCCGTGAACTGGTGGGAAGAATTGTTCATGTGACTTTATTTTTAAAGTTGAAGGCCGAATTCAGGGAACGCCGTGTGCGAGCTTGCTCAAAAGTCTCTATTTCTGTTCCGGAGAGAACATCATATCATTAAGGCTTTCGAAAAAACTGTCAACAGCTTCATGGGAAAGTTCCACTAAGTCGGAAATAGGGGTAACCATGCATTCGTGCGCATGATTGTCTGCATTGACATTCTGATTCGCATTGCTGACAGAAGGTCGTACCTGTTCAATGCTGCTCTCATCTTGAACATCACTACTCTTCAATCGTAGTGGTGAAGATTCCAGGGATGCCGTCATCAGGATTGGTAGCCTTTGAGGGCAGCACAAAGCGTGAACCTTGGTAGGAACCAACAATGTATCTGCATCCACTGGCGCATCCGATTGTAGCGTCAGACAGGTGTCTAACACGCATTCTTCTCCGCATAGCAGACATCTCAATACAGGTAAAACACATCTTTGCCACATTGGTCGAAATGATAGAAACCAAGTCATGTTCAGGTCTCTAAGCCGGGATAGTCCCAGGATTTTTGATATCCGGTCCCGGTATCCAATGGCTAGGATTGTATCTTCCATTGTCGCGAGAGTTTGATCTGTGACATGGGTTGCCATAACGAAAAATAAGGACCTAGAATAGGATTCCTGCAATTAGTCCCAGGATCAGGGGAAGTCCGCCAAAAATCGAATGGACGAAATCTGGAAAAATACCCAGTATGGCTTTGAATGGTGTTAATGCCATCGAAAATACTGTCTTAAATACCTTTGAGACCCCAGTGGTATCAGAAATATTTAAGATTTCGCTCAGGATTTCCGCGAAATGTACGGGGGAATTAGTTGATAATAATGTATGTATCTCTGCAGTCGTCCTTGCGACTTGTAGATCATACGTTTCTTTTGATGACGTGAGCCTTGTAGGCGTCTGAAGAAGCACTGTTTTCATTCTGCTTAAAGTATCTATTCGAATAGAAGTAATTTTCAAATTGGGCCATGCCCTTGCCTCCCTGTCTGGAAAGGAGCTGGGGAATAAAGAACGTCCACAGCACTTGACCTTCGCCGTCGTAGTGACTAGATAAGGAGTCCCGGGCATAAGACTACAACATCTGCGGTCTACAATAAGAATGTAACTCCCATTATAGAGTCTTTGAAAGAAAGGTTCTATTTCAGTTGCAGGTGCGCCTTGCTGGTGACATGAAAGGTTGTATGAATTCCCTTCACAGGCTCAATGCAAACTAATTCCGTTACACAGAAGCGTGCCGCTTAGTGACATAGCACAATTGTTGCCACTAAGAAACACTTTCTGTCCTTTATTACTGACACATGCATGTGAATAGGGCAGGTTCCAAGTTGTTTTAAGGTACCCCTTTCCCAATTTCTCGTACATGCCAGCCTGTATATATTTTTGGCAGTATTGAAACCTGAAGGTTGAGATTGGAATATTTATGATTCCGTGGATTATCCATTCACTGACAGGTCGTTCTGACATTGTCATTGGTAATCTTTCTAGTTTTTCAATGCTCAAGATTGTATAATCAGCACCCTTTTGCGCCATACCGATTTGTCTATCAGTAAGGTTAAAGATTTGGAATAGTGACGTTGTGTTGATTAAACGCCAAGGCACATAGCCTGAACGCAGATTTTGTAACGTCCAGCCAAGCTGTACAATAGAACGCAATTGTGACTGACCATGTTGTAATAACAGTAAGTCCTGCGATAATATATCGATTGCTGACGACACAATGCTGTCCAAAGAAAAAATTCTGGAGGACAGAGTCATTAACCCATTGTCCACTACAGAAAGTGATTTTTCCAAATTAATACGGTCAATTTCCCGTATTCTCTCTGCTGTTTCAATTTGAGTAACCTTCCAGGCCTCATTGTATGCTGCATATACAGAGGCTGCTATGAAACGCTTTTGACGCTGTTTGCGTGGTCCCATTATGAAATCACGCAAGTCAGCACCATCAGTAAGTAAAGTTAGGTGTTGCTTAATTTCAGGCAGTGTGGAAGTTTGTAGCCATTGAAGGCATAATTTGCCCACACTGTAGGTTGTTATTATCCCTGGGTGATGTCTTTGGGGATATCTAGGGTCTGGCCTGGTCATTTTGAAACCCTGTGTTTTATTCAGGAATCTATCTTGACAGTTATTTGTATCTGTGGGCCAGATCAACCATTGTTTCCAATCAGGATGTGTTCTGTTTTGGTTTAATATATGGTTTACGTCTATCTCTTCATCTGTATCAGAGTTATTGCTAAACATTATTGGCTTTGGAATAGACGGTTTATTTAAATCTTTGATTTTGGCTAATCCAAGACAGGTGGTTTGTTGAACAGTGTCATTTAAAAATATCATTTGTTCTGGGATCATGCAGGCTCTAAACAAAGCTTCTAAACCTTGTACTTGCCAATCTTTTGTACCCCAAACACTTTTCAAATCAACATTTTTGTCCCAATAATCAAATCCAAAGGTATTCATTTTTTCGAAGAATGAATCTGAATATATCAATTTTGTGTTGGTTATCATGGTTTTCATCCCTGTCTTGTTTGACATTTTAAAATAAAATGTTTCAGCATTACTTGTGTTAAAACCTGAAAAATATGAATATTTGTCATAAACGGTTCTTGAGCTCCCTTTTGGAGGTGTTGCACAATGTTCCCATTGATTATAATTTAAAACATTTCTAGGTTGTGCAGATTTATGCAAAAAATGATTACCATAGTGGTTATAGCAATACATACTATCATAATTTGTAGAACCTTGCAAATAATCATGTTTTGTAAATTTAGCAGACATTACTAGATCAGACATCATGTTGTTAATGCTTTCGAAGTCCCAATCATCAGCAAATGAGTTTGGTTTTGCAAAGTCACTCAAGGAGATCTTGATTTGGTGTGGGTATTTCAGGATCTCGACCGGACCATAAATTTCATAGTCAGTGTTGTCCCAGGCTACCCCACCAGGTATCGGATTGGCTGTGAAGTTGGCTGAAGAAAGTTCTCTTTTCTTGACGTGTGAAGATGTGTGTGGTTTGAGGACCAAGTTGATGTTCTGACTTGCTGTGTCCATTTTAGCATATTTTCCCTCAATGAAGCGTCCCAAAGTAAATACCATGATGAGCCAAAGTATGAGGATAAATGCACCAAAACCCACCCAAAATTCAATCCATGGAGAAATCAGATATGTTTCTTTCAGTTGTTTCAAAAGTTCCTTAGCTTTGTCTTTAAAGGATTTTGATGATGGCTGTGTCTTTGATTCACTGAAGCCTTCAGAGGAATCATCGAAGTTGATGAAGTACCCGGATGCAGTTCTGTCAATTGTTCCAATTGCTTCAGGATTTTTGTTTCTTGCATTTTCACTTGGTACTTCATTGTAGATTGGTGTGTCTCTGCTAAATGTTTTTATTTGGGTTGTCAGAGGTCTGAGTTCTATTGCTTTGTTGCATAGTCCTTGTTGTTCTTCTGTAGGCGTTTCGAATGTGATGAGCCTCTTTGTTAAGACCTCTGTACTGGTAGCAAACCTTGGTGTTCTGCTACTTATTGGGAGTCCACTTGGCCTACTGTTTGTTATCGGCCACATGTTGTGGTTTTACCAGGTCGATGGATACAACTCGGTTCTCCTTTTTACCAGCAAGTGGCGGTAGTACAACTGATCTTGTCCCGTTGACAGACAAGACAGGAACTGCTTTTCTGTAAGAAGGCCCAAATTCCTTCTTTACCGCGATCTTCTCCCTGACTAGATCCCCGACTTTTGGAATCCAGACAGGTCTTGCTGGGACAGGTGGTGATTCTTCAGTGGTTGTTGGCTGTTCTTTCAACTGTATGTTGCTCAGGTCTTTTCTTGTTTTGTTTAAGTCCTGCAAAATAGCCAAACGGTCTTTGACATCAAAGCTTTTTTCTTTAACCACTGAAGTCTGACTATCAAGGTCAGAGATTATCATTCTAGTTCCAAATAATAATTCGTACGGACTGAATCCCTTCAGAGAATTTCTTGGCAAGTTATTTAGACTACGTTGGACACTTATTAGATGTTTGACCCACCCAGCTCCTGAACCTAATATCCTTTCCATTATAGATTGCTTTCTGCCTTGGTTTTTTCTTTACACCATCCCGTACCCTCAGGAAGGAAGTGAGAAGATTCCCGCTGGGCTGTGCTCATTAGGCCATGTTTCCCCCCCGGCCGGAGGGCTTGAGTGAAAACAATGGTCGAACGTAGCATGCTCTTAGCGTATATGCCATTTAGACTCGCAAATCTTTGTATAACAGTCCGGACGTCAGCCAAGTGCTGGTGATCTACATTATAAGTGGAAACTAGCCTGTATATGTTAATCGCAAGCCCTGCTTTTTACTGGTGATATTATCTGCCTTGATACGACGAGGTATTAAACTGTTTCTCTCCCCACTGCGATCTCTGTTGCAGTTTGGGCAGTTTTTTACAAACATGGTGTAATGCAGGCTCATGCCTGGCCACCAGTACCGTGATTGTAATTCTTCCAGAGAATCTTTCAGTTTGAGGTGTCTGAGACCCTCGCCCATGTGTGCGTCTGCGATTAACAAGCTTCTCCTGTCCATGTTTGGAATCACTCTATCCCCCACTCCAGGGATTCGAGCAAAAGGGACGGAGTTCGCATCGATTATGTATGTATAATTGAGTGGATAGTTGATCGGTAACGCTGAGCAGTCGCCTTTTGATGACGTTTTCACCGCCAGCATTGTTTCACCGTCAATGTATTTTAATGTACGCTTTTTTCGATCTACGGGAGCCGGTTTAGTGGCTGCCGCTGCGGCTGCTTCAGCCAATGAATTCCCCACAACGTGAACGCCATCACGCTGATGACTCAGTGAGTGTGTCACGTGAGTCTTTGGTAGTTCTTTTTTCAAAAGAGCTACTTGTTCCCAGAGCAGTTTCTGCTTTATTGGTGCATCTGTGTCATCTTTGTAACCGTTCTGAATCCATGTCTGCAAATCCTTGTTATATGCTTTGACGCAGTAATATGAATCTGACACTATAAGTGTCGGGAATTCGCGATCCGCATTATCTAGCGCCATTTTCAAAGCTATTATTTCAGTTTGTAGTTCTGGATTAGTTTCTACTGAGTGTGATTTTGTTAATAGAGGTCTTAGTTTACCTCCCCGCCACACTTCTTTTGTAATCTCACATGTGGGGTTGTATGCTTGTTCTCCCCAAACGGAGGGTTGAGCATGTCCGTCTGTATAGATTACACAGGCGTAATGTCGTAGAGGCAGAATGTCGATTGGCAGAGGATACGTCTTTTCATACTTTAGATTTTTTACTTCTTCTAGTTCTGGATCAAAGTAGTAGTATACTTTGTCCGTTGTGATGGAATTCACCCATTGTATCCATTCCGGATTCAATGTTGTTGTTGGTAAATTACACGGTGTTGTTAGTGCCTCCAAGGCTGATTCTGCTGTTCTGACTGTGATATGTCTACCGTCAGCTATGTCTTTTTCTCTAGCTATTGCGGTTTGAACTGCACGAATGATTTTTTCTGTATTACTGAATTTCTGTTCAGCTTCTGTATACAAGTGTGATTTGAATGCAATTGGTACCTTTTCTCCCTCATTAGAGGTAAGGTATGTGAATCCGCATCTCCCTGGGATGACTCGAATCACAAGATTGCGTGTGTTATCACGTGTTCCTAATTTTGTTTTAATTAGCATGTCTGTTTGTAAGGATCTCAAAATTTCTGTGTGTGTTTGAGTCCAATTGGATTTTTTGAAGTCTGGTTTAATTAGATCATAAAGGGGTTTGACCCTTTCTGCGTAATTTGTAATGTATGTTCTTCCGAAATTTAGGAAGCCTAGAATTGACTGTAGGTTTTTTAGTGTTTTAGGAGCTTGGATTACGGCACATTTCTCTAGGAAATTGTCTGCCAGGCTTTTACCTTCACTTGATAACTCATATCCTAAGAACAGGACTGTCAGATGGGCAATTCTGGATTTTTTAAAGTTGAATTTGTAACCCTCTGCTGCGAACCCAAGTATTATGGTGTTCACTCTTTTCAAGTGAGTATCCAAGTCATCATCTGTTAAGTAAATGTCATCGACATAAGATAATGCTTCATCATCATATAGTTGTAGTAATTCTGTTACTCTCGCTGAGAATACCCCCGGGCTGTTCTTGTACCCCTGGGCTAACCGACAGAATTGCTTTTGAGTGCCATTTACTGAGAATGCAGTTAAATATCTGCTCTCTGGTGCTATCTTTTGACAAAAGAATCCATTGGAGATGTCCAAGGTTGTTTTGTATTTTTTGCGCACTATGTTATTCATTAGTGCAGCACTGTGTGAGTTTTGCACTGCAAATGTTTTGCAACATGTGTTAAGGTGTCGGTAATCCAAAACTAGACGATATGAATTGTCTGGTTTGGAGACCGGAAACAAAGGATTGTTCATTTGTGAGGTGCAAGTTTCAATCACCCCCTGGTATTCTAGCTGATCTAGTATTTCATTTACCTGTTTTTTAGCTTCTTGCTTAATTGGGTACTGCCTTTGTGCAGTAGGTTGTGATTTTAACTGGATTTTGTGAGGAGGAGAATCCTCATCCCATCCTACATGATTTTTATATAAAGCAGGTGCTAAGGCCACTGCCCACTTTCTAGCAAGTGTGTATTTTTTATGAATCGGGATTTGATTCGAGAAGGCAGGCATAATTACTTCTTCGCCATGAGGGCACTCCCTGACAAACTCTGGTGGCCAGTCTTTTTCAGCTAGAAGGATGTCATAACCCTTGGAAAGGTTATCCCAAAATAGTCCCCTTATTTTCCTAGTCTTATCTCCCTCTATACGTAATGTTATCTCGTATATCTTGTGGGGCTTGCTAACTCTGGTGTCTGCAGTTTCCACTTGAAGGTATTCATTCGTGTCCACTGTCTCCAGATGATTCATAAGGACTTTGCGAGCTATGCTCACTTCTGCTGCGCTGTCTAGCATTGTCTGAGCCCACTCTCCGTTTTTCAGTTGTGTCCTCAGTATTCTCGGCATTGTTAACTACCTTGATACTGGCTACCTTCTTTTTTGGAAATTGTAATTTCTTTTTTAGCTGAGCAGGTTCCTTGTCTTTGGACTTGGCGTGCTCTTCTCTTTGTTCTGATCGTCCTCTTCTTTCCGATTTCTGCAAGGAATTCTGAAAAGATTGAGAGGGACGTGTATCAATGTCTTGATATCTATCAGGTTTTTTAATATTATCCCTATTTCTAAGGTTATATCTTTTCCCAGAGGGGTCACTCTGGGGTGACCTGTGTCTCTGGTTCGGAGATTTCTCCCTTCGCCTAGGAGACCTTCCTCGGGACTGGAATTTCTTTTCTTTTGGATTGGATTGTTTGTTTCCATCCCAGTTCTTTTTTGGTGAATTATTATTAAAAAATATTTTTTCTGGACTTTCGGTCAGTTGCGGTTTAACTGGTATTCCACCTAAACTATCTCTACCTAGTTCTTCATAGGATTTTTCTATGATTCTGCAATTTCAGCTGGTTGGTCTGCTATATCTGTCTCTTTTAACCTCTGGCGGATCGCCACGTTTGCTGCTTCACCTTTTATGTTGGCTAATAATATAGCCGAGACCTGCTTGAAGTCTTTCAGTAATTTCATACCAAGAGTTAAAGCTGGTTCTGGACCGTATTCATCTTGAATTTGTTTTAGCACATCTGGTATCACCGAAATGGATGGAACACCGTGCGTTTTCGTGTAGATGGAAGCAAAGACTGTACCCCAAGTGTCACAGTCCTCTATGTGTGGTGCGATTCCCATTGGGAGACATATAGTCAGAATCCTGTGTTTTTCTATCGGGGTGGTGTCAGGAAACACCGCCTCTATTTGGGTGATTTTCTGTGCCAACCAGAATGGTATTTGTTCCCGTTTAGCCGGAACTTTACCTAGGCAGGATTGGATGTTCTGTGGTGTGATTTTATTTGTGTTCCCCTGGTGAGGGGTCAGCTGTGGAAGTTTAATCGCTGGCTGAATTGTTGAAGTCCGCATTACATACTGAACTAATTGTCTATGAATTTTTAGTAATTGTTTTAGCTGTATTAACAGCTCTCCAGTAGACATCCCTTCGATGTCTGGGTGTGGTGTGTATCCGGCTAAGACCGGCCACGTTGTTCATGGTCTTCCTAAAGGACCGAGCCTTGTAATGTGATTGTTATGTATTAGGGCGCCATCAAATAAGAGCAAATGCTCTTGGAATTTGAGTGGTACTTCCACCTCCTCGAAAGGAGTGTAAATGTCGGGTGGAACCTCTATTTTGTAATAGTGGAAGTACTTTGTTACAGCATTTGCTGCTGGAAAATGTATCCATGAATAGTATACCTCTGTCTGCCGATATTCGTGTGCCTCAATTACGAATATGACTGTGCCACCTCTAGGTGTCAGTCCATTTTCTATAAGTTTTAAGGTTATAGATTTCCTTTTGCTGACCGGAATGAGTATTATATCCGCGTCCGCATCCTTTAGTGCAGTATCTGCTGCTGCTATTTCAGCTGCTAATCTAACTGCCTCTCTTTCATCATCACTGTCTGACATTTTACCGACAGGATGGTATTATGTTTGTTTGCAGATCAGGTTTCTTTATGGAACAGAGATTAGATGCACAATATTTTGGAACAGTGTATCCTTCAACGTTGACTGTACCAAGAACCTTACATAGGAGTTCCCTCCTGTGCGGTTTTGGAGGATATTACCTTTCACCCACTCCAGACGTCTTTGGAGAATTTGGGAAAAGGGGTCTGAGTGAGAAAGCACGACTGAGTTACTCTAAATGTCTTACGTTAGTTTTATCGCCCTTTCCAAACGCGTTGGGCGCCATGTAGTGTAGCTCCTATTTTCCCAATAGGCTCTGCGCATTGGAATAGTACCTACAGCAGTAAAGGCCTAGGCCAGACGTTAACTAGGTCTACTACTGTCGATACTAGACTTAAGTTTTGGGTTTGCCAGCATAGCTCAGAGTTCGCTAGAAACTTTCTCGAATGTTCAGGAAAGAATTAACTCCCCTGATTAGACAAGAAGGGATTTAGTTTCTGACAACCATAGAACATGACAACTTTGCTCTCCCCTAATCAAGAGTCAATCTCAAGAGTCGTGTGAGCACAAGGCAATTATTTTACTCAGTCAGTACGTGCATTCTTAGTCTCATCAGATTGTAGAGAAAAGGAAGAGACGGGCGTCTTCAATAAAAAGGTGTTATTTATTGATCAGTCTCTTTTCTCGTACAAGAGAAATGGATCGATATTATTGCAATACTTATAGTTAAGTAAAGTGCATACATTAAAAGCAATAGTATAAAATAATACTGTAAAAACATTGATATGGTTTCTGAGCCATATGATGTTTAAAATGATTAAAATATATTTACATACACATATACATTTGACTAAACGTACTCAACTGGTGTTTCTAAATACGCCTACCCCGTGTACCTGACCTAAGTCTAATGCGTGGGCGGGAATAGAAAGTTACAGTTTTAAGTTAAGTTTGTTTTTGCCAAGTGAATAACTAAAGAATTCTCTGTGAGGGGTTATTCAGTTCTGTACCTGGAATTTAGGATGAATGAGCAATGGTATCTCTTTCTCTGCTCTCGATATTCCAGGCTGCCTGCGAGGGCTGCCCGAAAGCGCCGGTGCTGGGTCTCTCGGCTTGAGATAGCAGCGCGTCTCTCAGCGCGTCAGGAAGGCGGGGCTGCTGCCAGCGGGGTCTGCTTCTGCTCTCGGCTTCGGCAAGTATGGCTGCTCCGTCTCGTCACCACGCGTGTGTTTGCATAGGGCAAGATCGGCAATATTTATACCTTAAAGGTGCCGAGATTGACGTAAGGATGGACATAGATACGTCAATAAAGATGTCATACGACTTGCTCGTTAGCACATTCTTTTACTGAAGTTCTCTGTGAAATCAAAACAATGGCCGCACGGATTTTCCAGGTTGTCATAGGTTTGATTTGTTATGAGAACGTCGTATGCCTTATCAGGGGCTGGAGGAATGTCGCTTGTCTAATTAGATCTCAAGCGTTATGACCTAATCAGATAACACGTTCCTGTGCCGTAGTGTGACTGCGTCAGATAACGGTATCTGCATCATGGGGGCTGTTCTTGCCTCATGGGCTGACTGTTAGTTAACTTGATAGTTAGTTTAACCAGAATAGGGTCAGGAATAGGGGGATCGATTCAGAACCTATAGGAATACATGACACCTTCCTGCATGTTTAGGAAATGGACGTACAAATCGAGACGGCACTAGATGTCCCCCCCACATGCACCGCCAAGCCATGGGGCGAAAGGGCCTCTCCACCACCCTTTTTATGGCAGGCTCACTGCAATGAAAAGCGTGGTGGAGAGCCAACTCGAAATAAGCTTGGCGGTGCCGCAATGGCACCTTCAGCATATTTCTGCCTGTGACCGCTGAGCCACCGCAGCAGGATACTTCATCCCTGTAAGCCGCTGCAGTCCTGTGGACTGCCACACTCATAATAAGGCTCTAAGGGCCAGATGTAGGTCGGTCGGTAACGGCCGAAAATCGGTATTTTCGGCCGTTACCGACCGGTATGTAAGAATTGGTATGTAGGGGCATATTTTTACAGAATCGGTAAATTTACAGATTCGGTAAATTTACCGATTCTGTAAAATACCGAATCGGTATTTTTACCGATTCGGTAAGTCCCAGATGTAGGTGGGACTCTTCTGAGTCCCAAAGGCCCTACAAATTCGGTATTTTAACACACACTTCAATTGGGTGTTAAAATACCGAATTCAGGTGTGCATGCACATGTGTGCATGCACACCTAGCCATGTGACAGACAGACATGCTCGTCTGTGTGCCACATGGCGCACATGCCTATTTTTGGGGTGCCAAAGGGTGTCAAAGTGACACCCCCTGCACCCTTGCCAAATTCGGTATTTACCGAATCTGTAATTACAGAATCGGTATTGCCCATTGATTCCTATGGGCTTCAAGGCCCATAGGAATCAATGGGCAATACCGATTCGGTATTTACAGATTCGGTAAATACCGAATCTTAACGATTCGGTATTTACAGAATCTGTAATACCTACAGCTCCCCCCTTCATATTTACCGACTCTTAAATACCGAATCGGTAAAATTCGGTATTTAAGAGTCGGTAAATATGAATTACCTACATCTGGCCCTAAGTCCCTTAGGTAATAGCCAGACCACCTGGCCTGTATTGGTCAGATCTACACCAAACCAAATTGAAATCACCTACTACTAAAGTATGTAGTATGGGTATTAAATTATACAGTTTCTATATAGAGGCGACTAATACAATGAGGATTGCAAAACATACATGGCAGACAAGCTCCCGTAGGACCTGCAGTACATGACAGGTTGCCATACATGTACAGACTATAAGTACCATCATGGGTAAGATACCAGTGAAATGAAAACAAGTTACTTACCTGTAACTTTAGTTCCCCAGTATTGGTAACTTTCATAGATTCCCATGCTTTTGTATCATTCCCCATCGTCGGAATGGGAGTCTCGGTAACGAAATAACATAGCAGTAGGTACAAAAGAGAAAGAAAAAGGCCTAGGCCTCATTCCCTTTTGTAGTATATCCGCCTCTTTTTGTAAAAGAGACCAAACTAAGCATCAGCCAATCAGAAGAGCCTCACCCCAAAGAACCCTCCTGAAGGAACCTCAGAGCCTCAGATTTTCGTAGCCGTTGTGTGCTGAAGGCTGAGCTTTCCTCGGGGAGGTGCGTGGGCGCATGGGAATCTGTGAAAGTTACCAATACTGGGGAACCAAAGTTACAGGTAAGTAACTTGTTTTCTTGCTCAGTATTGGAACTTTCAGAGATTCCCATGCTTTTGTATCAGAGTAGCAAGCAGTCAGCAATAAAACACATTTTATGGCATAAACATACATTTCAATAGCCATCATTACATGAATATACAAAATGTGCAGAAAAAAGGAAGGTGGGATAGAAAGGAACGCTCACCAATTAGTGGAAGAGGTTCCTCAGGACTGCCTGGCCCACAGCCGTGTCCTCCTGTGTCAAGGATTCCAAGCAGTAATGCTTTGTAAAGGTGTGCACGCTGCTCCAAGTCGCAGCCCTGCAAATGTCACTGGTGTGCACTCCCGCGAAGAGAGCTGTCGAAGAAGCCACTGATCTTGTGGAATGCGCTCTAATTGGCACTGGAAATCCATCTCGCAATACTTTGTTTTGAGAGGGAGGCCCTTGCGAGGACCACCAAAAGCAATGACCAATTGGGAAGATTTACGGAATCCTTTGGTGCGATCCAAATAAAATTTTAAGCACCGTTGTACATCCAGAGAATGCAGTGACCTCTCCGCTGGTGTGGAAGGGTGAGGAAAGAAAGATTTAAGAATAACAGGCTCATTCAAGTGAAAGTCCGAGGGCACCTTGGGTATGAACCTCGGGTTAGTTCTTAAGATTAATGTATTCCTTTTGAATTGGAGAAACGGTTCCTGAATTGTGAGAGCCTGCAACTCCCCAATGCGTCTTGCCGATGTGAGGGCAAGAAGGAGAGCCAATTTCCATGAAAGGAATTTCATGTCCGTTCGATGTATTGGTTCAAATGGGTCTTTCATGAGCTGTGTGAGGACCAAATTCAGTTGCCAAGTAGGAGGCGGAGGCCTCACCGGGGGATAGACACGGAACAATCCTTTAAGAAACTGTTTAATTATCCTAGAAGACCAAAGAGAAGGTCCAGACGCAGAACGTCTGTACCAAGAAATCGCTGCCAAGTGAACTTTCATGGATGAATGGGCCAGCCCCGTCTTTGCTAAGGACAAAAGATAAGGCAGAAGTTGATGAGGTTGAGAAGAGAAAGGGTCAACACCTTCTTTCCTGCACCAAATGCAAAATCTTTTCCATTTGAAACGGTAAGTCTAATTCGTGGAAGGAGCTCTAGCCTGGGAGTGAACCTCTCTTATTTCATTTGAGATGGGAAGGTTCATGAATTCTCGCTGCTCAGGAGCCATGCTGTCAGGTGCAATGAAGCTGGATCCGGATGCCAAATTTGCCCCTCGGACATTGTGAGAAGGTCCGGAATGGTTCGAAAGGGAAGAGGAGGAACAAGCGACAACAGATGGAGTTCCGTGAACCAGAACTGTCTCGGCCAAGCAGGGGCTATCAAGATCATCTTGCATGGCTCCACTTTGATTTTCCTGATGAGTCTCGGGATCATTGGAATGGGGGGAAAGGCGTAAACAAATGTCCCTGACCAGGCTATCGAAAGTGCATTCCCCAATGATCCTTGATGGTGAAGCCTGCTTGCATAAGACCGGCATTTCTTGTTGGTCGGTGTGTCAAATAGATCTATTGCAGGCTTGCCCCACTGTTGGAAAACCTTGTCCAGAACTCGCTGGTTCAGTTCCCACTCGTGATTGACTGAGGGTAGCCTGCTTAGTCTGTCGGCATTTTCGTTTAGGATCCCTGGCAGATGTTCCGCCTGCAGTGAAATCCCGTGAAGGATCGCCCATTCCCAGATTTCTTGAGCTTCCTGAGATAACGGGAGAGACCTGGTTCCTCCTCCCTTGTTTATGTAATGCATGGCCGTGGTGTTGTCCATCCGGATGAGAACCTTAGAACCTCCTAATCGAGGGAGAAAAGCTTGAAGAGCCAGTTTGGTTGCCCTGAGTTCCAAGAGAATGATGTGAAGCAGACGGTTCTGAGGTGACCAATGTCCACTGACATGCAGATCCTGCAGTACTGCCCCCCAGCCGTCCAATGACGCATCCGTCGTCACAACCTGAGGAGACGGTTCGCTTACGAAGGATAGACCTTGGGACAAGTTCTCCTGCTTTGTCCACCACAAGGCAGCTTTTCTCATTGCCGAGGTGATGGTCACTTTGTCGTCGAACGAACTGTAAATCTGTCTCCACTGGATGTCCAGCTGCTCCTGAAGAGGGCGCATCCTCAATCTGCAGTGTGGAATTAGAGGAATGCATGAAGAAATTACTCCTAGAAGAGATTTGTAACAGCGTACTGAAAGACACCTTCTTGTTCTTAAGGCTAGCGCCATGGTTTGCAGTTTTTCCTGCCTCTCCAAGGGGAAAGCTTTTTTGAGATTCGAGTCCAAGATGGCCCCCAGGAAGCGTGCAGTCCTGGATGGGACCAGAGATGACTTGTTTAGAGTGAGATCCAAATTCTGAAACAGGTTTGTACATGCGTCGACCGCTTCCCTCGCGGCCTCCCTGGACGAAGCCTTCAGCAACCAGTTGTCCAGGTAAGGGAAGACTTGAAAGTGATTCTTCCATAGAAACGCTGCCACTGGTGGCAGCACCTTTGTGAAGATTCTTGGGGCTGAGCGAAGACCAAAGGGTAAAACCCTGAATTGAAAGTGGCTCTTGGCTACTGTAAATCGTAGAAACCTTCTGTGTGCTGGGTGAATCGGTATGTGAAAGTACGCGTCTTGGAGATCGAGCGTGGCCATGAAATCCCCTAGATTGATTAGACGTAGTATGTCTTGAAGTGAGACCATCCGGAAAGATAGGAAAATGAGATAGGTGTTGAGCTCCCTGAGATCTAAAATGGGGCGCCATTTCTCTAGAGTCTTCCTTATCAGGAAGAACCTGGAATAGAATCCTTCTCCTCTTTGGGCGGAGGGGACCGGCTCTATAGCACCTTTCCGGAGCATCTGATGAACTTCAAGCCGCAGAAGACGCAGATGTTTCGATGGGATGGCGGCCGGGGGCTTGGATGGTGGGATTTGTGTAATTTCCAAAGTTTGGCCCTTTCGAATGATGTTTAGCACCCAACGGTCTGATGTTATCTTGGACCAATTCTGAAGGTATTGAGACACCCTGCCTCCTGCTGATGATCTTGCGGAGGTGGGCACAGTAGGAAGAGCCAGGAGGCCGCTATTGTCTCTTGGACGATTCACGTCCTTGGCGAGTTTGCTTTCCTCTATTATTAGATCTTGAGAAATTCGAGGACTGGCCTTGTCTTTGATGATAAGGCTGGCGGTACTGTTGCGAGCCTGAGCCGTACGATGAGTACCGTTGCTGCTGGTAAGAGCCTCTGTACGTGGTACTCTTGCCTCTGGTACCTCTGAATGGAGCTTTATGGTACTGAAGCGTACCCAGAGACTTAGCTGTCTCAGTGTCCTTTTTTTTTTTGAAAACAGATTTTATTGATAGATCACATAGAAAATCGCAGATCTCTGTAACCCAGAGGTATCTGCCAGACATAAGTACACATGTAGAATAATGCAATCCATCACGACTTATATCTTTAGTACAGTGGGATCATTGCAAATAACTAACCCACCTCCCTCCCTTCCCCCTGTCCCCCCCCCGAACTGTCCCCAACTCAAACCCTCCAGATCCGGAGCCAGGGCATGGCAAAATTGTAGGCAATGAAAGAACTGTGTGCGGGGCATATTATACCCGATACTCAGAGCTTGAAACGACTTGATCGTCGTCCCCGTCATAACATCACCCAACCTAGAGATACCAATAGCGTCCCACCCCGCAAAACCGGAAAGGGTCGCCAGTCCCGGGAAACGGCAATTTCGCCAGAGGGGGATTTTTTCAGTCAAGATCCGCCATCATCCCATCCGCCGCAGCGCTCGCCTCCAAACATCGAAGACGACCTGCGTCACTGACGGCAAGGCCTTGCGCCCACTCGTCGCATAAAGCAGCTCATGGAGCGTATGGGGCTCCATCAAAAGCCTCTCCAGTGCATAGGCCGGGTCTCCCCTGTCCACATACCACCATTCATTCAATACTAGGAGATGCGACGCTTGGTAATAGGAAAGAACATCCGAAGTCGCCAACCCCCCACAGTTCGTTGAACGAAAGCACGTGCGTAGCGCCACCCTAACGGAACCGCTCACCCAAAGAAACTGCCCCAGGACTGAGTCTACTTGCTTGAACCAGGAAGGCTGGATGGAATACGGATGATTTTGCAACTGATATAGTCGTCGGGGCAGGGCCACCATTTTAAATATGGCCGATCTACCATAAATGGTCAGTGGCATGCGGGACCATATTTTAATATCTGCCCGGGTCCGTTCCCAGACTGGTACCACATTTCGCTGCCATGCAACTGCGGGGATCTCGGACAGGAACACACCCAGATATTTGATGCCCCCGATTGCCCTCTGGAGCTCCGCTGCCCAATCTCCAATAGTCGGGCCACTCCCCAGCAGCCAGAGCGTTGATTTGCGTGTATTCATGTAGAGGCCCGAAGTCTCGCCGAAGATCTGCAGAATGCGTAGAAGGCGGGGCCCTGATCTATTGAGATCTGTTAGGAAAAACAGGACATCGTCCGCGTATAACGCAATGCGGTCTGACAGGTCCCGCGTCCACTCGAACCCCTTCAGCTGTGCGTCCACTCGGACCCAGGCAGCCAGGGGCTCCATGGCCAGGGCGAACAGATAGGGCGAAAGGGGGCAGCCCTGTCTAGTACCCCTCTGGATGGCAAAGCTCGAGGACACCGCCCCCCCGCCACCCTGACAGAAGCTGTTAGATCAGTGTACAGTAACTTCACATAGGACAAGAATACGGGCCCTAGATTCAGGCGCGGCAGGAGCGAGAACAGATATGTCCAACTGAGCGAGTCAAACGCCCTGTCCATATTGGCCAGGAATAGCGCCGCCTGCGTTCCAGAGGACCGAATTGCCGCCACTGCGACGTGGGCCCGCCTGATATTGTGCCGTGTCGCCCGCTGGGGCATAAAGCCGGCCTGATCGGGATGTATAAGTTCAGTGATATACGGCAATAACCTATTGGCCAGCGCCTTGGCCAAGACTTTGGCCTCAACGTTTAACAGGGAGATTGGACGGTACGAAGTGTACTGCTCGGGGGGTCGACCAGGTTTGTGGAACACCACCACCTCAGCATGTCTCCAGTCTGGGGGTAAGCTACCATGGTCCCTTGCTTCTTCTACCACTGCTCTATAGTGGGCCCCCAGTTGTAGATGGAATTTCTTAAAGAACTCACTGGGGAAGCCATTAGGGCCAGGAACCTTCCCAGTGTTCAACTCCCCCAGGGCGACACCTAGCTCGTCCTCAGTTAGTGGGCTATCTAGGCGGTCTCGGGCTTCATCTGAAACTGCTCGTGGCGGCAAATCTGCTATAAACTTAGCAACTAGATCCGCAGATATGCATTCATGCGGGGAATATAAGTCAGCATAGTAAGCCGCAAAGCCCTACGCCAGTGACTTGGGATCTGTCATCAGGGAACCGTAATCATCTAATATCCTCGGGGGGGGGGGGGTCTGAGCCTGGAACTGACCCTGACACAACCTATGGAGTATTGTCCCAGCCTTAACCCCCCATTGATATACCCTGCTGCGAGTCGCCAGCCACAGCTGCCGCGCCTCATCCAGTAACAATGAGGTATAAGATTGCTGTGCAAGCAGCAACTGCTCCACCGTCCGATCCTCCCCTCCAAGGCCACTGCGTTGCTCCAATTTCCTGATTCCGGCCTCGGCCAGATCCAGGGCCTCCCTATGCTTCCTCCTAGCCGCCGCACACCAAGCAATGTCAATGCCCCGCAGCGTGGGCTTCATAGCCTCCCAGAGCGTCGCCGTGGTCGCCACTGTCCCGACATTCTCGGCTAAGTACTGCGCTATGGCCTTCTTCATATGCGCTTGATAGTCCCCCAGTTGCAAGTGCCAGACCGAGAGGCGCCAGCGAAAAGGCTGCCGCCGCCGATCCAATCCTATAGTCACCGCCGTCGGGGAGTGGTCCGACAACCCTCGCAGCAATATGTCCGCAGACTCCACCCTACCTTGAGCCGCCAGGGGAACAAATATATAGTCCAGTCTGGAGAAGGATTTAAGAACAGCAGAGAGGAAGGTATATTCTCGCTGTGTGCCATGTATGTGCCTCCAAGTATCTATCCATCACAGATTCCGAATCATGTCACTCAGTTTAGTATGACCAGCTGCCACCGTCCCCCCCCAAGCCTGCACCTATCACGCGCTTGATCAACAACATCATTCCAGTCCCCACCTATAACAGCCAGCACATTTGGAATGTCAGCCCATAGCGCAAAAATCTTTTCTACTAGTGACCACTGCAACGGGGGCCGGGCATACGCGCTGCCAAACACAACAGATTCCTCCCCCAATGTACCCTGAACAAAAATGTATCGGCCCTGCGCATCTAGCCAGTGGATGGAGTGGACATATGGGACCCTACGATGCACCAGAATGGCCACCCCTCTGGAATCCCTGGCAAAACCTGCATGGAAAACCTGAGTATAGCCATATCGCTGGAGGCATAGTGTTTTAGTCCCCAGTAGATGTGTTTCTTGCAGCATCACTATATCTGCCCCCACCCTTTTAGCCTGTTTCAGAACTGCCCCCGCTTGATCTTGTCCAGTACTCCCCTTACGTTCCAACTAAGGACACGAAGTGTGCCCTCGGGCCCAGCGGCCCCGTCATCTGGACTTGACATCAAGGACCCATTGCATCAAGAGACCATCACGCTCGCCACTTGCATATACCCTTCACCCCCACAGTGACATTGCCAGGACCGTGCATTCCCCCCTCAACTCAACATCAAGACATTCCCCCGTATCCCCACCGCCCATCCCATACCTCAAGAAACAATGAAGTACCTGTTGCGGTGTAGCAGGATCTCCACCCCCAACTCGAGGTCGATGATCCTCCCCACCAACGGATCCCCATAACCCTATCCAACTCCCAAAACACCTACACCCACCTACCCACTACTAGGGGACACCTCCCCGCCTATAGATACCCCCCCCCATCCCCAGTCACCCCCATTCGCCCACTGGAACCCTCATTCGCTTCAGACACACTCCACTCCCCGCAAGCGCAGGGCCCAATTACACCCCAGGGCGGAACCCCTAATCATAGAAGGCTAAAGCAATACATCAATAAAATGTCTCTCAGAGCGCTCACGTGCCCTTCTTCAGTTTCTCGACCGCCCCGACTCTTTCTCGGAGGCCGTTCCTGACACAGATCGTTGCCGTGATCTGGACCTCCAATTGCCTTTGCTCCGGGCGTCTCGAGAGGACCTCGCCCGTGCCTCATCATGCGAGGAGTTCGAGTCCCGCCCCGGGGGTGTGTGTACCCTCACCGGCCTGATTTCATCGGTCCACGTAAACACCTCCTCCGGGGAGTCGAAGAAGTGGGTGCGGGATTGAAACGCAACCCGCAGACGGGCCGGATACAGAAGAGCGTACTGTATTTTCAAGTCACGCAGCCGGGCCTTGGCCGCAGTAAAAGACTGGCGTTGTTGTTGCACCATACGGGTATAATCCGGGAAGATCAGGATAGTGTGATTTTCATACCGCAGTGGTTCTTTCGCTCTGGCCTGTTTCAGGATCACATCCCTATCATGGTAATTGAGGAGCTTAGCAATCAACGGTCGCAGCCGTGCCCCCTACGGCAGTTTTTGCATTAGGGCCCTGTGCGCCCGTTCAATAACAAAGCAACGAGAGAGCATCTGGCGGCATCCAGCTCTCGAGCCACCGCCCCAGGAAGCCCTCCATGTCGCCCTTCTCACAGCCCTCGGGCAGTCCAACAAAGCGGAGGTTGTTGCGCCTGGCGTGCCCCTCTGCATCCTCCACACGGAGCGCCAATCCCTTTTGGACAGATTCCAGGCTGGCCACTTTGCGTTTAAGAGTCACAATGTCGTCCTCTGCTCCGGAGATGCGTGTCTATGCCTCAGTGATGCGGGAAACCGCATTCCGCAGATCCTGGCGCAGCAGTGTAACATCCGACCCCACTGCACCAATCTTTGCGTGCAACACATCCTGGGACTGAGTAATGGCCTCCCCCACCACCTGCTCCACGGGTCATAGCTGCCCGGCAACTGCGGTGCCCAAGCCTGCCACAAAATCCTTCGGATCGTTGCCCCCGACTCCACCTATGGGCCCCCGCGGCCCGATCCGACCGCCTAGTCGTCGGGCAGGGCCCCCCACTGCTGTGTCGATGGTCCCAGCCCGGCCCCCGTCAGTATGGGCACCTCCAAAGCACTACTTCACCAACAGCCATGCGGACAACCGTGGCTCCCGACCACCTCAACTAGCCGCCAATATCCACAGTCCCCTTTCGGGTGGGGAGTCAGTCTACAGTCGTATCAGGGGGGGACCAGGGTTGTTCACGCGCGTACCTTGAGTCAGGGGGGGCCAGATCCCCTGCACTCCACTCTCTCGGCCGTTGTCCGGGCCTCCGGTGCCCCGCGACGACTCCCAGCCAGCTTCCACCAGGGCCAGGTCCCCAGCCACTCCCCAAGTTCACAGCCGGGACTCGCGAAAATCGAGGTCCCCGGCTGCAGTCGTCTGTGTAGGCCTCACTCCCGACTGTCGACCCTGCCAGGGTCTCAGCAGGTTCCCCAGCACACCACTCGCTCCGTCTCCGGGAGACCCCCTGCAGGATCCAGTGGGGGGGCTACAGGAAGGGCCCTACGCCGGCTATGCTGCCCCCGCACTCGGGCCAGGCCGCACCACTCCGTTCCTTCTCAGAGAGCCGCCGGCTGGAAGCCCGGACGCCTCTGGGCAACACCGGTCCAGACGCGACCTCCTGTCGCCACGGGTCCGCCGTTCACCGTCCGTGCCCCTGGTGCCACTTCACGCTACTATCCGGGGTCGCCAAACTCGAGCACCCCGGCTGCTGCAGGCCTCGTAGGCCGTACTGTGTCTGTCCGCTGGCACTCGGACCCAGGGGCTCAAAACCGGCCAAAAAGTCGCCGACGAGGGCCCGCTGATCCCCGCCACATAACTCCACCCTCGGGGTCACTGCTGAGTGAGGGGAGCAGGATAGATCGACGGATAACTGGCCGGCGGGACGGAGCTCAACTAAGCCGCGTCCGCCATGCTCGGCGTCCAAGCCACGCCCCCCTCAGTGTCCTTTTTAATGTCCTGGAGAGTGTCATCTATAAACTTTCCAAACAATGCCTCTCCATCGAAAGGTAGATCTAGGATCTTATTCTGGATTTCGGGTCTGAACCAAGTCGCCTTGAGCCATCCCTGGCGACGAAGGACTGCAGCACCAGCCAATGAACGAAAAGCTGTTGTGGGGATGTCCATGGCACAGTCTACAATTTCCATTGACGTTGCTTCCCCTTCTTGTAAAATCTTCTTCGCCTCTGATTTTGATTCTGGAGGAAGTTGATCCAAATGTGGCGAAACGTCACACCATAGTTGGCGATCGTACCTGCCCAATATTGGCAAGGCATTTTCTGCCCGCACCAAAAGACTAGCCATTGAAGAGAACCTCTTCCCGGCGTTGTCTAACCTCCTGCTTTCTTTATCTGGAGGAGTTGTCAAAGGAGCTGAAGGGTTGGGTGACTTCCTTTGTGCCGCTTGTGAAATTACAGAGTCCGGTTTTGGGTGTCCCGTCAAAGACGCCAGACCATCCTCAGGTGCTTTGTATTGTTTGTCGAGGCGCGGTAGTACAGAGACCACCGTCGCTGGATTCTTCATTGCCTTAAGGCCTTCATCCCAAACATGTTGGACAATAGGGATAGATCGAGTAGTCTTTTTATAAGGCTCTTTAAAGTCATATAAAAAACATTCTGTGGCAACAGAAGGCATTGGTAGCTTGAATCTGCCAGCCGCTCTCTCCATCAGCTTATGGAACCCCCCTATATCCGCTGGCCGGGAGTCCACCGGATCCGGACATGGTGAAGCCGGGTCTGGGATGACATATTCGTCCCATTCTACACCTTGATCAGGTCTGCCATCAAAGTTTTGATCCTCATCCGCGGAATCATCATGAGTATCCAGTGGTATCGAAGGTAACTGTGGAACCGGTGTCAGCGGCTGAGATGTCACCTGAGCCGGCAATTCTGGAGAAACCACTGCAGAAGCCGCAGGGACAGGCAGGGCTTGCGTAGTCGAAACAGCAGCAGGCTGTGAACATCTAGATTTGTAATCCTGCAGCATGTTGTGGAGATCCTGCAAGAGAGAAGATGGTACAGACACCACGTCTTGCCTCGAATATTGTTGTGGCTGGGCAGAATGATGATACCCACATTCCTGCTGGTACTCCCCTTCGGAATCCGTCTCCTGGCATTTAACCAGAAGCTGAGATGGACTGTTTTCATAACCATCTGAGTCCTGATCGTCATCATTTGATTCGTCATCATCCTCCTCTAACAGCAGAGCTGGAGGCAAAGGGGTAACTCTCCTAGGAGACGTCATGTCAGGTGTAATTCGTCTCATAGAAATAGTGATTCTTTCCGTCGACGACAGAATCGTTGACAATCCCGTCGACGATGGAGCTGTATGTGCTAATACTGGCGTCGTCGACGGAGTAGACTTCGTCGACGAACGAACAATCGACAACGAGATGGGCGTCGTCGACGCCGTCGTCGACGAGACCGTCGACGCTCCTGCTGTCGTCGTCATCAATATTGTTGTTGTCGAAGCCCTCGACACCGACACTGTCGTCATCACCGTCGACGAACTCTTCGTCGTCGCTGCCGTCGTCGACATCTTCGTCGACGGCGCTGACACTGTCGTCGACGACTCCGTCGTCGCCGACGATCCCGTCAACGTCGATTGTACTGTGGACAGGCCCGTCGACGGTACCATTTTAAGCTTAGGCTTCAACGCCTTCATCGACGAAGCCTTTGTCGACGAAGCCTTCATCTGCGTCGTCGATGACTTGGAACTTCTGTCAGACTTCCCAGAAGACTGAGAAGAAGGTCTTTTGAAGGCTGGATGAGTCTCCATCCCAGAAGAAGGTGTAGATGGTCCTTCCCTCTCCTTTTGACCATGGTGAGGAGATTCAACCAGGCTCTGGCTCTCAGACTCTCTGGGGGTCTTTTTTGAGGCCTTAGATGGACGCTCCATAGAAGGAGAAGGGGAAACTCTACCCCTTTTGACTGACCTTCTTGTGGATGAGGCTGAAGAGGAGTCTTCACTGTCACTGGAGACTGTGTCTTTTCTGGACTTCAACTTCTGGAGCCAGGTAAGAAGCATACCCTCATGATCCCGGAGGGTCTTGGTAGAAAAGGTGCAGCAGATCTTGCACTCCGCAGCCTTATGATCAGGATAGAGGCAATAAATACAATCTTTATGCTTATTCTCAACAAACAATCTTTTCTTGCCACAGGTGGACCATGGCTTGAAAAGGGTCTTCTTCTTCTCCTTATCAGACATCCTGGAAGGGACAGCCAACAATTCTGAAAAGAAATCCTGAAGAAAACTTCAGAAAAGAGTAGAGATTGAGCAGAGCTCAAAGGAGACTCCCTAAGCACAACGTGCAGTAGAAAATCTGAGGCTCTGAGGTTCCTTCAGGAGGGTTCTATGGGGTGAGGCTCCTCTGATTGGCTGATGCTTAGTTTGGTTTTTTTTACAAAAAGAGGCGGATATGCTACAAAAGGGAATGAGGTCTAGGCCTTTTTCTTTCTCTTTTGTACCTACTGCTACGTTATTTTGTTACCAAGACTCCCATTCCGACGACGGGTAATGATACAAAAGCATGGGAATCTATGTAAGTTCCAATACTGGGGCAAGCAATGAAATACCCTTCTGGATTGCTTGTAAGACCAACCAGTTGAAGGCTATTTGTCAGCCTTATACCTCATTCATTGGTAAAATGACCATGCATCTTTCCCTTGGGCTTGTGCCACCAGCAGAGGGTTGCAACTCTTGGGGAAGTATATTTACATGTATATATATTGCTACATATGCTGTGCCTTCCTTGATGGTTCTTTCAGATGATTAAGACAATTTCAAAATGAACATGGGACTGCACTAGCTCTGGATTATGAAATATAATTAATAGGACATTTTAAAACAGTTTCCTCACTCATTCTGAGTAACATTTGTGGAAAAGCAGCAACTCCGGTAATATGCTAGAGACTCGCAGCCGTTCCTGTTCAGGATTGTGAATGATAATTACCCCAAAAAATATCTGAAACGTATACATCTGTGGGCTGTGATATCTTGAGTTTACGGGCAGTTAATCCACATTTCACAGCTAAAGACTGAGGGTTCCACGAAGGAAAAAAGACCTGAAACTAAAACACTTATATCATTTACAGTGAAGGGCAGGCGGTTTCTACTATTTACAAGTAAAACTTGTACTCCAAAGCAGATGCATGTTTGCTTCTACAGAAGAAATTCATACTGCTGTACATACGGCTGTTTTAAAAGAACCCCTGATGGTGCAGGGAAAACTTACAGTCATAGTTTCTACAATTCCTGCAGTGACTGTGGCACCCTTGGGGCCTATGGTTTTTTCAGTGACTATATATGTGTATATGTGTATATATATATATATATATATATATATATATATATATATATATATGTGTGTGTGTGTGTGTGTGTGTGTAAATATATATATATGTGTGTGTATATATATAAATATATATATATATATATATATATATATATCAGCACAGTCTCTCTCTCACCGAGAAATTGAGACGCACCATTCCGTGATTTAAAAGGCTTTTAATAGCGTAGTTGCAGCTACAGCACCTCCTGATGCATTTCGGTCTCTACTAGACCTTTCTCAAAGGACGAGGGTGCTCCGGCGTTGTGGGATGTAACGGCGAACACAGGTGGGTCTAATTGTTTTTGAGAGGTCTGGCCCTCTAGTGGATGCCTCGGGAGGCTCACAGTCTCTCAATGCCTGCTGGTCTTCGTGGTTTAATGCCGTTGCTCCAATGTTGATTACAAGTGCCGGTTTCTTCATGCTGCAGTGTTTCACGGAATCCCCACAACCACTTTTAGGCTGTAAGGACACATCCAAGCTCCAGTCCTTGGAGGGCGCTCGCTTCCCAGGTATGCTTTCGCAGTTCACACAGGCAGCGGTCCAGGTTCGGGCAAAGCGGCGCTCTTTTGTGGAGGTGCAGTCTCGAGGCAGGACTAAGCCTCTAATTACCAGCACAGTCTCTCTCTCACCGAGAAATTGAGATGCACCATTCCGTGATTTAAAAGGCTTTTAATAGCGTAGTTGCAGCTACAGCACCTCCTGATGCATTTCGGTCTCTACTAGACCTTTCTCAAAGGACGAGGGTGCTCCGGTGTTGTGGGATGTAACGGCGAACACAGGTGGGTCTAATTGTTTTTGAGAGGTCTGGCCCTCTAGTGGATGCCTCGGGAGGCTCACAGTCTCTCAATGCCTGCTGGTCTTCGTGGTTTAATGCCGTTGCTCCAATGTTGATTACAAGTGCTGGTTTCTTCATGCTGCAGTGTTTCACGGAATCCCCACAACCACTTTTAGGCTGTAAGGACACATCCAAGCTCCAGTCCTTGGAGGGCGCTCGCTTCCCAGGTATGCTTTCGCAGTTCACACAGGCAGCGGTCCAGGTTCGGGCAATGCGGCGCTCTTTTGTGGAGGTGCAGTCTCGAGGCAGGACTAAGCCTCTAATTACCAGCACAGTCTCTCTCTCACCGAGAAATTGAGATGCACCATTCCGTGATTTAAAAGGCTTTTAATAGCGTAGTTGCAGCTACAGCACCTCCTGATGCATTTCGGTCTCTACTAGACCTTTCTCAAAGGACGAGGGTGCTCCGGTGTTGTGGGATGTAACGGCGAACACAGGTGGGTCTAATTGTTTTTGAGAGGTCTGGCCCTCTAGTGGATGCCTCGGGAGGCTCACAGTCTCTCAATGCCTGCTGGTCTTCATGGTTTAATGCCGTTGCTCCAATGTTGATTACAAGTGCCGGTTTCTTCATGCTGCAGTGTTTCACAGAATCCCCACAACCACTTTTAGGCTGTAAGGACACATCCAAGGTCCAGTCCTTGGAGGGCGCTCGCTTCCCAGGTATGCTTTCGCAGTTCACACAGGCAGCGGTCCAGGTTCGGGCAAAGCGGCGCTCTTTTGTGGAGGTGCAGTCTCGAGGCAGGACCAAGCCTCTAATTACCAGCACAGTCTCTCTCTCACCGAGAAATTGAGACACACCATTCCGTGATTTAAAAGGCTTGTACAGTCATAGTTTCTACAATTCCTGCAGTGACTGTGGCACCTCTGGGGCCTATGGTTTTTTCAGTGACTATATATGTGTGTGTATATATATATATATATATATATATATATATATATATATATATATATATATATATATATATATATCCAGCAATAACAGGGTCCCATGTGGTAATGACGCCTCACGAAGGTCAGTTTCAAAGCCCGCTTTATTGGAAAACAGCCTGCCATCAGGCGCAGTTCATGAATCTTCAATGTCCGTGTAACAAAACGCCAGACGCGTTTCAGGTATAGTACCTTTCTTCAGTGGCGTAGATAGGCAAATGCTGGCTGAGGGCGCTCATTGGGAAGCACTCCGTGTTCATCCCCTGCTCAGGTGGGCGTGGCCTCATGCGAGGCCTGCTGGGTGATGTAGTCCTTCCCTAGTAATCCACAGTGGGCGCGACCCCCGCACCAGCGTGGTGAGCCTCAATAGACGGGAGTCTTCGTTCCCACACCTGCCTCGCTTTGTGGACTGTAAACCGGAGCATCGGAGCTGGCATCCCCTGCTGATTGCAGCCCCCCACCTTCGCTCCCAAACGACAGCACCAACTGGATACCATCAGAGATCCGCTGTTGCGACAGGCGCATTACCACGACCGGGAGGCCGCTATAAATCCAGCAATAACAGGGTCCCATATGGTAATGACGCCTCACGAAGGTCAGTTTCAAAGCCCGCTTTATTGGAAAACAGCCTGCCAGCAGGCGCAGTTCATGAATCTTCAATGTCCGTGTAACAAAACGCCAGACGCGTTTCAGGTATAGTACCTTTCTTCAGTGGCGTAGATAGGCAAATGCTGGCTGAGGGCGCTCATTGGGTAGCACTCCGTGTTCATCCCCTGCTCAGGTGGGCATATATATATATTCACTGAAAAAACCATAGGCATTATATAGTTAGGAATTAGCATATAAAAAACCTTTCAAATTCAATGAAAAAACCATAGGTTTCAGGCCTTATATAGTTAGGAATTAGCATTTAAAAAACCTTTTAAATTCACTCAATAAACTATACGTTTTAGGGGTGTTATAGTTAGCTGGACATTTCACTCATACAAAACCATTGAAATTGCTCCTATATCGTTAGTTGGACTAACTATATTTCGCGCACCCGCAATCCACTGCTGATGATGTCACATATTACATCATTCATGACATGGTCAGTGACATCACTGATGACATCTCAAATGGCCTGAAACCTATGGGTTTTTCATTGAATTTCAAAGGTTTTTTATATGCCAATTCCTAACTATATAAGGCCTGAAACCTATGGTTTCTTCAGTGAATTTGCAAGGTTTTTTAATGCTAATTCCTAACTATATAAGGCCTGAAACCTATGGTTTTTTCAGTGAATTTCAAAGGTTTTTTAAATGCTAATTCCTAACTATATAAGGCCTGAAACCTATGGTTTTTTCATTGAATTCGCAAGGTTTTTTAAATTCTAATTCTATTAGCGGATAACGTTTTTATATATTCAAACGTTTTTTTAATGCTAATTTCTAACTATAAAAGGCCTTAAACCTATAGTTTTTTCAGTGAATTTGCAAGGTTTTTTAAATGCTAATTCTATTAGCGGATAACGTTTAAATATATTAATATCCTAGTTGGACCACCTGAGCAGCCCTAGGGGGTCAGGGTGTTTCTACCCTGCCCCCTTTTTGTGTTCTACACGTTTGTTTTTCTGCTTTCTTGTGCCTCAGTCTACTAAGACCCAAGATGGATGCCAACACTTCTTGGTTAGAAGTGTTGACAGCCAATGAGCATGCAGCTTTCTCGGGAAGGCATGCTGATTGGCTGTCACTGTCTGTCAACACTAGCACAAGATGGATGCCAACACTTCCTGGTTAGAAGTGTTGACAGCCAATGAGCATGCAGCTTTCTCGGGAAGGCATGCTGATTGGCTGCCACTGTCTGTCAACACTCCAAAACAGGACGTGTTGGCAGCCATCTTGTGCCTTGTTAGAACCAAGGCGCAAGAAAGCAGTGAAACAAAGGTGTGAAACACGGAAAGGGGCCAGAGTAGAAGCACCCTGACCCCCAGGTCGCGTACCCCTCGACTTTTTAAAAAAAAAATGTATTTTGTTTTGCCTTGGGGGTCCTTGTGGGACCCCCTGAGCAGGCCTAGGGGGTCAGGGTGCTTCTACCCTGCCCCCTTTTTGAGTTCTACACATTTGTTTTTCTGCTTTCCAGTACCTCACGCTACCGAGGCACAAGATGGCTGCCCACAATTTCTGTTTTAGAGTGTTGACAGACAGTGGCAGCCAATCAGCATGCAGCTCGTGCACGTAGGGGTGCGCGCGCGTACGTACGGTACACGTACCGGTAAGCTTAGGAGTAAGCTTACGGTGAGCTGCTATAGATATATATGTGCTTTTGAAGTTAATTTTCATAAAAACCACTGGAGCAATTTTCACCAAACATAGCAAAGGCACATCTGCGTACCAGTCCCTACAATTTTCCCAAGTTTGGTGTAATTCCGTTCAGCGGTTCGGGCTGTAGATTCTTCAGACCGTCCTATGGAAATTAACATGGGGAAAACACGTTTTGGGACCCCCCTTTTTTCTCAGCCCCCACTTCACGAATCCCCCCAAAACTCCCAGGGAAGGAGCGCAGCGGAGCTGGCCAAAATTTGGGAAAATTACACGCAAATTCCTCAACCGGCGCCAAAGTTATTCCCAATAGAATGTTGCGGATTTCCTATGGTAGCCAATCCTAACTATATATACCTACTGGCTATCGCCAGTAGGTAATATATATATATATGTGTGTGTGTGTGTGTGTGTGTGTGTGTGTGTGTGTGTGTGTGTGTGTGTGTGTGTGTATATGTATATATATATATATATATATATATATATATATATATATATATATATATATGTGTGTGTGTGTGTATATGTATATATGTGTGTGTATATATGTGTATATATGTATATATATTGTGTGTACATATGTATATGTGTGTGTATATATATATATATATATATATATATGTGTGTGTGTATATGTATATATATATGTATATATGTATGTATATATATATATATATATATATATATATATATATATATATATATATATATATATATATATATATATATATATATATATATATATATATATATATATATATACTAGCAGCCCGTCCCGACGTTGTCTGGGTATGAAATAGAATGTGTGTAATGTGTGTATTCAGATATGGTCATTCGCGTGTTCCCCCGCTTGAGGCCCAGCTGTAGCCCTGGTTCATGTTAGCAGGCGCGTGTCCCCCAGCTTGAGGCCCAGCTGCAGCCCTGGTTCATGTTAGCAGGCACATGTAATTAGTGTAGTGATCCGCCGCCTGAGCCCGGCTACAGCCCTGGCTGATGTTAGCAGGCGCGTGTAATTTGGTTTAATGTGATAGTTCAGTAACAGCGCGCATGAGAGGCTGCAGTAATTGTCAGCGCAGACAAGCTCAGTCACGTGTACCCCCGCTTGAGGGCCAGCGGCGACCGTCTAACAATTAGAATTGTGTCAGTCTTGAATGATTGTTTCCCGCTGTTTTTATTTTTTTATGACCCACACCGACGCTCTTCGGCCCGAGTGCTTTTTAGACACACCCAGGCCAAGCCACACACTGCGTTCGGCCCTTTCAGACGCACCCAGGCCAAGGCACACACTGCATTCGGCACCCCCAGTATGTGTGAGACAACGGTCAGTCCCCCAAGGGAGTCTTGCAAATGGTTACTTATCACGCTTCGAGGTGAACGCCTTTGTGACGCCCCCAGCACACGGCACAGCAGACGATCTGATTAATGTACGACTCAGATGGCATGAAGTGAGGAACGTAGCGCACGCCCCTAGCGTTTGTCACGCCCCCAGCGTGCCCCTTGATGCGGCGCAATTGCGTAATTGGCGCTTCACATGGCATGAAGGCGGACACACGCCCACAGCGCGGACACACACCCACAGCGTTTGTCACAGCCCCAGCGTGCCCCTTGATGGGGCGCAATTAGGACTCAAATGGCATGAAGGGTGGAACGTACCACACACCCCCAGCGTTTGTCACGCCCCCAGCACACGCCCACAGCAGAACGCAGACACGCCCACAAGGGACTACTTTGCTGGCACGGTTCTTTTACCTTTTAAATGTATATGGTGGCTGTCTGCATAGCCTATGTCCTGCTGCAACTGCCCTTTCCAACGCTGTATTGGGTGTTGTTATTGGTGCTGTGGTTACTGAGATTACCCGCCTCAAAGGTTTGGGCTCTCTCTTTATAATATTAGTATGGATATATTGATACCCCTGGGTTCCTTTTCGGCAGAATTTGCAGCGCTCTCTCGCTGGTTCGTAAATCCCTGCGGCAGAACCACGCCGCATTTAAATCCACAACTAATTCCCCCAGCTGGGAGAAAAACGGACGAACTTGCGTTTGTCTTCACTTATGTGCTTTTTTATTTAATCCTCACAGCATGGAGTTTCTCAAGCAGGCAGGCACAAATCTTTGCGTTTCGGGATAGCATATCCCTTGTTCACGATCAATTTGGCTCCAGGCTCTCAGTCTCAATATAGTGAGTCACATTATTACATAATTTCCTGTTTGATGCTATTTTGGCCCTCGGCCTTCTGGATTTTTTTGCAATTTTTTTAAATAATTTTTTTTATCCGTCTGCATAGCCTATGTCCTTCTGCTGCAACTGCCCTTTCCAACGCTGTATTGGGTGTTGTGATTGGTGCTGTGGTTACTGAGATTACCCGCCTCAAAGGTTTGGGCTCTCTCTTTATAATATTAGTATGGATGTGTGTGTATATATGTATATATATGTGTGTATATATGTGTATATATATATATATGTCATGTGAGCAAGGCTCCTCGGAGCCGAAACGTCATGCGGCTGAATTTGCACGAATAAAATTTAGCACTTAACTGGTCCGTGTCCGTGCTGTCTTTGCCAGTTGTACGAAGTTCTGCGCACTCGGTTTGAGACGCGGCAATCCGTGATATATATGTGTGTGTATATATATATATATATATATATATATATATATATATATATATATATATATATATATGTCTGTGTGTGTGTGTGTGTGTACAAGGCTGCAGAGACGCAGCCGAAACGTGCCATGCTGAAGACTAACGGAGGAATAAAGCAATGAAATTGGAATTTATCGCGCTGTTGTGGTCTGTACCTGAGTTTGCAGCTGAGCATTTGCTGTGGTTCAGGACTGTTGGTGTTATATGTGTGTATATATGCATATATATATATATATATATATATATATATATATATATATATATATATATATATATATATATATATATAAAAATAAGCAATTGCAGCCAAATAAACAGTAGAGCTGAATTATGCTGAAAAGAATTTCCACCATACATGCACTTCTGCATTAGAAACATGAGAAAAAACACCAAAGATTGTTTAGAAAACTGTTTTAATGCTTAGAAAGGAGTAGAAATTCTTATAACTCACTGAAAGCATAGAAAGCTCACAGGCTGCATTGCAAACACACAGTCTAAAGAGACTGAAAAGCTAACCTGTAGCTGCAACAAAAAAAATGACACTGTGCCTTTAAGGCACCCATGACCCCCAGCTTCCCATCATGCCTCAGGGGTGACAGTTTGATCAGTTGTTCTTTTCGGAGACTGAAAACCCAAGGAACAAATAGGTCAACAATATCTCCTCATTAACGAATGTCCTTTGCCCGAGGAGGCGGGAGGGTTGCTTATGACTTTGATGAGGATATCCCTGGAAGAGAACTAGGATTACAGGTAAATAACTAATCCTTCTCTTCCAGGGGATCCTCATAAATAGTCATAAGCATTAGAATAGAATAGCGAGCCTCACCTCATCCCTGCGGGCAAAGGAATAACAATACAGTAAAGTTATCAACAAGCCTGAGCAGGCCATAGGCTACCCAAACAGATTCCTCAAGGAGGCTTGCCATACTTGAGTATCAGCCCTGGAATCAGATTCTAGACAGCAATGCCTCGTAAATGTATGAACCGATTTCCAGGTAGCAGCCTTACATATCTCTGACATAGGAATGTCATGTAAGAAAGCTACTGTAGCTGCCTTCCCTCTAGTGGAATGCGCTTTGGGTGACACCAATAAAGGCTTGCCTGCAAGCTGATAGGCCAATTTAATGCAAGAGACAATCCACCTGGAGATCGATCTCTTGGCCGCTGGAAAGCCCGTTCTCATTGAACCATAGTTCATAAACAGCTGATCCGTCTTCCTGATACCCTTGGTCTTTTCCAAATAGAACTTGAGCACTCTCTTAAGATCCAAGGAGTGCAGCGACCGCTCAGCCGGGTTCGTAGGATTTGGAAAGAACGAAGGGAGGGAAATAGACTGATTTATATGAAAATCAGAAACCACCTTAGGCAAGAAAGATGGATGAGCTCTCAGGACTACTCTATTGTGATGGAAAACAGTTTAGGTGATTTCCTTTACGCTACTATGGCTGACAGATGCACTCTAATGGAAGCATATTTCAAACCCGAATTACTTCCTCCTGGCCTTTATTAGGATCTAGGTGACGATCCCTACACCATATGTAAAACCTTTTCCACTTGAACGCATAGGACGCTCTCGTGGAAGGCCTCTTAGCCTCTTTTAAAATGTGCATACATTCAGGAGGCAGGTTCAGATGCCCATATTGCAGGACCTCAGGAGCCATGCTGTCAGGTTCAGTGATGGGAGGTTGGGATGAAGTATCCTCCCGTTCATCTTGCTCAACAGGTCCGGCCTGCAAGGAAGCCGTCTGTGTGGACACACAGACAGATGCAGAAGGTCCGGGTACCACCACTGCCGTGGCCAATCCGGAGCTATCAAGATCATCTCCATATCAGACCTGAGGAGCTTGGACACCACCTTTGGAATCAGAGCCAGGGGAGGAAACGCGTGAGCAAATGTTCCTGACCAATCCATCAGGAGAGCATTCCCCTGCGTCCCTGGCAGGTGGAATCTGGACGCGAAGGCGTGACATTTTGCGTTTTCGTCGTCTGCAAACAAGTCTATTGTTGGACGACCCCAACAACGAAAAAGTTCTTCTACCACTTCGTCGTTTAGCACCCAGTCTGGCTGATCTTCGAAGTGCCTGCTGAGAGCGTCTGCCTTGGTGTTTAATTCGCCTGGAACCTGTACTGGCACTACTGATAGGCCCCGAGCCAGAAGCCAGTGTCAGATCGCCTGAGCCTCCAGGGAGAGAGGGCGAGATCGTGTGCCCCCTTGCTTGTTTAGATGGAATATGGTGGTGGTATTGTCTGTCTGAACTAGGACTGAGTTGGTGTTTATAGCTGGAAGAAAAGCCTTGAGAGCTAGATGAACTGCCCGAAGCTCCAGCATGTTGATATGGTAGGTTTGGTGCTAAGTTGACCACCGACCTTGAATTTGAAGGCACCCCATGTGTGCCCCCATCCCTCCAGAGAAGCGTCCGTAACCACGGACAGTGTTGGAAGAGGTTGATGAAACGGTACTCCCAGCAACACATTCTACGGGCGAGTCCACCATAGGATGGACGTCCTCGATGTCTGGGACAAATTGATTCGATCCTCCCAATCCCCTGTCGCTTTGTCCCACTGGTCCTCTAGAGCCTGCTGCAGAGGCCGCATTCTCAGTCTGGCGTTCGGTATCAGAAAAATGCAGGACGCCATGGAGCCCAGCAGGGAAGCTATCCTGTCTGACTGATGGATTTCGAGACTGTAGGAGAGTCCTGCACTTCTGTTTCATAGATGATAGTCTCTCCTCCGAAGGAAACGCTTTTCCCAGAACTGCACCCAGGTAGTGGATGCTCTGGGTCGGTTGTTGGACAGACTTTTCCATGTTCACATGGAGGCCTAACTTGTGTAACTGCTGTAGGCACAGTTGAAAGTCGTTGAGTACCTGTCGGGGAGAAGGGCCTTTTAGGAGCCAGTCGTCCAGGTATGGATAGAC
Source organism: Lissotriton helveticus (assembly GCF_964261635.1). Taxonomy (NCBI): domain Eukaryota; kingdom Metazoa; phylum Chordata; class Amphibia; order Caudata; family Salamandridae; genus Lissotriton; species Lissotriton helveticus. The sequence goes on from NC_136065.1 coordinate 1,935,508,890, forward strand.
GAAGAGCCCCTTCTTGTGTAGATAAGCCGCAACCATTGCCATGCATTTGGTGAAGACTCGTGGTGCTGACTTGAGCCCGAAGGGCAGCACTTTGTACTGGTAGTGCTTGCTTCCTACCACAAATCTCAAGTATTTCCGATGGCGAAGGATGATCGGAATATGAAAGTACGCATCTTGCAAATCCACCAAACACATCCAAACTCCGACTTGAAGATGTGGGCATATTTGGTGAAGAGCCAACATGCGGAACTTTTCTTTGACCACCACCTTGTTTAGAAGGCGAAGGTCCAAGATGGGTCTGAACTTGTCCTCCTGATCTTTTTTGGGGACAAGAAAGTATCTGGAGTGGACTCCTTTTCCCCTTTGAGAGGGAGGCACCTCCTTGATGGCTCTTTTTTGGAGAAGAGTCTTGAACTCTCTTCGGAGAAGATTTAGCTGGTACGGGCGAGACTTTTTTGGAGGTATGGACTTTGGGATCGCACGGAAACGTAGTGCATATCCATTGCGCAGTATATTCAGCACCCAACGATCTTTTGTGATGCTGACCCACTCTGCCAGATGTTGCGAAGCACTTCCTCCCACTGGAGTGGGCAACGGCGCCAGAGAAAGCCACTGCTCAAGCTTTCCCTCCTCTCGTTGTGGAAGAGGACTGCTGATGACCTCCTCTACCTCTGTTGGATTTGCCTCCTCGAAATTGGTCTTTTCCCTGATTTTTGTTCTGGGAACACTGAGGGGTTTGAACCCTCTGTTGAGCCCCTCTGCCCCTGTTGGATTTGAAGCGTCGTTTGAATTCCTTCTTCTTCTCCAAACAGACCGCTTTTACCGTGTCCAGTTCGGTTTTCATCCGGGTCATTTCCTCATCCGCTTGTTCCCCGAAGAGAGAGGACCCAGAGAAAGGAAGATTCAAGATACGCTATTGAGCATCAGGTTTCAGGCCTGTCAAGCGCAACCAAGAAGACCTTCTGGCACATACTCCATGAGAATAAGAATGCGCCGCCAACACTGCACCATCCGCCGCGGTGCTTATCATTTGGTTTGCCACCAGACAGCCTTCCGTTAGTGTCTCTTCAAAGTATTTTTGGTCCTCCTTCGGGAGCTTGGCTTTGAAGCGCTCCATCGAGTCCCATAAGGCTCTGTCATATCTTCCCAGCAGAGCGGAAGCACTGGAAACCTTCAGGGCAGAAGCTGCAGCATTACAAACTCTGCGACCCCATGAGTCCTGTGTCTTACTGTCCTTATCCGGCGGGACAGAAGGTGAAGGAGCAACTGCATGGGTCTTCCAAGCCGCTGCCACAATCACAGAATCTGCTGGTGGATAAGATTTGACAAAGATTGGGTCTGAGTCAGCAGGCTTGTATTTCTTTTGTATACGAGCCAGCATTGCTCTGCTGGTTGCAGGGGTGAGGAAAATGTTCTTGACTGGTTCCATGCGTCCTGGGACTAAAGGAAGCAACGGACAGGAAGAAGATTTTTGGTGTAATGTCTCAAAAATTACTGTGGAAGTCACTTGTGGGACAGCCATCTCAATATTTAATTTCTGTGCCCCTCTCTGCAGAACATCTAGATAGGTATTGATGTCGTCCACTGGAGAGACTCTGGAGATAGGGCTGTCTGTGAGAGTAGGAGAGTAATTTCTTCTGGAAGATCGGGTAGAGGAGGAAGAAGACTCCTGCGATGGGAACTGCGTCGCCTCTCGCGCGATCTTCTGGAACGTTCCTCCCTTCTTGGAGAACGAGATCTTTTGGGAAGTTCCTCTCTTCTTGGAGAATGAGATCTTCCGGGACGTACCTCCCTTCTTGGAGAACGAGATCTATCTGGTCTCCTTTCAGGTGAACGTGCTGCCTGTCGCCTGGGAGGACTGACTCTGTCTACTTCAGCCACCAGCCTTTGCAGCGGAGATCTATGTTCCGGGCTGACGTACTGCCGAAGGCGTTCCGTAGCCCCGGATTCCTGCCAATTCTGCAGTGGTGCATACCATCTAGGGGACAGCCTCACCCCAGGTGCAGAAACCTCTGACCGACGTGGAGGAGATTTATGGACAGGACTTCTGGTTCTCGAAGATGAACTGGAGGAACCTGAAGACTGAGAAGATGAGTGACGCGAAGCCGATTCCGTAACAAGAATCGCAGAGTGCCTCGACGTCGATCTATCCCTCATCGTCGATGAGTGATGTGAAGAACGACAGTCTCGACGTCGAACAGCGCTGACTTGCCGACGACGGAGCTTTCTCTCTCGACGTCGAGTGTCTACGTGACGACGGCGGAGGAACTCTGGACATCCTCGACACCGAACGTCGATGAGATCTCGACGGAGATCACCCCTTCAACGCCGATCGACGTCTGGTTGTCGATGGCGGAGGGGTCTTGGTCCTCGACGCCGGACGTCGCCTTGTTGATGTCGGCGGGGGAGTCACACTTCTCGATGCCGATCGTCGTCGAGATGACGACGGCGGAGGTGTGCCGCCCCTCGACGCCGATCGTTGCCGGGTTGACGACGGCGGAGCGGTCTTGTTACTCGACGCCGATCGTCGCCGAGTTGACGACGGCGGAGGGGTCTTGGTCCTCGACGCCGATCGTCGACGAGTTGGCGACGGCGGAGGGGTCTTGGTCCTCGACGCCGATCGTCGACGAGTTGGCGACGGCGGAGGGCTCTTGGTCCTCGACGCCGATCGTCGCCTGGTTGACGACGGCAGAGGGGTCTTGGTCCTTGACGCCGATCGCCGCCTGGTTAACGACGGCGGAGTCGTCACTGGCCTCGACGCCGATCGCCGCCCTGTTGACGATGGCGGAGGCGTGACCTCCCTCGACGCCGATCGTCGCCTGGTTGACGACGGCGGAGGGGATTTCGCCGACGGAGCTGGCATCCTGGACGTCGGTGACGAACCTGATCTTCTTTTCGACGGCGAGCCCGCCGTCGACGGTCGTTTTTCAGCTGGAAAACTCCCAGATAGATGTTTCTTCAGCGCCGAGCCCGACGTTGAAGTAGAAGGGCGTAAAGACTTGCCTTTAGAAGGACTTCTGGCCCTCTTGGTGCCCTTCTTCACTGGAGATCTTCCTCTGGAGGACCTTTGAGCCAGTCCATAAATGCGGTTTCTTTCTCTGTCCTTGAGAGTTCCCTCAGACAGGCGTTCGCAATGTGGACAGTCCTTAGGATCATGATGATCAGGCAAGCAAAGTATACAGACATCATGACTGTCTGATTTTGCCTTCTTGTTGCCACAAGAAGGACAGTTGTCAAAAAGAGAAGGCATTTTAAAATAAAATGCCACACAAAAAATGTCTAAAAACACAGAAAGCTTACTTGACACGATGTCAAAAGTCAAAGTAAGTCCAAAAGATAGAAAATAGAAGCAAATTTCTGTCAGAAAAGCCAGAAATGAGTGGAGCTGTGTTACCAGGGTCCTTCCTGAAGGAGCCGGAAAGAACAACTGACCTAACTGTCACCCCTGAGGCATGATGGGAAGCTGGGGGTCATGGGTGCCTTAAAGGCACGGTGTCAGTTTTTTTGTTGCAGCTACAGGTTAGCTTTTCAGTCTTTTTAGACTGTGTGTTTGCAATGCAGCCCGTGAGCTTTCTATGCTTTCAGTGAGTTATAAGAATTTCTACTGCTTTCTAAGCATTAAAACAGTTTTCTAAACAATCTTTGGTGTTGTTTCTCATGTTTCTAAGGCAGAAGTTCATGTATGGTGGAAATTCTTTTCAGCATAATTCAGCTCTACTGTTTATTTGGCTGCAATTGCTTATTTTTATATTTTATATATATATATCTATATATATATATATATATATATATATATATATATTATCCAAAACTCCTTTGCAGGAAATGAACACGCACTCGTCAGGATCTTACTTTCCAAGTTCTTTATTTCTCCATAGTTCTCAGTGTAAATTACCAACGCGTTTCGCGTTTCGTTCATTTCCTGCAAAGGAGTTTTGGATAATTGAGTTCGGCGGGGCTCTGCCGAGGAACACGCACCGACAAGAGAAGCGCCAGGGGTCAACCAAATCGAGCCAAGTTGTTGTGATATATATATATATATATATATGAAAGCTCCAACACACCATAACGTGAGTCACTCACAGGGCGGGTGCCGCGTAGCGCGATGGTGCTCGCGTCCCATATGTCAGCTCCAATTTCCCAAAATACCCAGCCGGGTTCGTAGAAATAACGGCACTCACACAGGCAGCGGCAATCTTTTAGCAGGGCGGTTTATTTAAAAGGCAAACTTTTAAATAAACCGCCCTGCTAAAAGATTGCCGCTGCCTGTGTGAGTGCCGTTATTTCTACGAACCCGGCTGGGTATTTTGGGAAATTGGAGCTGACATATATATATATATATATATATATATATATATATATATATATAAACGCTCCAATTTTCCTCTCGTTTCTCAAGGAAAAGACAGCACTCGCGGGTTACTTAGCAATCAGCAACAGGTTTATTTAAAACAAACGCGTTTCGGGAACAAGTCCCTTCGTCAGTGTTCATTTTCAAAATCGCAATGCAGCTCATTTTACCAAGTCTGTCGGGTCACTGTCACAGACAAAGGACTAAGGCAAGTTTCTATTCTTGCGCGCCATCTTTGAATGTATACCAATTACGATGTTATATGGTAACAGAGGCATTCCAACAATCAAAGCCGTGTATCGGCTAATGCAAAGGAAGGCTAAATAAAACGATATTTACACAAAAACAATTATTTGGTAAACGTTATCGCCGCAAACCTTTGCAAATTAATTTTCTGAGACAAAAAACACGCTATGAGCCCATAGCGTTACTTAATAAACGTGTATCGTTTTTTCAGCAATTCTGTACATAATCTTGCCGTGTATCGGCATGGGCAGCCTCAGGCTGCCATACTGTCTCAGAAAAAACACTAATAAGCCTCAAAACTTATACACAGTGCCCAACACAAAAGTATTTTTCTCAGTTGCAAGCATAAACCAAATACATCCAAACAATACAGAATCATATTTACAATTTTCTCATATATACTAAAGAATACTTCAATACAGGTACAGGTAATATTTACATTAGCCCAGATGAGAAGCCAATTCTTCTCCCATATTCAGGCCTTTCGGAGTCCTACTCTCTAGATCAATAATATATCTAGACTCCAACCTTCTAAGTTGCTGTAGTTTGTTGCCACCTCTGGGGTTATCCACTATACAATCCAAACAGAAATATCTCAACAGATCCCTGTTGCTATTATGTTTGATTGCGAAATGTCGGGCAACCGGATAAGAAAAATCTTTATTCGAAATTGCCCGCATGTGCTCTAGCACCCTTAATTTGACCGGATTAATGGTGCTGCCAATGTATCTTAGTTGGCATGGGCACATTAAGCAGTACACCGCATGGTCTGTGTGGCAGGTCATGAATTTGTTAATTTTCTTGCCACCCTTGCATCCTGGTACATTGAAAGAGTTCTTTTGCTGGCTACACAGGCTTTACATTTTCCACAAGGGAAAAAGCCCCATGCCTCTTTCAAAGTTCCTTTTTGTTTGACTATTGGCATCAAGTGGCTATGGACTAGTTGATCACTGAGCGATCTAGCTCTTCTGAAAGTGATCAGAGGGGTGACAGGTATGTCTGGTCCCACTATCTGGTCTGCCCTTAACAGGTGCCAATGTGTAGTCATGATTGATCTCAGCTTGGAGGCATTGGAAGAGTAGGGAGTTATCATGCGGAAGTTGTTATTCACGCTTGCTCGAGTTTTCTTTGAAAAGAGTGTACTGCGTGGTAATTTCCTAACTCTATTGAGGGCATCCTGTAGGAGATTAGGATGGTAACCTCTCTTGGTGAATCTTTCCACACTTTCGGTGGCTGCTTGTTCAAAGTCTGTGTCTTGAGTACAGTTTCGCTTCAATCTCAGAAATTCCCCGTAGGGGATATTGCTGATGAGTTTGCGGGGATGACCACTGGAAGCGTGTAATACGCTATTCCCAGCTGTTGGTTTTCGATATAGTTGGGTACAGATTTTGCCGTCCCTAGCTCTGACTTGGAGATCTAGATAATTCACTTTCTCCCCATTCACCTCACCCGTGAACCTTAGATTGCACTGGTTATCTTTAAGCACAGCAATGTACTCAATAGCCTCAGCTGTTGACCCATTCCATACTAGGAAGAGGTCATCGATATATCTGCTCCATGCTACCACTTTGCTGTTCCAAGTGGCATTCCTGGGGGCCCAGGCTACCTGCTCCTCCCACCAGCCCACGAATAAATTTGCGTAGCTGGGGGCGAAGCAGGAGCCCATCGCCGTCCCAGAGAGCTGTTTATATATCTCATCCTGAAAGAGAAAGATATTATTATACAAACAAAATTTGATTAGTTCTAATAACATTTTGTTATGCATCGCATATTTTAGTTCTCTTTTGTTTAGAAAATATTCTATTGCTGAGAGACCTTGTTCATGTCCTATACACGTGTATAGACTTGTTATGTCTAAAGTTATAAAGACATAGGATGGTTGCCAAATCAGATTCTCCACTTTCTGAATGAAGTCCGAGGTGTCTCTTATACATGACTTCAAAGCAAATACAAAGTCAAACAAATGATGATCTAGAAATTTAGATAAGTTCTCAGTCAGCCCCCCTATTGAGGAGATAATTGGTCTCCCCGGAGGGTTGGTGGTGTTCTTATGAACCTTGGGTAGATGATAGAAACAAGGTAAAATAGGATGTATGGTTTTTAAGAAGAGATACTCTTCAAGGTCCAACATAGATTTGTCATGCCATTTTTTGAGCAGAGAATGCAAGATGTCAGTCACCAAAGATCTGATGACCATGAGGATAAAACAAGGTCACCAAAAACAAGACTTCAATCTAACGAAAGAACAAAAGAGGGCCATGAAAAATTTGATGGATGATCAAACTATTGTCTGCAAACCCTCGGACAAAGGAGGGAATATTGTCATTTTGTCACGCCAACAATACATTTCGGAAGCACAACGCCAATTGCAAGATGCAACATGCTACGCAGTAATAAAGAAAAAAGAGTACTTGGCAAGCATTGACATCTTGCATTCTCTGCTCAAAAAATGTCATGACAAATCTATGTTGGACCTTGAAGAGTATCTCTTCTTAAAAACCATACATCCTATTTTACCTTGTTTCTATCATCTACCCAAGGTTCATAAGAACACCACCAACCCTCCGGGGAGACCAATTATCTCCTCAATAGGGGGGCTGACTGAGAACTTATCTAAATTTCTAGATCATCATTTGTTTGACTTTGTATTTGCTTTGAAGTCATATATAAGAGACACCTCGGACTTCATTCAGAAAGTGGAGAATCTGATTTGGCAACCATCCTATGTCTTTATAACTTTAGACATAACAAGTCTATACACGTGTATAGGACATGAACAAGGTCTCTCAGCAATAGAATATTTTCTAAACAAAAGAGAACTAAAATATGCGATGCATAACAAAATGTTATTAGAACGAATCAAATTTTGTTTGTATAATAATATCTTTCTCTTTCAGGATGAGATATATAAACAGCTCTCTGGGATGGTGATGGGCTCCTGCTTCGCCCCCAGCTACGCGAATTTATTCGTGGGCTGGTGGGAGGAGCAGGTAGCCTGGGCCCCCAGGAATGCCACTTGGAACAGCAAAGTGGTAGCATGGAGCAGATATATCGATGACCTCTTCCTAGTATGGAATGGGTCAACAGCTGAGGCTATTGAGTACATTGCTGTGCTTAACGATAACCAGTGCAATCTAAGGTTCACGGGTGAGGTGAATGGGGAGAAAGTGAATTATCTAGATCTCCAAGTCAGAGCTAGGGACGGCAAAATCTGTACCCAACTATATCGAAAACCAACAGCTGGGAATAGCGTATTACACGCTTCCAGTGGTCATCCCCGCAAACTCATCAGCAATATCCCCTACGGGGAATTTCTGAGATTGAAGCGAAACTGTACTCAAGACACAGACTTTGAACAAGCAGCCACCGAAAGTGTGGAAAGATTCACCAAGAGAGGTTACCATCCTAATCTCCTACAGGATGCCCTAAATAGAGTTAGGAAATTACCACGCAGTACACTCTTTTCAAAGAAAACTCGAGCAAGCGTGAATAACAACTTCCGCATGATAACTCCCTACTCTTCCAATGCCTCCAAGCTGAGATCAATCATGACTACACATTGGCACCTGTTAAGGGCAGACCAGATAGTGGGACCAGACATACCTGTCACCCCTCTGATCACTTTCAGAATAGCTAGATCGCTCAGTGATCAACTAGTCCATAGCTACTTGATGTCAATAGTCAAACAAAAAGGAACTTTGAAAGAGGCATGGGGCTTTTTCCCTTGTGGAAAATGTAAAGCCTGTGTAGCCAGCAAAAGATCTCTGACTTTCAATGTACCAGGATGCAAGGGTGGCAAGAAAATTAACAAATTCATGACCTGCCACACAGACCATGCGGTGTACTGCTTAATGTGCCCATGCCAACTAAGATACATTGGCAGCACCATTAATCCGGTCAAATTAAGGGTGCTAGAGCACATGCGGGCAATTTCGAATGAAGATTTTTCTTATCCGGTTGCCCGACATTTCGCAATCAAACATAATAGCAACAGGGATCTGTTGAGATATTTCTGTTTGGATTGTATAGTGGATAACCCCAGAGGTGGCAACAAACTACAGCAACTTAGAAGGTTGGAGTCTAGATATATTATTGATCTAGAGAGTAGGACTCCGAAGGGCCTGAATATGGGAGAAGAATTGGCTTCTCATCTGGGCTAATGTAAATATTAACTGTACCTGTATTGAAGTATTCTTTAGTATATATGAGAAAATTGTAAATATGATTCTGTATTGTTTGGATGTATTTGGTTTATGCCTGCAACTGAGAAAAATACTTTTGTGTTGGGCACTGTGTATAAGTTTTGAGGCTTATTAGTGTTTTTTCTGAGACAGTATGGCAGCCTGAGGCTGCCCATGCCGATACACGGCAAGATTATGTACAGAATTGCTGAAAAAACGATACACGTTTATTCAGTAACGCTATGGGCTCATAGCGTGTTTTTTGTCTCAGAAAATTAATTTGCAAAGGTTTGCGGCGATAACGTTTACCAAATAATTTTTTTTTGTGTAAATATCGTTTTATTTAGCCTTCCTTTGCATTAGCCGATACACGGCTTTGATTGTTGGAATGCCTCTGTTACCATATAACATCGTAATTGGTATACATTCAAAGATGGCGCGCAAGAATAGAAACTTGCCTTAGTCCTTTGTCTGTGACAGTGACCCGACAGACTTGGTAAAATGAGCTGCATTGCGATTTTGAAAATGAACACTGACGAAGGGACTTGGTCCCGAAACGCGTTTGTTTTAAATAAACCTGTTGCTGATTGCTAAGTAACCCGCGAGTGCTGTCTTTTCCTTGAGAAACGAGAGGAAAATTGGAGCGTTTATTTAATACGCGGGACACCACCGCGGTACAGCACCCACTGCCGAGAGTGACCCGTGTTCATTGGTGTACTGGAGCTTCGATATATATATATATATATATATATATATATATATATGAGTATATATATGTGGGGCACATATAATATATTGTTTCCGGGGTCCCGCCCATGGGCGGGAATATTCTAATGCTTATGACTATTGATGAGGATCCCCTGGAAGAGAAATATGTAGATATATATATATATATGTATATATATATATATATATATATATATATATATATATATACATATATATATATATATATATATATGTGTGTATATATGTATACATATTTGTATGTGTGTATATATGTATATGTGTGTATATATGTATATGTGGGTGTGTATATATGTATATGTATGTGTGTATATATGTATATATGTGTATGTATGTGTGTATATGTGTATAGATGTATATGCGTGTGTATGTGTGTTTATATATGTGTGTATATATGTATGTGTATATGTGTATATATGTGTGTGTATATGTCTATATATATGGATCACTGACATAACATCGAGGGACATAATACCGACTATCAAAAATATCGTTGACAAAATATTGACAGACAGAATATCGACTTTGTATCTACAAACACGTAAGTACAAAAATATAGAGTAAAAAATATTGTTTACAAAAATATAGTTTATAAAAATATCGACTTTATTAAAAACAATGTTAAATTAAATTAATATTAAAAATGTATTACTAAAATATACATAAAAATACTTAAATTACCTTATAATAATTAAATATTTAATGGAAGTTATAAAATCATATTTGTTAAAACATATATATATATAGTAACATAATGTAATTAAATAATAATCAATATTATTACCGTAGGATAGCGGAAGTGTAAAAATTACTATTCCAACTCCAAAGGGTGCAACAGTAGGGAAAGCGTTGGATAGCGTAGGGGTAAAAATTACTATTCCCACTCCAAAGAGTGCAACAGTAGGGAAAGCATTGGATAGCGTAGGGGTTAAAATTACTATTCCCACTCCAAAGAGTGCAACAGTAGGGAAAGCGTTGGATAGCACAGAGGTAAAAATTACTATTTCCACTCCAGTGGGTGCAACAGTAGGGAAAGCGTTGGATAGCGTAGAGGTAAAAATTACTATTCCCACTCCAGTGGTTGCAACAGTAGGGAAAGCGTTGGATAGCGTAGGGGTAAAAATTACTATTCCCACTCCAGTGAGTGCAACAGTAGGGAAAGCGTTGGATAGCGTAGGGGTAAAAATTACTATTCCCACTCCAAAGAGTGCAACAGTAGGGAAAGCGTTGGATAGCGTAGGGGTTAAAATTACTATTCCCACTCCAAAGAGTGCAACAGTAGGGAAAGCATTGGATAGCGTAGGGGTTAAAATTACTATTCCCACTCCAGTGGGTGCAACAGTAGGGAAAGCGTTGGATAGCGTAGGGGTAAAAATTACTATTCCTACTCCAGTTAGTGCAACAGTAGGGAAAGCGTTGGATAGCGTAGAGGTAAAAATTACTATTCCCACCCCCGTGGGTGCAACAGTAGGGAAAGCGTTCGATAGCGTAGGGGTAAAAATTACTATTCCCACTCCAGTGAGTGCAACAGTAGGGAAAGCGTTGAGTGCAACAGTAGGGAAAGCGTTGGATAGCATAGAGGTAAAAATTACTATTCCCACTCCAGTGGGTGCAACAGTAGGGAAAGCGTTGGATAGCGCAGGGGTAAAAATTACTATTCCCACTCCAGTGAGTGCAACAGTAGGGAAAGCGTTGAATAGCGTAGGGGTAAAAATTACTATTCCCACTCCAAAGAGTGCAACAGTAGGGAAAGCGTTGGATAGCGTACGGGTTAAAATTACTATTCCCACTCCAAAGAGTGCAACAATAGGGAAAGCGTTGGATAGCGTAGGGGTAAAAATTACTATTCCCACTCCAGAGAGTGCAACAGTAGGGAAAGTAAATACTTCATATATTATTTAAAAAAAATATAAATTAATATCTATAAAAAATTAATTTAAAGTAATTACCAATTTAATATAATATAACAATTAATCAATTAAAATTACAAATTAAAATTAATTATTACTATTAGTTACCTATTAATCCAAATTAATTACAAATTAACAATTAATTAATTAACAAGTAAAAATGATTTAACAATTAATTCAAATTAAATACAGTTAAATTAATTGAATTATTTAATTAATTATAAATAAATTACTTCCCACCCTATTCCCCTATAAACCCACAACCCACTACAGAAAATAAATTAGTAACATTAACATAATTAGCAATTAGTCAATTAAATAAAATTAATTGCCAATTAAAATGTAATTATTTACCCATAAAAAATTAATTAAGTTAATTAAAAAAAATACCAATAAATATTTTTACATATTTAATTAATTATAATTAAATTACTTCCCACCCAATTCCCCTATAAACCCACAACCCGCTACAGAAAATAAATTAGTAAAATTAACATAATTAGCAATTAATCAATTAATTAAAATTAATTGCCAATTAACATTTAATTATTTACCAAATATAAATTAATTAACAATTAATTAAAAATGAATACCAATAAATAAAATTACATATTTAATTAATTATAATTAAATTACTTCCCACCCTATTCCCCTATAAACCCACAACCCGCTACAGAACTAAATTACGCAAACATTTTTTAAAAAAATCATTATTTAAAATTAATTATAACATAAATACACAATTTTCACACATATAATAACATAAAAAACACTAGAAAAAATTCGACACTATTAAAAATTCGATAATTTTAATAACCTATATTATATACTTCGATATTTTAACTTTCTATATTTTTAACATTCGATATTACATTACTTTCCTTAAAAACGATATTTTTGATGGCTATATTCTGTCCATTCGATATTTTGTCCAGTCTATATTTTAAACTCGATATTATGTCCATTCGATATTTTGTAGTCGATATTATGTCTGTTTACTTATATATATATGTGTGTATATGTGTTTATATATATATATATGTGTGTATATGTGTATATATATATATATATATATGTGTGTGTGTATATGTGTATATATTTATATGTGTGTGTATATATGTGTATATATATATATATATATATGTGTGTACATGAAAACAAGTTACTTACCTGTAACTTCAGTTATCCAATATCGGTATTTTTCATAGATTCACATGCCTGAATCATTCCCCGTCGCCGAGGCGGAAGTCCCACGGTATACAAAAAAGCAGTGCCAAAAGTAAATTATAGTAGTAGGCCCTAAATACAGGCCTGAGGCCTAGATTGCAGTAGCCTATCTACCTCATTATGCTGAAAAGATACAAGTCTTTGTCACAGCCAATCAGCTGTCAGCACCCTCTAGAACCCTCTCTGCAGAGCCAGTTCTCCTCAGATTTTCGTTAGCACAAGTGGGGAATAAGTATCCCAATTCTAGAGAACTGACTCTCCGGAGAGGAGGGTGGGTGCATGTGAATCTATGAAAGATACCAATACTGGATAACTGAAGTTACAGGTAAGTAACTTATTTTCTTATCCAGTATTGGGGTATCTTTCATAGATTCACATGCCTGAATCCGAATAGCAAGCAGTAAACCAGATAATAGTCCGTTGCGGATGGTGGGAGACTCGTACTGAAACACTCCCATTAAAACCATCATTAATCAACTAACAAATGTTTCACATGTTATTGTCAGAGATAAAGATGAATGAAAGCTTTTTTTTTTTTTGGTAGAGTTTTATATAGCGCGAACTAGACCCAAACTGAATCAGGTATCAGAGCGCTTTACATAGCACAAGTTACGTTTTTACATGAGAACAAACACTTTCATTTTTAGGCACGGGGAGATTAAGTGATTTGCCCAGAATCACAGGAGGTTTTTGGTGTCGTTACCGAGACTCGAACCCAGATCCCCAGGTCCGAGGTCGAGCGCCTTAGCCGTTAGGCCAACTCCTCTACCCTAATAATAGCGTATAAATGCATTTGAAATACCAGAATAGATATATCATATGAACATGTTTGCAATCACATTAAAATGACTTCATTTATAAAAGAACATACATAAAAAGAACATCAAGTATATGTTACCTGAGAATTTATTTAAACAAACAGGTGTCGCAAGATGGCTTGTCCAACTGCTGCATCTCTCTGGCTTGTCGATTGCAGGCAGTAATGTCTGGTGAATGTATGGACATTTTTCCATGTCGCAGCACGACAGATGTCCTCAAGCTTCACCCCTGCGAATAACGCTGTAATGCCGCTACAGCCCTCGTAGAATGCGCTCTGACATTTCTTGTCAGTGGTCTGTTTGACTTGGTATGGCAGAATTGGATTGCTGAAGCTATCCATCTGGAAATTGTAGCCTTGGTGACAGCTGCTCCCAACGTGGTCTGTCCATAAGCTACAAAAGGTTGATCAGATTTTCTGAAGTTCTTTGTCCTCTGCAAGTAGAATTTCAGACAACGTTTGACGTCTAAGGAATGCAGTGTTCTTTCTGCTGGTGTAGTCAGATATGGAAAGAAGACTTTTAGACGAACTGGTTAATTCAAATGAAATTGTGATGGGACCTTGGGTATAAATGAAGGGTTCGTTCTGAGAGTCACGTAATCCTGTGTAAAATGTAGGAAGGGTTCTTTAATGGTGAACGCTTGTATCTCACTTACTCTTCTAGCTGATGTCAAAGCTAGGAGTAAGGCAACTTTCCATGTAAGGTATTTGATATCAGCCTTATGAATAGGTTTGAATGGATGCTTCATAAGCTGTGAAAGAACTGTATTGAGTTCCCACTCCGGTGGGGGATGCCGAATCGGAGGATAAACTCGGAAACGTCCTCTCATAAACTGTTTGATTAGAGAGGACGAACATAGTGAAGGAACATTAGACACTTTCCTGAATCTGGACAGGGCTGCCAGGTGAATCTTTATTGATGAAAAAGACAGGCCAGAGCGAGCTAAGTGTAGCAGGTAAGGAAGAACCTCTTCTGCTGGTGCATTAATCGGGTGGACATTGTTGGAGACACACCATGAGCAGAACCTTTTCCATTTTAGCCGGTAAGTTTTCAAAGTACTTCGAGCTCGCGACTGTCTTAAAATATCTCTGCAGTCTTGCGGGATTTGAAGGTGCTCAAACTCTAAGTAGTCAGGAGCCATGCGTGCAAATTTAGAGATTGTGGATCTGGGTGAAGAACCTGTCCCTCGTTCCTTGACAGTAGTGTTGGAGACGGAAGGAGGCGAATTGGATGATCCTGTGACAACAACATGAGCTCCTGAAACCAATACTGGCGTGGCCATCTTGGAGCAATGAGTATCAATCGGCAACTCTCGAACTTCATTTTGGGCAACACCCTTGGAATCAACAGAATCGGGGGAAAAGCGTAAGCATAAATCCCTGACCATCGCATGGACAGGGCATTCTCCCTTGACCCCTGTTGATGATACCTGCTGGCGTAAAACCGGCATTTTTTGTTCTGCTGTGTTGCAAACAAATCCAACTGTGGCTTGCCCCAGGTCTGGAACACTTTGTGCAATTGAGTTTGATCTAACTCCCACTCGTGGCAATATGACAGGGATCTGATGAGCTTGTCCGCTAGTGTATTCTTGAGGCCTTTGACATGCTCTCCTCTGAGAGTTATGTTGTGCAGTGTAACCCAGTCCTATAACTCTTGAGCTTCCTGCGACAGCGTCATAGATCTTGTTCCTCCTTGTTTGTTCACATAGAACATGCTGGTGGTATTGTCAGTTCGTACCAACACCGAAGATCCCGCTATTCTGGGGAGAAACGCTTGCAGAGACAGGAAGATGGCCCTCAACTCCAGACTGTTGATGTGACGCTGTTTGTAATCTTGAGTCCACCTGCCCTGGACTTGCAGATCTTGGAGATGGCCTTCCCATCCCTCCATGGACGCATCCGTTGTAAGTATGAAGTCTGGTGGCATCTGTATGAATGAAAGTCCTTGCTTCAGATTGTGCAACTGTGACCACCACGGCAGAGCATTTACCATGCGCGGAGTGACCTTGATAATATCCTTGAAGGAACCTGTTGCCTGCTTCCATTGATGATGCAGCTCTTCCTGCAGAGGTCACATCCTGAGGTATGCCAATGGGATGAGATTTATGGCCGTTGAACACATTCCCAAGAGGGAAGCAAACAGTCGGACCGAAAGTGACCTTTTTTGAGATTAGGAATTGCCAATTTTTGCAAACGGAGTTGCCTCTCCTGTGATAGGAATGCTTTGCATTGTATTGAGTCTAGACGTGCACCTAAGAAAGGCAGGACTTGTTTCGGTTGCAGTTGAGATTTGCTGAGATTTACAGTCAGGCCCAGAGAAGCAAATAGAGCACGACAGCTTGTCATGGCGTCCTGTACACTGTTTATTGAAGGGCCCTTGAGTAACCTGTCGTCCAAGTACGGGAAAACAGGCACTTTGTGAATATTCTTGGTGCCGACTTGAGGCTGAACGGTAGGACTTTGAACTGATAATGGGCGCCAGCCACATTGAACCGAAGATATTTGCGATGTTTGGGATGGATGGGGATGTGGAAGTATGTGTCCTACATGTCCAGGGAAGCTAAAAAATCTCCTTCGTTCAGACAGTTTAGGATTTCTGAAAGCGTGACCATGCGAAAGCCCTGGTTCTTGAGAAATTTGTTGAGGCTGCGCAGATCTAAAATTGGCTGCCATTCCCCCGATTTCTTTTTTATAAGGAAGAAACAGGAGTAGAACCCTTGTCCTCTGTTGGAACAGGACTTTTTCTATGGCATTCTTGAGGAGCAATATTTGAACCTCCTTGAACAATAAGTGAAGACGAGGGGGAGGGGGGTCCCTTGGGCGGAATAGTTGACGGTTGGGTAACGAATTCCAGGGTGTGTCCATGTTGTACCAGATCTAACACCCACTGATCGGTGGTAATTTTCTGCCACTGTTGATGGAATACAGATATTTTCGCTCCCACAGGAAAGGGAAAGGATGCGGATGGCGCCCGGTTGAACTCACTTGTTCTTGTGAGTATCTCGCCCTTGATTGTTGGAGCGTTTGCGGCCCCCTTGGCGAGAGAAACTAGCCGTGTTTGACTGACGGTAAGATGAGTTATAATCTTGACGGTAGTGGGATTGGTATTGTCTGCCCTGCTGATGGTAACCTCCTCTAGAAGAGTAGCCACGTCCTCTAGATCCTCTGTAAAAACCTCGTTTGAATTGCAGGAAACCTAATGACCCAGCAGTATCAGTGTCCGTCTTGATCGCTTGGAGGGCCACGTCAATGTGCTTGCCAAATAGAGACTCGCTGTCATAGGCCAGGTCTAAGATCTTTATTTCAACCTCTGGTCTGAAGGTGGTAGCTTTTAGCCAACCTTGACGCCTGAGGATGGCGCTCCATCTAATTGCCTTAAGGTGGTGTTGGCAATATCCAGGGCGCAGTCGATAGTTTCGGAGGCTGCGCGTTCTCCTTCTGTCAAAATGTTGCAAGCTTCAGCTCTGCTGTCTTCTGGGAGCAAATCAATGAAGGGTGTCATATCTCACCACATTTGGCGATCATAGCGCCCTATGATCGTCAACGAATTAGCAGCTCGGATTGAGGCGGCCGCCATGGTCGAGAATTTCTTCCCGATAAGGTCAAGGCTACGTCCCTCCTTATCCGGAGGAGTAGTGATGGGCGTAGCTGGATTTTTCAATTTTTGTTGCGCCGCCTGAGAAATAACAGAGTCTGGTTTCGGGTGACCCACAAGGCAAGATGGACTGTCAAATGGAGCTCGATACTTCTTATCAATCCTTGGCAGCACGGCTGGCACGGAAGCAGGACTCTTCATGACCTTTATGCCTTCCTTCCAGATGTAATCAATTATGGGAATTAATCTAGATATCTTTCTAGTGTCCTCTTTAAAATCATGTAGGAAACAATCAGATTGTTCCACTGTGACTGGAAGCTTGAATCTGTTGAAGCCCTTTGAATGAGATTGTGGAATCCACCTATGTCCTCAGGTGGAGAGTCAGATGGTTGTGGAGTTGGCGGAGATGGTAACGGAATAATATATGAATCCCACGGATCAGAAGGAGGATTTTCAGGTAGCCTTCCTTCCGCTACCTCTTCGTCCGAGGACGTATCAGGGGTACGAGGAGGTGGAGCAGGCTGGTCCGTTACTGGAGACCAGGGCGCTGAAGGTTGAGGCTGAGGTACAGGGTCTGTTCCTGCCGCAGAAGCAGGCGGCGAGAGGACCTGTTGCGGTGGAAATCGCTGTCTGTAGTCAGCCAGCATGGTCTGTGGGTCTTGAATGAGGGTAGGAGGCAGATGGCTGGTATCTGCTGCCCTTGTATAACTGGTATGATGGGGAACCACAATGTTCTCCTGATAGTAGTGTGCAACGTAATCCTCCTCATCGTCATCTTGAAATTTTATAATTAGGTCCGAAGGATGGCGTGCTACTCCAAAGGCTCCTTCATTATCATCATCCTCATAATCTCCTTCTTCATCCTGATCATAGGTGTCCAATAGATGAGAAGGATTTAGTGGCGAAATATAAGAGTATTCCTGCCTTTGGAAAGATCTTAGCTGGAAACTCTTGGATGCAACAGGCGTTGAAAAAGCCTGCACTGCTGGTATGGATGCCACTGATGACGTTGCCAGCGCCGTAGACGGTACAGCCGTCAATGGACTTCTTTTTCGTCATCATCGGCATCGTCGACGGAGGCACCGTCGACAGACTCGACGTCGACGGAGCCATCGTCGATGGACTCGACGTCGACGGAGGCATCGTCGACGGACTCGTCGTCGACGGGATTGTCGTCGACGGGCTTGACTTCGTCGACAGGGCAGTAGTCGTCGACGGTATAGATGATGAGCTCGTTGACGACGAAGATGCCGCGAATGCTTCGACGACGAGGTTCTCGTCGACGACTCGTCAACGATGGTCTTTTTTGTGACAATAGAAATCCTAGTTAACAGGATTGGAGAGGTGATAGCAGTAGTAGTTACAGTAGCCGTCGACAAAGGAGCTGAAGATGATATTGCAGAGGTAGAGAAAGCTGAAGAGACAGAGCAGCTTTTACTCACAGTTTTATGCTTCTTTGAATCCTTAAAAGTAGAAGGTTCTGAAGAAGTTGAAGGAGACTTGTGAGTATCACCAGAAGTGGAGTGGGAGGTTTTCAGTTGTTTTCTCCCCTCACTTGATGTACTCTCCTGAGATCTTGCTCTTTTGCTTGATGTTAAAGCTCCATCATCATCATCAGATTTAGAAGATTTGAGCCATAACAAGACTCCAGCCTCCCTATCCCTCAAGGTTTTAGAAGGGAAGGTTCGGCAAATCTTACAATTTTGGGCCTCATGAGAAGGATAGAGGCAATATATACAGTCCTTATGTTGATCATCAACATGGACTCTCTTTTTGTCGCATGTCCTGCAAGGTCTGAACAAGGTCTTCTTCACTGACATCCTGAAGAAAAACTGAGTAGGCACTCAGAGAGACTCCCTTCCACACGACGTAGATAGGCTACTGCAATCTAGGCCTCAGGCCTGTATTTAGGGCCTACTACTATAATTTACTTTTGCCACTGCTTTTTTATATACCGTGGGACTCCCGCCTCGGCGACGGGGAATGATTCAGGCATGTGAATCTATGAAAGATACCCCAATACTGGATAAATATATGTGTGGGTATATATGTATATTTATATATGTATATAAAACACACTTTTCCTTTCGTTGAAAAAGCAATGGGTCGCACAACAGCAATCCTTTTTCCAATCAGAGTTTATTTCTGTAAATTCATGCAAACAAACACACCTACGCGTTTCGTTCTATCCTAGAACTTGTTCACGGAGAGGCCCCCACGTTAATTCCTAGTATTTAACAAATCGTTACGTCACTTGACACATGATTACTTAACTGGGGCATTATGGGTCATGTAGTTTTAATTCCATTTATCACTTCTAAACGAAATTAAACATTGCAAATAATGATTTGAAATTAAATGTAATGTGATTTAAACCATCATTGTTTCATTAATTGTGAAAATTCATCCTTAAATTCAGTTAGGATGAGAGGTGAAATCATTTACGTTTCAAACATCAAAGATTCATTTAAATTCACAAATATGTTCAATTGTATTTTTATACATATCGCCTTATAATTATCGCCACCGGTGGCACAGTTCATACTTTGATTTGCCTTATATTTCAAAACTTTTCTAAGGCTTGATTTTTCTCTCATTTCCTTTACCGTCATATGGCTCATTATTTCATGAACTATGTATTTGTTCGGGATATCACCTCTCCGCTATATCACATATCAGTTTACCTCTGCATAATGTTGAAACCATTTGAAAATCTGTTCATGCAAAAAAAGACCATTTTTTAGTCCATTCATCAAAGTTCGTTGTTTTAGCACTAGTTACAGATGTACATACATCTCCTCACTTTGATTTAAACCGCGTGGACTCATTGTACGTAAATTTAGAATGTGCCTTGATTCTTTCATTCGCAGCGATTTCACTTTGTCCCCTCCTCTTATTGATTTTCTCACAGTCTATGCCATAAAAGAATAAACTTTTCCAATTGCTCTCATGGTGGCTTTCCATGTGTTTTGCCACGGCGTTGCTTCTGTCTTGGTGTATGGTGGCCCTTACGTATTCCAAAATCCTTTTCTTTAATTCACATTTTGTGCTACCCACGTATTTTAAATGACATGGGCACTCGATGACATATATTGCATATTGAGTTTTACATGTTATCAATTCTTTGATATCCCATGTTTTTCTATTGGCCATCTCCACATTTTGCACATTCTTAGCTATTTGACATACCTTGCAGTTATAGCATTTTTAAAAACCTGTACTTTGTAACCACGATTTATTTTTCTCCTTGAGAAAATGGCTATGTGTTAGGCGGTCTTTTAGATTTGGAGCTCTTCGATATATTATTTGTGGGCCATTTCCCACTATTGGTCCAATGGTGGTATCTAGTTTAAGAATCTTCCAATTTTTCTTTAGAATTTTTTTGATTTGCGGAGATTCTTTCGACAAAGTTGTTACGAATCTAATTGGTTCTTGTTTGCCTTCTATGGGCTCATTCTCAGTAGATTGTAAAAGATCCATTCTATTCTTTTGTTTGGCTCTTTCCCATCCTTTTCTTATATGATTTTTAGCATATCCTTTTCTCACAAATCTTTTTTGCCATGGTTTCACTTTGTTTTTCCCATTGCCGTTCTTAAGAGCAAATTCTTCATACTCTCAGAAATTCTCCGTAAGGAATGTTTTCAAATAGACTTTGTTAGTGAAAACTGCTTGCATGTAGCTTTGAATTCGTTGCTGTTGTTTTTCTGTGTACTTTGGTGTGGATTTGGTTAGATTCTATATACATTTCTGTGTCCAAAAACACTACTTTCTTTTCACTCAAATCATATGTGAACTTTAAATTGATTGGTGTATTATTCAAGATTTCAAAATAATTCTTAAAATCATTTTCTGTGCCATCTCATATCAGAAGCAAATCGCACAATAAAACGCAGCCAAAGAATGGTTTTGTTTACATAGACATCATTTTCTGATTGCCAGGCTACTTTTTGCTCCCACCACCCCATGGTGAGGCAGGCAAAACTGGGGCTAAAGGAAAAACCCATACCGGTACCTTTTATCTGGGCATAGATTTCTTCTCCAAAGTAAAACACATTTTGAGTCAAACACATCCTCATCATTTCTTCCAACATTTGGTTGTGTCTTGTATACTGAATGTTTCTGTCCTGCAAGAAAAATTTGCAGGCTGTTATTCCTGTTTCATGCTCAATGTTCGTGTACAATGAGATTACATCCAACCAGTCTCAATACCAATCATGTCATCTCCGCTTTTGCGGATGACATATTATTGTTCCTTAAAGATATGACACACCCACTTACACCGCTACCGGAGATATTCAGTGATTTTCGAGGTCTGTCAGGACTGGCGATTAATGAAGGCAAGTCCTATGGGTCTCTTGAGGACACACAGATACAGTTTAGACCGCACAGATTCCAGATTGCGCCAGAGACCTTCAAATACTTGGGTATACAGATTTATAGGAGACCACAGGATCTGTTGGAGGGTAACCTGGGTAGGGTGCTTGGCGCCCTGAAGACACAAGTTTGCTTCTGGGACACATTACCGCTCTCAGTGGCCGGTAGAGTTACGATCTCCAAAATGGTGGTCCTGCCCAGACTGATATATTATTTCACCAACATACTGATACTGACACCCCCCCCTTTTTTTTAAACTCTAAACACAGTCCTAACGGAACTAGTATGGGGGACAGGCAGGAGACGTATCAGCCTGGCGAAATTGCAGCTGCCGACAGACAGGTGCGGAATGGGGGTTCCAGAGCTGATCGCATATAGTTATGCGTGTCAGCTCCAATGGCTGGCCTATTGGCTAGCAGGACGCAACCTCCATGAACTTAATATGTCCGACGCTGATAGAGCACGAGGAACATTACACCGCCTACTACTCCCACACGCTAAGATACCGGACTCTGCCCCACCTTTGCTTGGACTAGCACTTAAACACTGGAAGGCTGCGGTGAAATACACTAATAGGCACTCTGTGTACGCGCCCACAATCCCGTTATTAGGAATTCCCTTAGGGACAGGTACACTCCCGGAACGCAGACTAAAGCCATGGCACGATGCAGGAGTAATACAAGTTGGGGATTTTTTTCTCGGAGGGCGCACTTTTGGCACATGCAGATTTTGCCAGATTGCACCAAACACCGAGGGCGTTATTCCTCACACATGCGCAGCTAACCCATTACATTACTACACACTGGGCGCGAGGTGGGACGGAACCAGTCACGAACACGCTACTTACAATGCAATACCTGATGGGGTCGGGAAGTCATCTGACGAAGTGGCTGACCAATGGAATTCGGGTGGGCAGAGCGGTATCGTTGCAACCGCTCCGGACCCGCTGGGAAGTGGAGGCGGGCAGAGCCCTCAGGGACGGCGAATGGGAGAAGGTACTGAAATACCCCAAGAAAGTGGCACGCAACCCAAAGTTTAAGTTTATCCAATTAATGCTAGTTCATAGAGCATACCTAACCCCACACAGACTACATGCCATGTTCCCAGAATCGGTGGATACCTGTCCCAGATGTGGCGTGGCTGAAGCAGGACTAATACATATGTTCTGGGACTGCCCCAAGCTCGGGTATTACTAGGTGAAGATTCGTGAGATCCTAGTGGCAGTGGCCCCGGACAGGCCTTATACGTCCTTGTTGTATGGAATTTTGGGTCTGGGCCACACCGAAAGAAAGAGGAGTGCTGCCACTAGGTTTGTAGACCTGGCTCTGCTACTGGCTAAACGAACTATAGCAATGAGGTGGAAATCGGCTAAGCCGCCAGACATCGAGGCCTGGCACGTGAGGTGTTGAGGTGGGGGAAAGCCGAAGGTTTGGAATTACAAAGAGAGGAACGTAGAGGCCTTAGAAAGACCCACATCTCACTGGACTGGAATTCGTTAATGATAGAGTTTGAAACCTGCGCCACGGCGCACCTTGAGTGAGTAACCATAATAGAGAATGGTATACTGCAAACAAGCACTTGTGCTCAATCCCTTATGCTACCTATATACAGGTAATGAAGAACGCGTCCCCGATCTACTTGCAGTACGGGTTGCGGAACTAGTTGATTTGTTATGTAACATTCGCTATGTAAGGGGAAGAAAAGCTGGCAGTTGTGACGATCTTATAGATATACTGCTGTGAGGCATTGCCTAACTGATGTAGACTACTATACATACTGAGTGCTGAGGGGGGAGGGAAGAGGGAGTTAATGTAAGTTGAAATAATGTGGTGCGAAGTAGATAAAAATGAAAATTGCATTGTTATACTGGTTCTGATGACAACAAAAGCAAATGTGAAGTTATATAATGCTGCAGTAATTATATGTTTGTGTACTTACTGACCAATGCATCAATAAAAACAATTTTAAAAAACCCACAAAAAAAACAATGAGATTACATCCATTGTTATCAATTTGTAGGTTGACATCCAAGGGATGCCATTCAGATGTTTCAACATATCCGTTGTATCTTTAATGAACGATGTTAGTTTGGAAACATAAGGTAGGAGAAAAAATCCAGATGGTTTGCTATCGGTTCAAATAAAGATCCTTTTGCGGAGATGATCGGGCGTCCTGGGGGTCGTGTACGGTTTTTATGTATTTTTGGCAAAAAATACATTGTTGCCATTACTGGATGTTCTACAGTCAGGTATCTCCACTCATCATGATCTATTAGACCTAAATGTAGCCATTCATTTAGTTTTTTGTCCAAATCCAATTTCATTGCTGGTGTGGGATCAGATGATAATTTTGTGTAAAAGACTGCATCTTTGAGTTGTTCGTGCGCTACTTTTTCATATTCCAGTTTGTCCCAAATTACCAAATTTGCACCTTTATCTGCCATTTTTATTTCAATGGTTTCATCTTGACAGAGGGTACTTAAAGCTTTTCTTTCTTCGGGATTGAGGTTATCCACATAATGTTGTTTCTTTAGTTTATAAATATCATGAATCACTGCATCATGGAAGATATCAATTTTGTTCCCCAGTGGTATTTGTGGATAGTAGCGTGATTTTGTTTTTTTCTGGCTTAAACCTGCTCCTTTTTTAATGCTTGCCTCCTCTAATGGTATCTCTTTGCTTTCAATTTCAACATCCAAGTTTAACAGTGTTAGAAGGCTTTCCGAGTCTTTGGCCAATAAGGCTTAAGTGCTTGCTGTTTGTAATCTTTTATTCTTTTTCTGAAATTTCATTTCTTTCTCTTTTTCTTCAAATATTTTCTTCAACTTGATTTTACGGACACATTTATACAAATCTATCCTAGTTTGTGCTATGTCCATGTGGATACTTGGGTAAAAGTTTAAACCTTTCTTTAATAGCGACTCTTCTGAGTCTGTGATTTGGCTGCATGATAAGTTGATGACTGTCAGTTCCTGCTGGTCTTCTAGAACATCTTTTTCATTCTCATCCTCATACTGCGGGTCAGGATACCCACTCTTTCCTCGCCGCTCACCTCTTCTTCCTCTCCTTGTTTTTTGGATCTTGGTTTTGTCCTTCCTCTCCCTCGGTGGGTTTGATTTCACGGCTGGAATCCCCTTGCTTACTCATATTGGCGCTGCTGAAGGACCAGCTGCATATCCCCTAAAAAAGACTGTTTTGTTCTATTTTCTCCGTCACTCTGCTAGTTTGATGTTAAAGAGGACATACTATCCGATGTACTTGTATTGGTACCGTAGATGTTTTGTGATTTTATATAATCAAATTTTTTTCGCATACGTGAAAATCCTTCCTTCGCTGTAATCTGTTTTGTCACGTTGGAATTTTGTGCGTTTACGATTCTGTACTGATTCTTCATGTGCCTCTAATTGTTTTTCTATTTCTGTTTTCAATTTTTTCATCTCTGGCGTTAAGTCCAAGGTTGATAATTCCTTTTCACACTCCGCCACCTGTGTTTTTATTTTCAGCAATGCTATTTCAATGTGTTTTATTAATATGTTCATTAAACCCAAAGAAGAAATTAAAAGGAACTCCCCCCACTCTTGTAAAAGGTCATTACTGGAATCTTGATGGCTTGGCATTAATTGGATCCTCAAACCTCTTGACACCCTTTTCACATATTTTTTTAAAGTGGTTACCTTCCACCACTTATTGATTTCTTTCTTGGATAGTTTTTCCCATTTTTTTAGTTTGGTTCTCATGTCAGTTTTCTTTTTAGTTTTAGGGTCTGTTCCCTCCGTATCTACTGTTTCAAAAAATTCTGGTGTCTCTAATAAAGTTTGTCTTTTAGCATCACGATTTTCCATGTTTGTTTGTTTGCATTCAGACCGTATATGTTTATTAGTTGCTCTGTACTTGTCTCTGTTTTGCTGGCGTGACTTGTAACTTTTGTATTACTCTGTTTATATCCACTGCGATTAATTAATCCTTTAATGTGGTCTTTTTTAGGAGTTTCAAAGTTATACTTTTCACGAACCCACCGATCTGTGCATATATATGTGTTTGTATATATGTATGTGTGTGTGTGTATATATATATATGTGTGTGTGTGTATATATGTGTGTATATATATATATATATATATATATATATATATATATATATATATATATATATATATATATATATATATGACAGAAACTCCTCAGCATGAAGAAGAACTGGAGGAAATCAAGCGGGGAATTCAGGTAAGGCATTTATTAACAACTCGCAAAGGCATGACGCGTTTCAAAGTAAATGTCTTCCTCAGATGCCTGCTCACACCATGCTTGCACGCCAGCCACTTTTAAGTAATTCATACGTTCTGTCATAGTGACGTAGTCAGGTGGGCCGGCTCAGAGTCACCATCATCGCTGTGGTTGTCTCGGAAAACCACAGTACCCAGAATGCCCCTCTCACGGTGAAACTGGGTCGGGATCTCTTTCACGGCACCATATATCCCTTCCTGGGTCCTGGCTATCTGTAAGAACGTGGTAAAGTATGCTGGCCAAACACAGAGGCTGAAACAAAAACCTTACTCTGGTCCCCTAGACGCCTCAACCGCACAAACATACATATATACTGGGTCGGGATCTCTTTCACGGCACCATATATCCCTTCCTGGGTCCTGGCTATCTGTAAGAACGTGGTAAAGTATGCTGGCCAAACACAGAGGCTGAAACAAAAACCTTACTCTGGTCCCCTAGACGCCTCAACCGCACAAACATACATATATATATATTTTACAGATTGCCGAAGCACTCTAATGTGAGTAATAAAATTGTTCAGTTACAATTAACAGTTTTCAAACACCAATTCTGACAGAAGTAACGAAGATATCCAAAAGATGAGTGAATCTTGGAGTCTTTAATGGAGATTACAGCCAGCCGACACGTGTTTCATCGCCTTCGCGATTCATCAGGGCTAGAAGGCCGTATCGTAGGTATTGACCGCTGCTGGACGCACTCCTACCAGTAGTACTATTGATCGCTGCTGGACGCACCCCTACCAGCAGTACTAGTCACGGGCCCGGCTGGGTCGGAATTATCACCAGCTGAGCGACCTTCTGACGTCGATACGGCCTTCTAGCCCTGATGAATCGCGAAGGCGATGAAACACGTGTCGGCTGGCTGTAATCTCCATTAAAGACTCCAAGATTCACTCATCTTTTGGATATCTTCGTTACTTCTGTCAGAATTGGTGTTTGAAAACTGTTAATTGTAACTGAACAATTTTATTACTCACATTAGAGTGCTTCGGCAATCTGTAAAGTAATTAGCAGTAGTTTTTTCTACTCTAGAGAGTGGTTTAGGTTTGCCCACTCGCCGTTTAGCACCTAGGACACCCTAATGATCTAAATCGAATGCGTGTAAACTGGCAGTGCACCCAACTACAACTGTTTAAAAACCTTCGTTGTTCTAATACATATATATATATATATGTATGTTTGTGCGGTTGAGGCGTCTAGGGGACCAGAGTAAGGTTTTTATTTCAGCCTCTGTGTTTGGCCAGCATACTTTATCACGTAGTCTTATACACACACACACACACACACACACATATATATATGTGTGTGTGTGTGTATAAGACTACAACGGATTCAGAACTCGGCTGCCAGACTACTCTTGCATATCAAACCGCATCTCCCCTGCCTTGAAAGCCCTGCATTGGTTACCGGTTGCCAGAAGATTCACGTTCAAGCTGCTTTGTATCACCCACAAAGCTATACATGGAATGGGACCACTCTTCATCAGGAATAAAATCACCAAACACATTCAACAAAGGAACCTCCTCTCTAAAGGAGCATCTCGCCTCAAAATCCCACCATACAAGAAAAAAAGCCAACCTATGGAACTCTTTACCCCCCAACATAAGGTCCACCGACAACCACCTTATCTTCAGAAAACTACTCAAGATTTGTCTCTTCCCCACATAAGCACCATACGCAAACAGAAACTTACAGCATATCCCTCTGTATACAAGCATTTTTTTCACTATAGATATGTACCTATCTTTGTGTATTACTTTGTATAAACATGTAAAATAATTATGTTGTTGAGAGAAAAAAATAATAATAAATAAATCCATATCATCTTTGGTCTACATGTATATACTTCCATTGTGCATCGATGTACCTTCCATGTACTTGGATCTGTGTGTCTGTTACTTTTCTCCTGAAAAAGCATATCCAATGCACTTCCCTATTTCTCATCCTGTGCCTCTATCAATATCTTTAATCTACATATACTTACCTCCTTTATGTATCTATATACTTTCAATGCAATTATGGATCTATATATTTATCACATTCTTCTAATTTAGCATTTCCAATGCACTACCTTATTTCTCAGCCTACACTTCGCTCAATATATCTTCTAGCCCAACCTTCTGACTCATCTCAAGCTTCTTCTACTACTCCTTCCAATGCACTACCCTATCTCTCATCCTATACATCTATCAATATATCCTCTACATCCACTTTCTCATTTATCCCAAACCCTATACCACTACCATGATTGCCAAAATAACCCTTTCTAGACTCTCCTACTCTACCCCTCCTTGCATCATCTGACACCTCTTTTACTATACCGATCCCCTAAAACAAACCTTTCTAAACTCTTCCCTCTGAGTCCTCCCCTCCAAAACTCTTTTTTACTCATCCAAAAGCCTCCTCCTACTGCTAAGGCCTAAAAACGATCCTTTTCAATCGAAATTAACAGACTAACATGTTCACTTCTCAAATTCCATATTAAACTATACTAATATACTACCCAAATAACTGAATAACATATCCACTACTCACATTACTTCATATTTTTTTAATATACTAATTCTCAACAGTAATCCTTTAAGCCCTTAAGACCCTCCTGTTTTCTCAAGCGTACTCCGGCTGATGTCTTCCTGGCAGAATTCCCTCCTCCTCAGTCCTCTACTTTAGCGCCAGGAAGCCGCTTGGTCGCAGAGCGCTCTATCAAGTAGCTTTCAACTTTCAACTTTCCTTTATGGGTTCCGGAGTGGCGTGCTACTCGCCAGAAAAGCGCTTCAACACCCATCAGGGGTAACAAGTGCTATATTAATGCAAATCTTTCTTTCCCTTTATACTTCCGCTATCCTTCTCATTCCAAGTAACTGACTAATATCTACCACTGAAATTACTTCATATTTCACCATATTATTTCACCACTAATCCTTTGTAGGCTTCCTGAATAGCGTGCTTCAACAAACGCTATATAAATACAAACCTTTGTCCTCCTCTATCCTTCTGCTATCATTCCAAATCCAATTAACTGACTAACCTATCCACCACTTAAAATGAACTTGCATGTTTCACTATACTAATTCAACACTAATCCTCTATGGGTCCCGGAGTAGCGTGCTACTCACCGAAAAAGCGCTTTGACGCCTCGTCAGGGGTAGTAAGCAGTACATAAATGCAATTACAATACAATACAATACTTCTGCACTGGGTGCAGTAAGCTTCTTCGTTAAGTGCACCAGATGTAAAATTTGAGTACTAGCCAACTCTCTGCATGCAAGACTATATAAACTTCTAAAATAGTACTTATTGAGTTATTCCAGAGCTTGTTTTACACATATGGCTCTGTGCATCTTGTGGTAGGCACTAAGCAAAAATACCCAGCGGCTTGCGATGCAGTGCAAGGAATTATTAAAAATGGTGAAATCCAGCCGCAGCTTACATATAATAAAATGTTAGCTAATTGTACTGCACATTTAGCAGAATTTCATTCCTCTCTGCTTGTTCTATAGGAGCATGATCCCACAGTTCTCACACAAATAGTGTAGGATTCATCCTTTTGAGTGAAAGCATGCAATGTTGATTTAGCACACTGGCACTTGAAAGGACTCTGGGGAAGGGCATATGTCTCACAAGACTAGCTAGCTTTCATTGGTCCATGTATGACATACCATGGCCCACAGAAGTGAAGGAGTTGACGCAAAAAAAATGCAACCAACTCTGCCGCAAAGGCAGTGATTCAGACTGCAACAGTTGCAGCAGTAACCAGATCGACACAGACATTCTGACTGCGATACACAAAACAGTTAAGGGTGAAAAGACTCCAGCGGGGATTTATAGCAACTACTTCAACACCCTAAATCCAGGTAGCACTCCATTGACTTTTTCGCCCAGAGTGGGAGATACAATGATAACTATTAAGCAGCTAAGACAAGATGTAATGGGGATGCTTGCATTGCCTATGGAGAGGGAGAGTGAAGCTTCCAGGCCGCCTCTAGTGCTAAAGAGGATGTAACATCAAGATAGTGCCATAAAGCGTGTCTGCCTTCCACGCCCGCGGGACGCTTGCATTGCCTATGGAGTGGAAGAATTCAGCTCCCAAACTGCCCCTGGTGCTAAGGAGGGGTCAACATCAAGGAAGTGCTACAAAATGTGTCTGCCTTTCGTGCCCCACGGGACTCTATCATTGCCTACGGAGGAGGAGACTACAGCTCCCCGACTGCCCTGGTGCTAAGGAAGGGCCAACATCTTTCTTTCGTGCCATAATTTTAATTATCCATGCAAATCGAAATAAACTTTTTTTAAACTTTTGCACCCCGTGGGAAGAGTCTGGGACAAGAGCAGGCCTGTCTGCACCCATTAACGGCCGTATGAGGCTGGGCCACCCATCTTGATTTTAGTCTTCAAATCTTGTATACATCTACTGAGTTGGGAGAATTTGGGGCACCATAACAATAAATATGGACAAGAGAAAGTCAAGCACGATTTCTGGATCTGCCAATTCGCGTTTAATGTCTGGCACCATCACTAACTATTTGACCACCTCAATAACTGCTATAAATTTAGAGATTGAAAGCGTGGAGGAAAGACTGAGGGCTACTAAGAAAACTCTGTTGAATCCCTCTGCCAGAGACCCTGCCAGCAAGAACAAGTACTGGGTGTCCTTTGGGAGGACCATTGGGGAAAGGCAAAATCACCTCAGATAACTACAGTTCCAGGAAATCTGGAAATTGTGCCTGAAAACTCATTGAATAACAGTAAGGTATCTGTTAATGACTATGTGGGATCCCCCTGATTAAGAAGAAGAAGGGTAACGCGCTCCTGGCACATCCGATTAAAATGGGTGTTAAGAAACTACCCATTACCTGCAGGTTACCTGATAACCCAGTGGATAGCCAGTTAGATGATATCGCCGAACCTAATGTAGGCCTACCTGTGCAACAAGCCCTACCTACAGAAACAGGCATAACCAAAACATGTAGTATTAACATCAATCAGTTGGAAGCTGCCCTTACAAATTTTCTTAGCCCTGTACTTGCCGCACCAAAGAGCATTGATTCAGCACTGGAAGAACTTACCACTCAATGTCTTTCGTAATTCACTGCCGGGCCTGCAAACCCAGTGCCAAAACAATGTATTTTGAAAGTGCAATTGCAGCTCTGCAATCAGGAAGAAATCAGAAGACTTAAGCAACCTCAAAAAAACTGAAACAAAATGTAAGTGGCGTGATAGAGTGCAGCCTTCCCCCTCTGCTAGTCTGGGCCCCGCACTCTCAAAATCTCTCAATCGATATAAAGTGCCAGAATCGCTGACACTGACTTATTGCAATAACAGAAGATTTTAGATTGGTCCAGCTCCGTATCTTGCATAGGTCCTATTACTCGACAACACTGCTACACAGGATAGGAAAGAATGCCAGCTGTCTCTGCTTGAGAGATTGCGGGCAAGAGGATACTTTTTTACATATCCTGTTTACATGCTCGACTAACCAGACCTTCTTGGAGGGAGTGACGGGAGTGATTTCCAGGGTTGTGGCACTGGAGGTCCCGATTGATGCCAAATGGCTTGTTCTGAATGTACATGGGGAAAGCGACTGGCCTAAATACACACATTTGTGGCTGGAAGTAGGGGCTGAGGTGGCCAAAAGGAATGTGGCAAGGTCTTGGGGCTGATCTACCCCCAATGGGTTCATGACTGGGAGGAAGACATGGATTGGTGCCAACAAGCAGAGACATTGGTGTACCAGTACAGGGGTTGCCCCTAAAAAATGGAAAAGGGTGTGGGGTGGCTGGAGTGCCTACCATGAACATGGAGGCCCATTAGGGGTAGGTCCGATGGAGCTGGTACGATGAGAATGTATGGTGAGATTGGAGACGGGCGTTTAGGATATGGATTTGTTTATCAAATCTCAGTTACCTATGTGTCACTAAGCTGTATTGATGTATGCTATTTTAGTGTTCCTTACTCTGAAACCTATCGAATGCACTGTCTTTTTTGCTGCTGCGCTAAAAAATAATAAAAAGATGTTGGAAAAAAGCATCACCGAGCCACGTAACCTTGCAGTCACCTCTGGCACATATTCCTTTTGTGGTTCTGCTAAAAATATTCACTTTCCCTGTAAGAACCAAATTGAATCTAGGCACCAACTGAAGAACAAGGTGACACATTGGCTGGGCATCTCTCTCACAAGCCATGGCTGTGATGCGTCGAACAGAGCCAGTCAAAAACACACAAATGATAGACAGAATGCTGAATAAATAAGACATTCACCCCAGCCAAGCACCCTGTGACCGGTTTCGTGTTATTACCCCTCACCAGCCAGGCTAGCTTGAATCCAGTGGCACAGTGAGCCCGAGACCCACGTCTGGGCATACACGGAGTACTTAGGGCGAGAAAGCAAAAGACACACAAATGATGGGACGGAATGCGGAACAAATCAGACATTCACCTCCAGACAAGAGATCTGGTTTAAATCCATAGTCTTTCGCTCACCATGCCACCCCAGTTTACATCCAGCCACATGCAAATCAGTCTTGACCCCGCTCTTCATGGGAACAGCCCAGCCTGAAATGCCAAGCCTGGTTGTCTCTGGACCTGAAACAAGCACCCTGGGTCCGGTTTCCGGGTATCGCCACTCATCAGCCAGGCTAGCTTGAATCCAGTGGCACAGGGAGCCCGGTCTGAACGTCTAGGCATACCCGCAGCACTTAGGGTAAGAAAACAAAAGACACACACATGATGGACGGAATGCGTAATGTATCAGACATTCACACCCAGTCAGGAGATCTGGGTTAAATCCATAGTTCTTTTGCTCACCATGCCACCCCAGTTTAGACCCAGACATATGCAAATCAGTCTTGACCCTGCTCCTCATGGGAACAGTCTAGCCTGAAATGTCAAGCCTGGCCGTCCCTGAACCTGAAACAAGCACCCTGGGACTGGTTTCAGGGTATCGCCCCTCATCAGCCAGGCTAGCTTGAAACCAGTGGCACAGGGAGCCCGGGACCTCAGTCTGATCATACCTGCAGCACTAAGGGAGAGAAAACAAAAGACCCACAAATGATGGACGGAACACAGAAATAATCAGACATTCACTCCCAATTAAAAGATATGGGTTAAATCCATTGTTCTTTTGCTCACCATGCCACCCAAGTTTAGAACCAGCCATGTGCTAATCAGAATATCCTGCTCTTCATGGGAACAGTCCAGTCCGAACTGCCAAGCCAGGTCCTCCCTGGACCAGAATTGATACACCGTAAATATTTTTCAAAACACAGTCTAAGAGGGTCAATTCCTTTGCGACCTCACCTACAGTAACCAATCAAATAAATTGGTCACTTTACTGTGGTGTATCTAACTTCTAAAGAGGAGAAAAGTGTATACTACCATTCACAGACCTTTCATCCACAGAAAAAAATGTGCAAAGGAAAGAAGGCACCTCACGGTAGCAACACCCAAGGGGGAAACTGACTGGTACTCGCCAGAAAACCCACTTATCATTGGTTAACTTCTTTCCGAAAGGAGAATGTGTGTGTAATTATCGAGACAAAGCCTCAATCCCATGAAAACAAAAAGGAAAGAACCTAAAAGTGAGTGTACTTCCTATATGTGCAAAAAGAATCCACGTGTTCAAGGATCCCGTGAGGACATGGAGATAGTCCTCACCGTTAAAAATTGGTAAAGCTTACTTGCTGCCAATACCCTTTATTCATTACCCCACATGAAAACGTAAGTTTGGATCCCTAGCCCTGACGAAGGTGCCTAAATTTGATAACGGCAACGAAACATGTTGGCTAGTTGTTATTAATTATGACTTGAGAGGGGTCATTATTTAATGTGGAAAAGCTTAAAGCAATGAATAAAGGGTATTGGCAGCAAGTAAGCTTTACCAATTTTTAACGGTGAGGACTATCTCCATGTCCTCACGGGATCCTTGAACAAGTGAATTGTTTTTGCACATATAGGAAGTACACTCACTTTTAGGTTCTTTCCTTTTTGTTTTCATGGGATTGAGGCTTTGTCTCGATAATTACACACACATTCTCCTTTCGGAAATAAGGTAACCAATGATGATAAGTGGGTTTTCTGGCGAGTACCAGTCAGTTTCCCCCTTGGGTGTTGCTACCGTGAGGTGCCTTCTTTCCTTTACACATTTTTTTCTGTGGATGAAAGGTCTGTGAATGGTAGTATACACTTTTCTCCTCTTTAGAAGTTAGATACACCACAGTAAAGTGACCAATTTATTTGATTGGTTACTGTGGGTGAGGTCGCAAAGGAATTGACCCTCTTAGACTGTGTTTTGAAAAATATTTACGGTGTATCAATTCAGGGGCAACCATTTATTGATAGTGAACCTGTTGAGTGGGGGGCTGGTTGTCCTGTTGCTCCCCCTGAAGCTCCTATTGTATTGATGACCTCCCTGGACCAGAAACAGGCATCCTGGGAATGGTTAGTGGGTATTACCCCTCATAAACTGGAACGGACTGGTGGGCAAAGAAACGAAGGATTTAGGCCCAGATCTCTGTACTGGGGGTGAATGTTTGGCATTGTTCAGCATTCCATCCATCAATTGTTCCTTTTGCATTTGTCCCAGAGTGGGGCGGATATGCCCAGACACCGGTCCTGTGCTCACTGCGCCACTGGATTCAAGCTAGCCTGGCTGATGGGAGGTGATACCCCGAAACCGGTCTTAGGATGCTTGTTTCCGGTCCAGGAAGGACCAGCGTGACAGTTCGGGCTGGACTGCTACCATGGGGAGCAGGGTCAAGACTGATTTACATATGGCTAGGTTTAAACTGGAATGGCATGGTGGCAAAAATACGAAGGATTTAGGCCCTGATCTCTGTACTGAGGGTGAATGCTTGATATTGTTCATCATTCCGCCCATCAATTGTTCTTTTTTGCATTTGCCAGCATAGTCATTATCAGCATTCAAAGAGTGTTTTGGATCGGTAACATCTCCAAAGGGGAGGAAGGGGACTGTGTGGTAATCAATTTCCAAGACATTAAGCTAGAGGGCCACATACTATATATATTGTCCAATTCTAAACACTACAAGCATAATATACAGGTCGTCCCTCTGGGCTTTCTCTATAGGCCAATACCACATAAGTCGATCAAGAACAAAACCACCTCAGATTTAGGAAAATACTGAAGACCCTACTTTTCCCCTGAGCACTCCCCCCATGACTTCCCACCCTACAGGAATGTGTTCATTAGCGCCGGGATACCCAAGGGTCGCTGTGCGCTTTATAAAACCCAAAATCAATCAATCAATCAATCAACCCCGCTCCTCTAAGCCTCTTAGATCACGGTTTCAAAAGAGGGACATAACTTTGGTCTTGAAAAAGGTGGTAGCTATTTGTACAACACCACCGAAACGCGCCGACGCATTGAACAGACTAAATCTATTGAACATTTTGGTATAACTGACGAAAACATTTACTTTAAGAAGATGCCTTAATTGATTGCACATATAGATTATTTTATGAACTACAAAAAAGTGTACTGTCGTATATGTTTGTCTCTCTTTGTCTTTCCTTTTTTCTTTATCTTTGTTCTCCCTCCATTAGGTTTATAGTGTTTTATTGTATTGTTACAACATACAAGTCAACTCTGTAATTGGACCATATGGGTCCTTTGACCTTTGTAAGAAAACGTGCTTATACTGCGAAAGTCTTATATTCATTAAATGGTTTTTATGCACAAACGGATTTTTTAATATTGTGGGGAGTATTATGAGTATTATTGTACATCATTTTTAGTAATCATACTATATTTTTCCACTACCTCAGTGTTTGTGGCACTACAACTATTGAATAGGGTATGTTAGGGTGTATTTATGAAATATGAGTGAATGTGTAACGGAGTGGAGTAGAAGCTGTGAATGATTTGAATATTATTATTATTATTATTATTAACATTTTATAACGCGCACAGCTACCCTGGGGCATCCCGGCGCGTGAACAAAGCTTCAACAGATGAAACAGTCAGTTAGACAAGACAGATCACGCAGGAAACAGATATGTTTTCAGACCTTTGCGAAAACGCAAAGTACCGGTCTCAGCGCGAAGTTTTAAGGGTAAAGAGTTCCAAAGCGTGGCTGTGTTCACAGAAAATCTTCTCCCGCCCGTACGCGATCTCTTTACTCTAGGGACGAGGAGAAGGTGTTTCTGGTCGGACCTCAGCGTTCTATTCGCTTTGTAAGGCACTGCAAGATTTCTCAAAATGGGTGGTCCTGTACCCTGAAGAATTTTGTGGGCTATGCAAAGTGCCTTAAATTTTACTCTTTCCCTAACTGGTAGCCAGTGCAGAGCCTTGAGGGCAGGTCTAGCTGATTCAGTTCTGGGAATGCCCATGAGCAATCTGGCCGCCGCATTTTGGACCTGCTGCAGCTTGTTGAAAGTTGATTCAGGGGCACCCAGAAAAAGACCATTACTATAGTCAAGGCGAGATGTTATAAGCCCCTGAATCAGCAACTTCCTCGATGGAAAGGGGAGAAGTGGGAAGATTTTACGAGCTGCACGTAGCAGGGCGAAACACACTCCTGCCGTTTTTTTGGCTTGGGTTCTGAAGGAAAGGTCTTGTTCCAGCCAGACCCCCAAGCTCTTAATCTCCTCTTTCATGATGGGGAGATCACCCATACAGCTCGGCCAGCAGGTCAAAGGCAGAGAGGGAGCTTTGTTCCCTAACAACATAATCTCTGTCTTAGAGCCGTTCAGCTTAAGGGCTGAGTCGTCCATCCAGGTATGGACTTCCACCAGGCATGAGTGCAGCAAATCGGGGTTATCTACCAGTTGAGGAAGGGCGACCACTAACTGAGTGTCATCAGCATAGCTGATGATCTTGATATTATAAGGGGCCACCACATCCTCCAGGGGGGCCATATAGACATTAAACAATGTCGGGCTCAGGGAAGAGCCCTGTGGCACACCCCACTGGAGGGGGATAGATGTAGTCCGATTGCTGCCTTCCCAAACCTGGTATGACCGACCGTCAAGAAATGAACTAAGCCGGGGGGCGTGGCTACGCGAGCGGCAATGGCGGTCGCAGCTTGTTAGAGCTCCCGCCGGCCCGCACTTCATCCGACACATTTATCCTAGCCCCCGTACCCACTGCTCACTCACTTGTGGGGCGGACATTCCTGGTGGCGTCGAGGATCCTCCGGTGCCGTCGGCAGTGACCCTTGGTGCTTGGACGCGCGGAGACGGGGGACGGACGAGTGAGGCCTGGTATTCCGGAGAGGCGCCGGGACCTCGATTTTGGCGGTCCCCGGCTGAACGGCCTATGGGTGGGTCGGCTGGCCCGCCACTCGCCGCTGAACTTCTGCTGCCCTGGGGCTGAGGGACGATCGGCGATTCTCCTCCTGGGGCCCTGCGGGAGAGGTGTGCGTTCCTGGTGCCATAGCACTGCCTGCTCCGCTGCGGCGGCCCTGTGATCGGGCTGCAGCCGCGGCCTCGAGTTTTGCGCACCCCCATCGATTGAGCCTGCGCCTCCACCTGCTGATGCCCTGCGGTGCTCGGAGCACACCTGCCCTGGAAGCCCCGGCGGTGGCTGGACGACGGCGAGCAGCTCGGAGCGTCTTGGCTGGCCAAGTGCCCAAGGACAAACCATGAGTCCCCCCCCCCCTGGGTCCCCGGGCTCTGCTGGAGTTGGGGCTGACGCTGTGGAGCCCGGGAACGGTGTGAGAGGGACGACACACAGCCCACGGGGGATTGGGGGTCTCTGACTGTCAGCGGGTGGAGTGCTGGTCTCGGGGCCTGTCTGGACTTTGCTTGGCCACAGGGCTTCACCGCAGATACAGTTATCCGGGCCCCGCTGAGGGACCAGCTGCCTTCACACGGCCCTCCCCTGCTATACTTGGTGAAGGGGCTTGGGGTCCCTAAACGGCCGTCCCCACATACGTGGTAGACAATACGCAAGAGACTTGCAGCCATGACCAGGGGAGGTGGCGGCCCCACCAAGCAGGTGACGATCGACAAGTTCACCGGGCCCGGTGGGGGCCCTGGGTCGTCAGGAGGTGGCCAGCAACAAGGAGGAGGGCCGGACAACGCAGCACTAATGGCGGCCATTACCCAATCAAGGAATATGCTCGATGCCAAAATAGGAGCGGTGGGCGCGGATGTCACCCTCTTGCGTCAAGACTTGCGGAATGCTGTGGCACGGATCACAGAGACTGAATCCAGGGTGTCGGTTGTGGAGGATGATGTCGGCACACTTAAGAAGAAAATGGCGGCAATGGAGACGGCGCAACGAGGCCTGGCGCTTCGAGTTGAGGACGCTGAAGGGGGCGCACGCCGTAACAACCTCCGCTTCATTGGCTTTCCAGAACGATGTGAGAAGGGTAACATGGAACAATTTCTCACGCAGTGGCTGGGGACCTGGCTGCCCCCGGAGGCTTTATCTACCTGCTTTGTTATCGAACGCGCACACCGCGCCCTGTCGCGGATGCCACCGGAGGGTGAACGGCCTAGGGCAGTGATTGCTAGACTGCTGAATTATCATGACCGGGATGTCATTCTAAGGGAAGCGAGAACCAGGGAATCCCTTCTTTATGAAAATCGTAAGATAATGATCTTCCCCGACTACACAAAGCTAGTACAGCAGCAGCGCCAATCCTTCATGGACGCCAAGGCGAAACTGCGAGGTCTTAAACTCCAATACTCTCTGTTGTACCCAGCGCGCCTGAGGGTGATTTTCCAATCACGTACACTGTTCTTCGATACGCCGGAGGACCTCTTCAAATGGACCGACGAGACAGTTAGGGTCCGGCCGAATCCCCAGCCGGGGCTGAATCCGGGGCCATCGAGGGGGACGTCACAGGAGCGGACCAAGCCCAAGAGGAACCGACGATCCAGGTCACGTAAGCGGTCGGCCTCCCTCAGCGGCGCCCAGGCCAGTGGTAGGACCGAAGAATCGGACCAGTCTGAGGTGGATAATGGCCAGATCTGATGATTCTACGCTCCTCTGAACGCTTGTCACTGCAGGTTTTGGCCACAGGAGTACGGGCACTTAGGGCTCGATGGACTGGTGGCAACATAGCTGCCTCAGGATTGATTTGCGACTGATCACTGAACGTGAGGGGGAATTGTGAGTGGGGGTTCGGGGACTACACATAAGGGGCTACTGCTCTCCTACGAATGTGGGAGGTTTAGGGGGAGGAGGGATGAGATTACTGTTTCTTGGGGAGCTGGGATCCATTGGCATGGCTGGCTCAGGGCTCTCTGTTCTGGACTCGGGGTCACCCATGCCGCGACAGGTACTTTGGTTGGTTTTTTGAGGTATAGGGTGGGGGGTGGTGGGGTGCAGGTGGCTGGAGACAGGGCCACTGAGTTGGGACTGCAATCTGATCAAGACTATGATGACATTCAGTTGATGGTTGGTTCTGGGGTTTGGGGTGGGACGGGAGTTGCTCGTTGTGTTCTCTTGGGGTTCTGGGGCGGGAGGGTGGGACTGCACGTGTGTTTTGCTGTAGTGTTCTTTACTGTGCGTGGTAAGTGGCAATGGCGAGGACGTTCTGTTGGATGGGTCCCACTGGATTATGGCTGATAGGACTCATAGACTCCCCGAGGCGTCTCTGCGGGTGATCACATGGAATGTCAGGGGGATGCTTGACAAGATCAAGCGTGGTGCAGTATTGCGATGGGAAAAAAATTAGAGTGCTGACATTTTCTTGCTCCAAGAAACCCACATGATGGGCTCGAAAGTGCTGGGCCTACAGAGGTTTGGCTACCACCAGGTGTTCCATGCCGGATTTTACCGGGGATCTAGGGGAGTGGCCATTCTGATACATCGCAGGGTGGCATACGTTCATGAGAAACAGTGGGTTGACCCGCAGGGTCGCTATATCTTTGTCAAGGGCATGGTGGGCACTGAATCTGTGGTCTTTGGGAGTGTTTATGCCCCCCCTCCCCTGCAATGGGCCCTAGCTGAGAAACTTTTCACAGTGTGGGAGGACATCCCCGAATCCCTGGCGATAGTTGGTGGTGATTGGAATGACGTGATGGATGCGAGTGTGGATTGCCGGCGGCGCCGGGAAGTGATTGACACTGCCCCCCCCCCCGCCCACACCAGACTGCATGCTATGACTGAGGGACTGGGCTGGTCGGATACCTGGAGACATATGCACCCTACCACACGTGAATATACATATGTCTCGGCTGTGCATGGCTCCTACTCGAGATTGGACTGTGTGTTTGTGCCTAGCGGCTGCTTGTGTAGAGTGAAGAGTGCTGACATCTTGCCTAGGGGTCTGTCCGACCACTCCCCGGTATCGGTTAGGGTGGAACTCCGCCGACAACGCCAACCGTTTCGATGGAGGATGTCCTCGTGGCATCTCCAGCAGCCTGCCTACGTGACATACTTACGGGAAGCGTTAGACCTATATTGGCGGGAGAATCTCGTAGGGGACATCGATGCCGGGGTGGTATGGGAGGCCATGAAGCCCACTATCCGTGGAGTGGACACAGCGTGGTGTGCCGCGGCGCGTCGGAAGCGGCGGGAACTGATTGCAGAAGCGGCCACGCAGGTAGAAACTTTGGAAGAGCAGAACCGCGCGGGGGGGGATGACGCCGGGTTGCGACTACTTCTTCAGGCTCAACAGGCCTATGCATCTGTCCTGCTCGATGAGGCTAAACAGGCGTGGCTGGCCACGCGCAGTAGAATATATCAATGGGGGGACAAGTCATGTACGATGCTTCATAGACTCTGCCAACGCCACCTCCAGCCGCTTGCGCTGCCAGGACTCACGTCCACCGACGGTGAGGTCCTTACTGATCCAGTCGAACTAGCAGCGAGTTTTGCCGCATACTTTGCTACCCAATACGCCCCATGCGACCGCCTGTCAGCTGACGAGGTGACTAAATTTATCGAGGACCTGCCCCCCAAGGTAGTGTCTGAGGAAACTAGGAAGGCCCTGGATGCGCCCCTTACGGCTGAGGAACTGGGCGATGCCCTGGGACAGCTTAATACCGGGAAAGACCCTGGCCCGAGTGGCTACCCGAGTGAGTTTTTAAAAAAGTTTCATGTACAGTTGGGCCCCATTATCACCGCGCGCTTGAAACTGCGCGTGAACAGGGCACACTGCCCCGAGACTGGAGACATGCCGAAATCGTGGTCTTTCAGAAACCAGGTAGACCCCCGGAGAGGCACGACTCATATCGCCCCATCTCATTACTTAATATTGAGGCT
Organism: Lissotriton helveticus; assembly: GCF_964261635.1. Taxonomy (NCBI): domain Eukaryota; kingdom Metazoa; phylum Chordata; class Amphibia; order Caudata; family Salamandridae; genus Lissotriton; species Lissotriton helveticus. The sequence goes on from NC_136065.1 coordinate 1,935,549,796, forward strand.
AAAGTTCTGGCTAAAGCTCTAGCGAATCGTTTGTCCCCGCATATAGCAGACCTAGTGCATCCGGATTAGGCCGGGTTCATGCCCCATAGAGCGACGCGACACAACATCAGACGCGCACAGGCGGTGATTGACGCCATGGGAGCCACAGGGGAGCGGGCGGCTCTGTTGCTAGCTGACATTAATAAAGCCTTTGACTCTGTTAGCTGGCAATACCTATTTGCACTATTGCCCCGTCTAAATCTAGGCCCGGTTTTCCTGTCCTATATCAGGCTACTATACACAGACAATACGGCCTCGGTGCGGGTTGCAGGGGCGGTATCGGAGACGTTTCAAATTGGTCGAGGGACTCGACAGGGATGCCCGCTCTCCCCCTATCTCTTTGCTCTACTTATGGAGCCGTTGGCTGCCTGGGTACGTATAGATGCGCAAATGCGGGGGTTTGTATGGAACGACAGCTTAACGGATAGAATTGCGCTTTACGCGGACGATGTCCTTTTCTTTCTTACCGATCTGCAGCGCTCGGGACCGCGCGTACTGGAAATTATGCGAGTCTTTGGGGAAGTCTCAGGTCTCTATTTGAATCTGCGTAAATCTACCCTCTGGGTGCTCGATGGAGACGACGTCACGGATCCCTGGACGCAGGGGCTGCAGGTGGCTACGCATGGCCTGAAATATTTGGGGGTGTTCCTGTCGAGATCGGCGGACGTTGCTTGGGAGCGCAATGTAGTGCCAGTTTGGGATCGAGTACAGTCAGATGTCAAGACTTGGTCTCGAATGCCCCTCTCTATCTTTGGCAGGTCCGCAATTTTTAAGATGGTGGCACTCCCACGTCTCCTCTACCAATTGCAGAATCATCCCTATCCGATTGCACCCCAGTGGTTCCGACAGGTCAATTCGATCTTGGGCCGCTTTCTATGGGCTGGGGGGACGGCCAGAGTGGCACTACGTACGTGCTTCTTGTCCACTTATTGCGGAGGCCTGGCCACCTCGGACCTGTTATCCTATTACCAGGCCGCTCATCTGCTTATCCTGAACGATTGGTGGTATAGCGACAGAGGGGATCCGGCCTATGCCCTGGAACGCTCGTTGATGGGCGACAACACGCTCCACACGGTCCTTTACTCGGCCCGCTTGCGGCGGGGTCTGCCGAGGGTCACGTGCCTCGTTTTTGCCATATGGAGACAGGCCTTGCGCCGCATGGGCTGGTGGGGTCGCCTGACCGCTGAGACGCCGCTATGGCACAATGGTCTGTTACCCGAGTTGTCGGCCTTATCAGGATTTGACGGCTGGGATGCGATTGGGATTTCGCAACTGGGAAATGTGATGTCCGGAACGACGCTCAAGTCCTTTCAGGCACTTAGCGTTGAGTTCAATATGCCCCAGTCCCAATTTTTTCGGTATTTACAACTTCGACACGCACTGATGCCCAGTATTGCCAACTTGGATTCACTTCCCGATTTTAGTCCCATTGAGGCAAAAGTCTTTATGGGCGATCTGGGAGATAAGAAAGTCTCCCGCATCTATCAGACTTTGGTCACTCATTGCTCCTCCAAACTTCTTCCGTTAAAGGCGACTTGGGAAGCTGATGTTGGCCCCCTTGACGACGATGACTGGAGGGAGGCTCTGGAGTCCCCTAAAGGAGCAGCCATTGCTATACGGCTTCGACTAATCCAATTCAAAATTCTCCATAGGGCCTACTTCACCCGTGAACGACTGTGGAAGGCTGGCTTGATTGGGTCCCCGGAATGTTTGCGCTGCGGGAATGCAGTGGGCGGTTTGCTCCATACATTATGGTCGTGCCCGAGGCTGGTAGGTTTCTGGAGGGGTGTGTGGGGCTGCCTGTCGGAAGTACTGCGTTGGACTCTTCCTCGCACCCATCGCCTAGGTCTACTCCACATCTTAGAGGGGTTGGTGGAAACATATATAAACGACACTTGCTGCTCCTGGGACTGGTGATGGCCAAAAGAGACCTGGCCCGGGCTTGGAAGGATGTGAGGGCCCCCCCCCCCGTGTGCTTGGAAGGCCGGACTGGACTTTTGCATGGGCCTGGAACGACCGATTTTTGAAGCACGAGGTTGCCCCCGCAAACATTTCAAGATATGGAAGAGGTGGGCTGAGTATAGGGGGCTGACACTTGACCCTCCAGCGGAACTGGAGGAAGATCTCTAGAATTATGTTATTGGCAAGTTCTTGCATTATGCTACGAATCTTATATCATGATGAGACACAACGGCGATTTATACACGCGTGCAAGGGGGTAGGGTGGGACACAGGGGTGGAGTTGGGAGGAGTGGGTAGTTGGGGTTTATAAGGGTGGGAGAAGGCATAGTGATGTTCCTTTATATTTGTCTTTTCTTGACTGCTTGGTTGGACGCTTGGTCCTGTGCTGCGATTGTAACATGATGCTTGGTGGTGTTCTCCTGAATGTGGGGAGCCACGCGTATTTCTTGCCTGATCCTACCAATAAAATTTGTTGTGAAAAAAAAAAAAGAAATGAACTAAGCCACTTCAGGGCGGCGAATACCAAAGGAAATATGTTTTCTTCATTCTAACTTTATCCATAATCATTGTGGTAACACATTAAATACAGTAATGACGACTTATGACCTTATACTTCCCTTGGATCTGGTACATTTAGAGGCTAACAGGCAGGCGACATTCACAGGGAAGGCAATTTGTTTGATTATTTCGTTTTATCGAAAGCTTGGGACAGAAAGGTTTCTAAATTGTCTGTTGTCCAATGTTGTATTAGCAATCATAACCCGTTAGTGTTGAATCTATTTCTAGGCTTGCAGCACCCAACATAACCATATAGTCCCCTAAATTCACTTGAAACAGGGGTATCCATCGAAAATGGCAGAATATTGATATTGGAGAACCAATGTCATCCCTAGTTGGGGAAAAAATGGAGTAGTTCAACATCTGTCTAGGTAATGAAGCTAATCTACCGGCTGTACTAGAGGCATATAATGCAATCTGCAAACATACAGATGACCTGTTGACAGTAACACAGAGAAAGGGTGATCTAAATCTAAGAAATGGTTTCACAGGAATTGTTTGCAAGCATATAGTGTCCTACTAGGAGCAGTAAAAAGGCTACCAAGACATGGTGAGGAGGTAAGATCATGTAGGAAGCTATATAAGGACTCCATCAGGGTGAGGTAGGAGAAGATAAGAAGTGAGGCCTGGGAGCAGTTAAAGTAGGCATGTATCAATAATGATACATCCCAATTCTGGTGAATAGTGATTGTACCTTCTTTGAGAACAGCCCTAGTACTAGTAATGATGTGACTGTTCCGTCATATATTTGGGTGTCACGTTTCACCAAGACCTACAATTCTTACCCCCTGGTAGATATGACCAACAATACCAGGAGTGCTTCTGTTAGGCTTAGAGAGGATGAACATTTATGGATCACACCTGAAAGTCGTAATATCAGTGGTGAACCGATGTTTGAGCAATAAAGCTCCTAGGCCTTTTGGGGATCCTGCTGCTCTTTTTAAGAGCAATCCTGATCTCTGTGCACCATTATTAGTAAATGTCCTGAGTAGTGCAATCAGTCCAGGCCCCCCCAAAGTCGTGGTCGCATGCAATCATCGTCCCTATGTTTAACAAGGTGGACCGCGGAAACCCGCGGTATTACTGCCCAATCTCGCTTATCGACTGAATGTCTAAAGTGTTGGGCAGGATACTGATAGATCAATTAGAGAACTGGGCTTCCAAGAAGAGAATCTTAACGGCAGTGCAGCTCAGGTTTAGGCAGGGACTGAGAACAATAAACCAGCCCATTTGTGTCCGTCCGCGCCTGGACCACACCCAGCGCCAGGACACCTGGCCCTTTCACCCCACAACGATACACCGCCGCTGACCTCCGAGCTCTTGAACCAGGACGCACCAACAGCCACGAGAGGACCGTTCTCCTGCCAACACTGCCACCTCACCTTCAGCACCAAAGCAGTCAACCACACCAGCGACACCTCAAACACGGCCGTAACTGCTACATCAACCGAGACCACCACATCGTAACTCCAGTGCATCCTACTAAACATAAGTTCACTCGGAACACATTCAACAGAGGTCTAGGACACGATCTCTGCCTTCACCTTGGATGTCATCTTCGTCACAGAAACCTGGCTAAGCCCGCCTCCGCACCAGACATCGCCACCGGGACCAAGCCAACAAGCACGGAGGCGGTCTAGCCATCATCTACAAGGACACCATCTGCTGCACGACATCCCCTGACAAACTAATACCAGTAATGGAATACCTCAATTTCCAACTCCACACGGACATCAGACATACCCTTGCCTACAAACCACCAGAACCGTGCACCAGATTCTGCAACACCCTCCCAGAATCGCCCCGCTCACAATCGACTCAGAGCACTACATCTTCCTCGGGGATCTCAACTTCCACCTTGACGACCTAGTGACGCCAACTCCACCGATCTCCTGGAAAGCATGAACATCGGCCTCATGCAGCTCTTCACTGACCCTACCCACAACGCAGTACTCACGCTCAACCCCATCTTCACCTCCAGCGACAAAGTCAGGTACATCCACACCACACCACTCACCAGGTCCGATCACCACAGCCTACATCTCACCATCTCAGGAACCACCCACCTCAGCACCATGCCCCACAGATCAACTCGAAGAGATTGGAAAAAGGTATCAGAAGACCATTGGAACGACACTCTCTGCTCCCATCTGCCAGAATCTACACTTGACCTTGAACAAGTAGAACAAGTAGCTAAGAGCTTCTCCCAAAAGATCACAGACTGTGCCAACGCCATTGCCCCGCCAAGACAATCTGGACCAAAGAACTAAGCAAAAGAGCAAGCTGGTTTACTGAGGTACAGTACTTCACCAAATGCAACTGCTGACAACTTGAAAGGAAGTGGCTCCTCAGCAAAAAGAAGACCACACTGCCACTAGCAAACAACACCAAAGAACTCTTCACCATTGTGAGGGAGTTCACCAATCCCGCAGCCACTAAGAATGACATTAATCCCTCCCAGGAACTGTACAACAACTTCACAGACTTCTTCCATGACAAGATCTCGGCCATCTATGAAAACTTCAAACACCAACCCTCTGCCGCAGACAGTATCAACCAGCTCATACCTACGAACACAAACCCTGAACACTTTCTCACCCACTGCAAACTCCTCACAACGCAAGACACTATCTGCATCATGAACTCAGTGCATGAACTCAGTGCACTCTGGAGCACCCATGGACCAATAACCCCAACACATCCTTAACCTCGGAAGCAAGACAATCAGCAATGAGCTCAGGAAGATCCTGAACACCTCCGCCACCTCAGCCTCCTCCCCTGAGGATTGAAAACACACTGACATGAGGCCCTTTCTGAAACAAACATCTGCTGACCCAGTCGAAATGAAGGTCTACTAGCCAACCAGCAACTCACCAAACACCTAGAAGACCACAACCTCCTGGACCCCACCCAATCCGGATTTCTAACTAACCAAAGCACCGAGACAGCCCTGATCACAGCCACAGACGACATCAGAGCCCTCCTGGACAACGGGGAAACAGCAGCCCTCATCCTCCTGGACCTGCCCGCTGCGTTTGACACTGACTTCCACCACATCCTGATCAACAGACTATACCACATCGGGATTCAAGAAAATGCCCTCAAATTGATTGCCTCGTAACTCACCAGCAGAACCCAAAGGATCCCCCTTCCACCAGAGCCCAGGAATATCATCAGCAGAGTCCCCGAAGGATCATCCCTCAGCTCAAGCCTCTTCAATACCTACATGACCACCCTGGCCGCAACCCTTAGATCACACAGACTCAACTTCATCTCCTACGCCGACGACACAAAGCTCATCCCCTCACTGTCTGAAGATCCCTTCACCACTAAAGCTAATTTCCACAGATGCAAGATGGACATCACAGACTGGATGAAGGACAACTGTCTCTAACACAACACCGAAAAAACAGAAGTCCTCATCTTCGGAAACAATACCTCGTCATGGACCAACGCATGGTGGCCAGTAGAGCTTGGCACACCCCATGCCCCAACAGAATATGCCTGCAACTTCGGCATCATACTTGATAGCAAGCTATCCATTGAGAAGCAAGCCAATGCAGTCCCATCCACCTGCTTCCACACCCTTTGGATGCTCCGCAAAATCACCAGGTGGCTCCTGGGAGAAACTAGAACGACTGTTACGCGGGCCCTCATCACCAACAGACTGGACTACGGAAACACGGTCTATGTAGAAATCACTGCTTGCCTGCTGAAGAGACTCCAGACAATACAGAACTCAGCAGCAAGACTCATATTCGATCTCCCCAGAAGGAACCACATTACACCACATCTCAAGAAATTACATCGGCTTCCGATTCATAAGAGATGTCTGTTCAAGATGCTGTTCCACACCTACAAGGCCCTGCACAAAGAAGGACCAGCATACATCAACAAACACCTGACCCTCCATCAACCGACCAGACACCTTTAATGAGCTTCCCTCTCCACCACAGACACCCCACGGACCCATTGAGTCAATAGCATTGGCTGCCTTCTTGCATCTGCCAGCCAAAGCTTAGAATAACTTCCCCGTGCACCTCAGAACCGCACCGTCGCTCCAGCAAATGAGAAGAGAGCTAAGGGCCTGGATGTCTGAATGAAAAAAAAATCTCCGCACAGCAGCAAACAGCTCCAGGGTCCGAGACCCTCACAGGTTATTTGCAGTGATCCATAAATGTTTGATTGATTCATTGAATCTCCACCTCATGAGAGGGAAATATGTGTCAGCTAAGACTGGGTGCCTCCAGCTTGCCTTTATGGACCACAGTGCAGCATTCGATAATGTTGATAGAGGCAAGCTTTGGAGGATGATGCTGGAAAAGGGAGCTGATCCAAAGATCGTTCACCTACTCTCACAACTTCATGAAGATGTAGAGTAGTGTGTTAGGTCTGGTCAGAATGGTTAATGTACACCCCCAATTAAGTTCAGATGGAGTGTCAGACAAGGCTGCATCCTGGCTTTCTTCTTATTTAGCCTATACATAATTGACCTCGACACATATCTTCAAGGAGTAAAGACAAATTTACCCAGAGCAGGAACAAAGAGCCTCTCAGTCCTGTAGGATGATTGTGTTATTTTTTCAAGATCAGGGGTGGACCTCCAAAGGTTGCTGGGCAGATCTGTTACATTTATGCTTGATCTGGGACACTTCACAAACAAAACAAAATCTTTTACTATGATCTGTGGTCGTTCCTTAAGCAAGCCTAAACCTTTTGGTGCCAGGGGCACCAAACTACAGTGCGTTTGCACATATATGTACCTGGGGATCCCAGTCGACAATATGAGTACTTGGAAACATCTGTTGAGGGTGAGATGTGTGTAGCTAGAGCAGACTATTGCCTCACTGTACAAGTCTGCCAGCAAATTGGGGTCATCATCCTTGGAGGCAATAATCAAAATCTACAAAGCCAGATGCAGTTCAGTTAGAACCCATGGGGTCGGCATTTGGAGACCTTTTGATAGTTCACAGGGACTTTGGGCCAGATGTACGACCATTTTGCATGCGCAAAATCGGTCCAAAATTATCTGTGCACTCAAAAATGGCCGTACACAATGTACAAAAGGCACTCGCAAATGACAAAATAACGCTGCCAGAGAATACCGACTCGAAAAAAAAATACCGCTTTTTGCGTCCTCAAAATGTACGGAGAAGTCTCAAATTGCGAGTCGGCGCAAATAGACCCATTTGCGCATGCAATTTACCACTAACCAGAAACAGGTGGTAGCCAGGCCCTCCCTATAAAAACAGGCCCAGAATGCATCACCTTTCCACAATGGCTGCCCTGTGCATGTGTCAGAAGATCCCACGCCCGGGGCCACGTAAGTACGGAAAGAGAACCAGCACAACAAATCTATTATTATTTATTCTAAACACATCCCTCTAGTCTCTTTATGTGGCTAGAGGCAAAAGTACATTCGGTAAACTTATTTAGCGCACAGTAAATTAGCACAATATACGTTGAGCCCTAGGGGCGTCCCAAACGATATATTAAGAAAGTGGTATAAGAACCACGACTGACAAAGATACAAGGCCTAGAGCCTTTAGAACCGCTGGGGCCTCCAGGAACCAACCAAGGTAGTGACACAGAGGACCCACGGGGACGCGTGCAGTGTCTGAACACAGCTGCGAATCACCATTAACTTCTAGGGGAAAGTCGCGGTTGGAATTTTAAAGATAAAGAAAAACTTAGAAGAGGACTTGGAGCAAACCCCTTTAGAACTAGGAGGTTCTAGAGTCAACACCCACGGGAACACCGGAGTACTCGAGTTACCTCACCCAGGGAAGCCGGGTGCATAGGTGTCTTTTCGTGTCAGGTTTCGTCGTCTATTTCAATGGCGATCTGCTGCAAAGTGCTGCTGGCGACCAAGTGGAAAGTGTCCGGGTGGATCCAAGGGTGGATCAGAGATCTGAACAACCTGAAAGCAGAGGGGACAGAGTCTGGGTCACTTGCCAGTGACCAGGAAGGTGATGAGCGGATGCCCACCGATGTCGGGTGATTTCAGGTGAAGCTTGACTCTTCAGCCACGAGGACCAGGAGGCGTCGACGACAACCAGGTGCTGGATTCGAGCTGTCCCACGAAGGATGTAGAGTGCTGCGGTGTCGGTTTCCGGATTGGACTCAACAAGCCTTCGCAACAGCAACCCATGCAGAAAGCAGAGATTGGCTTCGGTGCAGACCAACAAGGTCTGATGGACTCATCCTTTGGTGGGGAGTCAGGGCACGTCTGGAGCAACCAGGGAAGCCCAAGAAACAGAAGAGTTACCTTTGTGGGGACCCACCAGTCGACGGACCAGGGATCGCCAAAGGGGCCTCGAGCAGGATGGCAAGAAGCAGGCCCACGGACCACTTGTGGAGTGCAGGCCCACAATCTTTGGTCCAGATGATGCTCGGGCTTGGGTTACAAGTAGCCCAAAGCACAACTTCAGGAAAGCTCGGGAAGTCAATGCTCTAGCAAATTTGCACGGTGTCCAGGAGTTCCGGTTCCATGTCACTCGTGAGGGCTGCAGGTCGCAGCTTTGCTGGGATCTCGTGTCGGCCTCTGAGAAGTCTGGAAGTCCGTGTCCTGAGTCGCAAATACTTCGGCGTCCGACGGGAACTTTGGAAATGCAGACCAGCAAGATGCTTCTTTGGTGCCTGTTTGAACAGGGGAGTCACTCCTTGACCCCAAGGGAGATTCTGCCGTCTTCTAGTAGTGTAGAATATCGAAGTTCCAGGATATAGGTTTCAGAGTTTCGTCCAGGTGTAATCTAAAGTCCTAAGGACTGTGGTCCTATATTTATACTAAGATAAGGGGTTGGACATAATCTGGGGACCAACCTATGGGAGGGTCTGGGGAGAGGGGTAGTTACACCCCTGTCCCTTTGTCCAGCTTCGCGCCAGAGCAGGGGCTGAGTGTACCTGCAACTGGTTTGAACTGGGATATGGACAGGGACACCAAGTGTGCCCCCAGCACTGTCTGAAAAGCATTCTCTGAATGCACCCACCCAGCCCCAATACACTAAAGCTTGTCTGGGAGGTGAATACACCTCCCTGTGACAGGAAACCTATTGTCCAGGCGTCCCCTGCTGGAGTTTCGTCCAGCAGCAAGAGAACAAGAGAGCAAGGATTGGTCTTAGCAGCGCCTGCCTCACAATTACTAGAACTACATCGCCCATGATGTCTTGAGGGGAGGAAGTACTTGAGGCGAGGTCACGCATCGGCCGATGCGCGTAATTCCGGTTTTTAAAGTATTCCGCTCTCGTTGAGAGGGAGAGCGGTTCAACGGCAGGGAGAAGGATTCCTGCCTCCTTAAGTGCTTGTGACGCTGGAGTTGGCTGGAGTCGATCATCCGGTGTTTCCATTATGGCGGTGAGCACTCCGGTCTCCAGGGACATGCTAGGAGACAGTGCGGTTGGTGTTTGTGCAGCGCGCTCCCAAAGCGGAATGCAGTGGTGAGTCGCTACGCATTTCCGTGTTTGGTGGGAGGTTTTGGATATATATATTATTTTGGTTACGTGGCATCTACTGATTTAACATGGGGGTGAAATCTAACCCACATTGCGGTGTGCTTCTGACTTTCTTTTGTCCTTGAAGATTCTGGCATTGAGTAAGAGAGGAGCGCAGTGGTGATAGGAACCACGCGTTACTGTGTTCTTAAGAGTTACTGTTCATGAACTTCATGGCAGAGCAGAACGCGGTGGTATACAACCACGCCTCACCGTATCTGCGGATTATTCTTTGTATCAGCCTTTTGCTTTTCCCTTTTTATTTGGTCGCCCTGGGAAGGAAGGGACCCTAACTTTTCTTTATTAATTCTCCAAGGGATCTCTGTGGAAAGGTTTCCATTACCGGATGTTGGAACATATAGAACAACCATTTAATAAGTCTTCTGTTTGAATGATGGTATGTGTGTGGGGGTGACCAACCATTGATGTGCCAATTTTATCATGTGTTGTGGGTTAAACTACTTATGAGAAATTCTCTTATTAAAAGATTTCAAGATTTCAAGATTTTTATTTTGGGTGATCGGTCTTTTTAAAAACAAAAACAACTACACCAAATAACAGTTTTTAAATAATACTACACATATATACACATAGAATAGCTTGCTTACTCATACAAATGATTAAAATTTCATTTTTAGAGAATCTTTTTTACTCTCTTTGTAATTTCAACCGATTTCCTTTAAATACACGTTTAAAAATTTCACCCCTCTACATGCTAGTGGGATTGAGGTTCCGCTTAGCCAGGTGATTACAGCTTCTCTGCATGAGCGTACATTCAAATTGTTCAGTAGAGATTTTAAAAGTGCTTTCCGTTCTTTTAGTAAGACAGGGCATACACAAAAAATGTGTTGAATGGATTCATCTTTATAACCGCATAGTCTGCAGTCTCGATTTTCCCTTTTATCCTTCCATGCTGGGATTAAGTCTTTTGTTTCCCACATGCCCAGCCGCAACCTCATAAATTGATGTTTTAGATTACGTGAGAAATATGCTGATAAATATTCCTGGGGCTTCTTTTTTCCATATGAGTTAATTACTGTCCAGGCATGCCGTCTCAGTAGTAGGGTGTTCTCGTCCTTTGAATGAGACAAACATTTTATTGTGATGTTAATTAGTTTGTTGAATTCCTTTTTTCCTATGCTAAGATTCCAAATATCTAAAGCGGAGAGGTCCGTTATCACCTGGTTTAGGTAACTACCCCCAGGAAACTTGCGTTTTCTTTCCTTTTTGACTTTCTATTTCTTTCCAGCATAGATGATCTATAGTTCCACTAGCAGAGGCATGCAACCTCCAGCACAGTTTTATAAAAGCTCCTTTGCTGCGAAATTCCTGGTTTAATAAGCCAAACTCTAGCCGCACCTGAGCAGGCGATGAGCTTTGCTGGATATGGAAGACTTTTTTATATACTTTTGTTTGAATTTTGTTTAAAACCGAGATTTCACATCCTTTCATTATTTCAGTGCCATAGGTTACTGTTGGTATTAACTGTGCCTGCATTACTGTTAATAAATTGCCATGTGATGGACAGCTTAATTTCTTTTTTAATACATTGAAGCCATGGATCAGATTTTGAGATTTTGACTTTATTGAAATGAGCTGTGATTTGTAGGTTAATTTTCGTTCTACCATAAATCCGAGATATTTGTATGAAGCAGCTATTTCTACTTTCTTCCACTCTATATACCATGTGAATTTCTTGTTTTTGGCATCAACTAGCCATACGACCTTTGTTTTTGTTAAATTCAGTTCTAGCCCTTGTATTGTTAAATATTTGACTATGGCATTCATTCCTCTTTGGAGACCGATTTGCGTTTGACTTAGAAGTACTAAATCATCAGCATATTGAAGGCACCTAATTTCCTCATTACCAATCGATGGAGGGTGACTATTGATTTCCAAAAGGGCATCTTCAAGATTAGATATGTACAGGTTAAAAAGGGTAGGAGCTAGCACGCACCCCTGTTTCAGGCCATTTTGGGTGTTTATTTTCTTAGTTACCCACCGGCCATCTCCTACCTTTACCCGGCTCCATGTACACGAATATAATTCTCTGATGGCCTTTAACAGATTTATAGGGATGCCCCAGCTGGTGAGTTTTTCCCAAAGAATTTCACGGGGCACGCTGTCGAAGTCTTGCTTGAGGTCCACAAAACAGGCGAACAGGCAGGTTTTTTTTATTTGGCTTTTTCGGCTAACAATGTTAATGTCATTAGATTTGTTAGAGTTCCTGCACCCACCCGAAACCCTGTTTGAGATGCGGTTATTTTCATCGGACCATTTGTTTAGTTTGGTTAGTAGGCAACTTGCATATAGCTTTGCTTCGACATCAATTAAGACAATTAATCTATAATTGATCGGCATTGATGACTTTCCCCCTTTGAAAATTGGCTGTATGATAATTCCCCTCCAGGATTCAGGGATTCCATTTGTTTCAAACAATTCATTAAAGAGTGGGGAAAATAATGAGCCCAATATGAATCTTCTCCCTTGAAGAGAGCATTTGGAATGCCATTTGGTCCTAGCGCGCCCTCCAAGTTTAGCTTCCTGATGATTTTTATTAGTTCGCTTACTTCTATTAAGTTGTCGGAGCTTTTATTTTTTGGGGAGATTAGTTTGTTATTCACATTTAAGCCCAGAGGGAGACTTTGGGCTTTTTGTTCTATTTGCCTCCAACTGCCCTTTTTTGCCGTTGGAGTACCTGAGGGTGGATTAGGTTTTGATTTTTTATACATACTCTTTATGTGGTCTACCCATTCTTCCTCGTTTATCCCAGCATTTTGATGTCAGTTTTTTCCGAGTGTCAGTAAATTTATCTGAGACCAGAAGTGTTTTCCGTTCCGTTGTTTGCTAGCCAAAAGGAGTTTATTCCATATTGCGGCCCGATAACTTAATTTGGCTGCTCTGCAGTTTTTCTTGTACTGTTTTCTTAAGTTTTTGAGCACGCTTCTGTCAGGTCTACCCCCTGATTTTAATTGATTTGAGATTGATCTGATTCTGCGTACTATTAGGCTTTTTTGCTTGCGAAGTTCATAATTGAACCAGGGATGGTGGTTGCTTGTCCACACGAGCTTCTTCTGGTGCCTGGCAGAATGATCACATTTGTTGTCTGAAAAGAGTTCCAATAAGGATCCTGTTAGGGTGTCCCAGGCTCTTACTCTTTCACCTTCCCTACTTTGTGATGGGTCTGGGCTTGCGGATTCCATTGAAATGTCTTCACTTGTACCCGCTTGGTGGTATACTTCGGCCATCACCTTTTCGATCCCTGTTCCACGCCATTTCAGTCTTTTTAAATTGTAGGCATGTGGCGTGGAAAACAGATTTTTTGCGACTGTCAGCCTGGCTGTAAAGTGCTCTATTTGCAATAATTGTGGCATGTGGTCGCTTTCCATGCGTGGGACAATTAGGAATGTTCGTGTTTGGCATGCCCAAGATTCACTCACTATGGTATGATCGATTATTGAGCTTTTTGACCCACTTAAATAGGTTATTGCCGCTGGTGAATCATCTTTTGTATTTCCGTTGAGGTGAATCAGTCCCAAAGATTCAAATAGTCGTCTGAAGTTATTTCCCTTTTTATTCATATTCCCTGCAGAAATACATAAGTTAATATTAAAATCACTGGAAATGATGAACTGTACCTGGCAGTACAGCCTCTGTAATGATTTTATTATTCCTTGCAATATATTCATATGCTCATCTTTTGTCTCCTCACTCGGGTGGATATAAACATTAAGTAGTATTAATGTTGTTGATGTCCCATTACTTTTGTGCTGTTCCAATTTGGATACAAGGACCCAATTCGTCCCGATAGTTAATTTTTCTAGAGTCCAATCCAGTTTGGTCGAGAAATAAGAAGATAGGCCGCCCTTTGGGTGACCACATTTTGCAGATTTTGTTGCTGGCTCGTGATGGCCGACAAAGCCTGTAATATTATCCTCAGTTATGCTCCATGTTTCTTGGGCTAAGATGATATCGTGTTCTTGCAGAAATTTCACTGCACCGGGGTTTCCTATGAGGTTTTCTAGGCCGTGGGTGTTCCAAGAGCAAATGTTAATCAGTTTTTGAGTTTCTTGCGATACTTTGGTTCGTCAAGATTGCGAGTTAAGGTGACGTTTTTGGGGCCCCAACCTATTGTCTTTAATCCCTTGTTTGATTATATTCAATTCATCTGTACTCCTATCAATTAGGGCCGGTGCCCAAGGCCTGGTGATTATTAGGTTTTCAAAGAATTTGTAGTTTGTTTCTGCTCCTATGGCTTCTCTCAATAGGGACCCCTCGATTTTCTTTTTGGGGAGAAGCGGACCTGGGTAGCATGGGGCCTCTATCCTTTGTAGTTCAATACCCCAAGCATTAAACTTTTGGTGTTGGGCCATTATGTGCTCTGCAATTTCCGATGAGGACCAAGTTGTTACTGTTACCTCTCTCTTGTCCATGAATGAAGAATTAATATAGGCTATTTCCCGTACTTCCTTTACCAGTTTTATAATTGTACCTCTGTTTAAGGTATCAAAATTACCTCTTGAGATATAGTTTGGAAGTAACATTTTATTTAATTCATTTTCCCTTGATATATTTGAACTTTGCAGCTACAACAGTGATGTGTCATTTCCTTCCGACCTGCGTGGACTTCTTATTCTAACAACTCCTTTGGTAGTTACTCTGAGCCCTGATCTCCTTTGATCCTCTTCCCCTGACTTGGAATTCCCCTAATTTCTGATGTTAGCAGATTCCGAACAATTATTAGTCATAGAGTTTTGCCTGCTTAGTGATGTCTCTTGTTCGGCTTCTGATGACAATGGTCTGTTTTCAGAAACATTTGTCGCGGGTAAGCAGGTTGTTTCCTCGATTTCTATCGAATTGAGTTGTTGGATGATTGTTTTTGAGATTTTAGATTCTAAATCTGATTTTGTATCATTATTTAAGGGACGTGACCTGCCATTCTTATGTTGCAAGAATAATGGCCATATTTTCTTTTGTTGGGCTACTTTTCCTTTGTTACGTGCTTTTCTTTGCCTCTTTTTTTCTTTCTTTGAGAGTGCTGGCTTAATCTCCACTATTTCTATATTTTTGTTATCTTTTATTTCGCTTAAGTCAAGGTTAATGTCTTTGGCTTTAATGTTTATTTCACTTGTTTCTGTTAAGCCGGATATTTCCACAATAGACGGTTGCGTAATTTGTGTGTTATTTAAGTCTTTTTGCGATAAGCCTGTTGTTTTCTTTGGCGAAACCTCCACTGCCCTATCTTTATTGGATGAACGGGTAGCTTGGGCTCTCACTTCCGTCAATATGTCAGTCAAAATTGTGGTGATTGTTAGTGAATTTCCGCATGGCAATGTGCATTTGCAGTTTACTTGCTGTGTATAGTTATACTGTTGCGCTCTCGTAATCAGATCGTTCAGTGCCTGTAGCTTCTTATCAATGTATGTATATGTATATTGCCATTATGTTTAATAGATTTACTTGGATGTCGTGTTTGTCCGCTTGGTGAGAGATTGCTGTGGAGAATGTCTCCAATGTTGACAATAGGGCACCCCAAGTACTGGAGTGGGCTTGATCTTCCATATTTGTTGAATGAAAGGGTTTGATTGGGGATGAGTGCTTGATTGGTTCTAGATATTGAGCCCCCAACTGTTATATAATTTCTGAGACCTTTAATTTTTCTGTTGTTAACGGAAGCAAGCTTAAATGTGACCCTATGTCTAGTTCTAGAGGGCTTTCTACCTTGCACACAACTATCCCTTCTCCTTGGAGAGGTGGAGATGACACGTCCTCTCCTTTAATTAATGAGGACTGTTGATTGTTGTAGTTTAGTGACCTCCTTACGCATGGAGGAGAAGTTGTTTCCAAGAGTACCAATGCTTTGAGGTCAAGCTCTTTTCCTTGGACAAGTGAGTTGAATGACTCCTGTTGCTGAATGTAACTGCGTCCCTCTCCCTGATCTTCCCAATTACTGAGATTGAAGGAAAAGAGTGTTTCACTTAAGTTATGATTATGAATTACTGTGTTTGTTGTTATTTTCCTGGGTGAGTTTTTTGCTGTGTGCTTACTTTCTGAGCACTCCTGAGTTGAAACTTCTGCAACAATTTCTTTGCTTTGTACATCGTTTAAAACTGCTTTACTACTTGTGGAATGTGAATCCTTTTCGTGATCAGACTGCTGTATCGTTGCAGGTGCATCTTTGGTTTTGTTATCCATCAATAGTGTCTCACTGTTTGCAATTCTCTTTTTTATTGACCCTTTTGTAGTTAAGAAATCTGTTATCTTATATCCTTCTTTCTTTTTGCTGTGGGTCATCCTTGCTTTCTTCATTGCAGAAACCTTACTAGGAGATTCCTTTTCATTTTCGTTCGCAATGTTTTCTTTTGTATCATTCCGGGTTATTTTTAACTCCTGCTCTTGTTCCTGTCTGGGTGAATCTTTTCTTAGAGATATCAATATAGGACTAGCTATGTTGTGTTAGAGGAAACTCAGAAGGTATATCTGTAGGCAAACCCTTAGGTTTGGTCATGAAGCCCTCACACACCAACCTAGTTGGTGTCATGCTTCATCATCGGGCCCACCACAGTGACACCGAATGTGTCCCGGGTGTGCTGCGACTCCAGATTACTGAGGAGCTGGTATTCTTACTGAGTGTGCAGTGTTGGTGAGAATGAAGATGAAAGGTTTTAAAAGCTATACAGGTGGTCCCAGTTCCCGAGGGTAAGAGGTAAATTTAATACCTGGGCCCCTGTTAGCAAGATAAAAAGGCTGTGGACGATGTGGAGTATATTAGGGGCTCCTACGTCCTTGTGGTCTACATGTTTCAGCCAGGCCTTTTGATTAAAACTGGCTTTCCTCAGGACCAAATGAGTATGTGTGGGTGAAAATAAACTATATTAAGTGAAAGTGTGTGGTAAAAAAGTGTTGCACTCGCTAAGGTGCCGTACGTGTAAGAGGGGGATTCCCTCTGCTTTACTGTACATAAAACACAAAGACAGTACAGACATACAAAAAGAGTCATTGAGAATGGTATTAACCAAAACACAACAAATAGCCGGCTTCTGGTGTGCGTGAGCGACCTAGAGCGGCAAGTAACAATGCCATGAGTGTGCCATGGCTAAGGTGAACTATGGCGGTTAAATATTAAACGCAGTGGCAGTGGTGGGCTACACAGCGAAACAGGCATAGCGTGAGGTACAGGTAAGTATGGTACATAATTCCTCACACTTGCTACTTGCTGTTAAAGCCTCATGGGTCACTTGGCAGGGAGGGAAAGAAGATCCTAAATGTTTGTAGAGGATTACAGTTAGGATAGTACCTGTGGAGAGAAATTGTTGCTTACCCAGAGCGTTGTGCAGAGATCAAGCTTACTCACGGTATTTCCGATCAGCGGTTCCTGCGACCTATCGTCCTGCTCCAGTGTCCCGAATGAGCTTTGCCAGAGTCAGGTATGGGCTTAAATAGCCGGTTTGATTGTTATCACCTGGAGAGGGGAGAGGGCGCGGTCGCGTTTCCTTTTTAGAGCGCGGGCGCTGGGAGCTAGCGGTCTGCGCGTTGCGCATGCGCGATGTGAGGTTTCCAGCGCATGCGTGGTAGAGGTGTGTGCGAGCGCTATCCATTCGCGCATGCGCCATGGTACCAGGACTAGGTTAGCATTGGTAGTGGCATGTGCGCGCGAGTGCGTGCGCAACTGGGGCAAAAAAAGGAAAAGAAGCCCGTGTGGGTCTTTTAAGGTTTAAAAAGCAACAACAGCGATTGCAAGGTATATAGGCAAAGAAGGCAATTACAGAGTAGGGACAGATCACGAGTCTGAGCGCAGACAGGGATACTGACCAATACTTTACATAGGAGTGTTTATCTCGCCAGAGCATTCCACGGGATGGAATCATTGAGCCCCTCTATATGGGTAGAAAGGCGATAAATCCAGCGTTGCTCTTTGGTGAGCAGAGTCTTCTCATCACAAGCTGAAAGTGCGAATTGTTCGATGACCGTCCAGGTGAAATCATTCGGGGTGTGATTTTGCACGATGAAGTGCTGGGTCAGTTTGCTGATGTTTTTACCACAGCGCATGGTGCTCCTGTGTTCAGTCATCCTGGTTCTAACCTTCCTGGTCGTCATGCCTATGTATCTCAAGCCACAGCGACAGGTGATTAGGTATACTAGGTTAGATGAATTACAGTTCGTGAATTGTCGTTGTGTCCAGGTTTTACCATCTTCCAACGACAATGTTTTGGAAGGGGTAGTCAGGTGGCAGACGCTACAGTTGTAACATGGTTGGTGGCCTGTTAGTTCTGGTAGGCCCCAAGTGTTTAAAATTGTATGGCCGGTTTGCTGTGTTTTTCTGGGTCTCGTGGTTACCAGCTGATCCTTCAGATTTTGTGCTCTTTTGTAAGCAAAGCGGGGGAGGTCCCAGTTCCTCGCGCCTGAATTGATGATCTTCCAATTTTTGCGAATTATGCTGGAGACCTGATTGGAGGCGGTGTTATAGGTGGTGACACACGTCATGATGGGTGTTTCTGGTGGTCTGACCACGGTCTCAAGAAGGGCCTCCCTGTTTTGGTTGCGTGCTCGTTTACAGGATTTTGTGATGATTCTGGATGGGTAGCCACGGTCTCCCAACTTGTGGACCAAGGCTTTGGACTGGTGTTTGAAGTCATGGAGGTTGCTGCAGTTCCGGCGAATGCGCAGGAACTGTCCAAATGGCAGGTTCTCTCTCAAAGGTCTGGGGTGGAAACTATCAAAGCGCAACAACGAGTTCCTGGAAGTCGGTTTGTAATGAGTCGTTGTGGTCAGACCCCCCTGATCAGCTTTTATGTTGAGGTCCAGAAACGCCAGTTCAGTAGAACTGCTAGTGCAGGTGAACTTTAGAAAGGGATCAAGGCTATTGATCCAGGTGAGAAAATCTTTCAATGTCTCCTCATTGCCTTCCCAGACAATGAGGATATCGTCAATATATCGACGCCAAATTGTTATATTTGCTGAGTAGGGGTTCGTGGGGGCTTCGATATTTGTCTGCTCAAAGTGGTGGACATATAGCCCCGCCACGCTCGGCGCAAAGACACTGCCCATCGAGGTACCATTCGTTTGTAAGAAGAATGTATCTTCGTATTGGAAATAGTTCTCTTTTAATGCCAGCGTGGCGCAATCCAAGATGAAGTGACGGGGTGTACGATGTTGCCAGTCAATCTCCATCAAGACATCATGGAGTACCTTCAGTGTGGCATCCTGAGGGAGGCTCGTATATAGGCTCTCCACGTCCAATCCCACCAGGAGGTGTTTGTCTCTATCGAAACTGACATCCTTGATGATGTTAAGGAGGTGCTTCGTGTCTTTGACGTAGGATGGAGTTTTCTGAACCAATGGGTTGAGGTAGTGATCGCAGAACCGTGATAACGGTTCTAGGAGGGACTTTATCCCTGACACTATGGGTCTGCCCGGTGGTGGGGTGACCCCTTTATGCACCTTGGGCATGATGTAAAAGTAGGGTACTTTTGCATCACGTGTGTTGAGATACTCAGCTTCTTGCTTTGAGATGTATTCTGCGACAGAAGCCTCCTGTACTAGTTCTGTGATCTTTTTTTGTAGATCTTTGGATGGGTCTCTCAGTAATTTTCTATAGTTACGAGTGTCGCTTAATAGTCTGCGGCATTCGGTGTCGTAGTCGATTTTGTTCATGATGACTATCCCTCCACCTTTATCTGCTGGTTTGATGATGCGGGTAGGGTCATTTTGGAGTTTTTTGATGATCTCCCTATCTTGAAAAGACAGATTGTTGAAATGGTTTTGGGGTTGCAATTTCTCGACTTCTGAGTATACTGCCAACTCGAAGGTACTGATCTCCACTGGCACGGTGGCAGGTGGTGGAGTGAAGTTGGATTTGAGTTTCAACCCAGTCTCATTAGTGGTTTCTGAGTCAAGAGGTTTCTCCTTGTTTTCGAAAAACGCTTTTAGCTTGAGTTTTCTAAAAAACTCGGCCAGTTCGACATGGAGTTTGAAAGTATCTAGTCTGATGGTCGGGACAAATGACAGTCCTTTGTTCAGGACATTGGTTTCTTCATTGGTGAGGGGTACGTCGGAGAGGTTGAATACCAGGGTGCCGGTATTGGTTGGTTCAGCTATTTGCTGGGGCCCGCTTGCTCTTTGGCTTTGTTCCTCGTGTTGGCACTGACCGGATCCTCTTCTGTGGACCACTGTGCTGGTTGAGGCGCCCACTGCACTTGCTGTGGTGGATTCCTTCTCTTGCCACGGGGTCTGCGGCCTTGGCCTAAAAAAGGATATCGTTGATTTGGGTTGTTCTGGTAGTATGGTACCTGGCCAGGCGGATATAAAGGTGGATATCCATAATAAGGAGGCATTGGGCCAAATGGAGGAGGGCCGAAGTTCTGGAATTGCGGGGGGCCTTGCCAAGGTTGTGCTTGTTGTTTCCCTCCACGGCCTCTCCCTCTGGCTTTGTGGGATCCATTACTGGAGCCACTGGAAATGGAACTAGTATCTCCTGAGCTGTCCGTGTTCTGGCCTCTTGTGGGTGCAGTATACGTGTCGTCAGCATAGGGATAAGTTTTTAGATAGCTGAAGTTTTTTAGATCCTTCTCGAATTTCTTTATCTTGGTTTGGGTTAGGTATTCTTTGTAATCGTTCATCTCCCGATTTTGATCTTCCAATTTCTTTTTGTATCCTGTCAGAGTGGTTTTGAAGTGGGTCTCAGTTGCCTGGATCTCTATTATAACTGCGTCTGAAAGGCGTTTGGCAGTTTTTATTATCAAGATGAGCCAGTCCCTGGTGCAGTGCCAGGCTATCTGAGCCCAGTCTTTCCTAAAGGTGACATCATCAAGGAATATTCTGGGAGCGTTGGTGACCAGTAAGCCTTTAGGCGCTGTGTTGGTCCTCAGGTATTGTGCGAGGATAACGCCATGCAAAATAGTGCGTATCCTGTTTCGCTTTTTCTCAGTGAGAGTGTCCCAATCTGTAGTCTGCGCTATTGTTGTTGCTGTGTTAAAATCTGCCAAGAGTGTGGGGTCATCGAGGATTTCAGTGACGTCATCCTCGGTGAATGTTAGGCCTGTGTTTTGTGCCATCTTGTATCAGTCAGGTGTCTCTCGCAGCTGCGCGCTGCCAATTATCAGCAAATCAAAAGGGAGAGAGAGGACTAGGTAAGCCAGTCCGGGTCCCCTGGTTATATGTAGAGATATCAATATAACCAGGGGACCCGGACTGGCTTACCTAGTCCTCTCTCTCCCTTTTGATTTGCTGATAATTGGCAGCGCGCAGCTGCGAGAGACACCTGACTGATACAAGATGGCACAAAACACAGGCCTAACATTCACCGAGGATGACGTCACTGAAATCCTCGATGACCCCACACTCTTGGCAGATTTTAACACAGCAACAACAATAGCGCAGACTACAGATTGGGACACTCTCACTGAGAAAAAGCGAAACAGGATACGCACTATTTTGCATGGCGTTATCCTCGCACAATACCTGAGGACCAACACAGCGCCTAAAGGCTTACTGGTCACCAACGCTCCCAGAATATTCCTTGATGATGTCACCTTTAGGAAAGACTGGGCTCAGATAGCCTGGCACTGCACCAGGGACTGGCTCATCTTGATAATAAAAACTGCCAAACGCCTTTCAGACGCAGTTATAATAGAGATCCAGGCAACTGAGACCCACTTCAAAACCACTCTGACAGGATACAAAAAGAAATTGGAAGATCAAAATCGGGAGATGAACGATTACAAAGAATACCTAACCCAAACCAAGATAAAGAAATTCGAGAAGGATCTAAAAAACTTCAGCTATCTAAAAACTTATCCCTATGCTGACGACACGTATACTGCACCCACAAGAGGCCAGAACACGGACAGCTCAGGAGATACTAGTTCCATTTCCAGTGGCTCCAGTAATGGATCCCACAAAGCCAGAGGGAGAGGCCGTGGAGGGAAACAACAAGCACAACCTTGGCAAGGCCCCCCGCAATTCCAGAACTTCGGCCCTCCTCCATTTGGCCCAATGCCTCCTTATTATGGATATCCACCTTTATATCCGCCTGGCCAGGTACCATACTACCAGAACAACCCAAATCAACGATATCCTTTTTTAGGCCAAGGCCGCAGACCCCGTGGCAAGAGAAGGAATCCACCACAGCAAGTGCAGTGGGCGCCTCAACCAGCACAGTGGTCCACAGAAGAGGATCCGGTCAGTGCCAACACGAGGAACAAAGCCAAAGAGCAAGCGGGCCCCAGCAAATAGCTGAACCAACCAATACCGGCACCCTGGTATTCAACCTCTCCGACGTACCCCTCACCAATGAAGAAACCAATGTCCTGAACAAAGGACTGTCATTTGTCCCGACCATCAGACTAGATACTTTCAAACTCCATGTCGAACTGGCCGAGTTTTTTAGAAAACTCAAGCTAAAAGCGTTTTTCGAAAACAAGGAGAAACCTCTTGACTCAGAAACCACTAATGAGACTGGGTTGAAACTCAAATCCAACTTCACTCCACCACCTGCCACCGTGCCAGTGGAGATCAGTACCTTCGAGTTGGCAGTATACTCAGAAGTCGAGAAATTGCAACCCCAAAACCATTTCAACAATCTGTCTTTTCAAGATAGGGAGATCATCAAAAAACTCCAAAATGACCCTACCCGCATCATCAAACCAGCAGATAAAGGTGGAGGGATAGTCATCATGAACAAAATCGACTACGACACCGAATGCCGCAGACTATTAAGCGACACTCGTAACTATAGAAAATTACTGAGAGACCCATCCAAAGATCTACAAAAAAAGATCACAGAACTAGTACAGGAGGCTTCTGTCGCAGAATACATCTCAAAGCAAGAAGCTGAGTATCTCAACACACGTGATGCAAAAGTACCCTACTTTTACATCATGCCCAAGGTGCATAAAGGGGTCACCCCACCACCGGGCAGACCCATAGTGTCAGGGATAAAGTCCCTCCTAGAACCGTTATCACGGTTCTGCGATCACTACCTCAACCCATTGGTTCAGAAAACTCCATCCTACGTCAAAGACACGAAGCACCTCCTTAACATCATCAAGGATGTCAGTTTCGATAGAGACAAACACCTCCTGGTGGGATTGGACGTGGAGAGCCTATATACGAGCCTCCCTCAGGATGCCACACTGAAGGTACTCCATGATGTCTTGATGGAGATTGACTGGCAACATCGTACACCCCGTCACTTCATCTTGGATTGCGCCACGCTGGCATTAAAAGAGAACTATTTCCAATACGAAGATACATTCTTCTTACAAACGAATGGTACCTCGATGGGCAGTGTCTTTGCGCCGAGCGTGGCGGGGCTATATGTCCACCACTTTGAGCAGACAAATATCGAAGCCCCCACGAACCCCTACTCAGCAAATATAACAATTTGGCGTCGATATATTGACGATATCCTCATTGTCTGGGAAGGCAATGAGGAGACATTGAAAGATTTTCTCACCTGGATCAATAGCCTTGATCCCTTTCTAAAGTTCACCTGCACTAGCAGTTCTACTGAACTGGCGTTTCTGGACCTCAACATAAAAGCTGATCAGGGGGGTCTGACCACAACGACTCATTACAAACCGACTTCCAGGAACTCGTTGTTGCGCTTTGATAGTTTCCACCCCAGACCTTTGAGAGAGAACCTGCCATTTGGACAGTTCCTGCGCATTCGCCGGAACTGCAGCAACCTCCATGACTTCAAACACCAGTCCAAAGCCTTGGTCCACAAGTTGGGAGACCGTGGCTACCCATCCAGAATCATCACAAAATCCTGTAAACGAGCACGCAACCAAAACAGGGAGGCCCTTCTTGAGACCGTGGTCAGACCACCAGAAACACCCATCATGACGTGTGTCACCACCTATAACACCGCCTCCAATCAGGTCTCCAGCATAATTCGCAAAAATTGGAAGATCATCAATTCAGGCGCGAGGAACTGGGACCTCCCCCGCTTTGCTTACAAAAGAGCACAAAATCTGAAGGATCAGCTGGTAACCACGAGACCCAGAAAAACACAGCAAACCGGCCATACAATTTTAAACACTTGGGGCCTACCAGAACTAACAGGCCACCAACCATGTTACAACTGTAGCGTCTGCCACCTGACTACCCCTTCCAAAACATTGTCGTTGGAAGATGGTAAAACCTGGACACAACGACAATTCACGAACTGTAATTCATCTAACCTAGTATACCTAATCACCTGTCGCTGTGGCTTGAGATACATAGGCATGACGACCAGGAAGGTTAGAACCAGGATGACTGAACACAGGAGCACCATGCGCTGTGGTAAAAACATCAGCAAACTGACCCAGCACTTCATCGTGCAAAATCACACCCCGAATGATTTCACCTGGACGGTCATCGAACAATTCGCACTTTCAGCTTGTGATGAGAAGACTCTGCTCACCAAAGAGCAACGCTGGATTTATCGCCTTTCTACCCATATAGAGGGGCTCAATGATTCCATCCCGTGGAATGCTCTGGCGAGATAAACACTCCTATGTAAAGTATTGGTCAGTATCCCTGTCTGCGCTCAGACTCGTGATCTGTCCCTACTCTGTAATTGCCTTCTTTGCCTATATACCTTGCAATCGCTGTTGTTGCTTTTTAAACCTTAAAAGACCCACACGGGCTTCTTTTCCTTTTTTTGCCCCAGTTGCGCACGCACTCGCGCGCACATGCCACTACCAATGCTAACCTAGTCCTGGTACCATGGCGCATGCGCGAATGGATAGCGCTCGCACACACCTCTACCACGCATGCGCTGGAAACCTCACATCGCGCATGCGCAACGCGCAGACCGCTAGCTCCCAGCGCCCGCGCTCTAAAAAGGAAACGCGACCGCGCCCTCTCCCCTCTCCAGGTGATAACAATCAAACCGGCTATTTAAGCCCATACCTGACTCTGGCAAAGCTCATTCGGGACACTGGAGCAGGACGATAGGTCGCAGGAACCGCTGATCGGAAATACCGTGAGTAAGCTTGATCTCTGCACAACGCTCTGGGTAAGCAACAATTTCTCTCCACAGGTACTATCCTAACTGTAATCCTCTACAAACATTTAGGATCTTCTTTCCCTCCCTGCCAAGTGACCCATGAGGCTTTAACAGCAAGTAGCAAGTGTGAGGAATTATGTACCATACTTACCTGTACCTCACGCTATGCCTGTTTCGCTGTGTAGCCCACCACTGCCACTGCGTTTAATATTTAACCGCCATAGTTCACCTTAGCCATGGCACACTCATGGCATTGTTACTTGCCGCTCTAGGTCGCTCACGCACACCAGAAGCCGGCTATTTGTTGTGTTTTGGTTAATACCATTCTCAATGACTCTTTTTGTATGTCTGTACTGTCTTTGTGTTTTATGTACAGTAAAGCAGAGGGAATCCCCCTCTTACACGTACGGCACCTTAGCGAGTGCAACACTTTTTTACCACACACTTTCACTTAATATAGTTTATTTTCACCCACACATACTCATTTGGTCCTGAGGAAAGCCAGTTTTAATCAAAAGGCCTGGCTGAAACATGTAGACCACAAGGACGTAGGAGCCCCTAATATACTCCACATCGTCCACAGCCTTTTTATCTTGCTAACAGGGGCCCAGGTATTAAATTTACCTCTTACCCTCGGGAACTGGGACCACCTGTATAGCTTTTAAAACCTTTCATCTTCATTCTCACCAACACTGCACACTCAGTAAGAATACCAGCTCCTCAGTAATCTGGAGTCGCAGCACACCCGGGACACATTCGGTGTCACTGTGGTGGGCCCGATGATGAAGCATGACACCAACTAGGTTGGTGTGTGAGGGCTTCATGACCAAACCTAAGGGTTTGCCTACAGATATACCTTCTGAGTTTCCTCTAACACAACATAGCTAGTCCTATATTGATATCTCTACATATAACCAGGGGACCCGGACTGGCTTACCTAGTCCTCTCTCTCCCTTTTGATTTGCTGAATCTTTTCTTAGCCTCTTTGGGTATCTCTGATTCCATTGTGAGAAGCCTTCCCCCTGGTCCTGGTCCTGGTCCTGCTCCTGGGCAGCTCTATTTTTTCCTGAGCACATTTCTGAGTCCCTCACTGCGCCTTTTGTTATGCTACTTGCCGTTGCCTTTCCCCTTGCTGGGTGTTAAAGTGGATGCTGAAAAGTGGCCCCTGCCTTTTCGTTTTGTTTTTTTTACCCCCCTTTGCTGTTTTACTTGCTCACTCCCCCGGACTTTCAGTCTTTCAATAACAGTAAACAGTAACAGTACAAACTCCATCAGCAATACTGAAAACTGTTCTCAAGAGGGAGCCTCCAGCAGTAATCCGTGCCTGTGCGTGTAACTTGGGGAACAGACGTCCACTTAAATGTGATTAAATGCAGATGCCGGTGATGAGCTCCGTCCACCGCCACCCCTTTGTCACATAAACCACATAGACCACACAGTCCACCGTCTCCTGTACTCAGACTCCTTGAATCCTTCCGCTCCTCCCCGGGTCTTCTCAGGATCCTTACTCTGCTGCTCTCAGAATTGTCCGCAAATCTCGAACTGAAGGAGGCCACCACACCGCGAGACTCTCACCAACGCCCTGCGGGTCCTGTGTGAGGGGAGCAAACCGCTGCCCCCCCTTGCAAAGCAACCAGCGACCCCCGCTGCACCCGGAGGTGACCCGCGGCTCCCGCCACGCAATAGGACACAAGAAGCGCGACTGGGCGGCGACCCTGCAGGCCCGCCACACCAGGAGGTATCTCGCGGCGCCTGCCGCTCCCAGAGGCACTCCGCGGAGGCACTGCAGAGCACTCCGCCGCGTTCGGAAAAGCCCGGCGGGCGTGGGCGCAGCTGCGGCAAAGACCAGCTCACTACCCAGAAATCGCGCTCCCTGAAGCCCGGCCCGCGGCTCACAGCAGCCTTCAGCTCACGGGGAGCACAGGAGAGCACAGGTGAACACTGCAACACCTGCGGCGGCAGCTTCTGGCGTCTGACGTCACACCTCTTATTACAGGTAGAAGACACGGCTTGAGAAAGGTGTTTGGGGTACTACTGAGCTGAGATTGTGATCAGTTCCCTAAAAGGTATAAGAAGAGTTTTAGTGAGAATACATGAGAGTAGTCTATTTGAGGTGCTCTGTTTATATATTTTGTCTTTTGTTATTTAAGGTTCCTTTCCCTGCTGTCCCTTCCCTTTCCTTTCCCTCGCCTGATCACTCGAGCACTCTGTATATTTTACTTGGGGTGTTGGTGATATCAGGAGGTGGACCCTTACTTGCAGCAACTGGATCCTGCGGAGCAAAACCTGACAGAAGCACCATTCAAAGTGACACCCCCTGCACCCTTGCAAAAATCGGTATTTCATTTTGAATCCTATGGGCTTCAAGGCCCATAGGATTCAATATCAAATACCGATTCGGTATTTACCGAATCGGTAAATACCGATTTTTAGCGATTCGGTAAAATTTACCAAATTTGTACCTACATTAGAAATACCTACTCGTAATTACCGAATCGGTAAAATTCGGTAATTAAGAGTCGGTATTTCTGATTTTGCTACATCTGGCCCCAGACCACTCCTGAACCCGCTTGGTGAAGGAACTCTCCCTTAACTCGAGTTATTGAATAAATCCCTCTTTACTCGAATACCACGGACTCCTCTCTTTACTTAAGCTAAAGTATTTAATAATATAGAAATTCTAAGATAAGGTTATATTAATTATTTACCACATTTCTGGCGCCTGAACAGGGACGTTTCCTCTTCCCCACGCGCCGGCGATGTCGGACCCGGTACTGCCCCCTGCTGACCTTTGACGGACTTCAAAGTGCACAGACGCGGGGAATTCCCGCCAACTCCCTCGAGGCGAAGAGGGGGGCCGACTGCGGCCCGTCATCCACACGAGGCGGTGAGGAAGATTGCGGAACGTCCTGACCCAGAGCCCAACCCGTGAAGAAGACGAGTCCGAGGTCTTGTGAGCCCCGTCTCAGAAGCTGCGCGCATTTCAAAGATCAACAGGCCTTCTAGTCTGCTTCTCGGTGAGTACTACTGAAAAGTATAAAGACGAACTCACAGTTTCTGTGAGTACGGTAAAGATATATGTTTATTGTTTAAATCTCTGTTACATTGCAAGTTTCGTCATCATGCCTATCTTTTCTAAGTTACGTAAAATAGGGACTAAAAAGGGTTTCCTGGAAAAGGATGTTCCCCTTCCTCCCCGAGATACCCCAGGACATTTTATGTATACAAAACATGGGGTTGGTGCAATTGTCTATTGTGATTTATGGGTAGATTACACCAAAGATCTTGAACATAAATATAGGTGGCCTGAGACAGGGACTTTTGCCATGGAATGTATACTGAAATTAGAGGAACAGTTGTGGAAGAAAAAGGGGGTCCGCCAGTCACAAAGTGACTCGGTGGAATTATGGAGAAAAGAAGCCCATAGGAGGCAACAGAAAGAATTGCATAAAGTTGAAAAGGGTAAGAGAATGTCAGAACAGGCCATGAATGAACAATTACAAGAAATGGGGAGAGAAGTAGTTAGTGAAAGGAATGAAAGAGAACAGTCAGCCATTTCTACTGGTCTTTATCCTGTATTGCCATCTGCACCCGAACACATTAACATTGCACCACCTAAGACACAACCTACTGCCCCATTACCAGAGGATACCTTCACCAATTTCCTCTTAGAGACCCCACCTCCATATGAGGTTCCAGTAATTCAACCCCCTCCGCCACCGCCACCTCCTGCACAACAGGACACACTGCCTCCCGCCCCAAAGGAGGGTGCCGAAGGTCCGGAGCCAGGTAAAACGATTCTCGATTGCCCCTATGACCCGACCCCGAGCACCACAGGGGAGGCGGGCCGAATAAGTAAAATACTTCATAATTCATAGGAAGCAATAAAACATCTACCAGCGATTGACACGTTTCTTCAGACGGCCTCTGAGTTTCGTCGTACTGGAGAGAACTCACGGGCCATTAACGCTATGACTACATGAAGATCGCACCCTGTAAAAATGCACATGTATAGGTTCCTCCTTTGTTGTTTCAAAAAACACATACAAGCAGAGGAAAAAAATGTACCAGTTTCCCTTTTTGACTTATTGGATTCCGCATCTGACCACACCAGTCTAGACCTCATGAATGATGCACTAGACAGGTTCACCCGTAAGGTGACCCGTATTTTACAAGACTTACAAACAGACGAAGAAAATAAGAAACCTGAGGGGGACTTTACAGAACCAACTAAAAAAGCCCTACCTGTTCGCTTTTCCGCCCCTATTTCACGACCACCCCCGCCTCCATTCCTCTTAGGCATTCTGAACGGCCATCTCCGGATGAATTATTTGAAAATACATCTAACACATTAGACTATTGGTTGAACCAGGAACCCCCGCTTACACCGGAGGAGGAGGAAATAGCCAGAACTGCGACCCTATGGGTCTCTCAATATAAGATATATGACAGTGATCTCATAGCCCGACTCTTTTTAGCATTACCACGCTCACATCAAAGATTAGCGAGTCTCTACATGGTACAGCATCTCATCACTCTCAATGACATTTTTTTTAAATATGATCCAAGACTAGAAGATTTTTGTCTGACTGCGCTGATAACATGTTCCTCCACAATGGTTCAGTTTTTCTCAACAGATTCATAGATTTTAAACAGGAATACCAGAAAGCGGTTGAATATAGATTCACTGATACTTGTGGACCAGTTAATAGACTTCCTCAAACACGCCAGTTCCCCATGAGGGAGGTCCACCCCAGAGCTGACGCAGATGGCGCGTTACAACGCGTTTTTGTTTATGTACCCTTGACAAAACTTGAATTACTAAGGATAAAAGAGATGGTCCCCCCTCACTCAGAAGATCCTGCTGGATTTTTTAAGGAATTAGGAGATGTATTAATGATGGGAACATATACTCTTTCTGATATCACAGCAATTCTGAAATTATTGTTGCCCTCAGGTATATATGACAAACTACGAGAAAAAGATTGGGAGGTGGCAGGCGAACACATTAGATGGACCGAACTTCAGAATGACGAAAATACTAGGATAGCAGGTCAAGGTATAGGAGCCAGACTCAAGGCACTCCCTGGCACTATTTTGAAGGTGTAACCACAGTTATTGATAGTAAAAAAGGAGGACTGGGATGCCATTTCCTCCTGCAAACAGAAACATGGTGAAGACATAGGAGATTATTATACAAGACTTGAAAAATGTTTTGCGGTAAATAGCGGTCTTACGCCGACAAGCGAAGCTTACCCGCATCTGTTTGTTTCCAAATTAGTAGACAACACCTTGCCAGCTATAAAGGAAAGAGTACTGAAGGTAGAAAGTACCTGGCAAGCCCATACACCGCCACAGGTGTTACAAATGCTACAATACCATCAAAACCGCATTAGGGATGAAGACGAAAATGATAAGAAGCGCATGAAAGACACAAAGATGAAAGCATTAGTGGCCCAGACTGCACCCCAGTGCCAACAGACACCAGGTAACCAGACAAACACGAAGGGTACTTGCAACTATTGCAAAAAGACGGGACACTTCGTTAAAGACTGTCCTGTCTTAAAACACAATTTGGCCACTGGTAAGACACAGCCCCGTCCATATCAGCCAAAACAGAATGCCCCACAAGGCACTTCAGCACCTTCAGTTCCACCGACAGAACGAATGGCCCAAATGTACATTGGAGGCGATGGCTCTACTGAATACTACCCAGATATTTCATGATGTTGCCCCTGGAGAGAAGATGACAAACTGCCCCTAATCCCCATCCCAGTAGACCACAAAGGTCCATTTGTAGAGGTCCGACTTCTTGGGGAGGATAGAAAGTTTCTACTAGACACTGGGGCCAGTAAAACAACAATAAGCCATCAAGAGTTCTCAGAGGCTCCTCTCTCGGGTTCAAAAAGTATTTCTCTGGGTTTCTCCGGACAGCCTGTGACAAACGTCACATCAAAACCACTGCCCTTGCAGGTTGGTCCCCTCACGACAACTACAGATCTTATATTGACAAAATCATGTCCAGAAAATTTGCTTGGTATCAAGACATTGAAAGAATTGGGAGCTGTTATTGTTTGCTCACCTAAGGATGTCAGGTTATTTCTACGAGATTTTAAGGGCCACTACACCAGTAGAGAATTAGACGAACGTTTGAAAGATTTGCCACACACCCTTTGGGCCACTGATTCCACCACAGTAGGGTGTATGGAAATAACACCTCACAAGGTTACACTGAAGGAGGGAGCCCAACTGCCACGCATAAGACAATACAAAATTCCACCTCAAGCTGAACAGGCAATAATGTTAATTATTCAGGATCTAATACAGTCAGGTGTGGTTAAAGAAACGATTTCTAATGTTTGTAATTCCCCAGTTTTAGCAGTTCATAAAAAAGTGGAACTGGGAACACCCCCTGTCTATAGACTAGTGGTGGATTTGAGAGAACTTAATAAATGTGTCATTTCCCAACACCCCGTGTTCCCAGACATCTCCACGCTACTCACAGCCATAGATGCAGAAGCAACACACTTCACTGTCATTGACTTAAAAAATGCATTCTTCAGTATGCCCATTCACTCAGACAGCCAATACCTTTTCGGCTTCTCCCTACAAGGACGAAGCTTCCAATTCACAAGAGCTCCCCAAGGTTTCACCGAAAGTCCAAGTGTATATAGCCAAGTGTTAAAAAGACAATTGGATACTGTTCAAATGCCTACAGATACAGCCATATTGCAATATGTTGATGACATCCTCATTACGGCCAGATCTGACCCAGCCTGCGCTGAAGCATCATTGCTGGTACTAAAGTTCCTAGCTGCAAATGGCCATAAAGTTTCCCCTGGTAAGCTCCAATTTTGTTTGCAGCAAGTGGCATACTTAGGGCACTTGCTGTCAAAAGAGGGTAGGCAGCTTACACAGGAACGCATCCAACTTATACAACAAATGCCACAACCAACAACACAGAAACAAGTCCAAGCCTTTGTTGGTCTTACCTCATATTGTAGGTAGTGGATCCCGCAATTTGCCTTCATTGCTAAACCATTAGTGCAGCTGACAACACTTGAAGCTGGCGCTACTCCAAAATCACCCTGGACGGATGAACACACACAAGCTTTTCAGTCTCTTAAAAAGGCTATGTGTCAAGCCCCAGTGTTGGCAACACCTGATTATACCAAAGATTTTACCTTGTTTGTAACAGAAAGCTCAGGTACAGCCCTGTCGGTCCTGACCCAACTTCAGGCGGACAGGCATAGACCATGTGGTTATTTTTCCAGTACATTGGATCCAGTGGCACAAGCATTACCTGCCTGTCTAAAGTCAGTGGCAGCTACTGCACAGGCTATTAGACAAAGCGATACTATTGTATTGGGACATCATCTGGTAGTCCAGGTCCCACACGCTGTGGAACTTCTCCTAAACAGAACGCAAACACAACATCTGACAATAGCCAGACTCACAGGATACGAGATGACACTTTTTCAGCCACACATTGAGATCCGACGATGCAACATTTTAAACCCAGCAACACTATTGCCACTTACCTCTCCTGCTGAACAACTTCACGATTGTATCGATACAATGGATTTAGTGACCAAACCCAGACCAGATTTACAAGATACGCCCCTTTCTGAGGCAGAGATGACACTTTTTGTTGATGGTTCTTGCATGAGACTCCCCACTGGAGAACTGGCAGCAGCTTATGCCGTCACAAATGGTATAAGCACTTTGGAAGCACACAAAATAGAGATACTGTCAGCACAGGCAGCCAAACTAGTAGCACTAACACGAGCATGTCACTTAGCAAAAGGAAAATCAGTTAACATCTACACTGACTCACAATACGCTTTCGGGGTTGTACACAACTTCGGCACATTATGGAGAGAGAGAGGATTTCTCACATCACATGGGTCTAAAATACAACATGCTGCACTCATCACTGCCCTCTTGGAGGCTAGCCAATTACCAACAACTATAGCGGTGCTGAAATGTACGGCACACACAAAAGGAACAGATGAAATATCGAAAGGAAATGATTTCGCAGACAATGCAGTCAAACTGGCGGCGAACACAGAATTGAATATACTACACCGCCAATACGCAATGCGAGACCCCTTTTCTGACATCCAGGATGTCCAAAGTCACACCACACCACAGGAACTGCTAGAATGGAAAGAAAAAGGAGGGGTCCTTACAGACCAGGGTTGGATGACACCTGGGAGAGCAGTATGGCTACTGCCGGATGCTATGGTTCAGGTTATAGTAAACACCATACATGGACCAGCGCATCTGGGAGAAAAAGCAATGTTAGATAGCATACAGAACATATGGCATAACAAACATTTGGGAGCTGCAGCCAAACAAAAAGTAAAAACATGCATGATTTGTAACCAGTTCAACCCAGGTAAAGGCACGAAGGTGGAGCAGGGTGGATTCCAACCCCCTGACCATCCATTTGAAGCTCTCCAGATGGACTATATTCAGATGGAGAGATGTAGAGGTTACAAGTATGTACTGGTGGTGGTGTGCCCGTTAACAAGGTGGACTGAAGCTTACCCCGTCCCTGACTATACCGCCACGACGACTGCTAAGGTTCTAGTAAGAGAGTACTTCCCACGCTATGGGTTGCCAAGAGTCATATATTCAGACAATGGCCAACCTTTCTCTTCCGAGCTAATGAAACATGTCTCCCTTCTATTAGGATACACTTGGAAATTTCATTGTGTGAGACACCCCCAGGCAGCAGGATTGGTAGAAAGACACAATCAGGCTCTTAAAACTAAGTTAGCCAAAATTACAGCAGAAAAGGGCGTAGATTGGGTGACTGCCTTACCAGTAGCCCTGTTCTATATGCGAATGGTACCACACTCCCGAATATGATTAGCACCATTCAAAATGTTTTTTGGCAGACCACCAAACATGTGGGGAGTTCCTAGACCAAAATCTATTACTGATGTAGTTAGCAGAATATTGACTGATTACCTGGCTTCCTTGATGTCTGCACTCCGTTCTTGTCGTTCACAGGTGACTGCAGCCTTCCCAGACAAAACCAACCCTGAAGAACACACCATCCGACCTGGGGATTGGGTCTTGGTCCGCAACTTCGACAGGACAAATCCCCTCCAGCCCAGGTGGAGAGAGCGGAAATTGGTACTCCTAACTACGCGAACTGCGGTGAAGGTCGAAGGCAGAAAAGGCTGGTTGCATGCCAGTCATTGTAAAAAGTACTTTGGAGACATAGACTCCGTTGCCAGCGATATTGCCAAACCTAGTGACACTGTGACTGAACAGTCCTCATTGCCCTTGGAACAGACCCCACAACAGGAATATAAATCAAAGTTGAGGTCCGCCACCCGGACTCTGGCTGATTAAGTCCACAGACATAGGTCCAGTGGTGAAGTGGTCAGAGCATGGGGGCAGACTCAGACACCCTGACTATGTGGGAGAAAGAGAAAGTGAGGCGCCTAAAGAAGAATGTTAAGAAGTTGCATAGCGGCCCTATCATATGTTTGATCATACTGTTTCTCTTGATAACCATCATGACGTGTCTCGGTTGGGTCCTCCACATTGCTTTCCCGCCAGCACCACATACCTCTCATGCACCTAACAACACTCAGGAGCACACGCACAACGACCTGCCCCCTCATGAGCTAGCTCATAGGCTAGCCATCCGGAACAATACCTTTATACTGATGCTACACTATACGCATCAGGCCAGCAATATCACAGATTGCTGGATATGTGGCTGCCTCCCACCTCATCAGAAGAAGGGAGGGATGCCTCTCTTCCCCTTCCCTTTTTCTTATAATGGAACTTGCGAGGCCTGGTTCGCCCTAATAACAGCCGACGGGACTACCCCCACCTCCTGCCCTGATGGAAATAATTCATGCAAGAATGGGTGGCCTTGGGGGGACTTAAATAAGGTCCTTAATGCTGTCTGCTACCCAAATGAGGATGGAGATCCTCAGGCGAGAGGTACAGTCCTAGAAAGCTAAGAATACAAGCAGGGGAACATGACCATGTCCTACAGGATATTCCATACCAAACTTAAAAAGAATGCTGGGCCCCCTTCCATCTCGGTCTCAACAGTAAAAGGGCACCTGTACGTCCGGAAAAATGGCTCTGTCACATTAGGACACAGTGACTGCCATACCACTGTGAGTTTTGAAGACAAGGGAAAATCATAATTTCTAGCATCTCGCCATACTTATTTCATCTGCGGGCAAACGGCCTATGTGCGGCTGCCCTTGAACTGGGGGGGGACGTGCTATATAGCATTTCTGCTACCTCCTGTCTTTGTGGCCCCATCCACTTACCACCGAGACCTCCTAGTGCCCCATGTTAGACATAAAAGAATGATCGACACCTCCGGGGTTGATCAAACGGAAACTACATGGGAACAATATACAGACTTCAACAAAGGACTCTTTTTCTTTATTGGCCCTGTGCAGAACAGCAAGCTCATACGCAAGTTGACAAGGACCTTAGAGGCTATTTTAAATCAGACGGCGTCTGCCCTGGGGAACTTGACTCAGGAACAGTCTGCTATAAGATTGGTTGCTCTCCAAAACCGCCTTGTCCTTGACGTCATCCTCGCTGACAGAGGCGGAGCCTGTAGAATTATTGACTCTAGCTGCTGTGTTTTCATTCCTGATAACTCTCCGTCTGTATATACGGCTATAACAAAATTACACCAGAGAGCCGCCAGCCTACATCAAGAACATGACACTTGGACATGGTCTGACTGGTTTTGGACAATAATATCATCCTGGGGATGGAAACTGCTGTCAGCAGCAGGCATAATATTCCTGGTAATAACTGGATGCTGCCTTTACATCCAATGTGGCCCTGCCCTGTGAGGGCTATGCGCTGCAAGCTGCATTCCTAAACCACATATCCAGCAGAAAGAAATCGAAACAATTATGCTATAGGAATGCATAGACAATCTCAAGCAAATTGAGATATAAATACAGGTACACTCTGGGGCAAGGAGGGAATGAGGACATAAATTAACAATTGTGCCCCATCGTTTCCCTTCTCTGCCTGTTTGCCATTTTGATTCAGACAGCACCCATTTTGCTTGTGTCATCCATTTTGTCTCCAGACCTACGAGCAAGACATCCTGCACCTGGCCCCTCCGTTCATTGACCACACATTCTTGTGGTTCGGCCAATTCCGAGAACCAACAGGGTAGTTCCTGTTTTAAGAGATAGTTCCTGTTCTTGACTCTAAGCCAGAGATAAACCCCCCGGCTGAGGAAGGACCTTCAACTGAAAGGAGCACATTTCGACACATCGCATGCACTCGCACAAGACACAAGACACACCCATACCTTGACATATCTGGTTGGAAATTACTGCTTGTCACTTCCTTTTTCTTCTTTTTGCCTACTGCCTGAAACTGTATAAATATTCTGCTGTGTGAATAAGAACAATTGTTACTTACCTGTAAACAGGTGGTTCTCCAGTATTGGTGTCTTTCATAGATTCACATGCTTGAATATTCCCCGTCGTCGAAGTGGGAGTCCTACGGTAAATAAAATAGCAATAATGCTAAATATATATATATATATGAAACATAATACATAATAAAAGAAGAGGAAATACAACTGAAAACCTCCAAAATGATTCCCACATAGGAATGCATGGTAAAGAGAAAAACTACTTGTAACACGTTAGTGTCATTATGTTAGTCCAAATTACTGCCAATCAGGCGCCAGCACCCTCTAGAACCTTCTCCTCAGAAGCTCAAGCCCTCAGATTTTCGTAGCACCAAAGTGACCAAGAGTGCATGAGGAGAAGAGCGCCTCTGAGGGGAGGAGGGTGGGTCGCATGTGAATCTATGATAGACACCAATACTGGAGAACCACCTGTTTTACAGGTAAGTAACAATTGTTCTTCTCCAGTATTAGGGGTGTCTTTCATAGATTCGCATGCTTGAATAGAATAGAAAGCAGTAACCTCCTAAAACTAAGATTGCCAGGCAGATAAGGAAGACAGTAATAATAATACAGTCATGTAAAACATCAGTAGCAATCACAGCAAAAACACCAAGGAGGGGGGAACAGAGGCTCACCTTATTAAAAAAGATGACAAAGCACTGCCTGTCCCACTGCGGTATCCGCTTCATTGATGGCATCCAAACAGTAGTGTTTGGTGAAGGTGTGCCTGCTGGACCATGTCGCTGCACGGCAGATCTGATGAAGTGGCACCCCAGCAAACAAGGCGGAGGATGAAGACATCGCCCTCGTAGAATGAGCCCTCACTGAAGACTGCAACGGTTTGCCAGCTTGTAGATGACAGAAGGTAATGGCTGAAGAAAGCCAACGGGTAATCGTAGGTTTGGAAACTGGATGCCCCTTACGCGGTCGTCCGTAAGCAATGAACAGTTGATCGGACTTGCGGAAGGAGGCAGTTCTGGCAATGTAAAATTTAAGGCATCTTTTGATGTCCAAAGAATGCAAGCGCTGCTCCGCCGGAGACCTTGGGTCCGGAAAGAAAGTTCTTAGGAACACAGGCTCATT
Source organism: Lissotriton helveticus (assembly GCF_964261635.1). Lineage (NCBI taxonomy): Eukaryota > Metazoa > Chordata > Amphibia > Caudata > Salamandridae > Lissotriton > Lissotriton helveticus. The sequence continues at coordinate 1,935,587,363 of NC_136065.1, forward strand.
TAGATGAAAATCCGTAGGCACTTTAGGTAGGAAAGAAGGGTTGGTGAGGAGCGCCACTCCGTTAGGTTTGAACTGGAGATAAGGCGGCTGGACAGTAAAAGCGTGAAGGTCGCTCACGCGACGAGAAGAAGTCAAAGCCAAAAGCAGCGCAACCTTCCAGGTGAGGAATTTGATATCAGCCTTGTGGATAGGTTCAAATGGTGAATTCATAGGTTGAGAGAGGACAACATTGAGGTGCCAAGATGGAGGAGGGCGCCGAACAGGTGGGAATTTTCGGAAAAGCCCTTTGAAGAATTGACGTATGATTCTGGACGAACAGAGGGAAGAAGAGCCATCGTGTTGAAAACGAGAGATTGCAGCTAGGAAAACCCTCAAGGTAGCATGTGAAAGTCCTGACTGAGCACGACTTAAGAAGAACGGAAGAAGCTGTTCCGGAGTGGAATGGATGGGGTGGACATTCGCTGCCACGCACCAATGACAGAACCTCTTCCACTTGAGTTTGTAAGTTTTGATGGTAGACGGAGCCCTAGCATGAGCAAGGATGTCCCTGCATTCCTGAGAGATGTTCAAGTCTGCGAATTCAAGGTGCTCAGGTTCCATGCCAACAATTGTAGCGTGGAGGGGTTCGGATGGCACACTTGGCCCCTGTCCATCGTTAGGATGTCTGGACGTGGACGCAGAGGAATGGGCTCGCACTGGGACAGCAGAAGTAATTCCGAAAACCATGCCTGTCTGGGCCAACGAGGTGCGATAAATAGGATGTGGCAGGGCTGTCTCCGCATTTTCCACAGCACCCGCGGTACTAATGGGATCGGCGGAAATGCGTAAGCGAATAGATCGCACCAATTGATCAAAAGGGCATTCCCGCATGACGCGGGGTGGGGATGCTAACTTGCGTAAGACGGGCATTTTCGATTCTCCGGTGTCGCAAAGAGGTCTAGAGGTGGGCGACCCCATTGGCGGAACACAAAATCCAGAGTCGGCTGGTGCAGTTCCCATTCGTGTGTTGAGGAAGTGGACCTGCTCAGAGAGTCCGCCAGGATGTTGGACACGCCCGGCAGATGGACAGCTGTCAAGGTGATCTGATGACGGAGAGCCCAATCCCAGATCGACTGGGCTAAGCGAGACAGATGTGGAGACTTGGTCCCTCCCTGTTTGTTCACGTAGTGCATGCTGGTGGTATTGTCCGTTTGGATAAGCACTGACTCACCGTGAACTACAGGAAGGAATGACTTGAGCGCTAGGAAGATCGCCATCAATTCCAGTCTGTTGATATGCCACTTGTGTTGGGGCGGAGTCCATTTGCCTTTGATGGATAGGCCTTGGAGATGAGCGCCCCACCCCTCCAGAGAGGCGACCGTCGTGAGCGTGAGATCTGGTGCGTGAACGAGGAACGACGTTCCCGTCTCCAGATCGGTGGGCTGCGCCCACCAAAGCAAGCTCTTTCTCATGCGGGCTGTGACAGCAACTAGGTAGTTGAAGGACCCGGAGACCTGACGCCACTGTAAGTCCAGTTCCTCTTGGATGGGACGGGTTCGCAATCTGCAATTTGGGATCAATGCGATACAAGATGATGCCATCCCCAAGAATGACTTTAACGTCCGAACAGAAACGGACTGTCTTTTTCGAATGAGGGAGACTAGACGAAGGATCTTCTGTCGCCGCTCGTGCGAGACGAACGCTTTTGAAAGTTTCGTGTCTAAGATCGCTCCCAAGACATTTCTGGTTTGCAGAGGCGCAAACTGTGACTTTTCGACGTTGATGGTCAACCCCAGTGACTGAAACACTTGTTGGCAAAGACGAGTCTCCTGGCATAGTTGATGGTGGGATTGAGACTTGAGGCGACAATCGTCCAAATATGGAAAGATTTGAACTCCTTGGAGACGCAGGTGAGCCATCACAGGGGCCAGTACCTTTGTGAATACAGGAGGAGCTGATCGCAGCCCGAAGGGCAAGACCTTGAACTGATAGTGCATTTGTCCCACCTTGAAACGCAGGTACTGGCGATGTTGTTGGGTAATTGGGACATGAAAGTACGCGTCTTGAAGGTCTATGGTGGTCATAAAATCCTCGCTGGATAGAAGACGCAGGATTTCCAGCAATGTCAGCATGCGGAAGGATTGGCACTTTAGGAATTGGTTGAGAGCCCTCAAATCCAGAATGGGTCGCTAATCTCCGGTCTTCTTGAGTATGAGGAAGAATCAAGAGTAAAACCCCTCTCCCCTTTGATGTTTCGGGACCACCTCGACTGCACCCTTTAAAACAAGAAGACGGACTTGATGGTAAAGCTCCTCGAGGTGTGGAGGAGGCGGGCCAAAAGGTGGAGTACGAGGAGGAATCTCGGCGAATTCTAAGGTGTGACCCCGCCGTACAATGTCCAAAACCCAGCGGTCCGAGGTGATGGAGGACCACTGAGAATAAAACAGAGAGATTCGACCTCCAACAGTTTGGGGATGACAAAAGTCATTGGCGCTTAGGAGTGGATCCGCGATAGGAGGACTTTCCCCTATAGGGTCTGGAGGGCTGCTGACGATTCTGCTGAGTGGAAGCGTAACGTTGGTTGCCCTGATTGTAGGAGCGGTACTGTTGCCCTCCTCAAAAATTGGTAGAAGCGCCGCGTCCGCGTGCACCTCGAAAGGACTGCTTCCGGAATTGCAACGTGCCCAAAGACTTAGCCGTATCGGTGTCCTTCTTAATGGACTCCAGGGCGTCATCGATGTGAGATCCGAAGAGCGACTCACCATCATAAGGCATATCGAGTATCTTGGATTGTACTTCCTGCCGGAAAGAGGTGGATTTTAACCAACCCTGGCGTCGTAGGGCAGCTGCACTTGCAAGCAGACGGAACCCTGTATTAGCAATATCGACTGCACAGTCGATCATTTCCTCCGACGCTCTCTGGCCATCATGAAGAATCTGCTGAGCGTCCGCCCTGGAAGCATCAGGTATGAGATCCATCAAAGCAGATATGTCCGACCACATCTGCCGGTCATAGCGTCCCAAAATGGCCAAGGCATTGGCCGCTCGGACAGAAGTGGAAGCCATGGTTGAAAACTTGCGGCCAATAGTGTCTAGGAGTCGACCCTCTCTATCAGGAGGTGCGGTGATTGGAGACGCTGGGTTCCGGGCTCGACGCTGTGCAGCTTGAGTGACTACTGAGTCCGGTTTAGGCTGAGAAATTAAGCAAGCCGGAGTACCAGTTGGTGGCTTGTATTTTTTCTCAAGGCGCGGTATTTGAACAGGCAACAAATTTGGAGCTTGCATGAGTTTTATCCCCTTTGTCTTTAAAATCATAGAGGAAACAGTCCTCCTCATGTTGTGACCTAGGTAGCTTGAAACGCTGAGCCGCTTTATCCATTAGTAGATGAAAACTGGCGATATCTACAGGAGGTGATTCGCCAGAGTTTCCTGGCTGAGGAGAGGGCGTCTGCATTCCGCCATATCCTGGTCGCCTGCATCATCGTCCGAATTGTCAGGGACCTCTCCGTCCTCACGTTCTGGGACTGCCTCATCATCTGCATCCTGCCGATAAACCGTAGTATGGATTCTGATTGACGTCTGAACCTGAGACGACGTTGTGGGTGGTAACGATGGCGGAAGAGACGGTGGAGGCAACACAACGGCAGCAGGAGATGGCACAGGAGCATCTTGCGGCGTTGCTGGGAAACGACGGTTATAATCATCCAGCATATGTTGGAGATTAGAGATCAAGGTTAATGGTATCATAGCCATAGGCACCTGGACCAGCTGTTCCTCCTGGTGAGAGTCTTGGTCTCCGCCATCTTCGTCAGTGTCAGACTCGTGACATTTGATAATCAAATCAGAGGGACTACGGGCCGCCCCAAACATGTCACCTTCATTTTCAGAGTCAGTGTCATGCTCAGAGGTATTGGCAAACATTGGAGAAGGTGGTTGCGGCTCTGGAGCAGAGATCTGTTGGCACGGAGCCTTATTGCGACGATGGGATGTAGCAGTAGATGATCCTGAAGTCTTCAAAGGCACTATTGGCAATGAGACAAAGGAAGCCGATGCCACCGTTGACGGCGCCGTCGACGCTATCGTGAACGGAGCTGATTTGGCTGTCGACGAAGATAATTTTGAAGAACTCATCGTCGACGGTATGGCCGCCGACGGAGTCGTCATCAGGGCCATTGTTGACGGGCGATCCATCTTAGACGAAACCGTCAACCATACAGTCGCCGACGGTGCAGCCGTCGACGGTGCAGTCGTCGACGCAGGCAGAACCTCCGTAGACGGAGTCCTCATCGACGGGCTTTTGGTCGACGGAGTCTTCGTCGACGAGACCTTGGTCGACGGAGCCGTCGACGACAAAGATTTCTTCGAGACTTTCGTCGACGAGGATTCTTTCTTCTTCGTCGACGAGGTGATGGGAATCGTCGACGGGACAGGCTTAGTTGGCAAAGAAACTCTCGTCGACGTGAAGGCTGTCGACGAGACCGTCGTCGACGAAGTAAAGGCTGATGTCGTCGTCAGCGTCGTCGTCGACGAAGCAGACATAGCGGTTCTCGTCGTCGGAACGCTCGTAGACGCTCCCGTCGACGACAGAACTCTAAGAGGCGTGGAAACACCCCGAGAGGCAGTAGAAGACGCCTGAGAGCCAGGTCTCGTGGGCATAGTGGTAGGAGGAGTGGTAGGAGACACCACAGAAGCCAGAGGCAGGGCCAATTTCTTCTTTTTGAGGAAAGGAGATGGCAAATCCTGTACACTACCACGCTTAGAGGCTGCTGAAGAAGGACCAGATTGTAAACTTTCAGCATCTGACAGGGCAGAATCCTTGTCCTTTAGACGTTGAAGCCAAAGGAGAAGACGGCCTTCTCTCTCCTTGAGAGTCTTAGTAGAAAAAGTTCTACAGAACTTGCAGCTGCCAGCCTCATGATCCGGGTATAAACAATAGATACACTTCTGGTGGGGGTCCTTCTCAAAAAGACGCAGCTTCCCACAAGAAGAGCAAGGTCTGAATAAAGACTTCTTACTTGACATGTTGAATAAACTGGAAGTAGTAGAGTTGAGGTGAAGAACTGAGCAGATCTCAGGGAGACTCCCTTCACACGACGTGCGGTAGAAAATCTGAGGGCTTGAGCTTCTGAGGAGAAGGTTCTAGAGGGTGCTGGTGCCTGATTGGCTGTACTTTGGACTAACATAATGACACTAACGTGTTACAAGTAGTTTTTCTCTTTACCATGCATTCCTATGTAGGAATCATTTTGGAGGTTTTCAGTTGTATTTCCTCTTCTTTTATTATATATTATGTTTCATATATATATATATATATTTAGCATTATTGCTATTTTATTTACCGTGGGACTCCCACTTCGACGACGGGGAATATTCAAGCATGTGAATCTATGAAAGACACCCCTAATACTGGAGGAAACATCAGACCACTCCTGAACCCGCTTGGTGAAGGAACTCTCCCTTAACTCGAGTTATTGAATAAATCCATCTTTACTCGAATACCACGGACTCCTCTCGTTACTTAAGCTAAAGTATTTAATAATAAAGAAATTCTAAGATAAGGTAATATTAATTATTTACCACAATGTCCCCAATCCCGCATAAAATACATCTTTCGTAACAGGAAAAGCACACATTCCCCCAAAATTCTAGTTGTCTGTGACGCTAATAACATCATCACAGACCTCGTAGCAAAATTCCCTGGAAGCACCCATGATGCATACATTTTCAGACACAGTGGCATATACCAAAGGTTAGAAAGAGTTGACTTTGATGATGGATACCTCCTAGGTAATGATAATACCAGTCCCCAGATAAATGTTTTACCACTTGTATGTCTGTAAGCATATAACCTCACCATCATATATCTCACAACAGGTGACAGTACGTATACCCTGCTCTGCAATATGCACCAGAGACAGTCTGGAAAATCGTGGCAACATGTGCCATGCTGCACGACATGGCCTGCAGGGGTGGATTGCCCATGGAGGTTTCGGACACAGATTCAGAGGATGAGGACCCTTGACCACCTGCCCTACATCAAAGGGATGGTAGCGCTGCAGCAGAGGGGAGAAGGCCCAGGGACCAGATTGCCAACAATTATTTTTAAAGGTGTAAAGGTACGTACACATTAGTTAGCAACTCACCTGTACATAAGAAAGAACACATCGTGAATATCAATTGGTGCTTTATTGTGTAAGCCTCCACAACCAAACTAAGGACAACCTGCCCATCAGAAAATGTAGGCATAAACTACAAAACAACTCAGTTGTAGTTACATCACCACAAAATAGGAAGGATATGTGGAAAAAACATTGTGTAGTGAGCCTACACAGTACATTTTTTGACCCTCCGCCCAGCCTGGGCAGAGCTGGTACTTCCGATTCCAGGGTGCCGGCTGCTTAAACGGCGCATAACATGTGTCTCCATAGCTGAGATGCTACTGTGGCTTGACACCTCACTATCTGTGCCACCCATATCACCTCCACCAAAAATCATATTTGTCTCAGTGTTTCCACTGCTGCAGTGATCTTCTCCAGGCCACGGGCAACATCACCACTGTAGTGGCCCATCTCCACCTGCAGCCCCAGGCTGTGTCGACTTGTTGCATGAGGAAGCCTACTAATGGCCCTGCTCAGTGTGTCCAATTTGTGGCCCCTGCGGCGCTCCATGCGCCTACGCTGTGCCCTTTCCCCTGCCCATTCTTTGGCCATGTCTGCAACTGTGTTTGTGAGGGCATCCAGTTTTGCTTCCAGCCGGGTCTGATTTTCAGCAAGTTTGTCCGTAATCATGTGGAAGCCCTGTGTCATCCTCACATTCCTTTGCTTGCATCTTATGTTGCGGGTCTGTATTTGCCACATGCCCGATCCAGAGCTCCAGACATGGGCTGACTGGCTGCTCCAGCAGAGGACAGACTTTGCATCCGCTGTAGGGACTGCTGGGTTGGTCGTGACAGCCGCACCCTAGTGGCCAGAGAGCATCAGGATGTTGGTGTCTGCTGTGCGGCATGTGTGACACTGGCTGTGGCCTGTGAAGTTGTTGGTGCCTCAGTTGCTGGGACTTCTGAAGTACTGAGCCCACTTGTTTCTCCGACATCTTGCCCTTCCTACATCTGGTGCAGCTCCTGGCTAGCCGCACTGTCATTAGCACTGTTCTCTCCTCCCAGTGGTGTGTCTATGTGCCAAAAGATAAAAGAAGAACATAACATGTGAGTCACTGTTTCAGTGGTGTTGCAATGTTAATCAGCTCAAGTCATTCTCTCACTACACTGTATATGTCACAGACTACATCTACCATGATGTAGCATTAGTGTTGTTTGTTTGGTGGAAATGGATGTTTGGTTGTGGATGATAAGTATGCATACACAGAACAGGCTTTAGTGGGTATTCACACATCACAAACACATTTCTCCCTTACCAGGATTTGTTGCTGGCTGGGAAGTGTCAATACTCCCAAAGCCTATAACAGCCACCCTCTCCAGGGTACCTTCCACCATGGCTTCAGCTGCTGAAGGTTCAGATGAAGTGGATGGCCCCTGTCCGGTCTGTTGTGCCTCCTGCAGACGTGCTGCCACCCTCTCCTTGGCCCTGGTGTGCAGATCGTACCAGTGCTTCTTAATGTCATCAATGGACCTGTGTGCAACTGCAAGGGCATATATATGCGCTGCTGTACCCACGCCAGATCTTATGTTTGTCTGACTCTGGCACATGGTGTGAGGCACTCCCAAATAACTCCTCATGGTGGTTGCAGCATTCTCAGTTAGGATGTCCAGCTCCTTGTCAGCAAACTTCAGCTTCCTCAGCCTCTCCTTGGCACCCTTCTTGCTAGTCTTGCTACTCATGCTGTCAGTCATGCTCACACAGCAGTGTAGAACTGTGCTGCTGTACGTGGACATGTGCTTGGGTTTTGATCTGGAGTATCCTTGGACACTACTTCCTGTGTTGCGGTCCTTCAGCTGAACCATTAAGCGTTTTCCATATTTTTTCAAAATCGCAATTTGCAAGTGCAAATTTGGTCTGTTTCTGTTGAATTTGCGTGTCTTTTGCAACTCGCTAAGTGCGAGGTGGCAAAATAGCGTTGCGAGTCATTACCAACTCGCAATCATGTGTTGCCTTCCGTTCGTAGGTACCAATTTGCGACTTGCGATTTGCAAGCCGCAATTTGTGATTAATTGCAAGTAGCAATTTTGAACTGTTGTACATCTGGCCCCAAGTGATTTTGCACAGCTTCAGATTGGTGAAAATAATTTTATACACAGATTGCTTGCGTTACCTAGGAGTCCTCCTGCCTCAAAATCCCCAGAAGAACTAAGCCTCCAATAATTGGGGGATATCATAAAATGGCCCGACTCTGTTATGATCTCGGTCTGGGTGAAATCGGAAGTCTCACTTAGTCAAAAGGTGATAAATGATTGGTTGCACCTTGATGAAGCCTTTAACATCAAATGGTTGTCTTACGTCAAATCCCAATTGCATTCAATTGGAAGGCAGGACCTCTTCGACAACCCACAGAACTGCAATTTATCCCCCAGAACCATAATTGAGGCTGAATTATTTAATATTTTATCAAGAGCAGCAGACGAGCTAGGCAGCAGGATGGTACAAGCATACATGTCATTAATTATGACGAACTGTATGGAACCATATAAGCTTAACATGCCGAGATACCAGAGGCATTATCTTGCAAGACCGACTCAACACGGCCCACTTATTGGTATCATACCCCTCTGAGACCTATCACAACAGCGATCTTAGTTTCTGCCCCTGCAACTCAAGTTCACAACAAATACAATTGCATTTGTTTTTCTTTTGTGATCTATACAGTGCTTCGAGAAGGAGTGTTTTATTGTCCCTACTGAAAAATCTTCATATCAGATTGTGTAAAACAGATCTACATCGCCTTCAACTGCTAGATTCTGACGTATTCTGCTATATTGTTCACAGATACATTGCAACTGCACAAGTTGGTTGGCAAGTAACTAACTGGATATCAACACCATCTGTTTCACAACAATTAAGTCTGGTATTCACTTTTTGTATAGCCTATATAACACAAAATTGAATTATGAGATGAGAATATCTCTGCTGTCAGAGTCAGATGGTTTCATAGCAAATTTGCACGTTTTATTAATGAGTAACATTTGTTTTGATTATTGTAAGCTGCTAACTGCAACTGTTGTTCGCATATTTACACATGGGATAATGATGAGTTGCTGTTCACAAGAGTATTGCAGATTATGATGATGGGGCACCATGCATTTACTGTATGGAGATATACAGCCTGATTCATGAAAAAGGGAATCTGCGATTCTCAAATAGCGATTTACAGCGAATCGTTATTTGAAAAGCGCAGATCGGCATTCATCATAGTTAGCGAGAAAAAAAAGCGATTCGCTCCCAGCCGCAAAAAGCGTTAGCGAATTACTAAAATCGCAGAAAATTCGCTATTTCCCTCAAAATCCGTGTCGATTTAGCGATATCGCTATTAGCGAGATCGCTAATTGCGAGATTGAAAAATACGATCTCGCTAGTAGCGAGATCGCAAAAACGGGAAGTCGCTTTTCGAGCACAGTGATGACATCACAACCAGGAAGCAGGCAGTTCCCACCCCCATTCAGTACTGTTAGACTGATCTCGAGACTGCAGCTGAACAGAGCTCCTACCAGGACACCTCCAAACCTGCTAATCCCACCCATTAGTGACTGCAGCTATGTCAGAGGAGCCAGCACAAAGGCCCAGTGACCCCGGGCGCAAGAGGAAGCTAAAGTTCTCCGAACAGGAGTTGGAGCACCTCATTGAGGGAGTTGTTGAGAACCACTCCAAACTATTTGGGAAGGACTCCAGGAGGGTGCCGGAGGTGGAGAGACGTCGCATCTGGCTTGGGATAGCTGCGAAAGTGAACGCTGTGGGCGTGACACACAGGTCACTGGACGAGCTGAAGAAGCGGTGGTACGACCTCCGAGGTCGTGCCAAGGAGAGGGTGGCAGAGAGGCTGGGCGAGACCCAGGCTACTGGGGGCGGCGATCCAACAGTCCCTCCCAACACCCCCATGGAGGACCGCGTGGAGGACACTCTGGAGCCAGAGGCGTGCATAGGGGTCGTCAATCTGGACTCATCCCGACCCAGCCAAGACAGCCAAGGTAAGTGGCATGCGACTGCGACCCTGTCCCCTAACAATGGCCATGGCCCTATAGCCTCCCATATTCATCCCAAGTCATGCAAAACATGCACATTAGGTCATGCCCAAAAGCATTGTGGGACATGTAGTCTGCCCACAATGTACCAGAACCCCAATGCAGCCTCACATGTCCCAAAGTACGCAATGCCAAACCCAGGCAGGGAATGTCATCCAGCATGCATGTAGCAACTGCACGTGTGACAGATACATGCAATTAATGTACGTCCTATTCCCCCCACAGGTGGCGCTGACAACAGCAGCGACAGCGACAGGCTGTGCATTGATGATGCACGAGAGGATGCCGAGGAGGTGCCAACACCGACACTTCCTGCACCATCAGGCGCAGCACCTCTCCCTGCAGCCAGGGCAACACCAACTGCGCCAGCACCATCAGGCGCAGCACCTCTCCCCGCAGCCAGGCCAAGAGCAACTGCGCCAGCACCATCAGGCGCAGCACCTCTCCCCGCAGCCAGGCCAAGCGCAACTGCGCCAGCACCATCAGGCGCAGCAACTCTCCCCGCAGCCAGGCCAAGAGCAACTGCGCCAGCACCATCCGGCGCAGCACCTCTGACAACCACAACTCCACCACCAGCTGGACCATCTACATCTGGTGCAGCTACTCTGGTGACAGTGCGCACACCCACTGTGGGCAGCCAGCAGAGCAGGCATGGCAGGGATCGCCAGCAGAACACAGCACGCAGCGGCAGGAGGGGGATGGCTGTGCGCGTGCCAGGCCTGAGCGTTGAGCGCCAGATGCTACGCATACACCAACTGCAGGCACGACGGCAAGGGGCTATTCAGCTGCAGCTAAACAACATTGGCCGCAACGTGGCCTATGTGGGCGAGAGGATTGAGCGCATGACGACAGCCATGGAGGCCAACACTGCTGCGCTCATATCGCAGCGCAACTCCGCCCGCCGCCGCCACCGGCAGCTTCTTACGCGGCTGTCAGCCTACACCCGCTCAAACTATATTATCGGGAATGCCACCTCCCAGCTCTCACGACGGTCCCTGGCGCAGCAGCAGCAGTTGATCCAATGCGTGGAGGATGTTGGACGAGTGTTGGAGCAGGTCACCACTGCCGTGCTGGCACTCCATCCTACTGGGCCAGGCAATGGGGGGGGGGGGAACGACACCAGTGAGGGCACCTCCAGTGTCAGCAGCCTGTCTGCCTCACTAGTTGGCGTGTTACGCCGCAGCACCAGGCCCAATGCAGGGACACGTGCCATCCAAGAGGAAGAGCCCGAGAGGCGTTTGGGTGCTGCGCGCCGGAGGCGCAATTGAGTTACATGTACATTGTCTGGGACATGCTGCTGATACAAGCATGTCCAGTGTTTTGTTAGGAGCAGTATGGCGCAATACTGCTAGCATTTGATGAATGGAGACATTACATTATTATTGTGCATTTAACAATAATATTTATTCCTGCATCATACATCGGCCTCCTGTCATTATTTCCATTGGCATGCAATTGTGAATTGTTGGGTGAGGGGAGTGGGTGCACTAGAAACTGTTCATTGTGATGTGGTTGCGGCGTCTGTGTCCTTCAGCTGGGTTCTCCCCACGTGCATGACGCACATGTGCAGGTGGCCGGTCGTCCCCTTCCGACTCACTGCCAGAGATCTCTACAGGTATCCGGCGCTTGGTAGCAATGTTGTGTAGTATTGCACACACAGCCCCAATGCGGCAGCACACATCAGGACTGTAGTACATGGCCCCACCAGTCTTGTGCAGTATGCGGAATCTGCTTTTCAGTAGCCCAAATGTCCGCTAGATGCAATTCCTTGTGCGTATGTGTGCTACATTGTAACGCCGTTGCTGTGGTGTCGCAGGGTTGAGGTATGGGGTGAGGAGGTATTCACGGAGGGCGTAGCCACTGTCACCTGCATGAGAGGAGCAGAGGGTGAGTGCCTGTGCAACGCAGATACTACATCACAGTGTGACATTGTGGGGCAAGTGTACTTACCAAGTAGGTGTCCTTCACCAAAGTCTCCCCTGGCCAGTCGTGTGTGGAGGCCGCTGTGCCGGAATATGAAGGAGTCATGTGTACTCCCCGGGTACTGTGCCACAATGTCCGTGATGTATGACTTAGCATTGCAGACCATCAGGATGTTGAGGGAGTGGTAAGACTTGCGATTGCGGTACATGTACTCCGTAGCAGATGGTGGGCAGATGTGGATGTGAGTACAGTCAATGCATCCTATCACATGTGGGAACTGCGCAACATTGTAAAATTGCTGCTTGGTCACATCCAAATCCTGTTGGCTGGTGGGAAATTTGATGTGCTGGTGTAGCTGGGTCAGCATTGCGTCAAGGAAACTCCGTAGGCAGCGGGACATAGTAGGCTGGGATATCCCCCCAGCAGCCGCAACTATCCCCTGGAAGCTCCCGGAGGCCAGGAGGTGCAGGCTACACAATACCTGGACATGTGTAGGCACGGCATTGGTACGCCTTGTTGGGTGGTGCATCAGGGGGTCAAGGTCCTGTATTAGCTTGATAATCATTGCCCCATTCAGGCGGTACTTTGCATATATTTGCTCTCTGGTTTGGCCCAGCAGGGTGACCCGCTGGCGGAATATCCTCTCCTGGATTCTGCGTCTCCTCCGTGCTGCTCGCTGTAGCCTTCGCCGCCTGACCACCATGTAGAGTCCTGGCATTGTGAAACTCCTAATGCTGCTGCAGCATCTCCTTATGTGTGTTTGGTCAGGCCAGCAACTGTTCCTGATTGGGTAACGTTTTTAAAATATTTTTTTAAGGGGCTCTGATGGTTACCACCTGCTTTGGGTTGTCCTTAAAATGCGCCGCGCTAATTGCGATTTAAGGGATTTTCGGCATAGCGATGTTTCTTGAATAGCGATTGCGATTATATTGCGGTTTCACTATTTTATTCGCTATTTCCCTGGTTCCTCGCTATTTCCGATTCGCAATTGGACGGCTGGCGGGATTCTGCGAAAATATTAGCGATTTCGTTATTCTGGCTTAGCGAATTCGCTATTTCCTTCATGAATAGCGATTTTGACTAATGCGCTCGCATTAGCTTTTTCGCAGCTATTGCAAGCGCAATTTCGCTTCATGAATCAGGCTGATAATGCTGTGATGATTTTATACATGATTTTAATTAAGGATTCCAGTTTTCCGTTTTTACAGATGCATACAGACAGAAAACAATATATTTTCTGTCTGTATTTATTTTTAAAAGCAGAAAAATATATATACAATTGTGCTTCATTTCCTTGTAGTCTTTCATGAATTCAAGAGAAACTGCTAGACTGATAGCCATTATGGTGATTTAAAAACAGGATGAGATACCCTTAAATGCAGGCATATGTTAACATATATTTGCATATAAAGCTATTTGTATATAAAGCTAATATTTACCTGTGATGTAGCGTTTTGTAATACTGGTTGCTAATTTGCTAAAACGCGACAGGCATCAAAGTATGAATGCATGTTTCTGAGTTAAATAAATGTAGAAATATACCAATTTATGAATTAAAGACATGAAGTATATATGGATAAATACCAATAAAATGGGCAAAACATAAATATGGATAAATACAGACAGAAATGTTAAAAAAATAAATACCATAAAACCGTGAGCCCTAATTTTAATGAATCGGTCTATAATGAAACTGTTTGTATTCATTTATGTTTTTTAACTGAATAAAGACATTTTGACTGACTGAGATATAATGTTATAGCGTCTACCCATGCTGGCATGACTGCAACCACAACCATGCTCCAGCAGCAATACTGGTGGGCAGATTTACATGAACAAGCTACAGACTATGTGTGGTGATGTAAGATTTGCCAACAAATTAAACATTCTATTATTAAAAGACCAGTGTGGACCCCTTCACTATCTCCAACCATCCTTTTTCCATAATTTGCCTCAACCATATTGGGCTAATCATATCTTCTACTTGGTATAAATATACGCTGGTCGCAAAAGAGTCATGTTCCAGATTTCTAAGGCGGTCTATAAAGAAATGCTGATGCTCGAGGGGTCACTAATGACTTACAGTATCTAGTAGCCATTGGACCAATTCATACCTTTCATTCAGACAATGGTACTATGTTTGCTGCAGAAGCTTTCAAGGATGCTATGAGTGATCTGTAGTATGTCTCCATTACTTGTACCCATTTTGCGCAGATAACAAGAGAATTATTGAGTGAGCTTAAACAAGCCCTGACTGGTAGCTTGTTAAGTTTAGGACTGAGCTGGTTCCAGCATCTGTATGGAGTCCAATAGCATTAAAAAACTTACCAAGAGGAATACTAGGTGGTCATACTCGATATGAGAGGCTCTTTGAAGTACCTATGTATGTACCTGGCTTAAGCTATCTTAGGAAGATAGTGGAAGAGAAAAAGTTTGACCCAGGCCAACTTTCAATATCTTACAGAGGCAAAGTGGTTAGAAACAAGCTATCTAGTTTGAAGTATTCTGAGTCAGCCACACGCAAAGAAATTGTTTTCCAAGCTGCTGATAGTTGGATCCTTAAAGTGGATGGTCTACTCCAAGAATAGATCCCTAATAAACAAGTATCTGGGCCATCTTACAGACCACCTGCTACATTTCTTGGGACATGCTGCATCCGTTGCCAGGTTCAAAGAAAACCAGGAAGGTGTTCCTAGATCACGTTAAAGACCACTACAGAGCCGGTTTGTACAGCAGATGCCCTCTGACAACAAAGAATTTTCAAAGTAGAGCCTTACTACCTCTCCTTATACTGAAGGAGCTACCCCAAGAAGAGTACGGCAACAATGAAAGTTTGAGTCCCATTCTGGGGATTGCCAAGCCTGCTGTGTCTCAAGCTTCATACCAAGTACGAGAATCCATTGAGGGATCTGTCACGTCTACAGCTGCAACAAATCCAGCTAAAACTGTGGTTTGCTATGAACCCCTAACAGTGCAGTGAAAGAAATAAAGCTGTATAAAAATTACTCTGAATTTGAAACGATAAGGATTCATCAGAAGTCTGGAGAGCAGCACGGTTTGAAGAATCCCACGGAAACAATCTTTTGTACGCTGGAATATGGACAGACTGTTAAGACTCGGCGGAGGTATGCCAGGACCTGGTCAGCGACTAATTCCATTGTCTGGCAGCTTAGGAGGTTGTATCTTCCAGCTGTTGTCAATCCCAACGTGATAATATAAGTAACTAAAAGTAACTATAAGGGGCTAGAGTGCCTGCTCCCTGCCCCAGCAGCTCTGCTGTGGTTTGTTGTCGCCTACACCGCTCCTGGTAGGTGCTCGAGGCCCTTGTGTAGCCTGTTGCCGCTCTGCTCTTCGGTCTTTGCCTGGATTTGGTATTTTTATTGTGCCGTTATTCTTATTGTGCCTATTTTGCGTGTATTCTTATTGTGCCTTATTTTGTGCCTAGTATTCTTATTGTGCCTTATTGTACCCATGTCCTCCGTTGCCCGTTCTTTGCTGCCCCTTTCCGCAGCCCCTCCTCTCAGCCGATTCCCGCTCCCACCTCCCAGCTGCGCATCCCTCCCTCCTTCCCTATTTAATGTCGGCCGCTGCGGAGCGTGCGAGCAGGACCTCTGACCTCCCGGCCAGAGTCCCTGCTCCCTGCCCTAGCAGCTCCGCTGTGGTGTCATTGCCGCCTACACCACTCCTGGTAGGTGTTTGAGGCCCTTTTGTGCCCTGTTTCTGCTGTGCTCTTCGGTGTTTGCCTGGATTTTTTATTTTTATTTTGCTGTTTTTCTTATTGTGCCTATTTTGCCTGTATTCTTATTGTGCCTTATTTTGTGCCTACTATTCTTATTGTGCCTTTTTTTTAGCCTTATTGTGCCTGTGTCCTCCGTTGCCCGGTCTTCGCTGCCCCTTCCCACCACTGCTGCCCCCGCGGGCCCTGCCCCCAGCTGATTCCCACCTCCCAGCTGCGCATCCCTTCCCTTTCCCTAATTAATGTTGGCCGCTATGCAGGCAAGAATGACACCTTCATAGACTACCTCATGGAAATCATCACAGCCAAGGCCTCTCAGAACGCCAATGACATTTTTCTTGGCGACTTCAACTTGCACTGGAACGACCCCAAGGACCCACAGGTCAACGCCGTCAGAGACTTCCTGGCTGACCAAGCCCTTACCCAACCCTGCTCCCTCCCTACTCACTCAAAAGGGGCCACATTAGACTGCATCATCTCCAAGGAATCTGCGATCAAACTAATTTCCATAGATCCCTGCAACTGGTCTGACCACCACGCTATCACCTTTTGTCTTTCTGGCACTCACAAGACATGGACACCACAACCGGTGATCCCCAAAAGATGGATCAGGGACACCAAGGACCTGGATCATGAGAAATTGGCTGCCCGCTGTGCAACTGACCTCCCTCCTCCCCCCCATATCACCACAGTCGACAATCTCACTGAACATTATTCCACAACGATAGCCAATAAAATCGATGACCTTGCCCCGCTAAAACTGAAAGGAACACAGATCAAAGACAGGAACCCCTGGTTCAACGATTCCCTTAACAATGAGAGGACGTCCCTCCGACAAACAGAACGGAATAGGAAAAAACACCCTACCGCCGACCATCTTAAACTTCTCCGTCTGGCCAGAAACGCCTACAATAAAAAAATCATCAATTCTAAAAAAGAATTCTTTGGAGCTGAACTGGATAAAGCTAATAATAGACCTTGCAAATTATTCGAGTTGGTCAAGCACCAATCAAACAAACTTGCTAAATCAACCAAAGAAACCCCTATTTCAACAATCCCCTGCAAGCAATTCTCCTCCTTCTTTTGTGAAAAAATCTCTGCCCTAGAAAAGGAACTCATATCTGCTACCTATTCCCAAACCCCTCCTGTTCTGCATCCCCTCTCAGCGCTGCCCTCCAAGACCTCCCCCAAGAACCAAGCGTCATGGTCCAACTTCAATGTCTACGATGAACACTTGATCTTAAAAACTCTTTCCTCCTTAAGCCCCAACAATCACTTCAACGACCCTCTCCCCTCAAACTGCCTTGCCTCTGTTTCTCAGGCTATCATCTCTTCTTGGACGACTATAATCAACTCCTCT